>NC_059128.1:133939290-134590123 GCF_020740605.2 Lemur catta | reverse complement strand
ATTGTGTTTAAGAAAGATCACCCCGGCTGCAGAGTGGAGGAGGTTTGAGGGAAAGGCTGCAGGGTGACCTCATAGGAGGAACAGGAGTGTAGATGAGAGATGGTGGCAGCGTGGACCAGTGTGGTGCCACTGAAGTGACAGAAAGGGAGAAAATACATGAATTCAAGAGGGAATGAGATTAGTGGTCGGCAGTGGGGGGAGGAGTGTGGTTTCTCGAAAACTGGTTTGGAGATGTGCAATGGGGCGGGGCGGAGGGGTGGGGCTGTCACAGTGTGGAGTGCGGCAGGCTGCAGCTAGTAAGTCCCCATCAAGGCATGGAGGTCATTAGTATCATTTAAAAAAAAATTCCTTAGTTTGTATTCCATTTTGGGGTGCCTCTACATCCTGGCTGATTTTTTAAAAATAGATACACATAGTAAAATTCACTCTGCTGTAGGATTCTGTGTGTTCTGAAAAATACAGAGGGTCACATATCTGTCACCTTAGTCATGATACAGAACAGTCCCATCACCCCCAACTTTCCCCATGCTATTCCTCTGTGACTCCATCTTTCTCCCCGACTCCTGGAAACCAGTGATTTGTTCTGCATTCCTAGGGCTTTGTCTTTTCCATAATGTCATGCATGGAATCCGACAGTATGTAACTTTTTGGGTCAGGGTCCTTTCACTTAGCAAAATATATTTAAGAATCATTTATGTTATTGCATGAGTCAATAGAACATTCCTTTTTATTGTCGAGTAGTGTTCCATTCTGTGAACATACTGCAATTTGTGTAGCCATTCATAGATGAAAGGATGTGTTGCTTATTTTTGTTTTTTGTGGATTATGAACAGAGCTGCTTAAAACACTCGCATACGGGTCTTGTCTGGACATTAGTTCGTTTCACTTGGGAATGAGATTGGGGGTTTGTGACAAGACTGTGTTTAGCTTTATGATCATCGGAAGCTGGAGGATTGCAGTAGTTTGGGAGGTCGTAGGGTCGAAGCAGGCATGTGGTTGGGGGTGTCCTTGAGGTTTAGGGAGGGAGGATTTGTCCAAGATAAAAGAGACTGGAGCACGTTTAATGACGACAGGAGGGAGGGAGCAGACAGCGGCGTGGGGAGGAGGTTGAAGATAAGGGAAGGGGAGGCTGTAGGGGCAGAAGGGGACAGCAAGGTCTCTAAGAGGGTGGGAGGGACTGGCTTTTGCACAAAAGAAGGTAGCGCCTCCATTTTCATGCAGGGACATGAATGCTGTGAGCCTTTCCGGTGATCTCTTAGGGGATGGCAGAAGACTAAGTTCAGCCCTTTCAAACTATGTGCCTGCGTAAACCCCGACCTCCAGCCAGACCCTCGCAGGACACACCACGTTCACTCTGTTCTTTAAGAGCCAATCAGTTTTTGGAGGAGGGAATCGATCACCTTTGCAGTAATGAAGCATTTGCCAAGGAAAAACAGAGTAGTACGTTCAGCAGACTGTTAATATTTATCCCCAGGGGTATGTTCTGCCTCATTTTCTACAAAAATACTCTTACGATGCTCAAAATTGGATCTTAATGTCACAATAATCACCCAGACTCCCAGTACCTGGGTTTGTATAGGACTTGGGGTAGGTGACATGGTCACAAAAATTCCCCTAACTTTGTACAATTTGGCATACGCGTTAACTTTCTTGGTAACATAAACACATTTCCTTGCTAAGGGTCTTGACATTGACCCTTGATAATTAGAAGCAGTGGCAACTTTTCCTCTGACTCCTTAATGAGTAAAACAGGCTGTAGTTTTTTCTCCCTGTGTTTCAACTCTTAGAAAGAAAATGGTATCAACAATAATGACACAATAAGAAAGATAACATTTGTATTCTCCAAAATGATGGCGATGCCAGTCGCTGGGAAGTTAAGACTTTCAGGGAAATATCTGGAATGACTCTAGTCAATCATTCAGATTCCATAAAACCTCATTCTGATATGTAGCAGAGCAATTTGTGAGCCAGGACTAATAATAACATAGACAGTTGTTAGATAGCAACTTTAACACCTTAAAAACTCATAGGAACCAATAAATGTTTATGGAATAGTTCTGTACAAAAGAACTCACTGTGGTCATCTCATCTTAATGTACCTGAAAATGCTAGGGGTTTTAAGTCAGGAAGCATGATTTCTCATTTCTGGAAAAGGCCTTGAGACAGTACTAAGACCAATATAGTCAGGCAGGAGTTCTGCAAATGGCAACTTCGGCTGTGAAACCAGACATAATCTACATGGGTGACTAATGGTTTAATGACTTTCAGCTATTGTTTTGATTTCCTCAGCTACAGCATTATATATTGCAGGGCTGCTGCTGTATTATAAATACAATAGCTGTTCTTTTGAGAAATTCCTTCTTGAATACTTAGCACCATTTATATCAGGGCTAGGAAGTTGCTTTGTGATTATAAGTTATTGCTTGATTTTGACTTCTACAGAGCAGTCACTACATGCCAGGGACAGGGAAACCACTGTGGATTAGAGACAGTCCCTCTCCACACATTCTCTTTGGGAAAGACCCAAAAGCAAAGACTATAATCCACTGTGATTTGTGTCACTGGGAGCACAGGAAAGGGAAGATTAGCTGTGTTTGGAAAAGCTGGAGATGTGTTTGAGAAAGCGTCTATATCTGCTGGATCCCAGCAAATGAGCAGGGTCTCCCAGATTTCGGAGGCAGAGGAGAGAGCAAGGCAAAGGCAGAGAGGTCAAGATATGTTGAAACAGACTTGGAGAACGTGGGTTTGGAAATGACTCCTTGAGCCTGGGCAGAGGACAGCCATGTGCCCTCAGGCATCTCTGACTTCCCAAAGTCATGAGCTTCTTCTCCAGGGAAAGAATCATCTACCTTCATCCTTAGAGCTTATCCTGCACCCTGTAGTTGTAGGCCACTGAGCGGTGCGCCTGGGAGCACAGAGAAAGGACTTCGCTAGGGCCACATTGTCAACAGCGGGAGCCTGATAGAGCTCTGATCTGACAAAGAGAAAGTCACTCACAAGGTACTCTTTCTAATACCTCTGCTAGCAGGAAGTGTACACACCTCCTGCTCCTTGCAGTAGATGTGTAAATGTGAAAAGAGTGCTGAGGTCTGTCACCCTGGGCAAGAAGACTGCATGACGGCATAAACACATGTCACATAGCAGTAATATGCCTTTCTTCATGGGCTACACTGTACAAATGGCCTTTGCAAGTGGCATCAAATGGGTGGTCAGAACTAGGCATTCTGTCTCTGCGCGTGGAGTAAAGTAAGGCTAACTCATGGCTGTGAGGGTTGAATCTATGGCCTTTTGCTATTCATTTATTTACTGATTAAGTCACTCAAACTTTTATTATGTTTGCCAAGCACTGCATAAGCAGAAAAAACGTGGGATAAAGGTTAAGAAAACCACAATAATAAAACCTTGTGTATTTGGACTTCTCTAGTTAAGAATTTGAGGAAGTATATAAAATTTAACGTTGAAATAAATTTTTAGTAAACTAATGAAAAGCATAAATATAGTCGTAGGAGAATGCTCATGAAGTAAGACAGTAGTTTTCAAGAATTCTTAGCCTAGAAGGAACTTTATAAGTACACAGAGACAATACATTAACAACACCATTCTTAAAGATGTGTCAATGTTGGCCGGGTGCAGTGGTTCACACCTGTGATCCTAGCACTTTGGGAGGCTGAGGCAGGAGGATTGCTTGAGGTCAGAAGCTGGAGGCTGCAGTGAGCTATGATGATGCCACTGTACTCTAGCCTGGGTGACAGAGCAAGACCCTGTCTCCATAAAAAACCAAAAAACCAAAAAACCAAAATCCCAAACAGATGTGTATCAAAGTAGTTTTTGGAAAACTTGCCAGTAGGCCAGGATTTAATCTGATCCTTGCTACTATAAATCTTTTAAAGTAATAAAACTGCATTCTATGATTCCATACTTCCAATTAAATCAGACTAGTGTTTTTTCTTCCACCCTAAGCTAAGTCATAGTTGGTGCTAAAGCTTTTCCTGCAGAGCAGCTTTCCTGTAAGGATTAGCAAGGTTGCTGAATTTGCACACCATCAGTGTCACACATAAGTCTCCAAATGAGACGAAGGCCTCTGCCCAGAGCCTTACTGGATAAGGTGGGGATGAGGATGACCTAAGGCCATGTCATCGCAGGACTGTTACAACCTCCCTGCAACAGCTGGAAACCTCAGTGTCACTTAGGCCAATGTGTATCCCAGTCCCCGCTGAACAAATTGCAGGAAACAGGCATGAGGTGGTAGACCTACTGGGTGAAGGTTACGCAGTAAGTCTCTCATGGGAAACTAGCAGCAAAGACCAGACTGTGTCTATTTTAATGTCTGTAACTATCTCTCTCCCATTCCTGGTGATAAGCCACTTCTATTTTTACTGCTAATTTTGATGTTTTTGAGCTTGAGATGGCATTTCTCAGTCATTCTCTCTCTTCTTCCCTTCATTAATGTTTGGCATATCTATTACATTAAAAAAAACACACTCCCCATTAAACAGCCAAATTATGACATTTATGGAACATTAGCCAGAAAATATGAAACTGAAGCTTTCTTCCAAGTTCACTTAGACTGCATCCTTGATAAGATTCAGGATTCGTACAACAACAGAAAAAAATCAAGCTGGAAATACTCCTTATTTAAAATGTTCCGCACATGGAAACTTCCAAAGGGGATATAAGAAATAATTAGGCCAACAATCATTCCCATGTCTTTGTTGACATTCAAATATTCTGGCTAATGTCAATCTGATAATGAATGAGTGTCTGTACTCTCAAAACATGAGGGAGGCTAACCCTCGTTTGAAATACTGTCAGAAGCAAAAGGAATGCTTAATTTGCTCCACTGCCCAAGGCAGAGCTGACCCTGGAAAAAAGCCTCCCTTTGTCAAAGCTCCTTTTCAGAGTCACTTCCACTCTGCTTTTAGTAATCTCTTTTTAAAGCTGTCCTCTGTTAACAACCAACACCAGGTGCCACATCACATAGAATCTCACCTGCCCAGTGGTGGTGCTCAGATTTCTACTCTGTGTGTGTGTGTGTGTGTGTGTGTGTATGTGTGTGTGTGTTTGTGTGTGTGTACACATGCACGTAGGGGAGCAGGGAGGGACAGTCAGGACACTTGACTTAAAGTGACAAAGCAAGCACATGATTTAATTGCGATTGTAAGACTGTATATTTATCAATGTCATTGGGGGGGCTTGATGGAGATTATTGGTTGTGGGCACTAAAGACTTTTCAGGCTACTTCTGGGCAACGCAATGGTGAATAAAAGCATCAAGGCAAACACACTGCCCACAGGGGAGCAAGTTTGGTGGCAAATGGCTGGAAGTCTTACCCTTTCCAAAAGGATTTCTGACTTGCACCGAAGACCAGAAGCTAATGAGAACCATCTAGACCGGGTTCTGTGCCTCCTAAATGATTCTCAACTGACTCGTTCCCTCTGGTCAGACTGTGCTATAGGAATTGAGCGGGATGACTCAGAGGTTTGGCAAGTTGGTCTAATATTTCAGTGATCTATTTTTTTTTTTCCCTTCAAATGTTATCAGTTCATGACATTCCAGAGTCTGGGAACCACTGAACTAGCTATCGTCATCTACATTTTGTTTAAAAGTAAACTCTGACATTGATAGTTTTGCGACATGCTCTGTCAGAGGAGACAGTAATAAAAACAATTCTACCCATTTTGGTAGGAGGCTTGTCAGCAGTAACTCCAAATCAGAGGAGGGCGAATGGAGTCTACTGGAACGTTCTCTCTCAATCACAGTTTGCTCCTTACCTAGGCCAACTTCTCCATAACAACCAACACCTCTGAGCACTTCCTCCCTCTTGCAATGTTCCCTCAGTTGATCTCCATTTAAGGATTACTAGAGTTGCTGACTTTGCATACCGTAAATGTCACACATGAGTCCCCAAGTGAGACGAAGGTGTCATTAACCTCACCATGACAGTCAGCCTTTCCTTCTGCTCCCCCAGAGGCTTTTCTTGGCTTCCTATGTGGAGTCCATCTCCCTTGCCTGCCTCAGAAGGGATGGTTTTCTTTAGAGCTCTGTTCTTAATCCTCTTCTCTTTTTTCATCAGACACTCTCCCTACAGATCTTATTCATTCCATGCCTCTCATTATTATTTATAAAGCCATGTGTCTACATTTACTCTCTCGCTCAGATTCAATAATACATGGAAAGCACTTAGCTTCAGGCACGTAAGAAGGACTCATTCTCTCATCCGACAAATATTTGTTGGGTGCTCCCGTGTGCCAGGCACCATCGTAGAGCTTACATTCTGACAGGTAGAACATCATAAACAAAATAAATAAGTAAAAGTAAGTAAAATATTGAGTAGGTTCGCTCGTGCTATGCACTATGGAAAAAGATCATGCCAAGAAGGTGGACAGGGAGTGCTTGGGTAGGAGGCATTTGCCATTTGAATTTGGCCAAGGGAACTTACTGCAAAGATGACATTTTGAACAAAGACCTGGAAGGGGATGGGGAGTGAAGCGTGCAGGTACCTAGAGAAACCATGTGCCAGGCAAGAGGGACAGCAAATGCAAAGACCTCACAACTCTCTATATTATCTTAGCTCTTAGGTTTCCTCTTGAGGTCCAGCCTCTTATCAGACATCTCCTTTCAGATGTTCTAAGGCCACCTGAAATGTGACATGCTCTTCAACAGACTGATCATGCACCTGCTTGACCTGCTGCTTCCGTGAGGTCCCTGCTTCCGTCAACAGTACCGTCGTCCACCCATTACTCCCTCCCTCCTCCCTTCCTCCCCCTCTCTTACCACTATAACTAGCTAGGTGCAAATTCTTAATGTAACAGCTTGAGATTTACATTTTACTTTAAACTTTACTCAATCCCCTCACCTATTAGGCCGCCATAATCTAATTAACATTCGATGGAAAAAATATTTAGAGATGTGTGTCCGAGTACTCCGGAATGCAAAGTGCTATTTCTCTACTGCAAAGAAGAGCTAGATGAGAACGTGGAGGTTCATTCTTTCCCAGGATATATAGAGACCCACCTATTACCCTAAATCTTAAGTTATAACTCGAGCTAGTGATCATCAAGCACTTTCCTCTTGTCTTACGTAATTGCATTTTTCATAAAACCAAAGCATTCACCAAGAGATGAAGTAGTTTGCTGGAGGGTATGCAAACATTATGGAAGGATCTGGATTCGAACTCAGGCAAGTGATGCCCAGGCACCAGCAATGTCCTCTGGGCCACGGAGCCCACTTTCATCAGGGGCCTGAGACTGCAGTGAGGCACCGGGACAGTCATCTGTGGCATCAAAGGTGGCAACAGCAGGGCAGCCCGAGGAAGGCTGGGCTCCTTAGCGGTTGCTCATTTCTTGTCCTTCTCCAGAAAAACTTGATTTTGGTATCTCTCACATGCTTTAATTTCATATAAAATGAAAAATTGTAGAAAGGCAGCAAAGATGCCAAACCAATAACAAACACTCTAAAACTCGTTGAAGACCAAAAAGAATTTGAACAAAAGCCCAGCTGGGATCCTGGGGAAGCACAGTGGATTAGTGGATTCCTCAGGGGTGAAGTTAACCCACAGCTTGTCCGTCATTCCAAACCGGAGGCTGAATTACAAGCGCAGACACAGCACTGTGGCCTTCAGGCACAGAAAGCTTCTTTTCATCTTCCTTTACGAACTCTGGCAACATGAATGTCACACTGGGTCCATCCTAACTGGCCGGGAGATCTGCCAAGGTCAGGCTGCCAGCAGACCTGACCTTGTGAAGTCAAAGATGCACTTCTGAGACCCGGTGGGCAAGGCTGCAGCCCCTACGGGAAGGGACGCTAGAATGTAGATAGTTTCCAACTCGTTCTAAAAATCTGCCTTAGTTTTCATGCTCTGTTCTATTAGACTGTACAGATAATTTTAGGGGCCCAGGTTAAATGCAAGGCAGGGAGCCAAGAGCAGCTAAAGTAACAGGACAAGGCGGGGAAAAGGATCCATCAGGCTCTCTCTGGCTCCCAGCAGGTGCCATGCCAATGCCAGCCCAAAAGCTGTGCCCACCTCTCTCACCCCAGCGTTTATCCATTTCCCCCCAGAAAACAATCAGCAACTCTGCCGTGGTAGCCCAATGCAACACACATCTGGTGTCCTGATGAGACATGAATTTAGTGTAGCGATTGATGACATCTCTATTCACAAAACCAGTCTTGGCTTCCAGGTTCATTTGCCTTAGACTTTATCAACAGCAAGTAAACCACTGGGAGAAATGATACGAGACACCGAACATCCCATTCTCAGGCTCATTTCCTTTTACCCTCGTCTCTTTGTAAATTGGGACCATGGTGGAAAGATCACAGCAGCATCAAACGTGTGGGAGGAAAGATCTGCAGCTCATGCAGGGCACCGCTGCTCCACCCTGCTCTTAACTAAAGCAGCTGCCTTTTCAGCTGCAACGTCAGACCCTGGGAAAGACCTAGAAAGCTTCAGAGCAGGTTTTCATGATGCTTTAACTCAAGTCATTCATTTCCCTAAACACTGTCATATTGACTCAGAAATATAATAATCTCTATAATTCAGGCCCTACTTATTTAAAAATGATTTTGACAAGTGCTAAGATTAAGTTAATCATTGTGTTTTCAATGGGGGGAAAAAAAGCACTTGCTAAACTGCTAATACCATAAGCGTGTAAGTAGAATGTTCAAATTGCCTGCCTAAAAGAACAAGCTGTTTCTTAAAGACCCTTTAGGACCAAAAATGCATATATTAAGTGGATGTGCTGTTTTAGAAATCATTTTTATTTATACGTTAAGTCAAAGATACTTGGTTAGCCTCATTTAAATCACTGTGCAAAACTGGAAGAAATTAAAATGTTGCCCCTTTTAGAATCTTAAAATTGAGACAGGTCTTTCCTCCTAATTATGGTTAATTAGTGAGGTTTTATTGTAATCATAAATCACAAGGGAAGTTTCTAGTTTCATGGGTGGTTGATACTGATTCTAATCAGGATTGCTGACCTAATGCTTGAGAAAGGATTGGCTGTTTCCGGAAGGATCCATTAATGACTTAGGAAAACAGATGTGCCACTGAACAATACTAGTTATGCCAAGGACAGACTGTCCCTCTTCCTCTTCCATCCTCTTAAATAAAACCAAGGACAAACATTGACCCAGACGTGCTGTATAAACAACCAAACAGCTCCTAGCATCCTCAGGCTTTGAAGGGCCCTGCTTAGGCCATTACCAACGGAGGGGACCTGCTTTCATGTCTCATTCTGCAAAGATGTCACCAGATCTGGCATACCTACAAGAAACCTTAAACAGAAACAAGAAAGGAAAAAAAAAGGCCTTGGAAATCGGGTATTTTAATCTGGGATCCTTTGGTGGTAAGTAACAGAGACAGAAAGTGGCTCAAACAGAAAGGAGGTTTTAAAGAATGTGAGAGTGGGAACACAGGAGGACCACAGAAGAGTCTGGACTCAGCCTTTTCCTCTGTCTCTGTTTCTCTCTGCATGTCTCTTTATTTTTTTTTTTTTCCTCCCTATAAACCATCTTTCTCTATCTGCACTGGGCCAAACTTGGATGTGCCAGGATGTTCTGGTTTAAGTACTAACAGCAACTCCCTGGAGTCTGTCAGATCCAATTCCAGAATTTTGGAAGAGGCTGTCTGTTACGCCAGCGTGTGAGCTCAGCTGTGCGTGGCATTGCGGATGCGAACGTCGCCACGGGGCCTCATCTGCGAGTGACGTGCCTGCAGACACATGCTGTGCCGTCACCCCAAAAGCTGTCTACAGCCATCGTTGGGGCGGCCCTCCCGTTTGCAAATGACCCATTTTCTGGGTACAAAAAAAATGTTGTGCTATGGAACGGATAATTTCTTATCCAAGATTGGCAATAGATGTTTTACAGCAAGCATGTTTCAATACTTCAAAGGAAGGGGAATAATCAGATACCATACTTATATTTAAATGGGCTTATCTTATTTCCTTTTTAGGACAATATAGTGCCATTAAGGGGCATATGGCATTATCCTATTTATTTTCTCAGGGAAACAGAGATTGCTATTCTGCTCATAGAGAGAATGGTAAGAGGTAGCCACTTGATTATGTATCAGTAAGGTATGGACAGAAAGTGCCCAAACTTAACTCTGGTGCTCTGATCTCTACAATAGCTTCATGTCCCCCCTTTGGGGGTACAGGTGACCACTGACCCCCATGGCCCTGACACTGTGTCTCCAATCCAAACCTCCCAGGAACACGCCACAGACTAGCTCCTCTTCTATTTCAGTGTTGGTTTTCCATACTCATGTATCTTTCATAGTTGTCTTTTCCCAAAATCTCTGCACATTGTGGACACTTGATAAATCCTTCTGTGAATCAAGCCACTCATGGAGGGGTCAAGTGGCTTAACACAAGTCTCCTACATGTGCCATTTGCAAGAGGAACTCAGCGTGCCACAGCAATGGTCACTCTCTCACGGAATAGGAATGCCGTGGAAATAAATTTAGAGAGTGATTAGCTATGGTGCCACCTTCATTTTATAAGAGAAAATGTAGGTTCAGAGAGGTAAATGGTCAACACACCTAGTTGGAGGAAACACAAAGATTCCAGCCCAAGTACCTGCCCACACATCAGCACTGCTGGTGGACGTACAATGTGATAATAATTCTCATTAAAGAGAAAAAGTGTGCAGTATAAAGCCAATGGATTTGAGCTCTGCTGGGGAGAAATCTTAGAATGTTGCCAGTCTAAGTTAGGGCTGTGTAATAGACAACGTCCCTCTCAGTTGCATCCTTCTCCAGATGCCCAACTTGTCAGAGACCCCAGGACACTGCTCCCTCCGGGCTTACCCTCTGCCGCAGCAGCCAAGCCCCCACGCCCCAAGGCCCAGTTCGAATCCTTGGGCCAAATCCTTCCCTGAATAATGTTTCTTGTCTTTATGTCTATAGTGCTTTGCATCTGAAACTCCTTTAAATTGTATTTTTATGACTAGTTTTTAAATAGTAGTTTGAGCGTATTAGATCGGAGAAGATAATAGCTTTCTTTTATTTTAAAAATTCCTGAACTCACAAGAATTTAAGCCTATCTCTTTTTCTAGTTTTCTCTTAGAGTGAAAAAGAGGACAGCCCTTTATTTTATTTATTAGGAAAGAGCAGAGCATGGACTTTAGAAACAGAGGAAGCTGAGTTTGGGTTGCAACTGGCGTTTCTGACACCCTAAGCTAAGACACTCACCTTTCTAGGCTTCAGTTTCCTCATTGTAAATGTTAAAAGGGAGACTCTGTGCACGTGGAAGCTAATGTGGTTCCTGGAATGGTCAGGAGGCAGCAGCATCTTCCTGCTCCTTAAGGAGTAAAGAAAGGATTCACCCACTACTATCCTGAGGTTCTTGGACTCTAAGTTATAGGAACCCAAGGACGGGCCAGCTGGGCTGCTCCAGGGAGCGGCACAGACAAACGCCAAGGGCAAGTGCCTTTTCTTCCTGGCCACAATGCAAAGGTGCCTGTTTATGTCCAAAATAAGCCACACCGCCAGGTCCTGGGACAGGCCCCGCACCTCTGTCCACTCTGTTTAATATCAGTGAGTTCTCCAAGCAGTAGACACTGGGTGTTCAGGATTAAACATGGCACAGTTGCTCAGTGTCAATCTTTAGGTTTGGCCAGCAGGAAAATAACTCCATGAGCTGGACACGCTACTTTGGAAGTGACTGAAGGCAGCCCATGCTGGCCATCGATCCCTGCCTCGGGTCTCCATGAAACCAATGCACTGATAAGGTCCCACTCGCTGTCCCTTGGCCCTTAGGGGCTCTACTTCCCACAAGTGATTCCTTGTAGAAAATTCCTCCAGTTGCCTGGATGACAGAAACATTTCCAGGCTTCTTTTAGAGGTTAGACTGTCTTCAGTAATGACCTCTTAGAATTAAAAAAAAAAATTAGGGTTCTTTAATAAGCATACTAATAATAGATAAAATGCTTTTAGATATGAGGACAGAACCAACATTTTCAGGTCACTGGCAAAGCCATGGATGAGACAATATCGTAAACATAAAATAATCAGATTGAAGACCTACATTGTTCAATAATGTAATATATCACTGACTGAAATGAATTGCCACTGTGACAATTACAGAGAGGAAGAAAAATCTAGAAAAGATAGACTCAAAATATGTGGTAAAAATACTGGTAATATGTCTTTCACAAGAGGCAAAAATCTTAAAAGACATCCTGGTGGCATTTGAAGACCAGATGGGAAGGAGCAGACAGAGTCCCCGTGTGTCGGCTGTGGCCGCCCCCTGTGTCTTACTG
The DNA here is from genome assembly GCF_020740605.2 of Lemur catta. NCBI lineage: Eukaryota > Metazoa > Chordata > Mammalia > Primates > Lemuridae > Lemur > Lemur catta. The sequence goes on along the minus strand of NC_059128.1, from coordinate 134,577,862 downwards.
CAGGGGTTCCATTCCTCCCCTTCTCCTTAGGCTACAACCTCCTCCTATAACCTCCCACTTTGCAAATAGCTCTTAAAGAGTTGTCAGATTCACACGAGGTCTAGAAAACTAATACTAATTGGAGATGATATGTCTTCCAGGATGGGTTGTGGTTTTGCAGGGAGGACTGACTTAGTCCAGGGAATAAAGTGCCTACTTTGGCATTTCAGGCTATGACGAGCACATGAGGAACGTGTGTATGTGTGTGTGTGTGTGTTTAGGAAGAGCAGAAGGACTTTCTAAGCCTCCTTGAACCCACAGGAGGTTCTATCATATAGAGCAGCAAGGAATGCGTTGAGCACTACAGCACTAGGTGGTGGAGGAGATGAAATCCGAATTCCAGACCGTATGAACAGAAAGGACAAAAAGAAAAAGAAAGACATCAGACCTCAAAGAAATCCTATATGACTGGCCTCTCCTTTCTGTTCTCTTTTCTAGTTGGTTTCTTTGACATTTTTATGGGACAAAAGCTGAGTTACCGACATGTTCTTGTAGAGAACCAGACAGAAAAGGGAAGAATAAGAAAGGAATGGGTGATAGTGGTCAACGTAGATAGAAAATTAAAATGCCTGAAATCCCAAAAGCCTTTTTTAAAGTTAGTTTTTTTAAACATCTCTGTTGGGCCAGTCCGATTATCTTCTCTTATACTGCACTTCTGCTGCATTTCATCCTATGGCAGCACACGGCGTATCTGTTCTGCCCCTCACCCAAGGCAGCAACTCTGCCTTCTCTCAACTCGCACTTGGCCTGGTGATGGGAAACTCACTCCTTCTTGAGGCAGTCTATTTGCTTGCTGTGGCACTCCAGTGATTCATTTGTTCTCTTTTATATTAAGCTCAAGGTTGCCTCCACTGAACTTCCCCCAGCTTGCCCCAGCTCCAGAGGAAGGAGCCCAAGTCTTCATACAACACGCTTGTCTCAGCCCAGCCTTCACCTTGCAGTCCCCCAGCCCTGCTAACCAATTCCCATGTCTCAAGCTTGCTCCTGCCTCTTCCAATGTGTAGAATGAGACCATCTCAAATCCCAAGGCTCTAGTCATTAGCTATTGACATGTTTTCTTGGATAATTTTATCCTTATCCAAATCTTAAATAACTCTCCAAATTTATATATGCAGCTTAGAACCCTTGCATTTCAGCTCCATAACTATCCAGCTGTTTCCTGGACATTTACTTGGGTGTTCCTTGGATTCCTCAAGCTCAATATGCCCCTGACTATTTCTGGCACCTTCCTCTGCATGGCTGCTAGGAACCTCCTATTCTGTAGCTCTGTGAACAGCTCACTACCTACACAGCCATCCCAGGTCACCCAGGAAATCTAGGCCCTTTCCCCTCTTTCATCGCTCACAACCCCTTGTTGTCTATAGATGTCAGCTATGCTTCCTTCATAGTTCTCTTCCTCAACCCCACAGCACATTCCTTAATTCAGGCCCGACCAGGAGCTGAGACCAGCCTGAGCAACACTGTGAAACCCCATCGCTACAAAAAAATTTTATAAACTAGACCGGTGTGGTGGCACATGCTAGCTACTGAGTAGTCCCAGCTACTCGGGAGGCTAAGGTAGGAGGACCACTTGAGTCCGGGAGTTTGAGGCTGCAGTGAGCTATGATGATGTCACTTTATGTTAGCCCAGGTGACAGGGTAAGACTCTGTCTCAAAAAAAAAAAAAAAAAAAAAAAAATTCATGCCTAAGCTGAAGGTTTATAAAGTGAGTGTGCTTGATTTTGCTTGCACAATGGCTGCTGAGATGTTGGCAAAATCAGTCCTTCTTTCTGACGGGATTCTGTCTCCCCTTGTTAGGGACACCTCCTCTCTGCTGGTAACCTTCATCTTCACCCTGTCCTTCAAAGTGCTCCCAAAGTTACCTTGATAGTGCAAATTTGATCATGTCACTGTCTGTTCTCAACAGTCTTGACAGGTTTACCAGATGATCAGTGTTCTAAGCATAGTGTAGACTTCTGTGGCAGTGGCTGCCCAAGAATGACCCTTGTCATTTGACCCTTAAAGGACTTAATAATGGTCCTTAAAGCTACTTGATCACATTTGTTGGGCAGCACACACTGCCCTTCCTATAAAGGATCCTACAAAGTTAACACATTCTTGAGAGCCTGGGGGTAGAATCATCTCAATAGTGGCCTGAAAATAATCATGTTTATTATTTCTATTTCCCTTAGACATTTAGGAAAAAATGATATTTCTTTCTTCTTCCTTGATTAATTGGCCAATCTTAAATTTAGGACATCCACACTAAATTAGTGCTTCTCATCTCTCCTCTGGAACTTGGTTTCTATTGTTAAGTCAGAATAAAATTTTCCCATTTTGTTTTTAGGTAGCATTCATAAAAAATAATGCTGAGGAAGTACTTCTTAATCAAGGATTCTGTATGCTGAGTTAAAAAATGGGGAAATAAAAGGAAAAATAAGATTCTATCATTTTTGTCATTTTTCAAGTTTATATATATTTTTTCTCTCTCTTCTCTCTCTCCCTCTGTGCCGTACTTCCTCATTCTATCCTCAGTACTCACTGTATTTTTCTTCTCCTTTCTGACAGTGATGGGCAATATGCCTCTTCAGGGTCACTGCTGCAGTGACAGTTCATGTTACTGTCATCTGGTAACTGATGGCATTTAGTTAGGCATTCAGCCTCGTGCAGGTCTACTCTTCATCTGGGTGGTCCCTACTGGGGACCTAATCCTTCACTCACCATTTGGCATTATAATCACTGAAGCAGAAACGTGACTTCCCAAATCATGTACTTCAAAATCTGAAATCATTAAGCTTAGTGGCTATTTACTTAAATATTAAGTTATAAAGAAAGATTTAAAATTACTAACCCATTTTTTTTCTGATTTCAATGAGCAATTAAAGCTCAGATCAGGAGAAATATGGAGAATAACAGAGAACAAGTAGAAAGAGGAAAGCTAACATTAGCATGTCCAATGTTAAGTGCACCAACTTCAGCTGGATAAAGTTTTAGATGTACACATGGACCAGTAAGTACAAAGGTATTTCTCAAGCCATATTTTTCCCAATGAACGTTGTATAAACAAAACTTGTTAATATTTTGTCCACTTCTGAAGTACTCAGAGAGAAGACGATTACATAATTATCTGCACAGTGTTTAGAATTTCTAGCTGTTTAGATGGATAACTCAGAAAGAAGCTTTACATTATCTTCAGTAATTGGAAATTATCTATATAGGGAGATTCTAATTCCCTTGACGATTGCACAATGTTCTCTTTAATGGGTCTCATTAGGTATGCGAACAGTACAGTGATTTGTTTAGTAGATAACCTATCTACTTTTGTGAATATTCGAAAAATGATAATTATAGAAATACCCTTAAAAAAATAAAACAAGGCTACAATGTCATTCAAGCAACCTGAATACTCATTGAATCCCGTAGAGACAAGCTTTCAGTGATACATATGCATGTTCTGAATATAAAACAATGATCATCTAGAATTCTATTTTCTACCGTCCATTTGCATATTGTTCTCTAAATAGTTTTTCCTCTTTTTTCAACCTTTCTTTTAACTGATAATGTACAAATGAAAGTGAGTGGAAAACACTTTCAGCAAAAATTGAAAAAATTAGCGCTAATATTTATTCCCTCCTCTCCACACAACGGGAAAACAGGTTACAACTATTAAACCTGACCTTGAGAGTTTTAACTATTGGGTTTCTTGTTGGTTCAAGAAGCAAGATATGGTTGCAAAACACACTCCTCTCTCATATATTTGACACAATTATAATAGAGCCAGTAACTGATTCATGTATTCATGAATTATCCAAAGATATGTTTACAGAATACACATTTTTAATTAAAATTTATGAACTACTATATACCAATCTATTAACTACTATTTGATTCCATATAGATATAAAAATTGAATAGTAATTTTTAATTATTATATGTCTAGGTATGGGTTTTTTGCTTTATTCATTTTTTTGTTCAATGTATCTTGCTTGGGAATTGTTGGGCTTCCTGGGTGTAAATATTAACATCTTTTTATCAATTCTGGAATATCCTCAGCCATTAACTTTCAAATAATGCCTCTCTCCTGGTCTCTGTATGGCCTCTTTCTGGACATCCAATGAGACTTATATGAGACTGTCTCACTTTATTGTTTATATATTTTAAGCTCCCATATTTCTCATCACTTTGTCTCTCAGTGCCGCATTCTCAGAAATTTTATTTATTTATTTATTTAATTTCAGAATATTATGGGGGCACAAATGCTTTGGTTACATAAATTGTCTTTGTACCACCTGAGTCAGAGCTACAAGTGCTCCCATCCCCCAGACAGCACACACTGCAACTGTTAGGTTTGAGTTTACCCCTCCTCTTTTCCCCCTTCCCACCTGTCCAACACCCAATGAGTGTTACTTCCATGTGTGCACATAAGTTTTGATCAATTAGTACCAATTTAATGGTGAGTACGTGTGGTGCTTGTTTTTCCATTCTTGTGATATTTCACTTAGAAGAATGGGCTCCAGCTCCATTCAGGATAATAAAATAGGTAGTTCACTAATTTTTTTATGGCTGAGTAGTACTCCATAGTATACATACACCATATTTTATTAATCCACTTGTGTATTTATGGGCACTTGGGCTGTTTCCACATCTTTGCAATTATGAATTATGCTCCTAAAAACATTTCAGTACAAATGTCTTTTTTATAGAATGTTTTTTTCCTTTGGGTAGATACCCAGTAGTGGGATTGCTGGATCAAATGGTAGTTCTACTTTTAGTTCTTCGAGGTATCTCCATATTACTTTTCATAGAGGTTGTACCACTTTGTAGTCCCACCAGCAATGTATGAGTGTTCGTATCTCTCTGCATCCATACCAACATTTGTTGTTTTGAGACTTTTTGATAAAAGCCGTTTGCACTGGAGTTAAGTGATACTTCATTGTCATTTTGATTTGCATTTCCCTGATGTTTAGAGATGTTGAGCACTTTTTCATATGTTTGTTGGCCATTAGTCTATTTTCTTTTAAAAAGTTTCTGTTAATGTCCTTTGCCCACTTTTTAATGGTGTTGTTTGATTTTATTCTTGCTGATTTTCCTGAGTTCTATATAGATTCCAGTTGTCAGCCCTGTGTTGGATAGCGTGCAAATATCTTCTCCTGTTCTGTAGGCTGTCTATTTGCTCTGATTATAGTTTCCTTGGCTCTGTAGAAGCTTTTTAATTTGATCAGTCCCATTTATTTATTTTTGTTGTTGCTGTGATGGCCTTTGGGGTCTTCTTCATAAATTCTTTGCCTAGGCTGATGTCTATAAGAGTTTTTCCAACATTTTCTGCTAGAATTCTTATGGTTTCATGCCTTAGGTTTAAGTCTGTTATCCATCTTGAGTTGATTTTTGTGAGTGGTTAGAGGTGCGGATCCTGTTTTTCCCAGCACCATTTATTGAATAGGGATTCTTTTCCCCAGTGTATGTTTTTGTCTGCTTTGTCAAAGATCAGATGGCAATATGAGGATGATTTTTATCTCTGGGTTCTCAGTCCTGTTCCACCGGTCTATGTCTCTGTTCTTATGCCAGTACCATGTTGTTTTGGTGACTATAGCCTTATAGTATAGCTTGAAGTCTGGTAATTGATGTCTCCAAATTTGTTTGTTTTGCTTAAAGTTTCTTTGGCTATATGGGGTCTTCTCTGATTCTACACAAAACACAGAATTATTTTTTTAGATCTGCAAAAAAATTGATGTTGGTATTTTAATAGGGATTGCATTGAATCTGTAGATCACTATGGATAGTATAGACATTTTAACAATACTGATTCTGCTGATCCATGAGCATGTTATGGTTTTCCATCTGGGTGTCCTCTGTTATTTCCTTCCTTAGTGTTTTGCCATTCTTCCTGTAGAGGTCTTTTACTTCCTTAGTCAAATATATTCCCAGGTATTTTATTTTTTTTGTTGGTATTGTGAAAGGTATTGAATCTTTGATTTGGTTCTCAGTTTGACTGTTGTTGGTGTATAGGAATGCTACTGATTTGTATACATTGATTTTGTAACCTGAGACTTTCCTGAATTTATTTTTCATTACCAGTAGTCTCTTGGCAGAATCTTTGGGGTTTTCTAGACATAAGATTATATTGTCAGCAAAGAGCAGAACTTTTAAAAGTTTGTCTTGGAGTGACATCAGCAACATGGCAGATTAGGAAGCTCTGGACTCACCTCATTGTCTTGAACAAATTGATTCAACAGCAATAAATGAATTAATTCCCCTTGCAAAAAATCCAGAAATTAGTTTAGAGACTCCTGCACCATTTGCAAGTGTGAAACTGGTGAAATCTTGATTGGTGGGAAAACTGGAAACATATTCTTACCATAATCCCTACCCCCAGGACAGCACTATCTGTTTGGGAGAAAACCCCCAGCTCCCAGCTTCTCTCTGAGGAGGAAAAGATTTGAATTACACATCCAGTGTTTCAACTTGTCTGGGCACTGCCCAGGGGAATTACTTCTATCTCACCTTCCTCAGAGTCTTGATAGGACCTGCCATATGTTCAACCCCCAGGGCTATAGAGAACAAAGGTGGCAGTTTGAACTAGCATGTGGGCACTCACTCCAGCTCCTCTTCCTGGCTCAGCATACAGTGAGTGGGTAAAACAAAAACTAGTTCCCAACATATATCAAACATTACAAACTTTCTGGTGTTACCCAAAGGACTGGCTTTTGTGTCACCTCTATTGCAGTGCTGATGGGGCCCAGCAAATGCTCAACCCCTAGGGATTCTAGAGAAAAAGGTCGTGGTTCGAACTAGCCTATAGGTACTTGCCATATTTCCTCCTCCGGGCTCAATGCAGCAAAAGTGGGCACAAAACTGCAGCCCCCAGTTTTTCTCTATGGAGGAAAAGAATTGGACTGTGTGTCAGGTGTTCCAACTTTTCTGAGTGTGTCCTGAAAGATGACTGGCTTCAGTCTCACCTGTCTAAGAGTGTTGATAGGACTTGGCATGTTCTACATGCCTGGGAGCCACTGAGAACAAAGAATGTGGTTTAAACTAGTATGCACAATCTCCCTACAGAATTATACGGCCACATGCAAAAGAATGAAATTGGATACTCATCTTATACTATACACAAAAATCAATTCAAAATGAATTAAAGACTTAAACATAATACCCAAAGCTGTAGAACTCCTAGAAGAAAATAGGGGGAAAGGGTTTCATGATGTTGACCCCAGTAATGATTTCATAGATATGACAGCAAACAAAAGCACAGGTAAGAAAAACAAAAATAGACAAGTGGAACTATATCAAACAAAAAGCTTCTGTATAGGAAAGGAAGGACTCAACAGAGTGAAAAGGCAACATATGGAATGGGAGAAAATATTTGTGAACCATATATCTGATGAGGGGTTAATTTCCAAAATAAATAAGGAGCTCCTACAACTCAGTAGCAAAAAAGCTAATAATCGAACTTAAAAATGGGCTAAGAAATTAAATAAACCTGAGTCCAAAGAAGACATAGAAATCTTCAGTAGGGATATAAAAAGATGCATCATCAGGGACACGGAAAGTCAAAACCACAATGCGATATCACCTGTAGTAACTGACAACATGGATGGACCTTGAGGACATTATGCTAAGTGAAACAGGCCAGTCACAGAAGGACAAATACCACATGATTCCACTTATATGAGATATCTAAACTAGTGAAACTCATATAAACAGAGGGTAGAATTGTGGTTGCCTAGGGCTGAGGGGAGACAGAAACAAGGAGTTGCTAAACAATGGGCGTAATATTTCAGTTACACAAGATGAATAAATTCCATTGATCGGCTGCACATGTTGTGCCTATAATGAACAATACCATACTGTACACTTAAAAATCTGTTAAGAGGCTAGATCTCATGTTATGTTACAACAAATTTTTTTTAAAAAAATCTACCATCCAGTTTATCAGTTCCCTCTTTCCTGTATCTAGTCTACATTTAACAATGTCACTGAGTTTCTACCTTTAGTTACTATATTTCTCATTTCTAGAAGTTCCATTTTTAAAATATGATAGGTCAGTATTGCTAGAATCTGTTCAATATATGTATTTATTTCATATTCCTCATCTGATCATTCCAGTATCAGCAGTTTATTGTAGATCTGACTCAGTGGGGTTCTTTTCCATTCCTGACTCTCACTCATGGTCACTTGTTTCCTTGTGTGTTTAGTGAATTTTTATTGTGAGCTCATGTTTTTGAACCTTCGTCTATGGGAATTCTTAGATGCCTGGATGTCAAGTACAATATTTCCAAGAGGATTTTCATTTTCTGCCTCCAGGCAGCTGGGGATACTGCCAATCTGGAACCATGAAATAGCATCTTTAGCTTTTGGATTTTTGGATTTTTCCCCCCTATCGTATGACAATATAACTTTAGACCCCAAGACCATTTAGATGAAGACATGAGGTTAGACATTCTCAGTATATTCCTTTCTTTTCTTCTTCTCTGAACACAGAGCCAAGGCTGAGTCAAGAGTTTTCTCTAAGGACTCTCTCTGCAGGGCAGGTATTTTTTTTTTTCTCTTGTTCATCCCTGATGGTGTTGCCACTATTCTGGGACTCAGGATTTACTTATCATCCACTGAGTGTGTCTATTAAAATTCCCTGGGCCACAGAGGGTTGAGAAAGACCACAACAGCGAATGATGGCTACAGCTTTCACTTATTCCTTTGCATGGAAGCTTTCTTGTTTTTTGACTCAGAGGAATTCCTTTATTTTTCTGCCAGATCAACTAGGCATTACAAAAGACATTTGTGCCATTTAAAAAAAAAATTCAGTGTTTTTCACTTTGGTCTTCTGGGAGGGCATTCTCTGAATATCTATTATGTACTATTCCTGTTATTATTTGTTGATGACTCGTCTAGTTACAGCTATTCAAAAATATTTGTGAAATCACTTTAACAAATAGGGAACACAGAATATATAGATTTTCCTAGTGTATTATATTTAACTATTCAAGATGCTTCTTCAAAAATCTCTAAGAATGTAAATAGAAGTTACATCATAAAAAAGGACTTTACAGTGTGTTAGAAACTGAAGTAAGAAATTAGTCCTTCGCTTCTTAGAAAGATGTTCATAAACAAAACAGAAAACTCCACTTCTCAGGGATGAAGAATAGCCAGATGAATACTAACCAACCATATGAAATAATTATATGATGCAAATATGAAATTACAAACAAGAATGGAAGGCTGTGAATGCCTCTTAATGGTCCCCCATTGCTGAATCTTTCTTAAGGTGGAACAGGGGTACCTTCAGTAATACGTGATATGTTTTTGTGGATACCTGAAGATATAAATGGAACTTGGTAGAAAACATTTCATTTCTGATGGTAATTCAGCTAACCATGATCTAATATTAAATTAAAGAAGATATTATGTGGTATATTACAAGCTATGTATCATTTTAAATATAAAACATTTCTAATAAAATTATTTTTTCATTTTATTCTTTTGAGACAGGGTCTTGCTCTGTTGCCCAGCCTATAGTATCATGGCATCATCATAGCTCACAGCAACCTCAAACTCCTGGGCTCAGGCAATCCTCCTGCCTCAGCCTCCTGAGTAGTTGGGATTATAGGTGTACACCCACCATGCCTGGCTAATTTTTCTATTTTTTTTTTTTTTTTTTGTAGAGACTGGATCTTGCCATGTTGTTTAGGCTGGTCTTGAACTACTGGCATCAAGCAATCTGCCCGCCTTGGCCTCCCAAAATGCTGGGATTATAGGCATAAGCCACAGCACCTGGCATAAGAAAATTCTTATTTGGAGTACAGTCATGCACTCCATAATATTTTGGTTAACCATGAACCACATACACAACAGAGGTTCCATAAAACTATAATACTGTATTTTCACCGTAACTTTTCTATGTTTAGATACACAAATTCTTGCCATTGTGTTACAATTGCCTACAGTATTCAGTGTAGTAACCTGCTGTACAGATTTGTTGCCTAGGAGCAACAGGCTACACCATAAAGCCTAGGTGCGGAGCAGGCTAGGTGTTTGTACGTATGCTCTATGATGTTCACATAATGATGAAATTGCCTAATGATGCATTTCTCATAACATATACCTGCCATTAGGTGATGTATAACTGTATTTGTTTGCAACCACAAAAGGGGCACAAATACATTTGTTTATGTTGGGAGGAAACGTTGGACTTTCAAAAGAAAGTGCTCAAGTTAGCATGCAAGAGCTCTAATACTTTGGTCTTACCTCTGCTCATGTTTTGACCCTGGAATGTTGGAATGCCCCAGGGTCCTGGTCCACCTCCGTCTCCCTAGGTGTTCATCCAATCCCTTGGCTTTAAATATTATAGCACTTACATACTGGTGAGCCACTTATTTATAGACATAGCCCCTGCCCTGCCCTGCCCTGATCTCTAGATCCAGGTACTCAACTTCCTCTCTGGCATCTCCTCCTGAATACGTAATAGCTGTACCATATTAACATCACAAACAAAACTTCTGACTTTCTCGATTCCCAAGACCTGCTCCTTCCCTGCTTCTCATTACTCTTCATCACTTTGCCTTGATTTTTGTCTTAGAGCCCACAGGTCAACCCCATGGAACCACAGTCTTCATCTACCAGGGCCTTCATCTTACAGCACAGAACAATGCCTGACATCTAGTAGGAGCCTAATAAATGTTCATTGATGAAATGAAAAAATGGGCACACTTTTCTCTCTTGAAATCATTTTAAACAGCTTTGCCCTCCCTCCCCTTTTTCCCTCACCAGTTCTCTCTTACTCCAGCCACACTGGTCTACGCTGCCATTTCCTAAATGCAGCAAGGTCTATTATGATGCTTCCTTCCTCCTCCTACCTGGTGCACTCCTGTTACTGGGAGGAAACAGCCTGCTCACTTCTTTTGTGCACTCACACAATTTTATATGAAAATATATACAGAAAATTCTATTTGGATATCCAGATAACCTGGATATCTCAGTTGTATAATCTTCCTCAAGGGCAACAATGTTTTACTTACTTTTTTTTTAACTTTCCAGTATTTAGCACAATGCCACACACACAGTAGATGGTCAAAGAGGCTTTTTTTTTTTTTGAGTGGGCAAAGACATTGTAGAAATTATATTTTCAGAAAACAACCTAATCATCATGGTCAAATATTAAAACACTGGCTCAAGAAAAGTCTATCTAATGTATTAAATATATCTAACATATATGTAAAATAGAACTTAAGTTTATTAATTCCCAAATACGTAATATGTAAAAGATACAATATACCAGCATATTATATATATTCACAATGCATTTAATGAACTGTCAGATACAAGCATAATATTCTGTAGTCTGAATAAATAATTGTGTTTAAATAATGAACTTCCTGTACAGCCTAACTTGTGTATTATATTTGTAAATATGAATGATCAAGAAAAACAAAATAAAACAAAAACAGCTGTGTTCCTGACAGATGTATTAAATCAATGTTTCTTATACATAAGAAGGGATTCTTTGCTTATTTGTGATTTTCACTAGGTTATTTTGGTAATATAATTGTACATTTCGGAAACATGGAAAATAAAATTAACCTGAACCTATTTGAGTTTTTCCTTGTTAAAAAAATGGGAGAAAGCCATAAAGGTAGACTTTTTGGCTCAACTTACAATTCTAAATATCATTAACTCAATAAACCATAATAGTTAACCTGGTACAGCAGCATCATTAAGAAGAGGGCTTTTCTTCTATCTAGATTTTCAAAATCCCAAATGCTTATCCTACCTATATGTTGCCATGAGTTAAGAAGGTTGGTATTATGTAATTATAGAAAGAGATAAGTAAACTGACAGGCAGATAGACAGGTAGAGGTTCATGATAGTTTGCTCCTAAACAGCCAAGACTGATGAAACTACCCTTAAAAACATATATAGCATGTAATGATATAAGAAGATGATTTATTTGCTTGGAAGAATTTTTATAACTATATCCCCAAATAACAAGATAATTACACACTCATCTATACTAATTCTAGTTATTTTTCAAATAGCCAAGTTCTGATTGCTTAAGTGAATCTACTGTAAACAAATGCCACATGTACTCACTATTAAACTGGAACTAACCAATGAGCACACACGTGCACAGAGGAACGTAAAACTTAGTGGAAATCAAGCAGGTGGGAGGGGAGGGACAAAAACTTACCTAATGGGTACAGTGAACACTATTTGGGTGATGGGCACACTTACAGCTGTGACTCAAGCATTGCAAAAGCAATCCATAGAACCAAAAACATTTGTACTGCCTTAATACTTTGAAATAAAAAAAGCATTAAAAAAGAAGTACTTTAAAAGTAAGGCCACTCATTAGACTTGAAAACAAAGTTGGAAGCAATATACGTGCAAAGTAAAAAACTGAGTACAGGGGATTAAAATGAAAAAGTAGATCAGGCAGCAAAATATTCTATTAGAGTTGGCAAAAATTCTCATTTGTGATTTTATACAATCTCTTAGCTCTTTATAAAGGAAAAATTTCACTGGGACACTGACATAAATTTTGGAAGGTACTTTATAATTCATATTTTAGAAAAATATCTATAGAGTTTACTACTTTAGTTTTCAACTCTAGTGAAAGCAGAAATAGAAAATCATTTTATGAGTTTTTAACTTTATTGAGCTGAGAAATGTAGTTCTTTATTAGGCCCATCAGAGAAAAGCAATCAAAAGCAAACTTATGTATTATAAACATAATAACAGATATAGTGCACAACAGTTCAGCATTTAATGAGCCCTGATTATAACTTAGTTAATATAGATAAAATCCAATAAAGAATCAGCCTGGCCATTGCCCACTCAGTGCTCACTCATCTTGAACTTGGAGTAAGTAACAACAGAGAACCAGGAGTGTAAGTTACATAGTACAAGAGACACCATATATCAGAGGTCAACAGGCGTCCATGCCAAGGAAATGAACATTGGAAGGGAAACCTGGAGGTGTTCTGGCAGTTTCTGCCTTTTCTGCTTAGGATATATAAAAAGGAAAAAGCACTGAGTTAGAAGACATTGGTTTAAGCCATATACCTCTAGTCTTGATCAAAAGAAGTAACTCTAACTCTTTCTATATGTATTAAAAAAGAAAGATAAATTAGATGATCTTTAGGTTTCTATCCCACTCTAAAATTCTGAGACTGTTAATTCTCTTTTACTCATGCTTCCTCAATGTGGGTGCACTTTTTGCTCAGACTTGTGAGTTACTGATCTCTCTACAGTAAGTGGGCTATGCTACGGTAACCCAAACTACAGATTAGCTCAAAGAAAATCCAAGATTGACTTTAAGAGGTAATTTCATACTCCGTTTCTGACATACTGAATTTCAACAGAATCAAGGAAGAAAAGAAAACATGGGAAAAAGAGTTGCTTATATTTCTTGCTTCTCAGCTATTACTAGGTAGAAGACGACAAATATAGACAAGGTTCATTAAGAAAAGTAAGTAGAACTCTAGTAGTGTTACTTTCAATATTCACACAGTCGTAGCTCATATTATATTTAGTTGGAGAAAAATGGCCATTAAATACTGTTAAGCAGCATCAAGTATGTTTAGTTTTCATTCATAAAATAACTGTCCAAAGTAAGCCATGCAAATTTTAGCAATAGGATGAAGAGAAACTTAAGGACCCATATAGATGTGTGACGCATGACTTTGCGCTAACTGGTCTCAATAATGAGTCAAAACTATGAATTTCTTAACTGTGAGTAGAAGGTACCATTGCCCTGCTAAATAAATACGGCACCCTTGACCTAAGCTGTCTTTAAAAAAATGAGTGGAATTGGTCTCAAATGCAGTCAGATAAAGAAATGCATATAATCAGTACAAATCCACTGTTGCTTCTAAAAATACTAGAAAAAGTACAAGATTTTCCAATGGATAATAACTGTTTACTGGTACTATAAGCTTGCTACAGAAAAAAGGTATACATTAAATTCACAAATCCACCAGTGCTTCTAGAAAATACTAGAAAAAGTGCAAGACCTACCAATGGATAATAACTATTTACTGGTATTATCAGCTTGCTACAGAAAAAAGGTGTACATTAAGTTCACAAATCTACTGCTGCTTCTAGAAAATACCAGAAAAAATGCAAGACCTACCAAGGGATAATAACTATTTACCGGTATTATCAGCTTGCTACAGAAAACAGGCGTACATTAAGTTCACCTTTTAGAGACACCGTCTACCAACAGCCATGATTACTTCATGCTACTTCACTGTGCAAGGGTCTAATGTCACAGCAGTCTTCGGTGGTATCCAGAATAAAGCTGAACACTACTAGAGGGAGGACATGCATTCTTGTGCTCCAGTTAGTCATATGTTTGACTTACACAGGCGGAAAATACCGGGCTCCAGGTATGCAAAGGCAATCTAAATCAGCATGCACCACAGCAAATAAGATGCAGGTGAGGTTACCTCTCAGACATGAAGAATAATAGTGTAGGGCATGCAATCAGGGGCTCATAATGGACTTTTCCTGATGTGGGTACGTGCGTGATATTTGTAAGAGACTAAGTTTTTACCTTATTTTACATCTCATTTGGAGAGATGGATATAGATAGAGACCCCATTGTGCTTGACTTACAGCACTCATGCAGCCCACGAGCTCTTGAAAGCACTCGACACACATTAACTAAGTCATTAATCCTCACCACTACTTCTCCCCATAAACCACATATTATTATTCTTTAATGGTTGACAAAACTCAGTCAGGAAGGATAATTGCTTTGCTGAAGGCCACAAAGAGAGCCTATGTCAGAATAGAATTAGACTTGAGTGATTTTTGGCCCGCAGGCTGGTACTTGGACCACCAGGTCACGTGTGACGGAAGAGCCTTTCTTGAATTGTATGGGGGGGAGGTGTGTGTGTGTGTGAGTGTACACATATCCTAATATATGAGTATACGTATTAGGATAGCATGGTCCCATAGTCAACGCATCTTTTAATTTTTTTCAGTGTTAGAATAGCATTTACAGCATTGTGATATGATACATTGATTAACTCTGAAATTTGCTCCAGTTCCTTCCCCATGTCTTTGTTTTGCCTAAGAAACAGCCACCCTGGGCAATGAATAAAAAGACTGAAAACAGAAAGGCTCATTTTGAACTCTAGAATGCCATCAGAAAGATTCTTCAGGGACTGGACTAACCAATCACAAAGTTCAATTAATTGTATTAACTTCTTTGATGAGGGAATTGTTTTGCTATATAGAAAGGTGCTTTAGCATCGTGGTGAAGTGTTCAAGTTCAGAAGCCAAACTGCTGGAATTAGAATGCTTTTGGTCTGCACGATCTTGGGGAAAAATAACTCAAACTTTGTCAGTATCCTCATCTGCAAAATAGGGAGAGTAGTAGTACTACATCGTAGTATTGCTGTGAAGGCTACAGGAGACAATATATTTATAATGTGCTTAAAACTGTGCTGGGGATATAGGAAGAGCCCAACAGAGGTTAGATATTATCATCATCCTCATTATTATTGCAAATATATATAAGAGGGAAGCTATTTTTTCAAACCAACCTTTGCAGTCAGCATTTATGTCTACTTCTAAAGAATGTTTTTCTTTATTTAGAACAGTTTAGGAGTAAACATAAATAAATAAATTAAATCAGGACAAAATTTGGGGGTACATATCTAAACAGAAATCAGGGGAATACAGAAAACTTAGGAAGAAATGTCACATTCCCAGATGTTGACTCGTATCTTTATCTTAAATAAAATTGTTGACATGTACCAACACACACTTCAAAATTCATCTTCCCCTTGGTGGGTTTTTATCATGAAGAAAAGTTCTTAAGTGGTGAATGTTAACTGCTAGTGTTCTTGTCTTAAGGATCATTGTCCTAAGGATTATTGCTCTTCTGTTCCAGGGCCCAAGCTGGCCCACTGGTTCAGAATGAAAGGCACCCAACATCACGGTGATGTAGTTACTCTTGCCATGAAACTTGGGTGTATGGTACCATCTGGCAGGAATGGGCGATAATAACTACATTAGAATAACTACTTATTCTGATTATAAGAAAAGCTTCCTAGAAATTAAAAATATGATGATGACTAAAATTATAGAGTGGAAGAGTTAGAACATAATGTCAAGAAAATCACTTAGAAAACCTAGAAAGACAAAAGCTAAAAAATATAAGGAAAAGATAAGTATCAGAAAATTGATACAGTAGATTCAACAACTGACTTATAGGAGGTCCACAAAGAGAAAATTAGAGCAAATGCAGAGGAGGAAATTTTCAAAGAATTAGTAAAAAAAAGAGTACCCAGAACTGAAGGCCACTCTTCTTCGAATTGAAAGGATCCATCAAGTCAAAATGAATGAGGGGAAAAGCTCCACACTTTTAACACTTCAGTGAAATTTCAGAATATCAAGGATAAAGAGGTGATCCTTAAAGCTGAGAGAGAGAGAGAGAGAGAGAGAGAGAGAGAGAGAGGAGAGAAACCACCTACAAGGGAAATTGTGAATCTGTGAACAACATGGCACTTCTCATTAATACTTCCAGATCCCAAAGGCAATGGAGAAAGGCCTTTAATATATAAGGAAAAAATTATTTTCAGTCTAAAATCTATGCCTGTCCAAACTGTCTTTGAAATGTGAAAAGAGAATAAAGATATTTTTTGGATATGCAAAACCTCAGAAAGTTTCCCTCCCATTTAGCTTTTCTTAGGAAGTTTCTCAGAAATGTGGTCAGCAAAATCAAGAAAGTAAAGTAAGAGATTCCTGTCCAGGTGTTCTAGAAATCAGGCAGGAAAGAGCAGGGCAGAAAAATGGAGGGATGCAGAAAAAAGTATCTGGAAAAAAGAAGGTTCTATGAATATGATCATGTCCATATTGTCTTTGGGAGAATTAGAAATGATGAGGAGAGAAAAAGATGAAAGACTTTAAAACTGTAGGAGAAAATGATTCAGCACATTTTTTGGCTTAGCGATAAAAATATTTATGAGGTCATGTCAGTTACACATTTTATTGATTTTTCTTTTTCTTTTCTTTCATTTTTCTTTCCTTTTTCTTTATTTCTTGTTTTTTTTTTTTTTTTTTTTTTGAGACAGAGTCTTGCTCTGTTGCCCAGGCTAGATTGCAATGGCATCATCATAGCTCACTGCAGCCTCAAACTCCTGGGCTCGAGCAATCCTCCTGCCTCAGCCTCCTGAGTAGCTGGGACCACAGGCGTGTGCCACCATGCCCGGCTAATTTTTCTATTTTTAGTAGACACCGGGTGCTCAGGGTCACTTTTGCTCAGGCTGGTCTCATACTTCTGACTTTAAGTGATCCTCCCTCCTCAGCCTCCAAAGTCCTAGGATTACTGACAAGAGCCACAGCCTGATTTTTCAATTTTTAAAACTAGCCTATACATAAACCATGGAAGACTTTATTATGATAACTAAACATAACTGTTATCAATACTTTAATATCAAAATAAAAGCACAGAAGATAAAATTTAAGAGGTGGAGAGGGGAGCATGGAAAAGAGGTAAAAGGAAGGGTCACCACATTAATTTAAGAAATACACTGTAGAGACATTTTAAAAAAGAGTTAAAAATGTGCCAGAATGCACTTATATTACCTAACAAATTACACAGGGGGAAAATAAAAGAAGTCAGACACGTGATAACCTACATAAAGAGGATTAAGCTAAATCTTGCGGACCAAAGAGAATAAACATTCTGAAGAACTACCACTAAGATCAAAAACACGCACCAATTCAACACAAACTTCACATGGTGTGACTATATTTGGATTTCTTGATTTTATGACAACTTTAAGTCAAAGCCTAACACAACATAGCTACCCTATAAAGAGAGTTTTAGTCTGTCCTCCAACAATTAAAGGTTTCTATTGATAGTATATAAGCTGATGTGTTGCTATGAAAAAAGAATGCTCATTAAAGAATTAAAAACAAATATACATTCTGATGCTGTCTCTCAAAATAATTCAGTCCTGTTGCCAATTTCAGAATCCTTTTGGTGGAACTTTCCTTTTCCTCTCAAATACAAAGGAAATGCCACCTTCTTACTTTATAATTGGCCTCTAGTTTATTTTTTACAGAATGTGCCTTATCTATATTGATCTTGCACCTTGATAATCATTCTTGGTTATAAATGACTTTTAACTAATCCCAAACCAAATCCATCATCAAAGAAAATTATTTTCACCCACTAAGTCTATTCAAATGTGTCCTCATAGGTTGCCAAAGGAAGGTCAGCATTTTGAATAATCTCTGGAATATGCATCTAGCCTTGGATTGTTTAAAAAATACCTCCCACTGTGTATCTTATACAGACATAGGTATATATATCATACAAATGTTTAGACACTCTTTATGTTGAAGTGCTTGACATTCTTTTTTATAAGCATTTTTCAGACTTTTGCACATCTTATAACATGGAAGAAAGTTTTTATTTTATGCAGCCAAAATTCATTCTATTAACAGTCAGTAACTTCTACCAATACTTTCAAAGTCTTTCAGTGTTCTTTGGATGTGCCTTTTATAAAATGTGTTGGTCCCAGTTTTTGTACAAACACTTCACTGATCACAGTGGACAAAACCATGGTAATAAAGCTAAGGAAAACATTAAATTATTCCAGACAGATATTTGCACCTTTGAAATACTACACGGCACAAAAATGTATCATTGCATATTCATTTGTCACAGTGTTTAATAGAGAAGGGTTCAGGATTAAAATTATAAAATGAACTTATTTCTTTTCTATAAAATAAAACCTTCCAGTTACAAGAATGAGAATATTAAAACAATTTTTTATTTTACTCTAAAATCATAGGGCCAAATATTACAGTTTTAATAGAGGGCTCAAACTGTATTAAAATAAGTAGTATAAATGTTGCTTAGTGATTTAATATGTAGTTCTTGATACAATGGAGAAAATTACTATTATATTTTTAGCTGTGATTTCATTGCCCTCTGTGATTACATACACTGAAATAACCAATAGCTTTATTTAGTTACTACATTTCTCAATTCCAGGTCATATATTCAAAAATATTCTTGCTAAGTGAAATGTTCTAACACTCACCTGAGATGGCTTATTTAAACGTTCCACGTAACAATGCTAGCAGAGATGTTTTTGTCATGCTTGGCAAGGAACCATATCGTTAAGTTAGTGTTTCAGATACAATTCATTTTCTTAAAAAGACCACAACAGGTAAGCATGAAAAAATTCTGTTGCTAGTTAATGACGTGGTTCTGAATATTTCCCTTTTTTTGTTGTTGTTGTTGTTTCTTTTCGTATAGACAAGCAGTAAGAAACTTTGTGTGCATATGATTGGATTATGAAAGACTGTAAAACACAACCAAGAATAAAATCTTTCATTCTGGAAGAGAAGTGCACACAAGCAGTGTTTCTTATATCATTCCTTAATTAACGATAGAAAGTTCTATTATCTCCATCTTGCTAAATGTTGGTTATTTCAGCAATGTACCCCGGGATTTTAGAAAATGTTACATTCACACAAACGGGTAAGTTTTGAAACCCTAAAATTCTCATGCATGTAAGTTACCGGGCAGTATTATTAAGAAGGAAGTTTCTGAGCAAAAGCTGAGAAAAGCAACAGATTTAAAACATTACCTTTGTGTGTCGCAGCCTTGCGCTGAGGAGTTGCTGCTGTTTGCACCTGCTGCTGTTTGGCCAAATTTCCTTCACTTCCCGTTCTTAAAATCTTCTCCCCTAAGCTTTTTTTCTGTTTGCTGTTCAAATCATCCCTCCTAGCTGATGGAAGCTTAGAAGCTGCACTAGAGAAGAAAGGTCTAGCCAAGCGAGAAGGTTTGGACATTTTTAACAGCAGAATAAAAAAAAAAAAAAAACAATAACAAAAAGAACCAATCGCAGAATGTTACCTGCTGGGGCAGCAGGTTCTAGAGAAGCCTTTGAGCTCCACTTTTCCACTGACACAGATACAGTAGGAAGTGAAGCCGGATGCAAAGTGCTGGGCTGCCACTTGGATTTCTTTTAAGCACAAGGCATCGCGCAGCCCCGGAGCCCATTCACTCACTGGACCTGTGGAATGTAAATGCGTGGTTCAAAGACGCCGGTGACAGTTTTGCAATGGTAAATGCTCCAACTCAGAGTGAATAGCGGATGCTGGAATAGGGAATGTAACACACACACACACACACACACACACACACACACACACGCACACACACACGAGCAACTCCCTTGCATGCACAGACCAGACCCTGGACAGCCTAGAAATGGAAAAAGAATGTAAATATTATCCCACCCACTCAGGTACAATGCATACAAATGAGCCAGATGTGTGGTTTATATTATTATGAAGTGCATGCCACGTTCAGTTTCCAGGCATTAGTTCAAGCAAGTATTTCCTTGCCTTAGCACATTCCTCTATTATATTCCAAGAGTTGACCGTGTAATGAATGCCCACCTCCATAATTGCTTCTCTTGCTGTTTACAGGACATGCATAGCACCTCGGGGGAAAAAAAAAAAACCCAGAAAACAGTAGAATCTAATTTCCATACCTAATTTGGGCTGCCACAGGGTACCTACTAATTGATAAGGAGAGGAATTGCGTGTCCGTATGATGTGGTGTGGGATGTGTATGGTTGTGTATGGTGTGTGCACGTATGCCTGCATGAGACAGTGTGTGTGTGTGTGTGTGTTTATGGGGGGATGTTGGGGGGGAGAGAGAGTGTTTGCAGAAGAAATAGAAATTATTTCACCTTTTAAAGGGCTTGGAGTGTATTCAAACAAATCCTTATAATTACCATGCTTCATGAAAAAGCAATAGTAATGATGCAAAAATCAAGCGTGTTCAAGGGGGTCACATGTTTCCAGGCTAAAAACATTCCTTCTACCAACTGAACACACAGCCGGTCCCAGAAGCACACAACCCTTTCCCCACTAAGGGTGACCATTTTCCCTCTGAGTTTCCCATGTCAGTGATTTTTATGACTGGAGGTTAAGCTGTTTCCAACCTCAATTATCCTGTGTTCCCTTGGGGAGAGTCTACACAAACTCTCGATGAACTATAAAAAGGTTCTGGGAAGATGTGGTCATGCAACTCCACTCCAAGTGTAAATACTGCACTATTCCCCATTTACAGTTGATAAACATGCAACTACTTAGCACTTTATTAGACACAGAGTTATGTGCTGGAAATAGTGTAAATTTTGGACTCAATTGGCACCATAGTTACCTCTAAATGCTAAACATGGACTCAACCCCAGGCAAGTTACCCTCTCTGCCTTTTCATTAATAAAATCAGGAGAGTAATTTTTGCCTTAGTGTTGCTATTATACATAGATCAACTGAGATGACAAATCTGCGCCTTGTCAGGCACATGGTGGCACTCAATAAATACAAATTTCCTTACCCTGTCCTTCCAGAAATTCACAGTTTTAATGATTCCTAACAGGTCTTATAAAAACATGGCAGTTACAAGATCAAATTCTGCCTCTGAGCAGAGAGTCCAAAGTAGGATCCCATTTCTGATCTCACACCTATGAAACTGGGAGGAAAAACGTGAGGGTAAAACCTCAATATTAAGAGAAAAGTGTCCTGTGAATGTAACGAACCACTACACTTGCAAATACTGCGGCATCATAAAATCCACTCCATTAAATAAAGTACAGCAGAACTACAACATTTAAGTGATCCCTTCACTCTTAATAATTCTGTCCAAATGAGACAATCCATGCGTTAATTTACCCAAATTATCTTTTATGTCTGCCTGAGAACCATTGTTTTCTCTGACTTCAGGTTTCTTCATTTCTTTCACCATACTCACAAGTGGCTTTTGGTTGAAGAATTGATTTCACAAAGAAACTAACTTTGGCTACTCATAGATGGTCAAATGGAGAGTATCAGAGTTGTGTGAAGATATAGGTGCTGGTGGTCAGGAATGGTCACCCATCAGCCAAGTGACCACTCCAAAGGCCAGGCTCACATGTTAGATTCATGCTGCAGAACAATGACCAGCAGTGACTTAGCCTGGGCCCTGGGGTATAAAAATTACATGAGTCCTGAGGGCTGTGGCACCTGGCAGTGGACTCTGGCTTGGAGAACTGGCTGGAAGGATCAATGCCAGGAAAGAAGTGTGATTGCATCCTAACACCATCCAAAACAGGTGGTTCACCCATGCAATGAGGATAGAAGCATTTTAGAGGAATGTGTCATTTACAGCCCACTTTCCTTTCTGGGAGAGCCAGTATAATTAGACTAATTTTACAAAGGAGAGGGAAAAATGTCAAAGTGATTATGCAACGGGTCACTTGTAGAGTTGGGGACTGTACCAGTGAGGGTTCCCCAGAGGAACAGGTGATACACACACACACACACACACACACACGTATATATATCCTATTAGAGAGAAAATACCAATATGATATATATTATATATATGTGTGTAGATATACATATTTATGTGTATATATATGATTATTATTTGTGCTGTATCAATAGGTTTCTGCCTCCATGAATAAGTGTAATGTTTGATATTTTAAAATTTATAAGTATAAAATACACTTCTTGCTTTAACCTAAAAAAATACTCTAAGTTATAAATATCCCCTGATGATCCTTTCCAGAAAGCAGATTTTCAGTGGGTTAGAATTCGGGGTCTGCTGAGGACAGAAAAGAGATGTCCAGGAAGCAGAAAGAAGTAAAAGGAGCCGGGGGCTGTGAAATGACATTAAAATATAATGGAAAATAAACTGAAACATCTCTGTTTTCCTAGCTGCCCATAAGTGGATACATTTTTCTCTATCTTTTTTTTTTTTTAAGAAGGAAAGAATGTAATCATCTGAATAATCCTACCTTAGGTTTGGAGATGCAAGATATCTCAAAAAGAAAACTTAAGGGCCGCATCTGGTTTTGTAAATTAGAAATGTCTAAAAAGTGGGAAGGGGACACCGAACCTCTCTTTAAAACAGATGCTGCTCTGGTTCTTTACATAAGTATCTGCACTGCCTTGTGTGTGCAGGGGCTCCCACACATCACGCCACCCCCACGCCCACCCTGGCAGTGCGGACACCTGCGTCACATGTACCTATACATCCTGTTAGTGCGTGGACGATCCCCGACTTATTACGATGATTTGACTTATGATTTTTGACTTTAAGATGGTGCAGAAAGCACATGCACTCAGTAGAAACCATATTTTGAATTTTGATCTTTTCCTGGGCTAGTGATTCATGGTGCAATACTCCCTTGTGATTCTGGACAGGGGCCGCCGGTCATAGCGCCCGGCTATGCAGCCAGCACAAGGGTGAGCAGCCGACACGCTACAGTGTACTCTGCTGCCACAGGATTTCGCCCAGCTGTGGGTTAATGTAACTGCTCTGAGCACATTTAAGGGAGGCTAGGCTGAGCTATGATGTTCGGTAGGTTAGGCGCATTCAATACATGTTTGATTTATGATATTTTCAATGTATGATGGCTTTATCAGGACCTAGCCCCATTGTAAGTCAAGAAGCATCTGTATATACATATGTATACAAATGAGAGACTCTAGAATCACCTGGAGAGCCTCTAAAAATGAACATGTCTGGGCTCCACTTTGGGCTCTTTGAGTTAGAATTTCTGGGAACATTCTAGAAATTTACAAAGGCAGTTCTCACATGATTCCTATGTGGATACTTTAAAGCAAACTGAAGAACACCACATGGTTCATTATTTTCCCTCTCTACCCACTGGAAGTTTCCTGGGATGTTTTGTCATTTAGTGTGTATCCAATCCTCAGCCCATCATAAAGGCTGAACACAGGGGTTATGATCAACCGTGTGTGCTATATTTTTATTTTAAACCAAGGAATGAATAGACAGTTGACACAGAAGCATTTGCTTGGCCATGCAGTCTCATAAAAATGGAAGATGGAAATAAAGAAGAGAGGTTTTATTATTATTTTTTTCTATCCTTCCTTCATTTGTAATAAAGGATCTGCAAAATACACTACAGTAAGATAAAATCTGTGTGATGTGAAAATAAGAAATGAACAAGAATAGAGACTGGAGGAAAAGAAACTTGGCTCTGAGCTTCCTAGCACCAAAGCAAAAAGGGAAAGAGGAGAGTTTGAGAGTCTATGTTATTTTATCATTAATTTGATTCCAAAGATAAGGAAGGTGTCATTGGATCATAAAGATCATGTTCGAATTGTGAGTGACCTCCAGGTAAAGACCGGCTCCTACAGAACAAACCCTGCCTCACTCCGGGAATATACCAGTACACACCTATGCACTTATTGCAAGAAGGCTGCTTTAATCTACAAAAGACAATTTCTCTCCTGTGATCAACAGGGTACTTGCCCATCTACTCCCGATCCTAACACTTCTCACTTCTCCAGCTGATCAGGTGGACTACCAGGTCTAGATTCAGGTTTGCTTTGAATTCTTGGGGTTTATTCCTGCCTGTTTTCCCTTCTTGGTTATTAGTACCTGCCCACAATGGCCTAATCGCAGTATAATTCAACACCCTGGACCTTGACTTTGGCCTTTTCCTTAAAACTTTGTAACAAGCTTCCCACATGTGCTGGTGACAGCCTCTGCCCGCCAGGGTCCTCTGCATTTTCTCCCTGAGTCTCCAAGATTCACTGTCAGGACCTCTGGAATTGTCCCGATCACCCTTAGACCTGTTCAGAAGGGGTGGGACCAGAAGTTTTCTTCCTACTCTAAAAGTCTGAGTACTTGGTCTTTTCCAAATCCAGCCACCACCACTTTTTCTATATTAGAACATCTCACTGGACCACTGCCAGGGTTATTACTATTGAATTATTCACTGCTCTTCCCACATAGATCTCTATTTAGTTTCCCAACTGGATTCCTGTAGCCCCCCACATCTGCCTAGGAATCCTTTCTATTGCATCATTCCGAACCAAAGAGAGATGATACTATGATGTGTAGAACATGGCACTTGAGCGAATAGCTAACTCTCATGAGTGCTCTTCCTGGCTCCTGAGCCTTTGCTATAGCTCTGGATTCTGCTTTTGTAACTACCCAAGCAGCCCTGACCCAGGGATGAACTTTGGCTGCCCCAGGGGAGGAGTGGGCTGCCAGGGCTCTGCTGTCAGGGCTGGTTCAAGACCACAGCCTTCACTTACCCTGTGCGTAGCTGGCCCTCCCCTGGGCTCTATCCCAGTCTCTGAGGAATTCTACCTGTTAATCTGCAGCTTCTACCTTCCTGCCAGGATTTGACACCAGTGGCTACACACCCCAAACTGGTCCTTCAGTCCATAGCTGGGGTCTGGCTCTGAGATCTCCTGTGCTCTCCTGGCTCAACAAGTCCCGTGTCCGAGCTGCCCTACATTTCTCTGAGTCTATTCTGGTTTCCAAATCCCTAAAGGCATAAACTGACTTTTTTTGCCAGCACATAAAATCTCCACGTGTCCTAACTGGGGTTTTCTCCATGAGTTTGTGTCTTGAATTGGCCCTGGCCACCTTTCCAGGCAGCCACACTGTGCTTCAAAAGCTGGAGTGATCAGTATCTTCCCAGGGGACCAGCACCTTGGTGTTGCAGTTATGGAGTGGGTTTTCTTAAGTTCTGTTTTCTTTCCAACCTGTAGGAAGTGAGAAAATGTAGGTGATGACACACATCCAATTGAGGGTGTAAAGGCATCATGTACCCCAGACAATAAAGATGCCTCCCAAGATGAAAATGTCACAGGCTGTGGCAGGTCTCTGGCTCTCCTTGAGACAGTAATGATCATTAATAACATTTACTAACATTTATTGTGCATTTACTTTATGCCTAACACCGTTGTAAGTCATTTATCCTTCATAGAAACCTAAGAGATAGATACTATTATTATCCCCATTTTACAGATGAGTAAACTGAAGCACTCAGAGACCTAGAAAATCATCCCAGATCCCACAGATAACAAGTACTGGAGCAGAAACTGGATGAACTCTATCAATCTAGCCTGAGAGTCAGCCCTCTTCTCCATAAATAAAAAAGTCGGGTTGCGATCCATATCGCTCACTGAGTGTGAGCATTCAGTGGCTGTTTAGCCACAGCGGTGACCTGGGATGAGTGGCTCTGCCACCTTGGATGTTGTGTGCCAGACTCCCATGCACTGCACGCCTGTGGTTGCAGGAGTCCTCGTATAGGATGTACGCATGAGTTCAGTGTCGTGGGAACCCAGCAGCTCCTATCTGGAGGAGCGACATCCTGTGTTGAGCAGCAGATGGGAAAGCAGGAGTCTGGAGGATGGAGCAGAGACGCAACCTATGTGTCCCCAGTAAGCCTTGGAAAAGGTCAGGTAGGGACCAGGGTGGCAGTTCAGTTCCTGAGCACACATGGCTCCCGGCTTTGCGATCTTTCCCCTTACCCTGCCCCTCAATGTTGCTTTCTGACCAAGTGTCAAGAAGAACAACTCAGTAAGATTTGTCTGACTTCTAAGCTCACCCTGGCCAGAAAACAGAATAAAAATCTTGCTATGTAACCACAGAGAAATCACTTCACCTCTCAGGGCCAAATCACCTTGAAAAAGATATCATATCTACCCTGACTATATCACAGGACTGTTGCCAACAACCAAGTGGGATGATGAATATGAAAATGCTTTGACAACCATAAGATAACACATGAATTAAAGGTAACTGTGTTAATGGTTATAAAGTACCAATGTTTTACTTTGTCCTGCCTAAAGACTGGGTTAGTATCCTAGCAGAATGTTCTACAGCAGTGCTTAGAACTCAGTTAGGGGTCAGCAAACTTTTCCAGCAAAGGGCCAAACAGTAGATATTTTCAGCTTTGGGAACTGTATGATCTCTGTTCAACTATTTGACTTTACCATCACAGAGTGAAAACAGCCATAGACAAAATGTAAATGAATGAGCAAGGGTGTGTTCCAATAAAACTTTATGAAAAACAGAGTCCTGGACAGAGGCTGGGTCCTCTAGTTTGTTGACCTTTGTTCAGTAGTAGCCAATTAAAACCATTTGTGAATGATAACACCATTCTCGTTCCTGTCTCCTTGACTAATACCTGCTGATTAGATTCATTGCCTTGCTCTGTGTCTAGATGGGTGAACTCTGTGTTCTAGATCCAACCTTAGATGTGAACAATCTCTCAAATTTATCTCCATCCTATTTGGACATCACATCACATTGAGGTAAGTGTATATGGTCTCCAAGAACAGCCAATATTGATTCTAACTTAATTGTAAAATATAGTGGGGCAGGGGTAATGCCCACCTCTTCGTTAGACCGTGCTTTGCCATTTTATACTGATAATTAATTTATACCAGTTGCCATATGTAGGGAGGCATGGTTTGAGTACTCTGGATAACTGAATTTGTGGTCTGCACTTATCTTGTAAACTTTTTCATGCTTCCTAGATTCAAGACAAAGGCTTGTAAGTCCAGATTCTTCAATTTCCTAGTTAAATGCTACAGAAAGATTTCTTGATTTAACAACTCTAATTTCCAAGAACCCTTTAAAAAGCATTTTTTATGATTTCAATAAAAGTTGCTTTATACCATGATGTCACCCATCTGTGCTTCTATATTGTAAAAGAATCTTAAAATTATTGAGGACATGCTTCATTATGTTATAAAATTGTCAGTGCCAAGAGGAACTTTTTGGGTTTTTATTGCAAAACACCCCCTTACATAGAAGGCTGAACGACTTATCTGAACCAACAGTAGATTTAGAAGCAGTTTCAAAAGTTGTACAAAAATGTGTTAGACAGCCAGGTTGTGATGGAGGCTGGAATTTCGTAGTCACAGTTTTCCATGTGCCATTTTAAGAATTATCTTGGCTCTAAGTACAAGTTAAAATTTTATATTTGAGAGTAGAATCCCAAATTAAAAATAAGCTATTTCTTATTAGGGTGGTCTCCAGTGGTATTATTGAAAGTATAACTTAAAGTAAAACAACCCTAAAACATTGGGTAACTTAAAAGTTATTCTTATTAATTATTAGTATTATAATAATAGTGTATTCAGATTTATCCATGAGGTTTTAAATAACTGTGACTCTAATGGGCATGACCTTTTACTCACTTTAAAATGCAAATGAAGCAATGCTGACCAAATGCCCTCCTCTCCTTTTTCAAGTATCCTAAACTGCATAGTTCTGAGGAGGAAAACAACAGATCAAACTCTTGAAGACTTAAAGGAACTAAGCAACACCACAGTGATGATCTGGCAATTGGATGAGCTTATTAATTCTTTTACCATAACTTAGAAAGGTAATGGAGTTTCATTTGTATAACGTCAACTGATCTTGCTCAATTTCTTTGTTATTATAAAGCATCTGACATACTGAATTTTCCAGGTTACTAAAAGCCAAATCTCAAAAAGGAAAAAAAGAAGAGGTTATTTCAAAAATTCCAGGCACCTGTGGACATGTGGAATGACATTTAGTTCAACATACACCTGCTGCTTTTCTAAGCTACCTATAGAAATCTTTCTAGTTTCCATTAGCTTTAAAATGCTCTTACTTAATGGTAGTGGGGGTAGGGGGAGGATAAGAAATCATGATATGAATGAGCAAAATTGAATAAACTAACAATATGCCAAGCTTCTGGGGAAATTCTATATGTCTAATTAACTTTTGATGAAGGATGAGCAGGGAGAAAGTGCATTCATTAAACATTCTGAAAATCATGTGATCAACAAAGTCAACGCAAATGTTTTAAAATGTGTTTCAAGATTACATTTCCCTTTTCTCTTTATTCAAACCACATAAAGTTTACAGATAAAGTTTACTGATAAAGAAATCAGACACACTAAAAAAATAGTGATATTAAGAAATGGCTCTTTTCCTTGAATACGAGAGAGTACAATTTTAAAAATTACTCAAGGCCAATAAGCCCATGAAAAGATGCTCAACATCACTAATCATTTGTGAAATGTAATTCAGAACCACAATGAGATACCACTTCATGCTCACTGGGATGGATATTATGAAACAAACCAAAAGACCAAAATAATAGAAAATAACAAGTGTTGGTGGGGATGTGGAAAAACTGGAACCCTTGTGCACTGGTGGTGGGAATGTAAAATGGTACAGTTGCTGTGGAAAATGGTATGGTGGTTCCTCAAAGATTTAAACTTAGAATTTCCATAAAATCCAGCAATTCCATTTCTTGGTATAGATCCAAAAGAAATGAAAGCAGGGATTCAAAAAAATATTTGTACACCTACATTCACAGTAGTATTATTAGCAATATCCAGAAAGTAGAAACAACCAAATGTCCATGGACAGATAAGCAGAATGTGGCACATACATACAATGGATTATCCTTCAGCCTTAAAAATGAAGGGAATTCTGACATGTGCTACAATATAGATGAACTTTGAGGACATCATGCTAAACGAAATAAGCCAGTCACCAAAGCAAAACACTGTATGATTCTACGTGTGTAAGGTTCCCAGTGTAGTAAAATTCGTAGAGACAGAAAGTAGAATGGTGGCTGTCAGGGGCTGGGGGAGGAGGGCGGGGGTTAGTATTTAAAGGGTGCAGAGTTTCAGTTGAGGAAGATGAAAAAGTTCTGCAGATGGATGGTGGTGATGGTTGCACAATGATGTGAATGTACATCATGCCATAGAACTGTGCACTTTAAAATGGTAATTTTATGGCAATAAAAATTATGTGAATTCATATTTTCAAATAGTTGGTACTCAACCTTCTCCCTGGGAAACTAGCTAGACAATGAATGATCCACTTTCCCTCTCTCCAACTTTCTATAGCCTGGGCAACGCCAAGATGCTCGCTCTGTTTTCACAAGGTAGATTTAAGAAGGTGGCCAGAGTTACTCTGTTACAAGGCCCATGTATCCCCATTTTAACATTTTAACAAAGACAAAAGCAAACTACCACCCTACAGGTCACGGGCAAGGGCGGAGATGAAATGGCGTCATAAAGACTCTGAAAATTATGTTTTCAGAACTCGGCTCCTGGCTCCTTGTTTTTTGGGCCCCCGGCCTTGCATTTTTCTTGGTGAACCCCTCTTCGTTGGGAGGGATAGTAAATCCTCCCCAAAATGGGGGAGAGATTTCCCACCATTGCTTTAGAATCCTCACCAGCAAATCCTTTGGCTTTTCCAAAATTTTCCCAGAATTATAGAAGCTCCTGAACTGCAGTTCCATGTTTTGTAAGTGAGTAAATAAAGATCCACTGAGCACCCTGCACTGGTTTTTATGAGAGAACAGAAGCTCATGCCAGTATCTGAATACTCTTTAGAGCAGATGAAAGGAAGAATTTATGGCGTGATGTGTGGAGGTCCCTTCACACACAAGGCAGTGCAGATATTCATGTAAAGAACCAGAGCAGCATTTTGTTTTAAAGAGAGGTCTGGTGTCCCTTCCCCCTTTTTAGACATTTCTAATTTACAAAACCAGATGAGGCCCTTATGGCTTTTTTTTGAGATATCTTGCACCTCCAAATCTAAGGTAGGATTACTCAGATGATTACATTCTTTTCCCCCTTAAAAAAAAAAAAGATAGAAAAAAATGTATCCACTATGGGCAGCTAGGAAAACAGAGATGTTTCAGTTTATTTTCCATTATATTTTAATGTCATTTCACAGCCCCCGGCTCCTTTTACTTCTTTCTGCTTCCTGGACATCTCTTTTCTGTCCTCAGCAGACCCCGAATTCTAACCCACTGAAAATCTGCTTTCTGGAAAGGATCATCAGGGGATATTTATAACTTAGAGTATTTTTTTAGGTTAAAGCAAGAAGTCTATTTTACACTTATAAATTTTAAAATATCAAACATAATAACATTTATGGAAGCAGAAACCTATTGATATAGCACAAATAATAATCATTTAGATTTTTGGGGTGCTCCTCAGATGATTTTTAAAAGTTGTTGAAATGTAGCAAACATGAAAAGGATATATGCAAAACTGTAAAGATAAAAACAACAGAAAGGATACACATGGACCCATTGCTACTCTTTAGAAAGAATACACTACTTTCTGCAGTCTTTCAAATCCTCTAAGTCTGTGGTCCCCAAACCCCGGGCCATGGGCTGGTACCAGTCTGTGCCTGTTAGGGACTGGGCCGCAGAGCTCTGCCGCCCACCCCATGTCTATGGAAAAATTATCTTCTGTGAAACTCAGGAACCAGGGGACAAGTGAGCAAAGCTTCATCTGTATCTACAGCCGCTCCCCATTGCTAACATCACCGCCTGAGCTCTGCCTCCTCCCCGCTCCTCTGTGGAAAAATTTTATTCCATGAAACCGGTCCCTGGTGTCAAAAAGGTTGGGGACCACTGCTCTAAGTGCCTCCAATTGGTCACATGCTCCTTGGACCCTGAGTGACAGCTTCCCTGGATGTAGGTTTAATGATTCTCTTATTTTTCTTCATAATTTTACAAATCTGTACATATCTCTAAACAATATATTGTTTGGTTTTACTTTTTTAAAAACTTTATATAAATGTCATCAAATGACAGGAAGTTTATTTATTCTTCTGTGACTTGCTTTGAGGCTCAGCATTAAGTATTTTGAGATTCATATATGTATGTATCTGACATACTGTATGTCAGATACTTTGTATGGTAGTCCATGGCGTGAATATCCTGTAATGAATGAACATATTACATTCCACGGTTGATGATTTTTTCTGGGTTCCCTAATGTGATTTGTTTATCTATTTGTCTATTCCTTAATGCTTTGCTGTCTTAATGCTTAGAGCTGAATAATAATAAAAATGGCTAATACACGTTGACATTTATGATATGCCAGCCACTCTTCCAAGCACATTTCACACGTTAACTCATTTACGCCTCATCATTACCTTGTGTAGTGGGCACTGTTATGTGGATGAGGAAAGTGAACTCAGAAACGGATTGTAGGCACCTAGGCAAGATTAGAAACTCAGGCAATCTACCCACGGAGATTGTGCTATTAGACACTACGCAGATCTGACTTTTATTATAAATCATGATGTCTGGCTGGGCAATGGATCTCATTTAGGAGTGACTTGAGTATTCTTAGTCCTTTGCTCTTACATACAAATTTTATAAATATCTTATAAAGTGCCATGCAAAACAAAAACTTAAAATTTTCATTAATATTTCATAAAATCTGCAAATAAATTCACACTATTGAGTTTTCCAATCCATTAACATTGTATTTTTCTCTCACTTATTTAGGTATTAATGTGTTTTCATCATATTTTATAATATTCTACAAATTGCACATCTTTTGTTAACTATATTCCTAAGTTATCCTATGAATGGCATCACTTGAAAGTTGCATTTTCTGTTTGTTGGTATATGAGGAAACATAACAAGACTTTAAATAGTTCTTGACTTGCTTCTGGCAAAGGGACCAGATTTACTCTTTCTCCTTAAACAAATAGGAAAACAAATGAAATATATAAAACAGTGGTTTTCAGATATTATACAATGCACAGCACATGATAGTGATTACTGAGAGGATAAAAACAAGTGTGGTAAAACCAATGAATGTCCCAGGTCACTGCCTGAAAATAGTTTCCCGGCCATGGTGCAGGGAAGGGACACCCAAATGGAACTCAGCAGTCTCTCTGAGTTGAGGAGAAAGAGTTCCCATTTCAGGGAGGCAAAGGCATGATTTGCAGGGCAAAATATCGGAAGAAATGCTGCACAGAGATATAAAGATACGTGGAGTATTTTCTCTGATAACAGAACTAAATAAGAAATCAACAACAGAAAGATACTTGAAAAATCCCTAAATACTTGGAAGTTAAACAACAAACATCTAAATAACCCATGGATCAAAGAAGAAACAGGTGACTTTCCAGCTGTCTGACTTCCCACATATCCAGAGAAACTTCTCCAGAGGACTTATCAAGATCAGCCCTCCACTATCAGCTTTGAATGGGAACCACTCACTTTGGCCCAGTTGAACAGCAGGCAGTTCCTTTGATCATCTCTGCTCCAGCATGATTAGAATGCCATCAGCCATTTCTGTTGTATGCTTAACTAGCCCAGGGGTAGGGAAAAGCCAATGCAATCTAAAGTGGCTCTATGCAGAGTAAAGCAATGCTACATGGAATCAACTCTTTGCTCTTTACCTACCCTCTGCATCCATTATTAGCTATTAAAAAAACCCTCTTTCAAAAAAAAAAAGAAACAGGAAAATTATATTTTGAACTGAAAATGAAAATGACATATAAAAATCTGAGATGTTGCTAAAGCATGCTTAAAGGTAAAGTTAAAGCACTGTATAATATTATATAGGCTTATGTTATAAAGGTTTATGCCAGAAAATAAGAAAGATCTCAAATCGATGTTCTGAGCATCCACCCTGAAAAAACTAAATATAAAATAAGCATAAGGGGAAAAGTAAATAAGAGCAAAAATCAGTGAAATAGGTGACAGAAAGCAATGGAAAAGCATCAATACAACCAAAAGCTAGTTCTATAAAAGGATCAATAAAATAAGACTCAAGCTAGCCTACAGGATAAAAAAAGAAGAATTACACAGATTACCAATATCAGGAATGAAAGAGAAGACATCACCACAGAAAGAAACTATTAAGAATAGCTTTATATTAATAAATTCAACAATCTGGATGAAATGTACAAATTGTTTTAAAGATCTAAACTATCAGAGTTCACTCAAGAAGATATAGGTAAGATTCCTATATCCATAAAAGAAATTGAACTGGTAATTAAAAACCTTAAAAGAAAACTCCAGGCTGAGATGGCTTCATTGGTGAATTTTACCAAACTTTTAAGAAAAATATAACACAAATGCTATCCACCTTCCCCTAGAAAATAGAAGCAGGGGGAATACTTCCTAACTCATTCTATGAGGCCAGAATTATAATGATAACAAACCTAGACAATGATAGTATAAGAAAATAAAACTACATATTAAAATTTATCATGAACATATAACTGAAAGTCTCTGAGAAAATTTTAGCAACTTGAAACTAGCAATATATAAAAAGGATGATATATTAAGACCAAGTAGAATATATCGCAAAAATGTAAAGTTGTTTTAACATTTGAAAATCAACAGTGTAATTCATCATTTTAACAAACTAAAAAAACAGAAAAAATCCAGATTTAAAAATTAAATAGAATTTTAAAACAGTATTTGACCAAATTCAACACTCATCATCATAAAAACTCTCAGATAATGAGGAATAAACAGAATTTCTTCAGTCTGATAAAGGCATTGAATTAAAAAAAAACACCTCTTACAGCTAACATCTTAATAGTAAAAGACTGACTTCTCTCTAAGGTGTGAAAAAGACAAGATATTTGCTCTTGGTATTTCTCTTCAGCATTTTACTGATGGCTTTAGCTGGTACAATTATGCAAGAAAAAGAAATAAAATGCATTCAGATTAGAAAGAAATGATAAAGTTGTCTTTATTCATAGCTGACATGATCGTACATGTAGAAAATCCAAAAGAATCTATAATAAAGCTACTAGGAGTAGTAAGTGAATTTAGTAAGGTCACAGAAGAGGTAAATATATAAAATTAATTACATTTCTATATTTTCATGAAGAATAGTTAGAAATTAAAATCCAAAATTACCATTCAGAATAGTATCAAAAAAGTGAAATACTTAGAGATAAATTTAACAAGATATGTGGAAGACTTGTACACTAGAAGCTTCAAAAGTTTGTTAAGGGAAATTAAGAAAGATACAAATAAATGGAGAGACATACCATGTTCATGAACTGGAAGACTACCTATTGTTTTGCTTTCAATTATCCTCCAATTCATCTGTAGATTCAATGTAACCTCAATTAAAATTTTAGCCAGATTTTATGTAGAAACTGGCAAAGTGATTCTAAAATTTATATGAAGTGTAGAAGACCTAAAATAGCCAAAACAATTTTGAAAAGGAAGAACAAAAGTGGAGGATCTACTCTCCATAATTTCAAGTCTTATACAGCTGCAGTTGCCCAGAAAGTGTGTTTGGAATAAGATTAGATATATAGGTCAATAGAACACAATAGAAATTCCAGATATAGGTCCATACATATATGGTCAATTGATTTTTGAAAAAGGTATCAAGGCAATTTAATGCAGAAAAGGATAATCTTTTAAACAAATCACACTAGACTAACTGGATATTCATAGGCAAAATATGAGCCTCAACCCTTACCTCATACCAAACACAAACATCTACTCCAAATGGATTATAAACTGAAATGTAAAACCTAAAAATTAACACTTCTAGAAGAAAACATAGAAACTTTTGTGACTTTAGGTTAGACTAAGATTTCTTAAATAGAACACAAAAAATGTAAACTATAGGAGAAGAAATTGTTAAATTACACTTAATTAAAACTTTAGCTCTTCAGAAGTCATACTTAAAGAAGTACATAGGTAAGACATAGATTGAGACATATTTTCCAAAACATATATCTGATAACGGACTTACATCTACAAAACATAAAAAATTCTTACAGATCAATAATAAGAATACAAACTGATTAGAAATGGGTAAAATATTTGAACAGTCAATTCACCAAAGATGACTTACAAATTGCAAATAAGCACATGAAAAGATACTTAACGTCATTGCTCACTAAGGAAATGCAAATTAAAACCCTACTAGAATGGCTGAAATTAAAATATTTGTAGGCCGGGTGCGGTGGCTCAAGCCTGTAATCCTAGCACTTGGGAGGCCGAGGCGGGTGGATTGTTTGAGTTCAGGAGTTCGAGACCAGCCTGAGCAAGAGCGAGACCCTGTCTATACTAAAAATAGAAAGAAACTATATGGATAGCTAAAAAAATATATATAGAAAAAATTAGCCAGGCATGGTGGCACATGCCTGTAGTCCCAGCTACTCGGGAGGCTGAGGCAGAAGGATTGCTTGAGCCCAGGAGTCTGAGGTTGCTGTGAGCCAGGCTGACACCACGGCACTCTAGCCCGGGCAACGGAGTGAGACTCTGTCTCAAAAAAAAAAAAAAAATTTGTAACACCAAGTGTTGATGAGAATGTAGAGCAATCAAAATTCTCATATATTGCTGGTGGAAATGCAAAATGATACAATCACCTTGAAAACAGTTTAGCAGTTTCTTATAAAATTTGGTACGCACTTACCTTAAGAATCAGCAATTGCACTCTGAGGTTTTTACTCAAGAGAAATTAAAACATATGTCTACATGTAGATGTACCCAAATACTCACCATGGCTATATTCATGGAGGCCCCAAACTGAAAGCTACCCAATATCCATCAACTACTGAATGGTTAAAAATACTGTCTATAGAATCCTGATAAGCAAAATGACATGAATAAATGTCAAAAGCATTGTTATGAGTGAAAGAAACCAGATACAGAAGACTACCTACTTTATTATTCCATTCATTTAAGACCAGGATGGATGAAGGAGACTGACTACAAAAGGGCATGATGGAAATTCTTGGCATGGAAGAAATGTTCTATATCATGATCATGGTGATGGTTATAAAACTGTGTATATTTGTCAAACCTTGTGAAATTGTATATTTAACATTTGTGAATTTATTATTTGTAAATTATATCTCAATAAAGCAAATTAAAATAAAATGAATAAAGTTTGGGAAATTTTGACTATCTAAATTTTTGAAAGCAGAAAAAGTAAGGTAGATTAATCTTTATACATCTATATACCTGTGTAACCACCACTCAGACCACGATGTAGATTATGCCCAGCCTCTCAGAAGACTCATGCACCTTCTGAGTCAATACTCCCTCCCTCCATCAAGGAAACTCTATTCTGATCTCTTTAAACAGAGATTAATTTTTTGTTTTTTCTACTTCCTATAACTGGAATTACAGTATGAACTCTTCAGTCTCTGCCCTCTTTGCTCAATATTAAGTCTACAAGATTCACCCATATTGTACGTTTATTTTTCATTGCTATGTAGTACTATATGACAACATTATAATTTGTTTACTCTGTTGTCAAATTTTTTATATTATGAATAAAGCTATGAACATTCTTGTACATCTTTTGAGGGATATAAACACTATTTCCATTGATTATAGTTGGCTCTGGTGTATGCAGGGGCTGGGTTCCAGGACCCCAACATGTACCAAAGTCTTGCATACTCAAGTCCCACAATT
Source organism: Lemur catta (assembly GCF_020740605.2). Classification (NCBI taxonomy): domain Eukaryota; kingdom Metazoa; phylum Chordata; class Mammalia; order Primates; family Lemuridae; genus Lemur; species Lemur catta. The sequence goes on along the minus strand of NC_059128.1, from coordinate 134,540,828 downwards.
GGCTTTATGGAAGCCATATATATATGAAAAATCTGTTCTCTGTTTATGTGGGTTTCACATCCTGAGAATACTGTATTTTTGATCCATGTTTTGTTGAAAAAAAAATTCATGTATAAGTGGACCTGTGCAGTTCAAGATTATGTTGTTCAAAGGTCAACTGTATACACACAGATGGAAAACTGCTGGTTATAGGATTTATATGTATTTAACTTAATAGACATTGGCAAATATTAACAGTTTGCCAGAATGTTGTGCAATTTTACTTTTCCCTCAGCAAACTATGAGAACTCCACTGTCTTTACATGCTTGACTATACTTGGTATTGAAAGTTAACTTGGTAGCTTGATCTTACATGCAGTAATTTTACTAAACTGCCTTAGTAACACCAATATATGAATTCATTTGGATTTTCTAGACAGATAATCAGCAAATAATGACATTTTTGTTTCTTCCTGTCTAATCCTTATGCTTTTAGTTCTTGTCTTATTGCAATGGCAAGGCTCACTAGTACCACGTTGAAACGAAACACTGATAGCAGCTGGGTCCTGTTCTTGAATATGAAGAGAATTCCTTTACTATTTCACTATCAGTTATAATATTAATATTTGCTATAGGATTTTTGTAGAAATCCTTTTTTAGTTAAGTATACATCCTTTTTTAGTGGATACAAGTTTGACCATGAATAACTGCTGAGTTTTGTTATACATTTGTTTTTGAATATTTGAGGATAATCATGTGGTTTTTCTCCTCTAAACTGTTAATGTAATGATTACATGAGTAACTCATTTACATTCACTGTGATTATACATATATTTCGATTTATTTCTATTCTTAAATTTTATCCTTTTTATTTAGTTTGATTTTTCTTTGTTCTCTTTTCTTTCCTTAGACATTTCTTTCTCCTTTCTTATAATTTTTTTTCTCTGTGAGTTTGGAACGGTACATTCTATTGTGTTAATCTTAGAGGTTTAAACATAAATATTTATCTTTAAAAATTCCAAAAATAATGTTTTCCCTTCCTCTTTCTTCAGAACAATTACAAGGACCTCAGGAAATATTATTAATATTTCAATTCATGCCCTCCTTATGTGTTAGGGGGTCTAACAATTAATTTTCCTTTCTTTTTAAACTTTACAAGCTAAATATCATTGTCAGTTTAATTGTTGGTTTAATTTCTAATAATTTTACAGTTGTTTGTTTATATTTATTCCACGTTTAAGATAAAAATCTATTAATCATGTTTTATAATCTACAAATTATACAGCTTTCGTTTGATGCATTCTTAGATATCCTATTTTGATTGTAATATTGAAAATGATATTATTTTCAAGTTGTATTTTTCATTTGTTGCTGTTATATAGAAATATAATTGACTTTAAAAAATTGTTGAAGTACACCACGCATAATAAAATAAGCAAATACTCGTGAATTGTCATTTTGAAATGTATAAAGTATCTCCCCCTTTGGTGAGGTACTGTTGCCAGAATATGCTATTAGCTTTTTATTATTTTGAAAAAAGGTATTCCTTTTACCCTCATTTTTGAAATATAATTTGCTGGGTTTATTGGTCATCTAGCATGATAGTTATTTTCCCTCAAATCATTAAGGATACTGTTCCACTATATACAGCTCCCATCATTGTTGAGATAACACATAGTCAAATTGCTGGTCTTTTGGGTGATCTGTCTTTTCTCTATGAAATCTGACACTATACTTCTTTTTAAAATTTGCCACTATAATTGTTGAATTGTCTATTTTTTTTAATCTGGCAGTTTTTGCTTTATGTATTTTGGTGTTTTAATGTTAGATGCACGTCCATTTATAGTTGTTCTGTCTTCCTGATATACCAACCCTTTTATCATTAGGAAACATCCATCTTTTTTCCTAGTAATATGTTTTTGTCTTGAAGTATTCTTTGTCTTATGAACACAGGCACTTCAGCTCTCTTATGGTTACTGTTTGCATGGTATATCTTTTTTCATGCTTTTACTTTCAATCTACTTATGTCTTAGAATACAAATTGAGTCTCTTATATATAGCATATAGTTGGATCTTACTTTTTTAACCTTATGACTGCAGCTCCTTCATATTTTTAATCTACTCATATTTAATGTATTTATTGATAGGGTTAGGCTTATGCCTGCCATTAGTTGTTTTCTAAATGTTTCGTGTCTTTTTTTCTGTTTTTCTCCTTTACTGCCTTCTTTGTGTTAAAGAATTTTTAATGTATCATTATTAATTCTTTCATTACTTTTTAAGCTTTATTTTTGAGTTATTCCCTTAGGGCCTACTCTAGAGATTACAGTAGTCATTTTAATTTATCACACTCCACTTCAGGTTACTCCTGATTTAATTTCAGTAAAATATGGCAACTGTGTTCCAATATAGCTTTATTTTCTCCCTACTTTGTGCTATTACTGTCATACATAGTATATGTATATGTGTTATAAGCCCAATTATACAATGTTAAATTATTGCTTTATATAATTTTATGAGTTTTACAGAAATTAAGAGAAAAATGTTTTCAACAGTCTCATATTTACCTACATATTTACCATTTGGGAGCTTTTCATTTCTTTCTTTGAGTTCAAATTACTCTTTGATGCCTTTTCAGAAAAATACTTTCTTTACTATTTCTTATAAGGCAGGTCTGTGAATAAATGTTTTTAAGGCATTTTCTTTTTTTATAGAAGTTTTAGGTTTACAGAAAAATTGCACAGAGAGTACAGAGACTTCCTTACATCTCCTGTCCTTCTGCAAACAATTCCATTATTAACATCTTGCATTAGTATGGTCCGCTTATTAAAAATTGATGAACCAATATTGATCCATTATTATTAACTAAGGTCCATAGTTTACATTAGGGTTTATCCTTTATGTTGTGCAGTTCGATAAGTTTGGACAAATGCATATTGTCATGTATCTATCCCTATAGTAACATAAGAACAGTTTCACCCTCTTAAAAATCCCATGTTCCACCTAGTCCTACTTATCCTCCCCTGCCCTGGTTTCCTCTCTCTCACCTGACAACCACTAATCTTTTAGAGTCTCCCTAGTTTTGCCTTTTACAGAATGTCATATAGTTGGAATCATATAGTAATACAGCCTTTTCAAACTGTCTTCTTTCACTTATCAATATGTATTTAAATTTCCTCCATGTCTTTCCATGGCTTGACAGCTTGATTTTATCAGTGAGTAATATTCTATATTATGGATGTACTACAGTTTGTTTGTCCATTCACTGATTGAAGGACATCTTGATTCCTTCCAAATTTTGACAATTATTAAAAAACTGCTACAAACATTTACATGCAGGTTTTTGTGCAGACATAAGTTTTCAATTAACTTAGGTAAATACCTAGGAGCATTATTGCTGGATTGTATATGGTAAGTCTAGGTTTAGCTTTGTAAGGCATTGCCAAACTGTCTTCTAAAGTTGCTGTACCATTTGGTGTTCTCTCCAGCAATGAATGAGAGTTCCTATTGCTCCACATCCTTGGGAGCATTTGTTTTTGTCAGTGTTTTGGATTTTAGGTATTCTAATAGATATGTAATGGTATCTTATTGCTGTTCTAATTTGTAATTTCCTAATAACATATGTTGTAAATTATTTCATATGCATATTTGCCATTTGTATATCTTCTTCAGTGAGATGTCTGTTCAGATATTTTGCTCATTTTTAATTTTTTTTATTGTTGAGTTTAAAGTGTTCTTTGTGTATTTTTGATGTGAGTCCTTCATTACATATGTGTTTTGCAAATAATTTCTTCCAGTGCACGGCTTGCCTTTTCATTCTCTTGACAGTGTCTTTTATAGAGCAGAAGTTTTTAATTTTAATAAAGTCTAGCTTATCAGTTTTTTTCTTTCAAGGTTCTTGCTTTTAGTGGTGTATCTTAAATGATTAAAAGATTTTCTCTTATGTTATCTCCTAGAAGTTTTATAGTTTTGAGTTTTACATTTAGATATATGATCCATTTTGAGTTAATTTTTGTGAAAGATGTCAAGTCTGTGTCTAGATTCAATTTTATGTATGTGGATATCCAGATTTTAAAAGGCTATTCTTTCTCCACTGAACTGTCTTTGTCCCTTTGTCACAGATCATTTGACTATATTTCTATGGGTCTATTTCTGGGCTATCTATTCTGTACCATTGATCTATAATATTTGTATATTCCTTTACCAACACCACTGTCTTGAGAACTGTAGCTTTATAATGAGTCTTGAAGTTGGGTAGTGTCAGTCTTCTGGCTTTGTTCTTGCTTCCATCCTGTGTTGGGCATGTGGATCTTTTGCCTTTCATGTAAACTTTAGAATCAGTTTGTCAGAATCCATAAAATAATTTGCTGGGATTTTGATTGGGATTACATTGAATCTATTAGATCATACTGGGAATAACTGACATCTGAAAATATTGAGTCCTCCTATCCATGAATATTTTAGGTATTTATTTATACCTAAAATATTGACATGAATATTTTAGGTACTTATTTATACCTAAAATATTGAGTGTTTTGGTGCTAATGTAAATGGTGCTGTGTTTTTAATAGCAAGTTTCAATTGTTCATCGCTGGTATATAGAAAAACAATAGACTTTTGCATATTAACCTTGTATTCTGCAACCTTGCTATAATTGCTTATAAGTTTCAATTTTTTTATTGTTACTTCTTTGGAATTTTCTACATAGATAATTGATTCTTTTAAAAATAATTTTAATTTCTCTATTGAGATTCCTTATTTGTTGTGCCATTACCAGCCATATGTTCCTTTAATTCTTGATACATTATTTCCTTAAATTCTTGAACATAATTACAATAGCCATGTTGAAGTCTTTGCTAAATCTAACTCTGTCACTTAGTTTCAACTGACCACTCTTTTTCCTGAGTACAGATTATAGGGTACACTTCCTGTTTTTTTGTATACCTTGTAATATTTTGTTGAAAATTGACATGTTAGATAATATAATATAGCAACTATGCTTTTTTCCCCCCCTGAGGGTTTTTTTTTTTTTTAAGAAACTTGCTAGGAATTAATCTATAGAATCTGTCTCTTCTGCTTTGTATACCAGCTGATATCTCTGTTCAGTTCTCATATTCTTATTTTTATATTTCAGCCTGGCTTCCTAGGGTATCACCCTGCATTGTCTTAGCTCAGTGGTCAACCAGGGATTGGGCAGAGAGTATATTCAAACAAACACTTCAAGCTATAGGGCTTCCACTTTCTGTGTGTGTGTGTGTGTGTGTGTGTGTGTGTGTGTGTGTGTGTGTGTGTGTGTGTGTAGGAGCATGTTCAAACTCTGGGCATTTTCACCTCTACTTTGACTTTTTTACTTTCCTTGGTCTTCCCTGTGAGTGTCCAGTTTCCAACCAGCCATGGATGTGTGGAGTTTATCTAGCTCTCCAATAACTTTCTCTCTCCCGGGATCTCCTTGCTCAATTTCTTGTTCGTCCACTGCTTAACTCAAATGGGACCACAACCTCAAGCTTCAGAGTAGCAGATTTTTTTCCTGCTCATTTCTATCAAGTTTGCTACTTTTACTGATGATACTCCTTAGGGTGGATTTTTACCTTTCATTCCACATCAAATCAACCCCCTCTGACAGTGAAGCTACTGGTTTTCAAAGCCAGCTTCACTTTTGTGCAAGAAGTGGTAGTGGGGTGATGGTGACCCCAGGAATGAGCGTCATAGACTCCCACTGTTCTTACCCAAAGCTCTAGGAGTTTCCATGAAGAAATGCCTTTGGTCAATTTCCAGGACCCTGATATGGTTATTCTGGATAATTTTGTCCAGTTTCTACATGTGTTTTGGGGAAAAAATTTGCTGACTTTCATGGCTACTTTTGAGATCTCTTTGTCATCCCTGTCCTGCAGTTTCACAGTAATTTATCTTGATGTGACTTTATTTTTATCCTGCTTTGGATTTTTTTTGTCTCCTTGAATCTGAGAATTGCTGCGTTTTCTTATTTCTGGAAAATCCTCAGCCATTATTGTGCCTTTTCTTTTTTTTAAGATTTAATTGTTTTATATTTTAGGTCATATTGATTGGGCATAATCCACTCTCTTCTCAAATTTTACTCTGCTCTAATTTTCTATTTCCTAGACTAGGAGTTAACAAACTATTATATAATCCAAGGGCCAAATATAGTCTGCTGACTTTTTATAAATAAAGGCATACTGGGGCTTAGCCAGGCTAATTTGTTTACATCATTATCTTTGGCTGTTTTTGCACTACAAAGGCAGAGTTGAGTATTTTCAGGAGAGACTCTATGGTCCCCTAAAAACAAAACATTTACCATCTTACCTTATACAGAAAAAGTTTGCCCACCCCATTCTAAACCTCCAATTTGAAATGTGTTCTACCTTTCCTACTATACTCTTCATCTTTAAACACCTCTTTCATACTTATTTCCTCTTTGTCTTTCTAAGTGAAATTTTAATCATTATTATTACCTTACCCTCCAGTTCACAAATCCTCTCTTCAGCTGAGTCTAATCTGCTGTTTAAAGCTGTTTCTCATTTCAATTATATTTTTAATTTCTAGTAATTTATTTTTTCAAGTTGTACTGTTTAATCTTATATAACTTTATACTTGCTGCATGCTTTTATGTTCTAGAGCATATCAAAGATATAAAACTTACATATTCTGAGTCTGATAATTCCAATGTATGAAATTCTTCACTTTTTGTTTCTCTTGGATTTTGCTAAAGATGTCTCACTTCTTTGTATTTGATGATTTTATTTGTTTGTAAACACAATGTTCATGTTCCTTGGAAACTTTTTTTTTTTTTTTAATGTGAAGCTTAAGTTTAAGGTGCATTGTCCCAGAGAGGATTTGCATTTCTTTTATCAAGAACCTGGGACACTATCAAGTTGAGGCCACTTTAAATCCAAATTTTGCCTTTTTTGGAGGCTACCATGGTAACCTGGTAGGGTTGTGGTTAGGCATTTTGAAGGCAGATATTTTCTTTCTCCTGCTCTTTCCAGAGAGAGGAGTAAGGCAAGTAACCATCTCAATTAACTCTCTGTGAGATGCGCATTTGTTTCTATGCTAATCCCTTTTCTTGCTTTTCAATGTACATCTCCAATCTGTCCTTCCACCCTGCTGTGTCCTGAGGCTTTATTTTTTATCCCCTAGGTGGACTGCTGGACCCCAGGTCTGGGCCACAAAGAAAAGGTAAACTCCCCAGTGCTTCTGTGGAATTATACTTTCATATAATTTCTGGCCTTTACAGGAATTCCCCTACTTTCACAAAAGCTCAGCTGTACGAATAATATTGGATTTTTTAATTTTATCCAGTTTTTTAGGTATGTTGTATTAGGAGGTGTTTCACTTAAAGTAGAAAATTATAGTGTGAATTTAAGCCAATATGTCATCTTTTCAGACTTATTTGCATTTTGACATTAATTCCTAATTGTGAATAAAATGATTATGTCTTAATTAAGGTTGGCATCTGTGTGGAACTGGAGGACATATACTGGGGAAAGATTCTTTATAGCTCCCTCTACATTGAAGTAGAAGGCTTCTACTAGATCAATCAAACATATTCATTATTTCTTTTAGCAAACATTTATTGTGACCTACTATGTCTAGGCCTATATGCTAGCTTCAATAGAGGGTTCAAGAAAATAAAGTCATAGTTCTTGACTGTATTAATAATTATAATTAACATCTCTTGACAGTTCACTATACTCTCAGTGCTTTATATATTGTATCATGTACAATCCTCATAACTATGAGGATTTACTTACTATGTTCATTTTTAAATGAGTAAACTGGGGTAGGGAAAGGTTAAATAATTATGTAAGGTAAGTAGCTGGTAAGTAAACCTTTACAGTCTGACTCCAGAGTGCATGTCCTTAACAGTTATACAGTAGAAAACTATATGATACTACACTACACTATGCTACACAGCACTATTATACATTAGAAGCCTATAGTCTAATAGGAAGATTTCCTGTCTTCTACTTTGTTGGTTCTAGGGGTTTCCAAGAGTTTTTATCAATGGCTGTAAACAGAAAATGATACTTTTTGATAACTATATGCTATTGTAGGGTCAAAATTCACTATAATAATAGTATTATAGATACAATACAAAGAAAGAAAGAATACAAAGAACTATTTGCTAACTGTCATTATAGCAGCTCACATGAGATGATCACTACAGGGTCTGGCGAGATGAACAGGGAAGTTTCATGGAAGACTTGGAACTTTAGCTGTGCTTAAGAGCCAACTTCAACAGTGTACGCTGAGATACACTCATCATGGTGTCAAATGATGCCTTGTTTGTAGGCCATTTAATGGCATGCTAAGAAATTAATTGAACATATGGGGAAGTTTAAACGTTTACTACCATTGAAAGATTAAGAAAGCATATCTTGTTCTTTTCCCAGGGCAAACAGGAAGACAACATATCCCAGTCCACCTTATAGTTACTTCGTGACCTTAGGACTAGGTTCTGGTGTAAAGATGAGAGTAGAGGTTGTCTTGCTATTTCTAGGCCTGGCCACAAACCTCCCTAATAATCACACAAACTCTCTCTCTTGCTCTGAGATTGTGAAGGCTACAAAATGGAAGAAATTATTTAAGGAGAACCAACCCCCGGAAGAGCCACCTGACTCTTATGTAAGTTTTACACCGATAATAAATCTTTAAATTATGCTACTGATATTTTACGGTTGCTTGTCATAGCAGCTAGTTTTAATTCCAACTAACAAAACAGATATGAATGTAGACCAAACAAACTCATCCTACAGTCCTTTACAGAGAATATCTTAGAGGAATCAGGAAAGTGTCTATGTGGCCCTGAAAAGTTCCTTTTGCCTCATGGTTTCCTGTCTTTTACTTTGTTGGTTCTAGGGCTTTTCAAGAGTGGAATGTTTTTATCAATGATGTCAACAGAAAAGGATACTTTTCGATAACTATATGCTATTTCAGAGTCAGCATTAACTATGATAATAGTATTATAATAGCTAATACTTATTGAAGAAATTCTATTAATTTTTGTTCTATGTGCTTTATTTTGTTTAATTCTCAAAAAATGAAAAGGGTATGACTATTAGTCTTTAACAGTAGTTCAGTGTGGTTTTAACATGGCTTAGAAAAACTTAGTCCTCAAAATGATTTTCAAACTCTTAGAAAAATATAGAACATTTTTCATGTGTGAAGATATAACTTGGCCATATTTCACAAACACTAATTTTTTCTAAAGTTTTGAGAATCTGCCCTGAGAAACTAAAAAATACTTCTCCATCAGATGAGATCTCTAACTGAAGCTTATGAGTTAGATGTGGTATTGATCTAATACACCATTAAGTAGCAAAATGGTACAATTTATCATGTCCACATGGCATTATGGGAAATTCTCTTTCACTGTTTCGGTATACACTTTCTCATTTCTTCACATAACAGACTAATGATAGAGGAGCTCTCATTTCATTCTTTTGTTTCCAACAAGGAAATGCATGTAAACAAGCAATTATTTTTAAAGCAGTGTACTTTCTCCTACACTGTTTAAAGCAGCGACTTGTTTATTTGAAACTGTAAACTCTATTTTCTGCCTATAAAACAAATTACCTTATGCGTGAATATGAGAACACATAGTTTCTCTATGTTAGCTAGTAAAAATTTCTCTCTCGCCCTAGCACATTAAAATAGATTATTAAAGTCCATTAACTTAAGTGCATGCAAGTGCCCTTTATTTAAGAAAAACATTTCTACAGATACTATGTATCCAAAATCAGAATTGTCTTTTCTGGGTAGCCATGAAACAAAGATTCATGACCTTATATGAGGCAGGAAAAACAAATATTAATAACAGGCTCAATTTGCATAAAAATCATGTCAATTAAGTTCTGCAGAATGTGTTGGTGTCTCACCCAGTGCCCCTCAAGAAAGTATAACAGATGACATTTTATATACATTGATTTTGTTGTTCCATACTTTGGTGGAAAGAGTAATGCTGAATACTCTCAGACAACAACACATCCCACAGTGAATAGCACTGTCTGACATGCTGACTCTCAGTGTGACTGCGAACACACCCGTATTTCCCTCTACTTTCGGTTTCCTCTCGTGAGCTTCTTCTCACATCTCCAACTTCCCTCCCCCGTGGCAGCACTTCCCACAGCCAGCTTTCCCTTCTCTCACCCCATTCCAGAACCAGCTTCCTTTTCTTTATCTCAAGTATAAGATTCGTTGGATTCTCATTCGGTCTATGGAACTCCTAACTTCCCTAAAACCTGGTTTGGAACATAGTAGGACATTTCTGAGCCACATGAGATGATTTAAGTGGAGACTATCCACACACAACGGAGCCACTCAAGTAACCAGATGGCACAGAGCTATCACTCACACACAGTCAGTTCTGTTACCCACAGTAGTTGCGTTCTATAACATCGACATGAACGCTGAACCAGCAAATACTGAACCGTTGCTCCTAGAGGAAATTCAGGGCTCAGTTCCTACGAGCCTCTGATCACAACATTTTTGTCAACAGATTAATGCATAACTTTGTTTTATGTGTGTTTCTGCTTAAAGACACCTTATTTAATCTGTAACTAATATATATTGAAATAATATATGTATTCTATATATGTTGTTGATTCATTAACACTCATGGCCAAAAGCACTGTAACTCATGTCTGAATGAAGCTTGTCCTAATATATATATTTTCTCTGTAAGGCATATCACAGACTTTTTATACTTACGTACACTGAATAGCACTTCAGCACTATGCTCAGGCACCATTTTAAACAGTAAAATCACCAACAAATATACAAAAAATGGAAAAATGCAAAAAACATGACACTAAGTAGACCATGAAAAAGATACTTGTTTATGGTGCACTTTGGGTGACACAAATTTATCACCACACTGTGCTTGTCTGTGAATGACTGCAAAAGCACCCTGAGTATTGATTTGGGGATTACAAATACATTTTAGTGAGTATGTGAATTTGCAAATACAGAATCCATGGGCAATGAGGACTGATTGTAATTAAATCATAAAAAATATTATGAGTCAGGATGCGATCAGTGAAGCTCCCCCCCAAATAGTTCTATTTTTTAAAAGGTATATTTTCTATCAACCGAAGCATGAGGAAGTCAGTAATTGCTTAATCCAGCTAAAGTTTAGATTTTTGTTAAAGCTGTGTTTAAAAAACCTTGACTTCTCTTGTCTCTACAGGATGCTTCTAAGTTACAGTTCTTCATAACAGGCATTCTATTCCAGCTTCCTCTGAAAGTTCTGCCTTGAAAAAAAATCCCCAGTCTCCAGGGTTCCAGCAACTAAACACAAGAGTTCAGTATTGTGTTTAATAGGGGAAATCCCTCCTTCAAAGACACAAGGGACAATTCTACTCAGGACTATCTTACCATCAAACACCCTGGTTTTGTATGACTGAGGAATTCCTTTCTTCCTGTTTCTCTTTACCCTGCCCAATAGCTCTGTGCAAAATGGCACTCACTGAGTTTTTGCTTCTTGGCTGAGTTTTAGCAGGATCAAGAAAACCACAGGGCCAATGGCCTGGCTAGGAAGGGTGGGTTTAAAGGAGCCTAAGAGTGTTGGAGGAATGACCTGGGTTTTCAAATTATGAGGTCTGACACGTAGCCAAGATCCTAGGTTTACCTGGCTTGTTTTCTCGTTAGGATTTATATTGTGACCCATTTCAATGGGAGCTTAAAACCGCTGTCTCAGAGACCTTTGTGATGCTGAATCCTGAGATATTCTCAGAAAGTCAACATAATCCTTTTCACAAGGGCTCACAGTGGAACAGCGGAACTGCACCCGGCACCACCTGTCTGCAGATACACCTTAGGTCTGCTTTAGACTGTAAAATGGAAATAAGCTTTCAAAGTGTTTTTCAAGTTGCCTTTGGGTTCTGTTAAATGTAGAAATGTTTCTTTCTTTCTTTCTTTTTTTTTTTTTTCTTGGCCAAATGCAGTGTCATTGCCAATTCTCTCTGAACGCAGAATCATGCCATTGGATACTTGGGGAAAGAAAACCCACATGAAACATCCACCCAGATGTTAGGGGAGAAATGCTGGTTTCAAAAAGCCTTTGTTCTGGGGCTGGGGCTGCCATGGTTGTTCCAACACATCAATTTCTACTTACACAATTTAGTGAAGAAAAACACGCTAGCTGACAATCCATGAGAACAACCACATACCAATTACTAGAGAACAGAACTCCTTCAGTGGGAGGTGAGTAAGGGCAAAGCATCATGAAATGAGTTTAAAATTTCTTAAGTAGAGCACTGAGTTGAGGGTTTCATTTTCTCTATAGTGGATTTCTTTTGTTTCACGAGAAACCTACAATTTGCTTGAATCTGGTTTCTACCATGTTGACATGGAGGCATCAGTACCTGCCAGTAATCTGTCCCTTTAGGATGTTAGGGGACTTCTGTCCATGCTTTGTTGAAGGCAATTTCCCAGATGGAAATACCTTTCCACGTGCTGGAGGTCCCATACGTAATGCTGCACATGAAATGCTACACCTACAGGCTTTGGTATTCATCTCTACCTGGTTCATTCACTGTGCAACCTTGGCCAAGTGACTTTGTCTGCTAAAGGCCATATCTCTCAACAGCAGACTGAAGTTTATGACTGCAGACTGCATTGGATTGTTACACAATCTTAAGGAGAGAATGGACTTAAATAACCTTGGGGTGTCTTGCCTTCACACAGTGGTTCCTGTTGATTTATGCTTTCTGCATCCTAATCCCATCTTTTGGTCACTCTGCACTTCCCATGCCTCCCTGTCATGGCCAGTTGGAGCCCCCATCCCAGGGAGGGAGTTCCTGGGGTGACAGATGCCTTGCAACATGTCCAGGGCCGGAAAAGCCTTCAGGCCCTTGAGAGGAAAAGAAGTTAGCAGAATGCAAGTGTCTTTATTCCAGCTCAACTGGCTGTAAAGTTTCCATCTCTTTTCAGCAAATGTGTTTTCTTCCTCTCATGGAACCGAGAACATATGTGCTCCCTGGCAGATGATTTTTTGCAACTCTTAAAGGCAGGATTGGAGAAGGCTGACTCATAATTTCTTACACTGCACGTGTGAAATCTTTCAAGAAAACTTGAAGGGGTAAGATCTACAGTATTTTGGATGATGCTCTCAACTGCTTTTAAATCAGTAAAAAAGAATTGATCCGCTATTTGCTTCAATTTCTGACCTTCTAAAAACTTTTTTTTAAAGCAACATGAAGAGATGGGATGATCAGAAGGTAATATCACTGATGAGAATAGAAGGAAGGTGACACATTTGTAGAGTATTGCAGTTGTCCCATCATCTTAATAATTTGATCTTGTGGCATCTCTGTGATGCAGGTTTTATCTGTAACAAGGACAAAAAGTCCCTGGAGATACATAGCCAGCAAGACTTTATTGACTAATCATTGATTTCTTTGCACTACACTGTATGTCAGTTTTTTAAAGATTCCTACAGTTCAGCTTTTATTAAAGTTAAAGTAACAGAAAGGATGGGAAACTAGAACATGATCCCATTAAAATAATACATTGGAGAAAATGTTTCTTCAGTTATCACTGTAGCTGATCAAGCATGGGACAGACATTCTTTTGCAAGATATCCAGTCCCTAATGTCCATGCAGAAAATGCCAGATCAAGGATCTCACCTACGAAATACACAGTATGGGAGTCAGTGATTAAGTCTGAGTGACTATGGACAACCACAGGGACAGGGCACCCACACAGAAAAGTACAGTGTCTTGAGGTTTCTCTCGAAGAAAGTATTTACCCATCACATACAAATTAAACAAGAAGTCCAACAAGGGGCCTTTATTGCCACTCCAAAGGGCAATAGACCTTGCAAAAGTATTTCCTTTACACGCTTTCTTCATCACACCTTCTAAAGAAGTCCCCTGGTGGGAGACCTAGGTGTCCTCTGCAGCAGTCCCACAAACCGGAGCCCGACGTGTGGCCCAGGCAAATGGGAACGCAAGAAAGCTGGGTTTGGAGGCGATCTAACTCGGCCCGGAGAACAGCTGTAATCCCAGATTGAGGGACCTCTTTGAGAGCAAAACTGCCAAGCTCAGAGATCAAAAAAGCTCCGATAACTCACGCACCAGAGGCTAGAAAAAGAGTCAGGAGCTAGAAATATTATACTAATAATTACAGGCTAAGTGGTAGTCACTTCTGCTTCCTTCCAAAGGTCAACGCAATAGTCACTTCTGCTTCCTTCCAAAGGTCAACGCAAACCCTGGGCTTACTACTTAGTGACTGTGTGACCGTGAGCAAAGCATTTCCACTTTGTGGAGTCCCGTTTTCCTGTGTGTAGACGAGGCAACCAATAGGTCCTCCACGTGCCAGGTTGTGAGGAAGGAAAGATGTCACATGCCCTGCACAGCACGTGGCCCACAGCAGACAGTGAATAAATAGCAGCTATTACATTGTAGCCTCGTGGTTATCCGCAATCCTCGGTTTGTAACATCACCAACGCTATAATTCAAAACACATTTATTCTTTATATGCTAGCAAACTAGTTCAAAGCCTGTTTTTCAAATATGCTATCTAGTATGGGCTTTGGGGAAAAAAAATGCCTGTATATGTTCTGCTCTGTTTATCAAAGGCTCTTTGTAATGCTCACCCAAGGGTAAGTAAATTACACAGGACACTGCCTGGCCTTCTATTATTCTTAAACCACATTCCACATGGTCATGGGCCAATTTCTTTACTTCCTCTTGCCTCCTACCACATTCCACAGCTGAAAAAGATGCCAGTTAAGTTTTAGCCCTCCTTTAAAAGTGAATTTTTATCTTTATTTATTTATTTATTTATTTTTAAAGTTACTTAAAGAGTGACAAGTTCTTTCCGTGCCCTCCGATCCCAATCCGCGCAACAAAACAGTCCTGGGAGAGAATTATTAGTGGCTTCGCTGGAGTCCTCCCACAGAGCATGACGACTTTCTAATGAACGATGCATTCGTAAATGGGTGACTCTTTGATCTCTTGCTGCTTGTACAACTCCACAGAGAAAGGCATTCCAGTCCAAACCACACAAAGAGAGAGGAACACAGGTTATTTATGGGAGTCCACTGACTCTAAGTTTAGCCTGGCTCTTTAAGGATTCCAATACACACATCATATTGACTGCCAAATCTGTTCCCTCCCCGTATGGCGGCGTCTAATGGGGTGGTAGCGCAGGAATGTCTGATCTCTGGCTTCTCCCTGGGGTGAGAAAGGTAGCTGGTTTGGCAGAGACAGTCACAACAGTATTTATAGAGACAGCAGAAAATAGAATCCATATGCCTACAGAGGGAAATCAGAGTAAATCACCAGGAGCTGAGAGGGCTCCTGAACTCCCCTTCTGAAGCCTGTTTGGCTTCTGGCAGAGGCTCAACAGGACCTACCTCCCAACTCTCTGGCTGCACAAAATCCAGCGCCCACGTGCCCCACTACGCGACGGTGTTCCACAAACAATGTCATTTTGCAGAAGGAGGGGGAACAGCCTCTTTGGTTGTTTTGAATTCAGAAGCTATTTTGCAAGCCTGACACTTGCTAACAGTGAACTTTCTGCATGAGAGCTGGTGCAAACACAGAAGCTGTGAATTCCTGATTATGATGTTGGCCAAGCTAAGTTTAAAGGCTTCCTGATGGTGATTCTCTGACCAGGACGTCTAAGACCCATCTGTGCTTAGGTGTTCTGTCTTGTGGCTGAGTGTTGATCCACACAGCTCACTACTCCAAACACCAAGTTGAACCAAGATGGTACCGGGACAGGATCTACCTAATCTCTTTCCCATCTTCCTCTGGATCAAATAGCCACATTTTATACCTTGGTGTCAGAATGGTGAGGGCTGTCTGAGGACTTCTGTAATGGGAGAGCACTCAAAATGGAAATAGCTTTTATCAGTGTAAAATATTAATACTGAACTGGTGGATTTATGATCAGAATTTGGGCCCCAATACAGCAAAAACTGGGGGTTAATTGGGTCATCTCACCATTCCAGACACTCAAGGCCACTTAGGTGGGTTGATCTGGGCAAAGCAGAGGGACCTGAATGGAACCGGCAAGTTAATTTTGCTACTTTCATGGGATCTGGACTTGGAACAAAGTCATATAACTGGGTAGTCCTAAAAGGGATTCTTATTTTTGATTCATTCTATTCACTCCCTAGACAGAGACAAAGTCATCATGCACCTACACAGGTCCCCACACTGTTCGCCAGAAGTTCATGTTCTTTGAGCATTTTCTTATTCTCTAGTCATTACGATGGCTCCAAGGCAGGGTGTGAACACAAAGACAGGCATATCAATGGATGTAATACACGGCCTGAAAAAATATCACATGTGCCACTGACACTGCCTGCAAGACCAAAGGAAGAATGGCTGAAAAAATAAAACAGCCGCATATCAGAGTGAAGACACGTGGAAGATCGCAGGGTTCAACTCAGTCCTTCTGCTCCACTGGGCTCAGGGAGGGAATTAACAGAAGTCAAGTCTCATACGTAGGCCTTTCGCTCATAATTCACTCACTGCCAAGATGATGGATGCTCATTTTATGATTTAATAAAACAACAGACCTTACCTAAAAAGAAAGTAGGGAAGAGGAGGACTCCAGTCAGCTATGCAGTCTTCTGGGGGCGATACCCCGGGGGTCTGGATCGTGGCTCCAGCTCTGTCTCCGGGACACCATGTGATTAGCTACACATTTAGGATCCCAGCATCTCCATCTGTAAAATACAAATCATGATGTAACTGTTTCCACTGCATAACTGCTATTAATAAGTGAACAATTAAAAACTTGTGTCAATTAAAAAATACAGGAAGAACAAAGAATAAAATGCCTATCTGATATGCAGCCTAGGGTGCCTTGTAATCACACATAGTCACCTTTGTATAGTCACCCAAAGTTAGAGTTAGCTTCTAGTGTTCCAGTGTTTTCCCAAAAACGTTAGTTGGACACCACAAAGGAAGGTAAACACATTCAAACAGATTGACCATGAATGTAAGAGTGGGCTTATGTGCTTGGAGGTAGAAGGGGAGTATGAAAGCTGAACCATGTCAGACTCGCCTGTCTGCTCCCTTTGTGAAGGAGTGACACGCACCTGCCATGGCTGTGTCCCTTGAAGAGCCTGCTGCATATAGATGCCTGATTTCCTTCCACCATGCCACATGGGACACAGCCATGGGAGTGAGGATGGATGAGGGAGGCTGGACCACTGGTGAACACGAGTTGCCCAGCACAAAGATTTCTATCTGAATAGAATTTCTGAGCCCTGAAGATTTTGAAATTATGGGCAAGGCTGAGAGGCACTTCTTCTGTGGATTGTTGAGGAGCCCCAGAGAAATGAACTTGACTCTCATCTTCCTCCACACTCAGTGGGTTTCTATGATGCTGGAAGCTGTGGAGATTCAGTTGATGTTCGAGAACCAGGTGTACACAGAATGAGACGACCACTTAGAACAGCATTCTTCCCAGCAGAAATATGTTTCTATAAACCTCTCTTAGGCTCCAGAGAAATGCATTTTAGGTGGAAAGAAAATGGTGGATGAAATCATAGGAAAAAGTCATTGAACACAATTAAAATATGTCACAAACATATGATTGAGTTTTGTTCCTGAAATAGCTATGTTATTAAACTTTAAAAAATAGTGGCTATGTATGCCCACATAAATTTAGATAATTTCTTGTGCTAGAGTTCAATTATTTGTGAATACTATCATATTTAAAATTTTTAAAAAATCTCTTTCGGGCCCTAAAGTGATCCACTAGAAACTATACAACCCAGGGAGATGAGTGGCCCGGATGTCAGGAACTGAAGTGTAGGTTCCTGGGGAAGCCATTTAATCTCTGGGCTTAAGTTTCTTTACCAACAAAATAAAGCTCTTAGTGCTTGGACAGTGGAGAATAGTCCCCCCAGCTCTGCTTAATTCATATTCAAGGTTCTAATATTGATTCTATGACCATTTCATTGAAAAACATTCATACTCTTCCCTACTCTGGGTTTTCCTTTTTTTAATACTTACAATATTTTTTTGTAAAAAATCACTAAGTTTTTCAGGCCACTGAATGACATAAAAATTGTGAAATGCTGAAAATTATAAAGCATCAACTATACTTTACCAATCAACTGGCAGCTTAATAAAGCATCACACTAAGCCCATTATTATCACTTTTAATAATAAAAACAACTCTCTAGAAAGGTAGAATTGACCTCACATGACTAAAAAGAGAGTCCCCAGATTGAGTTCCTATCACCTACACAAACCACTGCCAGGTCAAGGAGTGATGATTTTGCCCAATAAAATAAACATTACGTCGTCCAGGGGATGGGCATGCTTGAAGCTCTGAGTTGGGCGGTGCAAAGGCAATATATGTAACCTAAACATTTGTACCCTGTAATATTCTGAAATAAAAAAATAAATAAAATTTTAAAAAACCATAGCTATTTGACTGCTTCAAAGTATTATTGGAGTAATAATAATCCATTGCCTGGATCTCTTTGTAGTGAAGTTCTCTAAGGTCACATCTGGCAAATTTGAACTAATTGGAGGCGGTAACTGAAACATGTATATAAATAATAAAGACAATAACTTGCCCATACTGAGTGCCAAGCATTGTTCCCACGCATCATCTCACATAATCCTCATGCCAACCCTGCCAGCCAGGCACTGGTAGCCTCATTTAGTGGATGAATATGCTGAGGCTCTTAGAGGTCAGATAAGTTGTCCAAAATCACATCGTAAGTGGCAGAGCCTAACCTCAAACCCCAGTCCGCCTAACTGCATAGGCCACGCTCTCAGTGGTACTCTCCTTCTGTGTTTGGAAGAGTCTGCAATTCTGTGTGAGTATGTTTACTGTTTGCAACAAAAAGTCCAAAGCTGCTGCTACCATCCCTCCCTTTTCTTTGACTCCCTTCATCTGACCTTCCTACTCTGGCCTCCTGTGACACCACAGAAGTCTCTGATCACCCTTGGTCCCATGGTTCACAGCCCTGCCCGCCGCCCCCACTCCAGATTTGCCCAGCCCCATTCCTGTTGCAAACATCTCTATTGGGCTTTTCTGCTCCTCTTCCCTCAAATCTTTGTCCCAGTGGCTGCTGGTTTTTTCTCTTTTTTGCCTTTCCTGTTCTTCTCACTGCACGTGAGAGAGGAGGAGAGAAAAGTAATATGAGAAAGTTAGATACCAGGGAGCAGACTGTGCATGCCCAGCATGAGTATTGCAACAAGACAGCCAAATGCACCTTGAATTATTTGTTGGTCACTGGGTCTTGTTGAGAAGTAACTAATGATAATAATCCATTGCTCAGATGAATTCGTAATAAATAAAATTCTCTAGGGTCAAAGGTGGAGAACTGAGAATAGTCAGGGGAGGTAATTGAAAAGTATAATATATTTTCAAATATTGTTATTTTTATACAAACAGAGTAACTTCAGTTATACCACTAACAATGGTCATGGAAGTTCCTAATGGGTTTGGTTATAATGAATGAACAAGGACATCTGCAATCAGTCTGTGGCTGTTAAAAAAAATAAATGAGTCATCGAGAGCACTTAGCTTAACCTGAAAATCTTGCCTTTGAATAAAATAAAAATATCCTTGAAATTTTTTGAGTATTGCTACCAGGCTTGTAAGATTTTGGAAGACAGGATTTACTTAGTAAATATTAACTTTAAACCAGCTGAACTCCAAGCTATTTAAAAATGCAAAGATATGGAACTAAGAGGACTATGAAAACCACTGAGTCTGAATGAAGTTTTTCCGTTTGACCACTGCAAATTACCAGAGTAACAGAATTACAGAAAACATCCTGTGATTCAGAGTGACATGTGAAATCGTCAGAGGATTATCCTGTGACAGCACAACATTTATGAGAAAAGCAACTGTGAAACTTGCGCCTTTTTGCAACAGAATTTCTTCCTCTGGTCCTCTGGCTACCGGTCAGATTTTCCCATTTGAGAAATCCACCCCAGCTGCATAAACCAGATAGAAATACGAGAATGTAAGGTGAGATTTCCCCAAAACGTGAAATAATCGATGATATTCAGAGTTAAAGAAATACTATTTGAAGGGTATTAAAGTGAGGATTTTTTTGTTAATTTATTTCCTTTTAAATGAAGCTTTTAAACCAGTAGTTGATGTTTTTTTTTTTTTTTTTTTTTTGAGACAGAGTCTCACTCTGTTGCCCGGGCTAGAGTGCTGTGGCATCAGCCTAGCTCACAGCAACCTCAAACTCCTGGGCTCAAGCGATCCTCCTGCCTCAGCCTCCTGAGTAGCTGGGACTACAGGCATGCACCATCATGCCTGGCTAATTTTTTTTATATAGTTTTAGCTGTCCAGATCATTTCTTTCTATTTTTAGTAGAGACGGGGTCTCGCTCTTGCTCAGGCTGGTCTCAAACTCCTGACCTGGAGTGATCCTCCCGCCTCGGCCTCCCAGAGTGCTAGGATTACAGGCGTGAGCCACCGCACCCGGCCCTGTTGCTGGTTTAATGTGAAGCAAGGGTGATGTCTGAAGCAGAATGGACTGGAGGTCCCTGTCAGGGCACCCAGTGGGCCCACGGGGAATCTACAGGGGGATGGGACACTGGGGACACTTTCCAGGATGAAAGGGAAATGCCAGCTCTCTGGATTGTTCTAAAAGTGGTTCCATGGTCAGAGTTAGGGACAATTGCAGTAAAGCATGTGACCTGAGACATGCAGCTGACCCAGGCCCAGCCTTGGTGGACCCGTGACTGAGTTCTAGGGACAAAGGAGATTAAGAATGTAATGTTGGTGGGACTGCAAATTAGTACAACCTCTATGGAAAACAGTATGGACAAGGAACTAAAGGTAGACCTACCATTCGATCTAGCAATCCCACTACTGGGTATCTACCCAAAGGAAAAGAAGTCATTCTATCAGAAAGACCACTGCACTCAAATATTTATTGCAGCACAGTTCAAAATGCAAAGTTGTGGAATCAGCCCAAATGCCCATCAATACCTGAGTGGATTAATAAAATGTGGTATATGAATATCATGGAGTACTACTCAGCCATGAAGAAGGATGACTTAATGCTTTTTGCAACAATATGGAGGGAACTGGAGACCATTATCCTAAGAGAAGTATCTAAAGAATGGAAAAACAAACACCACATGTACTCACTATTAAACTGAAATTAATCGATGAGCACACATGTGCACAGAAGGAAGTAAAACTCAGTGGAAATCAATCAGGGCGGAGGAGGGTGAAGAGGATGGGCATAAACCTACCTAATGGGTATAGCGAACACTGTCTGGGTGACGAGCACACTTGCAACCCTGACTCAAGCATTACAAAAGTGATCCTTGTAACCAAAAACATTTGTACCCCTGTAATATTAATACTTGAAATTTTAAAAAAAGAATAAAATGGAAAGAACCACGAGTAAACGTGGGCAGCAACCGGATGTTGCGAGTTATCTGCAGTGAGCAGAAACAGGGCAACAGCACTGAGGGCCAAAGTCATAAGTCTGCTCATGTCAGACTCCTTCTGTGGCTTCCTCATCTTATACAGAGTAATGTCCACACGGCTGAGAGGCCCGTGTGGTTGTTCACTGCACTCGTGTCTGCTTCTTGCCTATTGGTTTCTCGGTCCTCCCTCATCTCTGACACACCCCCCGTGAGGACCCAATGCCCAAGTCACGGCTGAACTACCTGCAGTTTTTTCTTCCACCGTGTTCTCTCGCAGCTCCAGGCTGTTGTCCGTGACTCCCTCTGGAATGTGTCTAGTATTTGCCTGAAAAATCACCTACGTAGCCTGCAAGATACGGGAGCAGCATCCTTTCTTCTGTGAAAACCATACCAGCTCCTCCTTGCTAAGCGACAGTGTAGTCGTGGCTAAGTGTGTGCTGTCTGGACTAGATAGTGGGGGTTTGAATTTAGACATTCTCCTAGCTCAGGCGAACTTCTGTTTCTTGCACACAAGAACTTTCTCCAGTGCAAACACAGCCTGCATCTTGCTTTTTTTTTTTTGAATTTTCCTATGCAAATCACCACTTTCTACGTCCTAGGTAGGCCTGAGTAAGTTGTTAACTTCTCAAAGACTCAGTTTCCTCATCTGCAAAATGAAAATGGTAATGACGGTAATGAGAATACACACATGACATTTATTAATAGTTGCCTTGATAATAAAATAAATATTTGTGAGCCGCATAGCAAACCACCTGGCATACAGCAAGGACTTAATAAATGTTAAGAATCTTTCTGTAGACCTCTCATAGAACATCACAGGTCACTAAAATATTTGTTTACTTTGTATTTTCTCCACTAGAGTAGGAAGTATTTGGGGGAGGACCTATGCTTTATTCACTTTGTGTTTTTCATGCAATACTTGTTGCATAGTTTGATCATTCATTCAACAAGAATTCATTGAATGGCTGCTCTGTGACAGTTGCCACATACTCTAAGCATGGCAGATGCAGGAATGATGGGATCATGAATATAGTACATTAAGAGAGTGACTATATTACATACAATGGCCCACGTTAAAGTATAAATGGGGCAATGTTTCAATTAAAATATTCTCATCTTGGCAGTAAAATCAGCAACATACTATATATCTATATACATTTCCTGTTGCCCAGGGGCTGATTGAACCCCCAGGGACACCACAGAGCACAGAAATGACATCACTCACACCTACACGATGTACATCGTATAACTGTATACAGTTAGTACCATGTCTGATGCTGACTGTATAAAGGTATACTTTTACTGAGTTGCATTAAAAAAGTATGCAATGCTAGAAATTATTATAATACATGAACTATGCTCACAACAGTGTTATGAGCTCTAGAGTAATCTTAATAAATCAGTAGAGAACACATGGCATTTTTATTAGCCAGAGCATTCTGATACATTTCCCCCTTGCTGATGAATATCGGGGGAGGGTCCACCATTCAAAACTCCTTTGCATTATTGGGAAATTCTCTCTAGTGAAATTCTCCTCCCCAGTCTGAGGAAGCAGAAAGGGTAAGACCCTTCTCAGATCTTTCCCTCCTCATTCTTCATCCCTTTTCAGCGTCCCTGGAAGCCAGTGTCCAAGCAGGTGATGCGGGCTCCACTCCAAACCCCAAGGGAGCAACTCATGCCAGGGCTAGAAGGGGTGGTGGCAGCTATGTGGCAGTGCCTTGTAGCAAGAGGTAGCAGTGGCAGCAACAGCACCCTGGCCATGTTGCTCCTTAATTGTCAGAGCCTACGCGGTTCTGCCAGGGTCCAAGGCTGGCCTCAGCTACTTACAGAATCTGTGAACCCTCAGTCTTCTAGCCCCTTCTAGTCCTATTTCTTGCAATGAGGAACCCTCCCTGGGGCAAACACACAGGCTTCAGCCTGTTCTCTTGAATCTTCCTATTCAAATCAACCAACAGACTAAACCAACTCACCACCATCCAATACACATATCACCTTTATCTGTATTCTCATTTTAAGATGCAACACAGTGTTGGCTTATCAATTGTTTAATGTTAGCACAAGAAAAGCAGGAAAAACATTACATATGGCTATTTTAGTGACGGAGCTATTTTCAGGAATAAAACTATCCCAATGACAGAGGTCCAGTTTTGCATATTGAATCACATGGAAATACACTGTCTGTTACACTGTAACTTTGTCAATGCCTTCTTTTCCTCTTGGAAATATTTTTAAATAAAATACCCACAGTCAAACATTAAGTCTGGAACTCACACTGAATTTTGAATTGTTTTAAAATCAGTAACCCTTCTCTATTAGAATCATGCTTATGTTTTTGCTCACAGCATATAAGTATTTTCAACATAATGTGAAGGCCTTCTGTTGATGAGAGTTCTTTGCTGAGACAGAGGATCACAGAGACCTTTTATAAGTGTCCAATGCCCCCCAAAACTAATTCTCCCCTGGTGTTCAGAATTAAATTCAGAACATAGTGTCACAGAAACTCACCTGGCCTTTAACCACACCAAACATGGCAGAAGGACTGAAGAGCACGTGAAAACACCATTTGATTTATCCAAAGACACAGCTTCCTCTGGCTGTCGGCCCCAGTGTCTCACCTACAAATTAGGGAATCGCCCCAGGCCCAGCACGGCCGTCCCTCCACCAGCCTCCCACATATCCGAATTAGTCCTGGGGAAAGGGAGACGCAGGAAGGAGGAACAGCTTCGTGGACATCAGTTCTCTGGGAAGAACGCATGGCCATCAACACCTGAAGTTTTAGATGAAGACCAGATAATCTCTTAGGGTTCTTTTCCTCATTGAGGTTTGATTTCACTGAGTTAAAACTTTAGGATTAAAGCTATTTTAGGACAGGGCCAGACTGCAAAGTACATAAAAGTCAGGAAGTGGATCACAAAGAAATAAAGGGCATTTGTTTGAAGACTTTACTAAGGTTAAGTCCTTCCCCCCCCCCCCCCCGCCTTTTTCTTTCTTTTTTAAAAATATAAATGAATTTACTCAGGTGGTTTGCTATGGATGGAATACAGATTGGTTTTAGGAAAGAAGATAAACCCCCCTCCACGCCCCCAAACACACATCCCTCCTGGCTTCAGGGAACCATGAACAAAACCAAAAATGTCCCCTGGAGAAATCACTTTAGGTGTGGGCATGGCTTTGCCCATTCTTCACCCTTCATTATCCCTGCACCTCCCATATAATTGAATTGGCACTGGGAGAAGAGAGAAACAGCAAAAGAAAGTTCCCTGGAAGAAAAAACTTGGCCACTGATGCCTGAAGTCTTTAATTCCCTCCGTGGATAGACAGAACGCCACTGAAAGCTGTCAGACAGTCAAAGGCCTGTGCCTGTTAAGACTGTATACCTGGAATTAGATGTGAAGTATATGCTTGGATTCCAAGGGATGAAATGAGTTGTCATGGTACAGAAGGTTTCATATAGGAAATACTATCTTGAAGCTTTCCGGCCCGGCATAAGCCTCTACCTACCCCAAATTATTTCTGTAATAAAAATGAGCTTCCAGAACAAACTAATTACATGGGAGAGCGACTTATGTTTCACTGCAGTTTCCACAATATATTTTTTCACCATCAAATATGAGTCAGCCAAAGTAATTAGGAAAAATGATTAGCAAAGCTCTTTATTGAATATGGATCTGAGCATTTTTTTAAAAAAAATAAAGCATTTCTTTTCAAAATGGCTTTAAACCTATATTTTCTTTTAAGTGGTAATCAATTTTTCCTTTGACAATAGTTTTGGGGGGACATGCGGTTATATGGGCAAAATATAACTCTTCTCCTGAAAACAATACCAAGTTCTTTTTTCCTTCCATGGTGGAACTTTCTGCAGGTTGGTAGGAATCTTGAAGTGTGGCTGCTTTTTCCTTAAAGTGCACTAAAAGAACACACTACTAAGATCTCAGTACAAATCGTTTGTAGGAGAGACTTGGGAATCACCTTTGAAATAGGTTAGACCACTAAGCTGTGCTGTTTTTCCAATTCTCAAGTAACAATGGGCTTCTAAGAAACAACGGTGGGTTTTGAAGGTGCTTACACCTCCTCTATACCTTTGCATTTTAAAATATTATGGATGCTTAGGAGTAGGTAAGAATAAAATCCATCTCATTGAAATTACATTTTCCTGTGTGAGCTAGTTAGGTTTAGTTGGCAATTTCACAATACAAGCTTAAATTAGCATCTCTTTTCATTCTTTTGTATTGTGGGCTCTCAGGCTTATGGAAAAATCTGACTGCTAATAACAACAAACATCAAAGTTAAAATTCATTTGTACAAAAGCCCACTTTTTGGAATATATTACAACTTTATTTTATACATAAATTGAGATGAAAATTGATTATTATTAGTGCCTATTATTTCATGGTGATTTTATGACTTCAACCTTGATGAAAAATGCAGTTTCCAACCACTTTGGGGTAGTGATTAGCAGTTTCAAGTGAACCAGCTGATTTTTTTCTTCGCTGTTCTTTCAACAAACATTTGCCATACGGCCACTGTGTGCCAGGCACTGTGACAGTTGTTGGTTACACAGTGAAAAGGGAAATAGCAGCCTGGTTTCTGCTTTTGTGCTCGGTGTCCAGGGAAGAGAAACCCACTGCGAAGAAATACTGGTCCTATGCTGCCCTTCCCACATGGACAAATTGCCTCCTTCCTATATAATAAATTCATTTTGCCCCTATGGGCCCAAAACCCAACCCCTTCTCCATCAATCTGAGACAAGAACTGGTGTAAGCACAGCTATAATAACTTGACTAGCGCAGTCCCTGCTTCCTGGAGAAGATCAAGACAAGATACTTTCCAATGTCTTTGAAATGACCATGTATCTGCTTTGCTCAAGAACAAGAAAGGCTGGATGACAGTTTTGGAGCTTCTGGACATATTCAGAGGATAGAGGTGTGCAAAGGAGGGAGGCAGAGGACCATTCCTCTACGCAAATGGATACGTGCCCCTCTGGGTTAGCGTCAGCATTTCAGTACCAACAGAATTTGCAAAGTGTATTTCCATCATCTGTGACATTAGCCACAGCATCCCAGCAAGACGCACCATTTCATGACCTCCATTTTACTCAGGAGAAATAAGAAACAAGAGGTTAAATGACTTTCCCAAAGTCAATAACAGACCAGGGACCAGGATTCAGAGTTTGCAAATCCCTCTCCTCGGCTGAGCTCGCTCAACCATATGTTTAACCTTGCCAAGAAAACAAGGGCTCCACTTTGCTGTTTAACTAATTAGAATCAAGACACATTAGGCAAGCAGGCAGCACCTGGTTCATAACACAGTGACATTGTTTTATTGCTGTTTCAATCTAAAAACTCAATGTTCTTCCAAACTTCTCAACACTTTTATGAGAGTCCCTGGTTTGCCATTTCAACCTGTATCTATTCCCACATATCCTATATTTGCAAAATTGCCCTGAGAAAACATTACTTAGGAAATTATGAAAACTCCAGTAGAAGGGGAAAATGCTCTCTTAATAATGAGGAAGCCATTTACCCTAATTTTGTTACATATAGACACATACACACAGCAGGCCATAATCGGCTATAATGGAATTGATAAAGTAGAAATTTCACTTCAGGGGTTTTACCCAAAATCCGGAGATTATGAACATGTCAGGTTTCCTGAGCTGTGGTTGTTCCAGAAATGATCTATTGTGTTTCTTCTTCCCATTTTCCAAAGGGACTAGTTTTTTTTCCCTAAAAGCTAAGAGCATCATTCTGAGCACACCAGAGCACCAGGGAACTTGGTCTTGTTATTTTGTTGGATCTCCCAGGAGACCATAGGCTCCCCGAGGGCAGGACCCATCCATTGCACCGCTGGTTCCCAGGGCAACGCTTGACACATGGTAAGAGCTAAACAAAAATTAATCTGAGTGAGAGTCTGTCTCTGGTATACCATGCTGCTCTTGGGTTCTTTTAAATTTTAATAACACGGATTAAAGGCAAAGCTTTAAAGGACACAGGAAAGCAAGCTTTCTGCTTTACAGCTTAAGGCAGGGGCATTACATAATTGTAAATAATGTATTCTCTTTTCAGATCTCGAAACCAGTGTAAAACAGCCATTTCAGACAAGAAAATAAATGATGACACGCTCCCAGTGAAATTGAATTTGGTATTGGTTATGAGGAGAAAATCCACCCTACACTTAACGATGCTTCCAGATTTGTTCAAAGTTTCTACAGCTTTAAAGTTTAAATGCTGCCTAAGGGCTTTAATGAAGCTCCTGTTCAAGAACGGGAAGGGTCGCCTGGTTTGGATTTGACTTTGATCAAGACTGAAGGGATTCACGGGCACAGCTTCACACTGCCCCCTGGTGGCGTCACGCTCAACTATGCTCAGAAGCTGCTTCCATTAACCTCAGGGTCAAACCCAGATGTGATCTTGGTTTCCACAGCAACACCTTCAAGAAAGGCTACTGAGTGAGTTATAAAAAAGTGTCCTCCTCAACTTTCGGACATAGGCTCTGTCCCATTTCTACAAAGCTTGACCGGGGTAGTAGGGAGGAAGGCCAACGGCTGAAGAGGGGGATGTTAGGATTTCATCTGGAGAACCCAGCAACTTCAATAGGCCTGTATCTGAGATGGTGTCGGGCAGTGGGGCTGTCCTAGGACCTTCAACCAGCACAAGGGAGGTTTCCTGTGCATCAGACATCTCTGATCCTCAGCTATCTACCCCTAACCCCTCAAACTACCATATATCCATACCCCAACCCAGGTATAAACAACATGGCAACTAAATGATCATTGAGGTCATGTCTAGCTTATTCAGTAGTCATGAACTTGTGATTTGAGAAAGGCTTTTTCAAAAAAGTGGGAGGGTTTTACTAGACCAGGCCAGGTGAGGAACATAGCACAGTTGCAACTAAGTTAGACCAACGGTGACTCTTATGTCACTCACACTCTCCCCTGTCCCTCTAAGGGTCCCAAAACCTGCTCAAGAGCTGGAGCAGTTGTTAAGACTTGGCATGGGCCCCTGTCCATCGGACGGGGAGAAGCAAGGGGGCATTTAGCCTCAGGACAGGTTTTTTGTTCTCCTGAATGCTTGGGAGCCTGAGCTGAGTCTTCGGTAGACTCAGAAGACCTGTCCCCAACCAGCATCTCTTAGAAAAGGTGGGATATAGACAGCCCACTCTTGAACTCTGGGAAATCTGAAATAGCTGGACAGTTTCCTGGACACCAGAACTTCCCTGGAGCTTCTGAAGGTATTGACTGTTTCTAATCCGGATTAGGGGGCTGGGAATACAGGGGGCACAAGAGGGGACTGTAATGGGATCCCCCTAGCTTGCAATGTAGTCAACATACATGGGTGGGTATAAGCAAGCTACCAGAATGCCTACGTCCATGGGGAGAAGTGACTGCAAGTGGCTTTTAAAGAACATACAAGCAAAGAAGAGTGGAGTGAAGCTGGCGGTGACATCATCTATTCCATGTCATGCAGTGTGGATTCTGTTGACCTGGCTGGTTAAGTGGGCTTGGCCCCCCTTCCTCCCCCTCCCCCTACATCACATATGTGTCCCTTCTAGGGCCGTGAGCTCAGTGGAGAAGGATGACCATTGTGATCCTGCCACAGCCAACAAGCTCGCCTAGTCCACTAGTAGGAGCCAACAGGGAAACCAAGTATGACATGATAGGGCAACGACGGGGCCCCGTGTCAACTCAGGCTTTTTCTCTCATTTCCTAGCAGCAAAGGCTCCTTCCAGACCACTGGCTGGAACCTGTTCCTTCTTATCCCACTATGAAGGCTTCTGAACAATAAAAAAAGATGGCACTTGATTGCTTTGACCTTTATTATCTGCCAACTAAACATATCTCATGTGGGACACCTCTTATCCTGATGGGTCCTCAACCTCAAGTCAGGTCATGAGCAGATGCAAGTGATCACCTTTAGCTGCTTTGCTGTCAGCAGCCTCCATCACTCTCCTGTTTCTCTCGGGTCTCGTTCTTGACCTTCAAGAGTGCCAATGGGGTAGGTGGGGTATTGCATCAGTCACACGGAATGCTGATGCATTGACTGGAAGTTCCAACCTCACCATTTCTATTCCTTGGCTGCTCTGTGGGATCCATTACACGTTTAGTTTCTTCACTTAGTAAGCTTTTGCTCTTTGAATGTGCTTCTGGATGTGTATTTGCCAAAGTAATTTCCACGATGAAACAGCAATAAGGAGAAGACTTATAAATCCACATGGGGAACAAAAACCAAAGCTCTGGAGTTGTTTCAGTCTTGTGGTTTGGAGAGTATTCTTTTATATTGTTGCAGAGTCAGAAAAGTAATTTTACCAGCAGAGAGCTCATAAAATAATGTTTTTTTTTGG
This sequence comes from Lemur catta, assembly GCF_020740605.2. Classification (NCBI taxonomy): domain Eukaryota; kingdom Metazoa; phylum Chordata; class Mammalia; order Primates; family Lemuridae; genus Lemur; species Lemur catta. The sequence goes on along the minus strand of NC_059128.1, from coordinate 134,511,105 downwards.
TAATCAGGCAACTTGGCTTCATGTCATTATTTTAACAGATTGCAAGGCAATTTATCTTCTCTACTTTCCACCATAAAAAGTTTACTTAATCATAGACTTACAATGAGCAGGATTGTTATATTTAATGAGACAAATATAAAGTGCTCAGCCTAGTATTCAAGTTCCCCCAAAACATACCTAACCAAGTACTCTCTACCATGAATCCCCCCACATTCAACAGACTATTTTGTTATCTGATCCCGGGATAGGTGGTGTTTATTACCAACCTAAAGTGTGTATGCATGTTATTCTCTCCCTAGAACGCAGTTCCCCATCTCCTTCATACATCTATATCACATGGCATTGATAGGACATGTTGGTATATCATATATGTGAAATATAGATATATGAATACCATATACCTATGACATATATATTCATATGTTACACATATTCTATGTATTCATATATCTATTACAGAACCTCTCCACATTTTATGGTCCAGTTCAGATCCAGGACAGTGTATAGAGGTCACCTCCTTTGCTGAACTACAGCACTGACTGTATCATACCTGCTGGTACATGATCCATGACCTCACTTCTTCATGCAACCATTTATATCCTAATTAGAGAATAAGATCCTTCAGGGCCTTGGCTTGTACTTTTATGTTCCCACTAAGCACTTAACCCAGGGCTGTGCATAGTCAGTAGATGATGGAACCCATGAAAAAAGAGCAGAGACGACAATGTACACAGGATTACGGTCAGACGGTTGGTGGCTCAGCACGAACGGAGCACTGATGTGTGCCGTGCTAACAGTCACTGGGTAGCTGCAGGGGGTGCAGAGCCTGGCCTGTCCTGTCCTGCAGACACAGAGGCCGCACTTGCAAAGTGTTTTAGTAGAGATTAGGAAAACACCCATTTAGTCTGAGGATCTAATCAACATGGACTGCAAAACATGACAATTCTGGTTCTAAACCTAATTTAAACAAAGAGAAGAGCCCCATTTCACACTTGGCTTTTCACATGTAGACAAAGTCACTTGTAACTCTTGGTTTTCCAGGAGCAGTTTCTCAGTTTGTCGCTTTATCTCACTTGGCCACAATTCCCTCACTTATAAAATGAGGGATTTGGAAAATAACATTGTTCACCAAGGTTCTTTCTACCTCTAGAATCCTTCACCTGCCATTACAACCCACTTCCTTCCTCTGTAGTCCTTTCCTTCCTCTCTGGCTGTCACCCCATTCATTGATTTATTACTCATTAACACCCATTGCTACCAGGTAAAGAAGCCAATTTCTTTGTTAATGAGGACCTCTTACAAAAATGTCATAGAGCTTCAATGTAAAAAAATAATTCAAACACAATTCCTTAAGTTTTCCTTTGACCATGGCTCTGTTGTTCTTCCTATACTAATTTAGTTTTTACAAAGCTAGTGCTACTTTAAACAGATATGCCTCCTTTGAAAAAAATTTTTTAAAAAGTGCATGCCTTTTTGAAGTGTCTTTTAGGAAAGGTAGCCTCTTTTTTGTTTTCCAGCATCCGAAGATATGACAAATCTTTAGAAGAGGGAAGGGGCACCCACAGAAACTGAATTAGGAGAAGGATGTGGATTCTTTTGATTAAATATAAATAAAAACTCCATCTCATTTAAAAAAGATTATTAATTTTAATAATTTAATGGTGAAGGATATTATTTACTGAAAATTATGTTATTTACTGGAAAGAGATAAAAATGATTTTTAAAGCTTTAATGAAAAGAAGTAGAAAAGGAAAAGATTGGAGAAGAATTGACAAATAAAAAGATGAAAATCCAATCCCTTAACTTGCGTGGGGCTTTTTATGGTGCTTGCTTCATTGGGAAATATGTACCATAATTCACCTGTGAGGTTAGGAGACAATTACATTTAACCAAATAATTCTATTCCCCTCTCTGATTGGCTTAAAACCACTGAATTAATCTCAATGAAGATAATTTTGCAACACGTGCAACTCCTTAGCATTTCCAGGCTTCACTGTACATGACATCAAAAAAAGGGTGACATGGTATCAGCTTGCTTTCAGTTTGTGCCCTCTGTCATCCAAGTTGGACACGTGAGGGAATTATTTTTAGGCATCTACTTTGCCTAAAGGAACCAGCCAAGGAGCTCACCACTCATTTCTAGGTTTAACCCCTGCTACATTCTGAGCAGTCAGGTATGCTCATCCCTTTCCTGCTGGCCAGGAAACTGAGGCTCAAGAATGCTAAACAATCTGCAGTTACTTGTGTGCACAGTAGAATTAGAATTCCTTGAACATGAACTCTGTTTTCTCAGGTCTATAGGAATAAGACGATGTAAATTACCTGTTAAGCAACTTACAGTTATTTGAAGGCGGCTCTGACACCAAATTTCTTCCTATTACAGCATACAGTCTTCCTGAATAAGAGTCCCTAATTAAAAGTGACAGGGCACAGGAAAAGCTGCCCTAAAACATGGCACTTTGGCATATGAATATTTTAAGCTGAAGGAAATTGAGAAAACTGCAGAAGCAAAAAGGTCTCTCTGATCTTCTCTCTTAGAGATTCTCATGTGACAGGTGTCCTGCCCTCTATTCAGAGAGGAGGAACGTTATGCAGAGAGGCCAGGAAGAATGTGAACAAAAAGTGTCCCCAGTTTACTATCATTAGATCATACTCTGTCTGCTTAATCACACTTCTCTGCGACTACCTACTTCATGAAACTCAGCACAAGAATACATAGGTTTTACTATTTCTTTGGGTCTTCCTTTCCTTATGAAAGCTGTGTCACATAAAACACATATTAAATAAATTTGTATGCTTTTCTTTTCTTAATCTGTCTTCTTTTAGAGGGGCCTTAGCCATGAGCCTAGGATGAATGAGGAAAAGATATTTCTCTTCCCCTACAATGGTGAATTTGCTTATTTCTGCAAAGCTGAGGAATAATATATTTTGTTGTTGTGATCTAGAGTTTCTTCTCCAATCACTGGAAGTTGTGTTTCATAGAACTTAGATTGTGTTAATTTTTCCAGAAGAGCTAATGAAATAGAAAAATGTTCAGAAATAATTAAAATTAATGGAAATTTTCCCTTCAATTAATCACATCAGCAAATCAGAACTTTACATCAAAGTATTACGTAATGAGATTCTAAATCATGTTCCCAAGAATTTCTGTGTAAAACATTTCCATATGGTAAGAGTCCGTAAAATTTTATAACACATTCACAAATCATTGTGACAAGTAACACTGGTGTTAATTTCTTAAAAGCCAATGTCATTTTCCCAATATAATTTTATGATTTTATTTCCTTGTGCCTTGAAACTTAAAAAACAAACCACATGCCTTCTTAGAAAACTAAAAACAGATACATAATCATTAACATAAGTAAGCAGATTATATAGTTCTCATGTACTTAAGGTGTGTTTTAATACATTTTTAAATCTAAAGTGAAGCCTATATTCTTAGTCTATGTTATGACACTCATATTATTTCCCTTATGGTATTTAACACAGTTTGTGTGCATTTTGCATATTTATTTGCTCATTTAATCTTTGACTCCCAAACTCCAAAGTCAGCTGATTCAGGAAAACAAAAACTCTCCAATTATTTCAAGCAGAAAGGCATATAAATTAGGGAATTTGATGATTATAAAAATGTTGAAAGGGTGGGAGGAGAACAAATGTAAGTTTTCCACTAGCTTTAAAAGGGTCAGGAAATTTCAGGAACCACAGGAAACTATTGGCTATATTCATAGTTTTGTGAATGTCTGAAACCAGTAATTATAGAAGTGCCTTAGACTGCTGAAAAATCTCACATCTGCTAAAGCTCAGACACCTGCCCATGGAGGAGCAATCTGGCTTCTGCCTGTCTTCCAAATTTTGTGAGAATGCTTCTCATTGGCAGATTCTAATCTGGAACCCTTCTGGCAAAGGATTCTAGAAAATGGAGTTCTCAGGCTCCCAGCTTCTGTGACAGAGGGCAAAGAGGGAAGGGTTTTGCTGAGCGGCCTATGGATAATTTGTTAAAAGTCCCAAATGGCAAGGACCTGTGCCAATTTTTTAAAAATAAAGACTTTAAAATGTTCTCAGTTTAAATTTCCATTATGGTAAATATTGATAGACAGAACCCACATAAACAAAAGCTCATTGGTAGCCTCAAAAAAATCTGAAGAGTGTAAAGGATCCTGAGACTAAGATTATCTATGAAGATATTTGTTGAATGCATTAATGAGTAAAAGAACATCGTATTCTTGTGTTGTGCAACACACGTAGGCAACAGTCCGTACTGTTTTCAAAGGAAGACTTTCTCTCACAGTCATTCTCAGTCTTCATGACTTTGTTGATGAAAGACAGGGAGTAGCACATGGGGCCACTGACCACTGGGAAGTGACCTACAGTCAACTCTCTGTATCCGTGGGTTCTGCACCTGTAGATTCAACCAACTGTAGATCAAAAAAATTCAAAAAAATAAAAATTAAAAAAAAAACCAGTGCAATAAAAATATAATACAACTAAAAATACACAGTATAATAACTATTTACCCAGAATTTACCTTGTATGAGGTACTATAAGTAATCTAGAGAAGATTTAAAGTATGTGGGAGAATGTACACAGGACATATGCAAATTCTACACCATTTTACATCAACTTGAGCATCCGTGCGTTCTGGTATCCAAGGAGGGTCCTGAATCCAGTCCCCTGCAGATACCACGGGACGAATGTAGTTGGATTTGGGCCAGCCTAAGGCAAAATTGTGAATTAGATGAAGTTTGTATTCAGTGTCCCCAATTTCTTGTCATAGAGCCAGAGGATCGTTATTATAAGGGGCCTGGGAGATCACTGTCCCTCCCAATGCTCGGGGCACAGTTGTATGAAGCTCTGCTTCATTTATCCCTGAGGGACACTTGGTACAGTGTCAAGAATACTCAAAACCATGAACAATCCTGGGATATGAATTTTATGTGAAGACTTTGGGGCTAGCAATAAGTTAAATAATTACATTAAATCAAAGATACATTATGAAATGCATGATAAATTGCATTCCTTGTCTCAGTTCTTCCCTTCTTTCTGCCTTGTGACTTGCAGGGCAGTAGAGTGGCTGGATCGTACATTTCTGCACCCACTGATCTGCAGTGTAGCCATGTGATACGTTTTGGACACTAGGACAGGGGACAAAGGTTACAGTGACCTTTTTCTGACCTGAGGCTTTACGAGGCATCCCTCACATCTGACCATCTCTCTCGTGACCCACCATGGGAAGAACATGCTCCAGGTGTTCACTAGTCCAAGGAGAATGAGCACACGTGCAGAGCAGACTTCAACCCAGTGTAATTCCTGGAACCACACCAGGCAGACCCAAAGAACTAGGAAAAATATATACTTGTTGTTTTAGCCACTGAGATTTGACGTATCCTTATTATGTGTCAAATATTAGCTAACACAAGAGATTGGTACCTAGGAGAACAGTGCTTCTGTAACAGATATCTACCATACAGAATTGACTGCGAGATTAGCTGACAGGCAATAAGAAAACCATTATGGGAGAATGAAAAAAATTGTGACCTGTGTTATATGATTGACAAGCCATTTGGTACAACTGTCCTCTGTGGCAACTCAGAACATGAGAAATATGCATAATAACTTGTGGTGTTAGGTGAGAAACTTTTGAGGCAAAAGGTTGACAGAATGAGCTGGTTCCTTTGATACAGTATTACCAGAATGAGATGAAAAGGCCAGTATGCAAACTGAAGAGAGCCCAGAAATTCTGGGACTTACAGGGTTGACAAATGCAACTGTTTCTTATCAAATCAAAGATATAGCTATTAAAAAACTGTATCAGGAAAAGACCTAATCCAGGGCAGTGTCATGGAAATACAAACTCAAGACAACGGACTAAATCAAGACTTTGAAAGACCTCTGAAAAGATTAAAGTGGCCCCAACAGCAGGTTTTAAACTGGAAAAGCATTGCTACATAGATTGAGGGTATGGTCTCTCAGAAGCCCATGCAGCTCAAAGGACTTCAAAAGAAGTCTCTAGAGAGTTCTTTAGTCTATAGGAAGCCATGTCCAAAAAGAATGGTGGTTTTGGCTTAGGCACATGGAATTGACTGGAATCAAATACATGGAAAATATTCAAAGTTTTGAGATAATTATATTGGCGAAAGTACTGCCAGCCTTAATTAAAAGAGGATGTGACTTTTGGCTATAACAAGACCTAAGGGAAACCAACGGTATCCAGGCAGGAATGGGCAGAGAAAGCTTCTCAGTCACTAGAAAGGACATAGTCACCAGCACCTTCCTAAGATGCGACCACGAAAGATGATAGAACTGGAAGGATGCCCTAGATGGTGGAGCCAAGTGCAGTGGAGAGCCAGGGATTGGAGGCTGCTCATCAAGGTCGTTCTCTTACCCGTGACCTTGCCCAGTGGGACTTCGGAACCGCAGTGGACTCATAACCACTACATGTCTCCCACTCTTGACCTTTTCCAACAAGAGTATTTTTTCCATCGAGCCTATGCATCTTCCACTGTTATATGTTGGGCACGCAGTGGTGTGCTTCTGGGCACTGGGGGTGGGTGGGTAACTTGTCTTTTTAGTTTATAAGCCTCCATATCAAGAGGAGCTGCCTCCAGACCTGATGTCAATCATGAGATTCAGGACTTGGAGCCTGATGTTGGGATATTAAATGAAACTTTTGGGAGCCTCAGCATGGAGGTGAATACATTTTGCATGGGAGTGGGAGTGAATGACTGTGGTCAAGAGTAAAGGCTATGGGCAATTGGATTATTCATCTCAATTCTTCACTTCCTCTGCTATGAGACTTCTTAGTACAGTAGAGCAAGCAGAATTCATCTCCCGTCCCACTGAATTTGGGGGCTTAGCTATATGACGTGTGACATGCTTCAACCAATGGAAGGAGGTTGTAGGTGACAACTGTCTTAAGAGGACTGCCTGTTTCCACTTGCTCCTCTTGCACACCTCTGATCTGTCCATGAGCAGAGCATGCCACGGGTTGCTGCTGGTCTAAGAAGACTGCGAAGACCTGTGCAGCAGCCCTGAACCTCACACAGAGCCTACAGTCAAAGCCAGGAAATCCCAGCCAAGCCCACGCGGCCACGGCCAACCCACGGTCCCATGCATAGGGAAATAAAGATAGACTATCATGAGCCCTGAGATCTTGGAGGTTGCTTGCTCCAAAGAAAAAACAGGTCAATACAGAGTGAAATACAAACTTCCCACTATTTATTAAGGTAAAACATAAGGCTTTAAGGGAATCTCACACTTGCTTTGGGTCTCTTGAGATTATACCTTCTCACCTTAGAGGCCACTAGTCCCATTTACTGCTGTTCAGGGAATTATTTAAAAAATACTCTGCCTAGTGAAGAGCCCCAGGCCAGAGTCAGGAAACCTGGGTGCTAATGCTGGTCCCATTACTTATTATCAGCTGTGTGATCTTGGGAACATGACACTGTCTTCCTGGTACCCAGTTTCCTTCTTTATAAGTTGGAACTTGTTCTCTTACTTCATAGGATTATTGGGAGGAAAGGAAAGGAAATAATGGATGTGAAAACAGCTTGAAAATAGTACTGTGCTATATAACCAGGGGCACTATTGTTATTACAGGGTGACTGCTAGATTTCGTGCGGTATCTGAGTGAGTTATTCTAAGGACATGGCTCATCACTGCTAGAGGCAGCCAGTTCCATTCTCATTCAGCTTCGAGAAGTTGCTACTTCCTCCCCACCTGTCTTCTGCACAGTGGTGAGCAGGGCCTCACGCATGATCATTTTCTTTGCTTTGGTTCCATCAAAGTTTTAGCTGTCCTAGCCTCTTGAGGCCCTGTCAAACTCAGCAGCTGTTCTAATTTTCCTAAGACAGAAGTAGCTGAAAATGTTACTGATATATTTTTATTTCAACTGGGACTTCCATGAGCAAACCCAAGAAATGACTAATGGTGAAAAGTCGAGGCCCAGGCAAAGTTCTCTGCTGAGTTAGGAAACCTATAAAAGTCTTTTCAGAGTACAGATTGTCCACAAATAGGGCTTGTCCTGATGTGTGGAAAGAAAGTTGTGTATTTCCAGGGGGAAAAATGGAGAAGATTCAGGCTGAAGAACAAGGTTCTTTCTTCTGACTATAAAAAATTAATGTTGTAGTCCTTGCAGAGAGTAAAAAACAGATTTCTTAGCTTATTAAGTTATTATCTGTTCTGAAAATGACTCTCACATGGCTATAGATATGACAAAGTCTTGCAGTGTCAAAATTAACCTTTAAATTAAAGGTCACCAACAGCCTTTTTATGGGTAAGGACATGGAGATTTCCCAATATGTCTACACTGAACAAGTACCATGAGATAAAGTCATGGCTGACTACATCTAGCGGATGCTCTCTAAAGAGTAAAACTACGTTATCACTCTGAGATAAGTTGTTAAAACCTTGATGAAGCTACTTCAGATAATATCTTCTAAAATGAAGACTTAATCTAAAATGCTGTCATTTGAAATGAATACCTACATTAAACAAAATTTCCTTACAATTTCATAAAGTACCACAACAAATCTCATCTAGCTATTATTGATAAATGTCTTCAACAGCTTAAAAAAAGTCAAGCATGCAAACATCTGTCTTTTTAAAGGCTCCACTGACACATGAACTAAAATTTGTCTCTACTGCGGTCTAAATACTGGTTTCATTTTTAAACTTTAATCAACCTTGAACAATCGACCATATGACTAAAGTTACTCGATGAAGATATTGGCTAATATTGAGAAGGCAAATGAACTCTATAGATTTCTGAGTAAAAATAGCAAGTTAATCAGTTATTTTCTCTCTTTCATAAAACCTCAGAAGGCATTAACCATAAGGACAAAGAGAACTGGAGGTGACAAGAGATGAGAAGCTTTGAACAAATATTAGATGGTAGGAAAGGGAAGAAGAGTGATAACACATTGAGCTGAGTAGAGTTAGGACTCAAGTGTCCCCCAGGGGACACACGAGCAGGGAAGAACGAGCGCGTCCTGTGGAACCAATGACAGTGATGCTTTTGGAAACACCAGGTGGGGCGGGGAGTTTGGAAGAGGGACAAGCCAGAGCTGGGGCTCACTGAAAGCCCAGTTGGCTTCTCCCACGCCTCACAAGATGGCTACCTTCCTCCTCCTCGCCCCACCCCACCCCCACACCCTCCCACATAAAAACTGAGGGATGCTCCCTGGGTGATCCAAGATCTCAAGGCATCAGGCACAGAGAGGGACAGTCAGGCAGAGTCGGGCTCCAAGCAGGGGATGAAGGGAAACTCCACGTGCGGAATGGCGGCCTCCTCAGGCGCCTTCCTCAGCTCTGCTTCCGGGACGCCGGCAGCAAGCGAAGTTCGGCGCTTCCGCTCTGAGGAAACAAACGCAAGACCTCAGGGCAAGCGTGTCCTGATGATGACGTCACCTGTCACCTGTTTCATCACCTGACGGCGAAGCTCACCAGTCAGCACGCTCAGCCTCCCGTCCAAAGGCTCCCAGTCAGGTTCTCAGTGTGTCCCTCTCGGAGGGGACAGACAGGGAAGGGCCCCAGCCCCAGCCTCTGAGCAAACAAAGGCTGCTGCCTGCAAGAGACGGACCAAAGCGAACACCAGGAAGGAAGGATCACACAGGAAAACGAGACGCTGCAACGGATCGAGGAGAACTTGAGATATATACATTACTCTTAGCAGAGAGAAAGAGGAAAATATTGTGCACCCATGAAAGGAACCCAGAATGCTCTAAGAGAGAAACAAGCAGTGATGACTAGTTTTTGGAAAATAAAATTAAAATAGCCGATGACCAAGCTGAGTGATAGAATTACAGAAATCTTCCAGAAAGCAGAGCAAAACATATGGGAAATAAGAAACAAAATTAAAAAAAAAAAAAAAGGAAAATCGGTTGAAATCAGCAAAGGAATGTCTCCAGTTTGAGAGCTTTGCATCTAGAACCAGGAGAATGGGTGGGTCCAGGAGAGAGTGGGGAGAGAGTCATCCTGCATTTTGGCTGCCACGTTGAAGTGTCACTTGGGAGAGGACAGAAGCCTGGGGAGGGCAGGGCAGAGAGAGACAAGCGCATCTAACCTGCCAAGGACAGGCAAGAAGCCTCCTAAGTCCCTCTTGGGAAAACGGTAACAACATTTGTCCTTTGTAGTTTTCTATAGCTATGTTTTATTTTACAGTGAAGTGATTTTTAAAAGTATCTTAAGTCAGAAAAAAGGAAGGGCACATACAGCACTTTATTACAATATATGTTTCCCTTAAGAAAGGTATGCAGAGAAAAAATTTAAGGGGGCATGAAAAGTGGGGTTATTTGTGCCCTGAGGAGTCCAACACTTCTTCTCTACCTTAGAATATAAATTCTACTAGAGCAGGAATGAGCATCACATCTCGTACCCACTAGAACTGGCTCTGTCATCCTGGACATGCCATGTCACCTCTCTGGGACTCTGTCCTCACCTGCAAAGTGATTTTTAAGGCTCCACTTAAATCCTGAGTCCTTAAGTCTGAGGAATGTTGGGAAGAGTACATTTTCCCATTTTTCCCCTTCTTTTTCTGTTTTTGGTGGTTCAAAGTGATTTTATGTAATAGCAATTTAATCAAGATCTATCACCATTCATTTGAGACATGACTTTGAGGAGAAGGCACAAGTGAGTCTCAGTGTCAGTGTTTCTTGCCTGACATTCCAGGTACCTGGGAACATGAGGCTCCCCAGGTGACAAGCAAGAAGGAATAATTCAAACAAAGTACATTAAGACCATTCTTCCTAGCATACCCCAATAGGGCCACCAGAGAGAAAATGGTAGGTAGAACACGATCATTAGAGCCCAGTGGCCTCCTAAGAGGACTTTGAAACCTTGGATAAGGAAAAACTTAAAATGATTCATGGAAGTATAGGGAAAACACAACTTCACAACTTCTATTTATATTAATAGTTATGTCATCTTTTAGTTTGCACTTTCCATGTATATTTTAAAAATGCAAATCATATACTAATATATATTTGTAGAATAGCACATGTACTTTTTAATATATATAGGGTGTTTTTATATAGCTTATCTGTTAATACATATGGTTCATATATTACTGATAATATTTGGAGTCCATTAATTCTCCACAATGTTGTGCTTCAAAAGCAAACTCAGAAATTGACAGGAACGGACCAGGCACATATGAAGGCCCAGCGTGAACTGAACATAAAATATTCACTGCACTTGAGGAATTCCACTCTAATTTAGGCTAATTTATCAGAATAACTTCAAACCAGTGTCAGAAAAAAAAAAATACCCACACATTTCCCTTGTCTCCTGTTCACAGAAATAATTATGTCTCTGATCAGGAGAGAGAGAGAGAGAGAAAGAAAAATAGCAATAAACCTGGGAATCTTTAGGAGGTTCTGCTTCCTGGAAAGAGGTCAAGTTGAAGTTTCGAGAAGGCTGGGTTGCAGCCTCAGCCCTTCCAGAATAAAGACACAACGTGGAGAGTTTGTGGAATGTCGAGGAAGTCTCTGCATCCTAAGCTTGGCTCTCAGACTGAGAAAGTTTCCATTCCTTATCTGAAATCACTGCAATGATGATCATTGCTATTTTATGAGCAGCAAGGGTCATCGGCTCTCTTACCACTGCTGGAGCAAACAGTCTTGTTTAAGGAAAATGTTTAAAAAATGGAGAGTTGGGGAGAAACTCAGTGGGAGCGCTGTGATAATGGAATTCTATCCCACAGTAACCAGGAGCCACAAATTTTCCTGAAGGATAAGAAACAGAAGATGTTATTCTTAAGCAGTAGCTTGTGTGCATCTAATGGCCCAGACGAGGTCCCCGTGGTGGGAAATGCTCCTGCAGCTCTCTTTTCAAATGAGAGGGCTGCTGAGCGAGCACTTGGAGCTGTTCCTCCTGGCCTATTTGGTCTCTTCCAAATGACCTGGCATCTGCATTAATTTAAAAGGAAATATCTTTGGGAGCAGCTATTAATATAGAAAATAACATCAACTTTAATTGTGGCCTCAGAGAGTTGGGCAATGAAATATTTTACAGGTGTTCATTAATTTTTCATTTTATACAACACCGGTGAGGGCTTTTAAACATATAAAAAGAGAGTAGATTTTCTTTTCCAACTGTCCGACTTTTTTGGGAAGCTGGGTTAGTCTAGTCCATTGGTCCTAACTCTTTGGGGTCTTCCTCACTTACTTTCTCCTTTCTTCCTTCTATCTCTCAGGCATGAGAAAGTGCAACAGAAAGAACATCAGATGCAATCGGTAAAGAGTTTCCTCTCATTTAACTCTGCCACTTATTTAGCTATGTAACCTCAGGCAAGTCACCTAACCTCTCTGAACCTCAGTTTCTTCATCTATAACATGAAGGTAATGATATTGGCCCTTCTTCCCTAAGTAGGAAAATGAAAGTGCTTCATAAACTTCAGAGTTATAAATTTATAACATTCCAAAAAACTAAGGACAGAAGATGGCACTTAATTCATTAAGGAGGTTTGACAAACTTTGAAATGATTTCAAGATGTGCTTTTCTTACAACTAAATCAAAATTCTTTTCATATCTTGGATCACAAATCATCTTTATGGAAACCAAGAAGGATCTAATTCTAGAGACAACATTTTCTGAAGGATACTCATGGTTCCATTTCGATGTAAAACGTACAGGAGAAAGATCTCTGTCAGCAGAAAGGCTCGCAGACTCAAAGTCGTAATCATCTTTAACTTTTAGCTATTGTTCTGCTGAGAAAGAAAGCGGTGTCGCATGAGGTTTTATTAGGTCTCTGCAAATGACTTTGCTGCTATACTCCTTCAGTGCAAGTTAAATGCTCACAGAGTCCTTATTTAAGCAAAGGAAAGTATATTTCATCTTGAAGCATCAAGACTTTTCCCTTGACCTGGTCAATGTGACATAATATTGTCTCCAATAGGACTTTATAGAAAAATCTCTCCTCCTTTCTTTCCACCTGCTAATCAGCAGATACTGACATTTCAGGATCCAGAATGTCTTTGGAAACCAAGGCCTTTGGGCTCATTTCCAAATTTCCTGCACATCTTCATTCTTCTAAATCTGTTTCACAATTCCTTCCTCTAGTCTCTACTGCGTCTAGAAGAGTGCTGGGAAATACAGGAGGTGCATATTAAATCTGCACTGAGTATCAAGAAATATTATCTTGTATATAAAATATTATGTGGGCTTGAGCCAGGAGGGAGAATTTTGGCACAGGTGTGTGTGTCATCTGTCTATAAAATAGAAGTTGTGCCTGTGTGTACAAATTATCCTATTTTAACATGCCTGAGTTGCTATTAACAAGTTAATGGTTGCTGTTCATTTGAGAATAGACCATTTATGATCTTGCAGAGGAAGAATGTGTCCAGCTAAGTCGCTGCTCAGTAAATTCCCACAGCTTAGTAACAGGAAGAGGGGCAGCCGGAATGGTAAAGAGAGGTTATCTGGTCCCAGTTTTGTCACAATTTACTTGGGTGACTGTGGATAAATTGTTTTATCTCCCTAAGATGCAACTCCATTCTTCATCAAGAAGTGAGAGGATGAAATCCGTTGATCCGTGGGGTTCTACAGGGTGTCCCAAAAGTCTCCATACAAAGGAAAAATTTTGTAATGAATATTTTGTAAATAAAGGTACATTTAGCTACAATTTCCCAGTTTTCCTATGTATGGCAACTATTGAGACAGCCTGTATACAGTTCTGACATTGAGCTGGCAGTCTCTGAATTCTCTGGGTCAAAAGACAGGCACAAAGTCCTAACAGGAGTAGCCTCGACATACACCAGTGAGCTCCTAGAGTCGGAGTGGCTGGCCCTCAGAAGTCGTCTGGAAAATGGGTACATTGGGTCAAAAAGAGAACTGGGCATGGGATTGTATTAATAACAACCACCATGGAACTGTCTCTATTTCTAGATAAATAATTCGTATCACAGGGATCCACTGTGACATTTTCAAGTAGAAGGCAAGCACAAGGAATAGATATTCCTTACTCCAGGAAGGCAACTATAACCTAGAGGTGAGTTGCTCAGTGATTGAACGTGGTCTTTGCTCCCGTGAGTCTCTGAGCGTAATCGCTGGTGTCTCAAAGTTATCGAGGAATAGCTGACCCTCATGTTCCCTCACTACCAACACATGCCATAGGAAGTCACTTCCACCCCGGTAAGTGATTTGGGCTCCTCTTTTGAGACCCTTTCGACTCCTACAAGGAAGTCAAGGAAACATTGCCCTGTGCATTTTAATCAGAACCAAGGAAGTGCTTCATTTTTTTTTTCTTTACCTTTTATTTTCAAAGGAACTTTTGGTGTTTCTAATTTAGTTTCAGGGTTAAGAAAGTAAAACTTGGAAGAAGCTGCTTCTGGGACAGCAGGTTGAAATCTTAATTTCAGATACTTGCTTTTTATACGACGTGCCAGCCAGCCAGCCAGCCAGCCAAGCACTTCCCTGAAATGAGATCTCACTTCCACTCGCAAAGGGGAACCAGCCGAGGGAGCCAGGGTGCGGTAAAATCAGCCGGCAAAGAAAGTTTTAGGGGCCAACTTCGGATAAAAATAGTCTCTGCCTCTGGGGCCAGTGACTTCCATGGTGTTTCTAAATTGAAAATGCACATTTTCCACGAAAGGAGTAGGGTCACTGGCAAGATATCTTCCCAGCTCATTTCCTTCTACGTGTGTCTGCTGTGTGAGTCACCGACCCAGGAAAGACATGCTGTCTGCAACGTGCACTGAGTAATTAAACTAAAACTCTGAAGTTAGCTGCTAAGGAGAAAGAAAGAACACAGTTACCTCCACCCAGGACTCATGAAAAGGAGCCACCAGGTTCCGCCATTCACATTACGGCCAAAGAGCAAATGCCTGTCTATGGGAGGGAAGGATAATCATTAGACTTATGAATATTCTTTCAAATTATAAAGTGGGGAGAGAAAATTAATTTATACTGAGTTCTTGCTTCCTGGCAGGCATGCCACTAGGTGTCTCACGTAGTAGTAGCAGCAGCAGTAGCAGTGATGATAATAAACAACAAATGGTGCATGCATTGTTTAGCATGTATTATAATATGAGCCAGGTTCAGTTTTCTGTGATTTCCACAGGTTTTCTTACTTGGTAAAAAACTCTTTGTATTAATAACCTCATTTGCAGAAGAACAAAACTGAGATAAGAGAGGCTGGCTATTATGCCCAATGTGACACAGCTTCGTAAGAGAAGGAACCAGGACTTGAACCCTGGTATAAGTACAAAGCCCAGGACCCTAATCTCATGAGATGACATATTTCACAGTTACTAGCATCCTCATTTGATAGGCAAGGAAACTGACATTTGAAGAACGTTGTAATTTCTGCAAGGTTAGCATCTTAGGAGCTGTTGGGCATAGACTTCAAACCCAGTTTTTCATAACACATGCTCTATTCCTCTACCCAACCTGCATTATGTAGCATGCTTCTTTCTTTTAGCCAATGAATTAACCCAAATTGCATACTACACCAGTCACATCCTATTTTATTTTAAACTTTTTAAACATTGTTTATATATTTCAAGCCTATTTGGCGAACATCTATGTCTAGGATTGTTTCAGAGAGTTGAACACACAAGACTGGTGGGAATGTCGCTGCATTTCCTTCCAGAGGTGAAATGAGAGGCGTTTTTTTTTTTTCCAAGTCATATTTTCTTCCTTGACCAGAAATGTTCCTATAGGAAAAAATTACTGACCGAGATGGGTGTGAAATCTGACCTGAGAGAAGCAAATAGGTTCCCAATGTGAACCACACTTTCTCATCACTACCTCTGATTGCTGTGAGAAAGAATAACCTTTGCAGAAATGAACAGGGTCTTGTTTGAAGTATATTTGGCAAGTTATGAATTTGCTAACTAGTCTTCCTTGATCTGGGCAAAATAATTGTCTTTTATCTGCACAAATACATGTATTTGTTCCCCTAATGCATACTGCCATCTTGTAGAGTTTCGGCATGGTCCCTCTGTGAGATCCCAAATCATTTTAGGAATGGGCAGTAAGCTGTCTTTGAGTTCTAGATTCAGGTAGACCTGGGTTTATCCCAGCTCTACCATTTACAAATAGCATGACTTTTGTAAATAGCATTACTTAATCAAGTCTCAGATTCCTGATCTGTAAAATGGGTTGTTTTAAAAAATTAAGTGAGATCATAGATGTAGTATAGAGCAAGTACACAATGAATGGTAGCTATGATTATAATGATCAGGATGAAATTCTTCAATAATTCCCCTTTCCCCCTCTAGAGTTATCTTTTTCCTCCCACACTTAATTCTGTGTGTCTAAATAACAAAGATGTAAAAAAACTTTGAATTCATCAGCATCAGATGACAAAGTAATATCACAATTTTAAAATGATAGAGAAAAATCAAAGACATACAGCTTTTCACATTGAGCCTTTTTCAATTCAGGCAGAATCTGTTTTCCCCCCAAGTTTAATGAAGGATAACTGACAAATAAAATTTGTATGTATTTATGGTGTACAATGTGATGTATGTGTGTACATATATATACATCATGAAATGATTAACACAATCAAACTAATGAACATAGCCATCATGTCATGTAGCTATTTATTTTTTTGCAGAAAAAACATGTAAGATCTACTCTCAGCACTTTTCCAGTATACAACTATACAACACATTTTTATTAACTACAGTCACCATGCTGTGCAATATATCTGGAAAAACTTATTCCTTCAGTTTGACTGAAACTTTGTATCCCTTGACCAACATTTTCCCTTTCCGCGTATTCCCCACCTGCTGTAACCACCATTCTACTCCTACCTCTATGAGTTTAACTTTTTTAGATTCCAAACATAAGTGAGATTAAGTGATACTTGTCTTTCTGTGCCTGGACTATTTCACTTAGTAAAATGTCGTCCCGGTTCCTCTATGTTGTCCCAAATGACAGGATTTCCTTCTTTTTAAAGGCTGAATCATATTCAATTATAGATCATAGACCTAAATATGAGAGCTAAAACTATTAAACTCTAAGAAAAAAACATAGGAGTAAGCCTGTGACCATGGATTAGACCTTCTTTGATATAACACCAAACGCATGACAAAAGAAGAAAAATAAATTGGATTTCAACAAAATTAACTTTTGTGTTGCAAATGATTTCATTAAGAAAGTAAAAAGACAATCCATAGAACAAGAATAAATATCTGAAAATTATGTATTTGTAAGGGACTTTTACCCTTTTACCCAGAATATATAAAGAACTCTAACAGTGCAATAATAAAAACATAAATAACCAATTGAAAAATGAGCAAAAGATCTGAATAGACATTTTTCCAAAGAAAATATGAAAATAACCAATAAGCACATGAAAAGACACTCGAAATGCATTATGGAAGTGCAAATGAAAACCACAATGAGATAAGCCATCACACACACTAGGATGACTCTAATATAAGACAAATAATAACAAGTGTCGGTGAGGATGTGGAGAAATTAGAACCCTCATGCACTGTGATAGGACTGTAAGATGGTGCAGCCACTTCAGAAAACAGCTTAGCAGTTCCTCAAAATGTTAACCATAGTGTTTCTATGTGCCCCAGAAATTCTACTCATAGGTATGTACTCAAGAAAAATGAAAGCTACATCCACAGAAAAACTTGTACACAAATATTCATAACATCATTATTCACAATAGAAGAAAGGTGGAAACAATCAAATCTCCATCAACTGATAAATAAAATATGTTGTGTCCTTACCAATGAAATATCATTTGGCAATAAAAAGGAATGGAGCATTGATATTTCCTATATGATGTATGAACCTTGAAAACATTGCACGAAGTGAAAAAGTCAGCCACAAGAGACCACACATTGTAGATTCCATTTGTATGAAATATCAAGAAGAAGCAAATATAGAGAGACAGAAAGTAGGTTAGTGATTGTCTAGGGCTGGGAGGTTGGCTGGAAATGGGGAGTGACTGCTAATGTATACAGGGTTTCCTGTGAGGGAGACAAAAATTGATTGTGTTGATGGTTACACAATTCTGTGAATGTACTAAATACCATTGAATTGTACATTTTAAATGCGCAAATAGTATACTATGTGAATTATATCTCAAGAAAGCTTTCAAACAGAACAACAAAAAAGAAGATAGTGCTAGGTTCTTTCCATAAGTCAAATTACATAAAACTAGTCTACATGAGCCAAGAAATGAAAGGAAATGAGCCATAGCTCTTGGAGAGCCTTCCCTAACAAGCATATACCTATCAACACCTTTCATTGTTAAACAGTTCTTTGGTATTCTTTTCTATAAATACATCACCATACAATTAACTATTCTCCTTATCATGTACAGTTAAAATGCTTTGAACCTTGGATCTGATGATGTAGTTTTTTATATACATTTATATATATTTATATTTATATACACATACATACGTATATATAAATATACACATATACATGCATACTTTGATATTCTTTTGGTTGTACCTCTTTGTGAGTCTATCCGTAGGGTAGGTTCTTTATAGGGGAATGACAGTGCCAAATTGTCCCCCAAGTTACACCTATTTATATTTCTGTCAGCACCCTGGGAGGATGCCTATTTCCCCACATCTTTGGTACTACCACTTAGAATTGTAATAAGTGAAATCTAATCTATTTCTGTTTTAAATGGAATTTCTTTATGAAGAAGTCTAAGCTATCACTGGATTTGCTTATTGGCTATTTGTATTTGTTTTTCTGTGAACTTCTTATACTTTTATTGAGTCTTCTAAGGAAAACTAAAGAAATGCGTGCTTTGCCTGATGATATATGTGTTGCAATATGTTTCCTTTTGTCATCTATTTTTATTATAATTTGCTGTATTTTCTAAAATCTTATGCTGTCAATCTTACTGATCTTTTCCTTTATGGCTTTGAGTTATGTATCATCTTTTAAAAGGGTTTCCTGACATTCAGATTAGAAATTACTAAACCCACTTTCCCTTTTGATACTCTATGGTTTTACTTTTTACATTTAAACCGTTGATATATAGGGAGCTTGTTTTGATATAACAAAGGGGATTGAGATTCAGCTTTATTTTTTAAATGTCTAACATTTATCCCAAATACCCTCAAATATTTGAAATACCACTTTTAGCACAAATAACATTTCATAAATTCTATAAATTTGGGTCAATTTCTGGACTATTTTCTTCTAGTGATCTATTTTATTTTCAGCACTAAAATATTTTATTTAGTATAGCTGCAAAATATATCTTAATAATTGACTATCTCTCTCATGACTCTTCTTTTCCAGAAATATTCTGGCTAAAATCATGTTTGTCTCTATGGATTCATTTTGTTAAGGTCCCAGAAAATATCTTGTTCGTACTTATATTTAAAAAAGAATTGATAACTTTTGTAGAAGGTATGTTTTTCATGTATTCACATGTTCTTAAATGTCCCTTGATAGAATTGGTAAAGTTTACTTCATATAGATCCTGCATAATTCTTTTATAGTTTACCCTTGGGCATTTTTTGTTGTTGTTATAATGGAATATATCCATTTCTCTGTAATATTTACTCTCTGATGACTGGTTTGTATTTGGGAAAACACAAACACATACTTACGTTTTATGTTAAATTTATAACCGGCTCTTTTCTGAATTACCTCATTAATATTAATTTTTTCATTTCATTCTCTTCTGTAATTGAGTTTTATATTAATATATTTATATATCTGTAAATAATTAAAAATTATTCTCCTTCCTAATATATCTCTTAATTTTTCTATCTAGTTATCTTGGCTAGTTTTTCTAAAACCATGTTCAATAAAATTGGAAACTGTGGGATATTTCTTGAATAGTTTCTTCCTTCAATAAAAATGCAACTGTATTCAATATTAAGCATAATATTGGAATATGTATCTTCGGCAGGCTTCCTCAATGTTGTTCTAGAAAATCCCCAACCATTATCATACAAAGAAATCCCTGCTGCTCCTCACCCTGCAGCATGTCAGATAGAATTGTCCTGTGTTATGTAACTTTTCCTTTCAGGTCTTTGGATTGATGTAAAGCACATTTCTGAAGCTACTGTTTGTTTTTTAAACTGTTCTGGAAGATGCCTGTCTTCTCTTTGGGGTAGCTCACTGAAGCCATATAGCTTATGTTTTAGTCATACCATCCCAAATATACCCTTTACATTTAGTAAAAATCCACACAGCATTTGCACCTATGTGACAAAAGGCAAACTAAATTTTGTTTGTTTGATATTGAACCATCCTTACGATCCTTGGATGAATGCCATTTGATTGTGGTGAGTTACTTCTTTCATGAACTGCTGACTTGAATTTGGTAAGATTATATTTAATAGTTAATATTGTGTACTTACATTTATAATCACGAAACGGTCTGCAGATTTCTTTTTTGTATTTGCTGTCATCAGAAGGTTTTCTAGTTCCTGGCCTTGTAATAAGAATTTACATTTTTTTTCTTTTTTCTATGCTCTGGAAAAGCTTATAGAGTACCTAAATTATATCTTCTTTAAATGTTTGAAAGAATACCCTCCATGAATTCACCCAAACCTAGTGTTGATGGTATTTGGAAGGGAGGGAAAAGTTTTGAAATATCCTTAATTTCTTCCGGATTTATTAGTCTATTTAGGTTTTTCTCTCTCCTGAGGTCAATTTTAGTAGCATTTTTTAAAAATAGAAACCTTCATCCTGGCTTTGACATGTATTTTTTTTTTGAATTATCAGCCCAGAAATTTATTATTTATTTATTTATTTATTTTTTATTTTAGCCCTTCATGGGGGTACAAAGGCTCAGGTTATATAATTGTTCATGTCCCACCCATGCCCCTGAGTCAGAGCCTCAAGCATGTCCATTCTCCAGACAGTGCGCCTGGCATTCACCATGTAGTCATACCTCCATCCCCTCCCCCCACCCCCCACCTCTCCGAGTCAGCACCTTCAAGCATGACCATTCCCCAGACGGTGCACAACACACTCATCATGTAGGCATACATCCATCCCCTTCCCCCACCCCCATCTCAGTCTGATATGCAATTGATATCCTTCCCCGATGTGCATTTAGGTGATGATCAGGGAAACCAGTTTTCTGGTGAGTACATGTGATGCTTGTTTTTGCATTCTTTGGATACTTCACTTAATATAATGGGTTCCAACTCTCTCCAGGAGAACCAAAGAGATGTCGTATCACCGTTATTTCTTATAGCTGAGTAATACTCCATGGTATACATATACCACAATTTACTAATCCATTTGTGGATTGATGGGCATTTGGGTTGTTTCCACATCTTTGCAATTGTGAATTGTGCTCCTATAAACATTCAGGTACAGGTGTCTTTGTTATAGAATGACTTTTGTTCTTCTGGGTAGATGCCCAGCAATGGGATTGCTGGATCAAATGGTAGGTCTACTTGAATCTGTTTAAGGTATCTCCATAATGCTTTCCACAGGGGTTGCACTAGTTTGCAGTCCCACCAGCAGTGTATGAGTGTTCCTGTCTCTCTGCATCCACGCCAACATGTGTTGTTTTGGGATTTTTTTGATAAAGGCCATTCTCACTGGAGTTAACTGGTATCTCATTGTGGTTTTGATTTGCATTTCCCTGATGATTAGGGATGTTGAGCATTTTTTCATATGTTTGTTAGCCATTCTTATATCTTCTTTTGAAAAATTTCTATTCTTGTCGTTTGCCCACTTTTTGATAGGGTTGTTTGATTTTTTCTTGCTGATTTTCCTGAGTTCTAAATAGATTCTTGTTATCAGTCCTTTATCTGATGTGTAGTATGCAAAAATTTTTTCCCATTCTCTAGGCTGTTTGTTTATTTTCATGACTATTTCTTTGGCTGTGCAGAAGCTTTTTAATTTAACCAGGTCCCATTCATTTATTTTTGTTGTTGCTGTGATTGCCTTAGGGGTTTTCTTCACAAATTCTTTGCCTAGACCAATGTCTGTAAGAGTCTTTCCTACATTTTCTTCTAGAATTCTAATCGTTTCCCATTTAAGGTTTAAATCTGTTATCCACCGTGATTTGATTTTTGTGAGAAGTGAAATCTGTGGGTCCTGTTTCAGTCTTCTACATGTGGCTACCCAGTTCTCCCAGCACCATTTATTGAATAGGGATTATTGTCCCCAGAGTATGTTTTTGTCTATTTTGTCAAAGATTAGATGGCTATATGAGGATGGTTTTATATTTGGATTTTCTGTTCTGTTCCACTGGTCTGTGTCCCTGCACTTGTGTCAATACCAGGCAGTTTTAAGAACCACAGCCTTGTAGTATAGTTTGAAGTCTGGCAAATTAATACCTCCCATTTTGTTTTTATTGCTTAAAATTGCTTTTGCTATATGGGGTCTTCTCTGATTCCATACAAAGTGTATAATTATTTTTTCTAAATCTGTGAAAAATGATGTTGGTAATTTAATAGGAATTGCATTGAATCTATAGATTACTTTGGGTAGTATAGACATTTTAACAATGTTGATTCTTCCAATCCACGAGCATGGTATGGTTTTCCACCTATTTACGTGTTCTACAATTTCCTTCCTCAGTGTTTCATAGTTCTCTCTATAGAGGTCCTTTACCTCTTTAGTTAAATATATTCCTAGATATTTTATTTTCTTTGTTGCTATTTTGAAGGATATTGAGTCCTTAATTTGGTTTTCCGATTGAATGGTATTGGCATATATGAATGTCTCTGATTTGTGTGTATTGATTTTGTAACCTGAGACTTTACTGAATTCATTAATTAATTCCAGGAGTCTCTTGGTTGAGTCCTTGGGGTTTTCCAGATATAACATCATATCATCAGTGAAGAGTGAGAGTTTGATCTCTTCTTTCCCTATTTGGACACCCTTGATTCTGCTCTCTTGCCTGATAGCTCTCGCAAGGACTTCCAATACTATGTTGAAAAGTAATGGGGACAGTGGGCAGCCTTGTCTGGTTCCAGTTCTGAGTGGGAATGCTTTCAATTTTTCCCCATTCAGTATGATGTTGGCTGTGAGTTTGTCATATATGGCTTGCATCATTTTTAGGTAGGTCCCATTTATGCCTATTTTGTTAAGCATTCTTATCATAAAAGGGTGTTGAATTTTATCAAATGCTTTTTCTGCATCTATTGAGAGGATCATATGGTCTTTATTTTTGCTTCTATTTATGTGGTGAATTACATTTATAGATTTTCATATGTTGAACCACCCCTGCATCTCTGGGATGAAGTCTACTTGGTCGTGATGAATTATTTTTTTAATAAGCACTTGGATACGATTTGCTAGGATTTTATTGAGAATTTTTGCATCTATGTTCATGAGACAAATTGGCCTGTAGTTCTCTTTTTTTGTTGCATCCTTTCCTAGTTTTGGTATCAATGTTATATTGGCTTGGTAAAATGTGTTGGGGAGAATTCTATCCTTCTTGATATTGGAGAATAGTTTATGTAGGATAGGCACCAGTTCTTCTTTGTATGTGTGGTGAAATTCGGGTGTGAACCCATCTGGACCAGGGCTTTTCTTTTTGGGAAGATTTTTTATTGCTGTTTCAATTTCATTTCTTGATATTGGTCTATTCAGGAATTCTATTTATTCCTGATTGAGCTTGGGAAGGCTATGTGTTTCTAAGAAATTGTCCATTTCCTCTACATTTTCCAGTTTGTGTGCATAAAGATTTTTGTAGAATTCATAGATGATATCGTGTATCTCTGTGGCATCGGTTGTGATTTCTCCTTTAATGTTCCTGATGTAAGTTATTAGAGATTTTTCTTTTCTGCTCTTGGTTAGTCTAGACAGTGGTGTGTCTATTTTGTTTATCTTTTCAAAGAACCAACTTTTTGTTTTATTAATTTCCCTTATGGTATTTTTTGTTGTCCTTTTCATTTAATTCTGATTTGATCTTAATAATTTCTTACCTTCTGCTGGGTTTGGGGTCAGTTTGTTCTTCTTTCTCCAGCTCTTTGAGTCTATTCATTAAGTTGTCTATTTGTAGGTTTTCTGTCTTTTTGAAATAGGCATTTATGGAAATGAATTTTCCTCTCAGGACTGCTTTAGCTGTGTCCCATAGATTTTGATAAGTTGTGTCTCCTTTGTCATTTAATTCAGAGAATCTTTTGATTTCTGACTTGATTTCTTCCTTTACAAAATAGTTGTTCAGGAGAAGGTTGTTTAGCTTCCATGACTTTGAGTAGGAATGAGAGTTTCTGTTAAGGTTCATTATTACTTTTATTCCACTGTGATCTGAGAAGATGCATGGTATGATTTCTATTTTTTTAAATTTTTTAAGACATGCTTTATGTCCTAGGATATGGTCAATCTTAGAGAATGTCCCATGAGCTGATGAGAAGAATGTATATTCAGTGGATTTCGGGTAGGATGTCCTGTAGATGTCAGTCAGGCCCATTTGTTCTAGCATTCTATTTAAGTCTACTATTTCTTTGCTTATTTTCTGTTTGGAGGATCTGTCCTGTGCTGTCAGTGGGGTGTTAAAGTCTCCAGCTATTACAGTATTGTTGTCTATCATTTGGTTCAGATCAAGCAGGGTTTGCTTTATGAATCTGGGTGCGCCTAAGTTGGGTGCATATTTATTAAGTATGGTTATGTCTTCTTGTTGAATTGTGCCTTTCACCAGTATGTAGTAACTGTCTTTGTCTTTTATTACTTTTGTTGGTTTAAAAACTAAGATATTGGAAATTAAAACTGCTACACCAGCTTTCTTTTGGCTACAGTTTGCTTGAAATATCGATTTCCATCCTTTTATTATCAGTCTAAATGCATCTTTGCAGGTTAGTTGAGTGTCCTGAAGACAGCAGATACTTGGTTTGTGTATTTTTATCCATGGGCCCAGTCTATGTCTCTTGAGTGGGGAATTGAGGCCATTGACATTTATTGAGAGAACTGATAAGTGGGACAGATTTCTGTTCATGTTGTTGGGTAGAACTTCATTGCTATGTTTTCTCTCTTGAGCCATTTTGGTGGCTGGAATTTGATCTTTAGCTCTTGGGTGGTTTTACATTTGTGGGTCTTTCTTGTGCTGATACGTGTGTAACTCTCTTTTGAGTATTTCTTGGAGGGCTGGTCTTGTCTTGGTGAATTCCCTCAGTCTTTGTTTATCTGAGAATGTCTTAATTTTTCCTTCATATAGAAAGCTTAGCTTAGCTGGGTACAAGATTCTAGGCTGGGCATTATTCTGTTTCAGAAGAGTGAGAATGGGGCCCCAACTTCTTCTTGCTTGTAAGGTTTCAGTTGAGAAATCTGGCGTAATTCTAATGGGCCTTCCTTTGTATGTTACTTGTTTCTTTCTCCTTATAGCTCAAAGAAGGGTCTCTTTAGTGGATATTTTGGTCAGTCTGATGACTATGTGGTGTGGTGTTTTCCTATTTGCTATGAATCTCCCAGGGGTTCTTTGAGCTTCTTGAACCTGTATATCTAGAGTTTTAGCAAGGCCTGGGAAATTTTCCTCTATTATGCCTTCAAATAGCTTATCCAGCCCTTGATTATTATCTTCTTCACCCTCAGGGATGCCGATAACTCTCACATTAGGCTTCTTCACATAATCCCACATTTCTTGTAGACTCTGATCTTTTTTCTTATTTCTTTGCTCTATCTCTGTGACTGGCTTATTTAATTGGAAAGAGTTATCTTCAATCTCTGAGATTCTTTCTTCTGTTTGATCTACCCTCTTCTTGAGACTTTCCACTGTGTTTTCTAGCTCCCTGAATAAATTCTTCATTTCTAGGAGTTCAGTTTGGTTTTTCTTCAATATTTCAATTTCCTTAGTGAATTTTTCTTCCAAATCCTGGATTTTTTTGTGGTTTCTTTGTGTTGGTTATCCATTTTTTCTTGTATATTATTCAGCTTATTTATAATCCATAACTGAAATTCTTCCTGTGACATGTTGGTATTTTGAATCTGGTTTATGTCAATTGGAAGAGAGCTGGTATTTCTCTTTGGGGGCAAGGTTTCCATTTGGTTCTTTGTGCTCCCCATATTTTTCCTCTGAGCCCTTCCCATCTGGATCTGTTGTTAGATCTTTTCTCACAGCTTTAGTCTGGCTAACAGCATGCCTTTTGCTCTGTTCTTACGCTGTGAAACAATCTAGGTATGTTGCTTCCTTTGTCCAGAGGGGGAGACTGTTGTGTGTTGTTTAGAGTTTTTTCTATTTCAGTTGGGGGGCTGCTTCTGATGGGTCCAGCCCCAGAGGATTGGCTTGACCTAAGACCGGTTTGGCAAGTGAAGTCACTGTGTTGTAGACTTTCAGTTATCAGGCAGGATTCACACTATTTGCAAGCAGAAAGTCTCTCTCTCTCTCTTTTTCTTTTCCTGTCTTTTGGTTCTTCCTCTAGAGGGGTGGTTTCTGTCTCTTTCTGCAGGAAAGACACTGGTTAGGGGGAGGAGGCAGTGCCCTCACTTGCTCAGTGCCCCAGCTGCTGCAGCTTCCACGGGCAAAGGTCTACCCTGTCCCAATGTCCCCAAGGTCCAGGCTCCACACTCTTGCGTCTGGGGAAGCACTCAGTGTTCACACCCGGGAAGGGGACCTGGAGAGGATGCACGGACCAGGGGAGGGAGCCCCCTGGCACCCTATGGCTCTACAGCAGCTAGGCCTTGGACCCCACAATGGTGACTGCCTGCCCACAGATCACCAGCACTGGGGGGGAATGTTCAGGGTCTGGTAGGCACCAGAGCTGGGGGCCTGGCGAGCTCAGGAGTATACAGTAGCTCCCCAGCTAGAGGGCCACTAAAGAGGAGAAAAGAAAAAGAAAGAAAAAAAAGAAAGAAAGAAAAAGAAAACTAATGATAATGGTAAAAAAAAAAAATTAAAAAAAATACAAATACAAATACAAATACAAATAAAAAGAGAGAAAAAACTAATAATAATTAAAAAATAATAATAATATTAAAAAATACAAATAAATAGAGAAAAAAATAAAAATAAAAAATAAATAAAAAATAAAAATCTGTTATTCCGCGACCCTTCGCGGCTTTTCGCCTTGGTGCAGTTCCGCCCCTTTCCCTTTAAGCGCTGCATCCCTGAGAGCATCCCCTAGAGTCCTAGCTCTTTCCCGCTGATGTCTCCTGTCCACAGAGTTCATACAGAGCCACAGCTCTTGGCGTGGGGTCACGGACTATAAAAGGGAGCTGCCCGGGAACCCGCACGACCCCCTATGGATCCGCAGCGGCTACGCTGTGGGTCCCAAGATGGCGACCACGCGCCCGCCAGTCACTGGCGCTGGGGGGGGAGTGTTTCGAGCTTGGCAGGCGCCAGAGCCCACAGCAGCTCCCCGGCCGAGGGTGGGGGGGGGCGCCGAAGAAGAAAAAGAGAAAACAAAACAAAACAACAGCAAAAAAAAACACTCTATAATTCTGCAATTGCGGTCCCTCGCCTCAGCGCAGTTCCGCACCTGTCCCTTTAAGTATTGCGTTGCCGCGGAAACCCCCCAGAGTCTAAGCTCCTTCCCGCTTATGTCACCTGTCCTCGGAGCTCCACGTCTCCCGCGGTGATTCTGCCCCAACTTCAGTCAGATCCCTGACTGAGTGGGTGTGGAGGTCAGTGGGGAGATCAAGCCGCTTTGCTGTGGGGCTGAACCCGCCTCACTCGTCGGTGAGGCAGGTACGGCCGTCCCGCACTCCGCTGTCTATTTTCCGTCCGGCACTCTCCAAATTATCTCGGTCTGATTTCCCACTCGCCTCTGTTTTTTCTTGTTCTCTGTGTCCCACGGTGATTCTCCGTGGGTTCACACGCCTTTCCTGCGGGGGAGCGATCCTCTAGCGTTGTGGCAGGTTGAGACCCATGCCTTCCTCTCCGGGAGCACGAGTCCAGGAGGTCACCTCCACTCCGCCATCTTCCCTCCTGATGTCAAAATGTATTTTAAGAGTAAGCAAAATTACTCTTTGATTGTTTATTTCTCTTATATGAATTATTTCTCCTTTTTCATTTCTAATCTTTTGAATTATACTTCTTTCTTTTCATGAACAGACCAGTCAATGACTCATCCGTATTTTCCTTTTTTTTTTTTAGAAGCTAATTTTGGGTTTATTTGTTAATTCTATTACTTTCTGTCTTCTTATTTATTCATTTCAGAATTTCTACTTTTTTTAGGTTTATTTATAGGTCTTTTTCTACTTCTTAAATTGGACACAGTTCATTTATTTTTCATTATTTGATTTAGGTGGGTAAAGTATTAAAGATTATAAATTTAGTCATATCTCATGCCAAGTTTTTATGATTATTGCCTACCAATTTTATAATTTGTTTTCATTTTGTAGTCTTTGAAGAGTAGTTTAAAAGGGGGTTTCTATATATTTCCAAGTGGTTATTCTTTTAAAAATGTAATAATTCTTTATGTCTTAATTTTGATTCCATGAAATAAAAAAATTGTGATAACACAAGATTGGCCACTTACTTTTTCATTTATTTGGTTTTAAAATAAAGGGGTCATCTGCCCAACCATGTACTATATACTTTTAAAGCGGCACGCAGCCTGCCTACTGAGGAGAATAAAAATGAAACTGCCTGTGATGGTTTAATAATGTTCATTTGAATACCTGCCCAGAGAGAATTAATTATACAATCACAGCCATTTCATAAGTTTCTCAGTGCACTATTACTTTCATCAGGATGAATAGTTAAGGACTTCTCAGTCTTGATCATAAATCTATAATCTCCAGCCTTCTTCATGTTTGTCCAGAAGACTAAAGAGGGTCTAGGGAAGAATGGAGCTTGGGTAAACAGTCATTTACTGTATACTGGAGGGAATAAGAACATCTTTTTTTTTATTCTCTTCCTTCAAGCATCTGCCTCATGGTTCAGAAGAATGCAGGATACATACGTGGCCTGGGCCACAGGAGTCGGCTTGCGGGGACCCATGTCCCTCAAAAAGAAAAAAAAATGCAGGATACAAAGAGAGGAAGGGCAGAAGAATGTTTGCTGTAAGCTGCGGACAAGCACACAGTGTGACTGCTACTCCTTTCCTTGAAAAAGCACAGGTGGATTCTCCTGGCAGCAGCCCACTCCGGTGGGATTTTATGGGGACACTGGCACTATCCCCTTCCTTACCCTGTGCACGCTTCTATGAAGCTTTTCCAAAACATTGCTCTAACCCAGACTTCAGAGACCCATTACCCCACACACCCATCTTGGAGATTCACTTCCATTCCATAAACAATGCTTATTGCATTTGTTCAATCTCTGCAGACCTCCCCAGAGACAGTGCCCCAGGAGCCTATTGGCAGCGCGGACAACATAATTTGCAGATCGCAGCAGAAAATGAGGAAGGGGTGGGCCCTAGTTCAAAAATTAAGAATCCTCAGATGGAGACAATAGATCATTAAACCAGGCACAGGGCCCTTCTAAGTACAGGGCTCAGTGAGATGGCGCAGGCCACACACTCACAAAGCCAGCTCTGCCACGGCAACATCCCCAACAGCTCCACTGACAACCAGTGTCCTGGGAGAAATGCTGGCAGTAGGGCTAAAACGTACCATGATGTCACGCTTCTGAAAGGATCATGGCATGCGGAGGCCAAGCCCTTACATCAGTGTCAATTACAGGGACAGCGTCACCCTCTCTTGCTGAAAGTGAATGGGCATCTTTTAAAGGTATTAGGGTAACAGGATGCAAACTCTACAGAGGCCCCACGGGCACAGGCTGTTTCCTTCCTCAGTGTCCTTAGCCTCAAGTGCTAGAAACTGCGCCCTATACAGCTCCAGCTCAACCAGGAAGGCAGCGTTCCCAACCACGCTGTGCTGAAGACACGGAGCTGTGGGTTATTTGAACGCCCACTTATTGCTCTCGCCTTTGCTCTTTTCCTTCACTGCTACATCACTTCAGAGTCTCAAGCGTAAGCACCTTGAGATGGCCAGGTTGTGAGCTTCTGATGTGGTTGTTCCCGCATGCGGCAGACTCCCAGTTACCTACAAGAACCCCGGTGTGCTCTGCACCCAGCCTCTCCCACACACAGGTACAGAGTGGGCCAAGTGCAGACCTTAAGATGGAAACCAGCAGGGAACAGAAAAGGCATTCGACATGGTACTCTATGTGCATGGTACAAGGTACTCTGTTCACAACGCCCAACTACCTTCTACTCTTGCTATAGTTGGCTGCCCCAGGAACAGGGTGTCTTGGAGGGCATTTGCCAATGAGACCACAGTTGGTTATGAGCCCTCTGGCTCTGTAGGTCACCTGTCCCGAGAGGACACAGGCAGAGGCCCTCCCTAGATGCTCGCCCAAGCTGCTAGGCACAGCCTACGTTCTTTCTGGGAGGACATTCCAAAATTATAAATGTGCGTGTGTTTGAGTAATTTTATTTTTGCTAATTCAGGCTGTGCTCGTTCTCTAATTGGTCCTAATCACAGAAATGCTTTCTACAACACTTACGTGTCTCAGGATGAGAAAGGCTTCAGCACACAGTGATAGCTGGTGTGACTATGTTTTCTCCTCTACTAAGCAGCTGGGAGCAGGGTGGAGTCATTTTTGCCCTTTGCCACCAACAGACATGACCCCACTGTAACCAACCTCAAGATAAAGTCCATATTCTCTGTCTCTTAGAATTCAACTAGGAAGTAGAACTCTAAGAAACCACTATTTTTGTAGGTCGACAAAATGTCAAATAGTGTCTGTTTCACTATGGTTCAACCTAATCCTTGAATTAAGAAGATAGTGACCTTGGACTTGAAAAATCTTTCTTTTCTTTCCTTTAGAGATTTTATATTCTAATAAGATTTTGCTTGTAAAATATCCAATCCAAGCGAGGCAAGATTTGAGCCTGGCATCCACCCTCCTCGCATGCTCTGCCTGAGGACAGACCACTATCTGAAAGGCAGCTGGTCCTGCCCCAGTCTAGGAATTAGAGAATCTTAGCCTTGAGTCGGGCATCCTCTTTTTTGCTGCAGAGGAAACAGACATGGAGAGGTAGTAGCAGGATCTGGGCTAGAATTTCTATCCAATTAACTCCCCATCTAGTCTCGTGTGGGGAAAATAATTTTTTAAGGCATAGATGGAATCAGAATTTTTAATTTATCCTCCCTGGGTCGGGTAGGGGCCTGGGTCATTTAATCTGCCACTAGTTTCCTACACACAATCAGATTTCAGACACGGTACATACCCAGCACCTTTCGTTCAAAGTCCCTTGAGGTATATCAGAGCTATAAATCCTGAAATAGACCAAGAGAACTCCTTTTTTTTTTTTTTTTGGTCTACATATAAAAGGTGCCATTCTGGAAAAGTCCCAATCAAGGAGAACAGTAATAACAACAGACAACTTGATAATGCTAAAAATAATGAGGCGGTACCACGTTTGAGTGAACTTCCATTCTAGTCACTAAGCATTTTCGTGAACTATTATCATTTAAGTTTCAGAACATTCAATGAGGTAGGTGCTTTTTTTACTCCCATTTTACAGATGTGGAAACTGAGACCTTGGGAGGTTAAGTGTCTGGTCAGACAGGTAATAAGTACTGAAACAATATTCTAGTCCAGGCCCTCAACTTCCAGGACCTACACTCTTAACTACTCTCCTAATGATATCATTGGCCAGGGTCAGCCTGTGTGGTCAGCCAGCCAGGTCAACCCATAGCAACTGGGTGCCCCTAAAATTTATATGTTTAAGTCCTAACTTCCAGTATCTCAGAATCTGACTGTATTCAGAGAAAGAATCTTTACAGAGATAATCAAGTTAAAATGAGGTCTTTGGGGTGGGTCCTAATCTAATACAACAGGTATCTTTACAAGAAACGGACATTTGGACACGGAAACACACACAGAGGGAAGACAAGGAGAAGAGACAGAGGGACAACATGGCCACCTACAAGCCAAGGAGAGAGGCCTGGAACGGATCTTTGATTAGCAGCCGTTGGAAGGAATCAACCCGGGCCAGGCAACACCTGATTTTGCACACCAGCCCCCAGAACTGTGAGATGGCAAATTTCTGTTTTAAGCTAGTCACTCAGTGGCACTCTGTTATGGCAACTTTAGCAAACTCATGCACCATCTTAGCTCAGCTGCTGTTAGAAAGAACAGTTTCCCTAGGCTTAATTGGATCTGTTTAATTTGATTTGTCACATTAAAAAAAAAAGCTTAAGGGTTATTTTTAAGACAGTTTATAGGCATAAGAACACATGACAAAGTGCTCTTTTACCAGCCAACCCACGGCACACACAGAACCAGAGGCAACTACAAATGCAGCGCTTGCAGGTTTTTCGAAAATTATACAGGCTGTTGTGAACTTCGTGGCTGTCTAATCTTTTCATTAAGAGATGTCTTAAAGTCTCCATTTCAACCTACTCCCAACTCATGCAACTTTTGGCCAATCGCCTCAAAAAATGTTTCTTGGTGCCATTTCAAATATTATTTTTGGATAACAGGGTCCGCTAAAGGGCATATGAAATATCATGACTGAACAGATTTACATCTGGATGGAACTGCAAGAAAGTGACATAAAAAGAAAAAGATAGGATGATTGTTAGGTTACAGCTGGAGGAAAGGCACAAAGATAAATAAACTGGAAATGTATTAACATGGTGTTTTATGAAAATTGCACTTTTATGGGGGCCCTCCAGAAGGCCTTGGTGACCTATGAAAATTCCTGCCTTTAAAGTGTTTTATGGAATCCCACAGAATGGCTTCCAATGCAAATTCTAGAGTTCCCTGGAGGCTTTGTAAAAGTCTTACAATTTATAATCCATAAAAATGTAATTTGAACATTCTCAATGCAGTATAATTTCATATTTTAGTGACTTTGATATCTGAAGAATATCAAGATATCTCTTTTAAGTGTAATATGTTTTAGATTATGTGCTCTGAGATTATAGTTGCCCAAATCCACAGCTGTCAAAATCCTATTTTGCTATTATAAAATAATGTAAGAGTCATTACCTGAACCATCAGATGAACTACTAAGCAGTTAGCCATATTCATTTGTTTTTTTATTTTTTAAAATGGATTATTTTGAGTTTACATAGGGCACAAAGCCTTAATGAACCCATGAGGGTGTGTCAAACTGGGTTGGATTCCCAGAACATTCATGGGTCTTTGTTTTGCTTTGTTTAAATTTAAGTGAAATATTGATTCCATTTATTTATTTCCCCCTGGCTACCTAGGACATTATTCAACTACGAAGCAAAGTAAAATCAGAAGCAGCAAAAATATTGTGTTCAGCTATTTCCTTTCCTATGCAAATATTCTTCTGTTTCTGGAATGAAGTGAGTGATCGCCAGCTTCATTAAAAGAAAACTATAATCTTTCAGTTAACCAAACCCAAGACCCATAAAAAAGGCTTCATATATATTTTTTTCAAACTGCAAACAAGGCATGCCCAAGAAGATATTTTGGATTATGATAAGACAAGTGAATGAATCCAGGGAGAAACATGCAAGTAGGTGTAGATGGGGTTCAGGACACCACACCTCAAAATATGTTACCTTGGCATTTGAGAAAACAGCAGAAGTGGGAAGATCTCTCTGACCTCCTCACCCTTCTCCCCTGAAGCAAGCTAAAAAAGAATTCTATGACCTGAAGTGGGTCTAAAAACCTTCCTTCCAGATGTATCCACCCTATACCCAGAGGAAAGGAACATCCTTAACCTTGAAGGCACAAGTCGGCCTGCCAAGCTCTCCTCAGTTTACCACCATCAGATCACAGTCTTTTGGACTCTAGTCACACTTCCGCACAACTATCCACTCTTCCTCGAACTTAGCATAAAAATACACAGGTTTCACTGTTTTTGAGTCTTCATTTCTGAAGGCTTCCATGTCATGTAAAATTTATATTAAATAAATGTGTGTGCTTTTCTCTTGTCTTTTATTATAGGGGCCTCAGCCATGAACCTAGTGATGGGTGACAAAAGAAATCTTTTCCTCCCCTACACTGTGCTGATTGCTTGGCAGAGATCAAATCTGCAGGGGGCAGATACAGACCAGGAGGAGGATTCCTAGGGGTGGAGAAGGCAGGGGAAGGGACTGCAGGAAAGCACAGCTACCAACTGCAAATCACAGGAACTTGAGGTTTTGGGGTGCACACACCCGTGGAGCTGCAATTTTGTTATAAGAACACTTGTCAATCATGTGTATCAACCATCTGGTAACATCCCCAACACCTCCTGTAATCCCTCCCCTGGACCACCTGGGAGTCCTCAATATCTTTCTCCACTGACCTGTCCCTCTCTCTGGAACGTACTCTCATTTTGCATAGCTCCCTTCTTTTTGCAATAAAAGCTGCTGGTGTGGAATTGCTTCCTGTCTGTGGTCACTCCGTCACACCGGCCCTGCTTGTGAATTTTCCAAGCAAGGAGCCAAAGAACCAGGGCAAGAGTCTGTCAAGAGGCCGGACCTGAGACTGATCTAGGGCCCCCCAAGTATGTGGTAATGCTCAGCATTTCTGATGCTGTAGGTCGTGGTAGATGTAGCAAGACATCTACCATTTTGCCACACTAGATCTTTCTTTCTTTCCATGATGGAATCCCTCTTTATTTGGAGGTCCAGCCCAGCAGACAATGCCAGGCCTGTGTTGTAGAGAGTGAATGGCACAGAGCACATCTTCCAGGCCCCAGGAGCAGATGAGACACCCACTAGGTCACCGAGAGCCCTTCTCTAGTTTCTAACAGCACCTAAAGGATGTGTGGTGACAGCCTTTGCATAGAAAAGCTAGAAAGTTCCCATGTGCAAGAATAAAACTGATTCCCAAAGTAAAGCAGAGAGAAAAGATGGCAAGAAATATAAAAAGAGCCTCCAGCAGCAAATCAGCCTTTCTGTAGTACAAGAGCCAACAAATTCCCCACTTTCCCTAAACTACAGGGTGTCCCCAAAGCCACCATACACAGGGAACATGGGAAATTGCAGCTAAATGTACCTTTACATACAAAACATCCATTACAAAATTTTACAAGATTTTTGCTTTGTACAGAGACTTTGGGGACACCTTGTAGTTTGGGTTAAGTTTTTCTCCCTTGCAACTGAAACAATCAACCCAACAATCTTTCTCTGTGTCTTTCTCTCATTTCCTAGAAAAGTTGGAACAAGTTGTTCCAAATGAATGAATTGTTTGCAGGGGGAATGTCACCGTTGTTCTCAACAAACTCATATTAAACTTGTACTTGATGTCGATGTTTTGCACTGTCTCTTGACTCTGTTTCCTGCTTTTATTCTACTTCCCATTAACCTAGTGCGGACTTTCAATATTTTTCACCTGGATCTTTCTCACCCATCCATAAGGTGCTGCTAAAACCTTGTGTTGCTTGTGACATTCTGTCCTCCCAAGGACATAGAAGCCACCTTTTCTCTGCATGCTTGCCCCAGTGCTTGGGTGTAGTGTTCAAAGCCATCTTTCAACCCACTGCCAGCCACCTGCCTCTCTGTCTGCTCATAGCCCCTTAAGTTCGAGCTTGATTAGACTTCTCGCCATTCCTCACAAGTGCCAGGTGCGTGCCTGCCTTTGGCCAAGTGCTTATCTAGGAACGGGCAGGGCTTTCCCTGTATTCTGTGCATCTCTTAATTTTGCTTACCCCGAAAAGTCTCCTTTAACTCTATGGAGAGTTCCTCAGTCCCACTAAAGGGAAATCAATGGCTCTCTTATCTGTCCTCCCACAGTGTTTCTTTTTTTTTCTTCTTTATGTTAGGTTAGTTGTAAATTGTCCCTTTCTCTCAGAGAATAAGAAGTTACTTCATTTATTTGTTGAATAACACATATTTAGCATCTCTGATGTGTGGGGCACTGTGCTGAGCACTGGGAACACACTAATTAGCCCCCTCCTTGTGAAGGTTGGTTGCTCGATTTTTCTGGGATTGCAAATTAATTGTGCAACTAAGTATGCAAATAAACTGTGACGACAGAGACACAGGTGCAGGAAGCACAGAGGATTTCAAAGGAGCACGGCCTGGTTGGGGAGAAGCGGGGAGAGAAAGGTGGGATGGGATTTTTTTTTTGAGAAAATAATATTTAAGGTAACAATTTAAAGGATGACCAGGAGTGAGCGAGGTGAAGCCAGAGTGAAAAGTTGTACAGGTAGAAGATCCAGATGTATACATGTTATGGAGCAAACGGGACAGGGCTTGTTGGAGGAAATGACCAAGAACAAGTGACACTAGAGCATGGTGCAGCTAGAAGGGGCACGTGGGGACACTGGCCGGGTACGTGAGGGTCAGCTCATAGGGGCTCTGGAAGGCATGAGGTGAATTAGGTCATTCTCCCAAGAGGAGCTGGGTACCACTGAGGGTGGGGCAGGCGCCAGCCTGGAAGGCGGTGGAGGGACATGTCCTTGAAGGAGAGTCAATGAGATTTGGTAGCTGATGAGATGAGGGTTAAAAAGTAGTATCAAGGCAAATGCTGTAGACATCTTTCTTAATGCAGTGAGGCAATTCACCTACTGCTTTGAACATAATATGCCTTCAATTATGTTTGCTGATTTGAACTACTATAATGTTCCTACAAGTTACTAAGGATACCCAGCAATTCATTTGATACACAGTAAGGCTAAAACGAGTGCGTGTGTGCGTGTGTGTGTGTGTGTGTGTGTGTGTGTGTGTGTGTGTGTATTGTATATTTTCTAGGTCTGAAATCTGGGGTGAGATATAAGAACACAAAGCCATCATGAAAGATCGCTTTCTCACATAACCCTGACTTTCCCTTTTTTTATTCAGTGTTAGAAAGAAAGAAGATTAAACGAGGCCCATTAGAGAGTGTTCATAAGTTGTAGCTCCCTTATGGACTCACCTAAAAAAATGACTCTGAGAGTTATTTGTCTTCTCTGAGCCTGTGCTTTTGCCTGGAGGTTTGGAAAATATTTCCATAGTAACTTCCAACGACTGCTCTTTCTAGTCGATGCAGTTAATCAGCTCTCTGTTCGCCTAGTGAGTGGGTCTCTCTTTCAGTGTTTCCTCCAAATTCATTAGATACCGCATCTAATCTGAAGATTTCAGGCCTCAGATCTGTTCCGTTCATTTGAATGCTCATCTGAAAGCAGAATTTCCCTTTGTCTTTTAGATCTCTGTGATAAAATGAACTGGAAAGAAATGAGGATCTACTTATTCTTAGCAACTTGCTTGAACAACAGGAATAGCGGCTCATCAATTTAAGAGGATTATAGTTAAGCTCTCCATTAACAAAAAGCCAAATATATGATAAGATCTCAAAGCAATTATACTGCCCAGCGAACTCGCCATTTGATGGATGGTCCCTCCAATGCCTTGGTCTCCCCACGTATCGTCCCCCACAGCCTCCTCAATGGACCACCGACCAGTGACAGGCTAATAGAGACTGGGCAGTCACATCCCATATTTGATTTTCTTAAGATTAGAGAAACTGCAAATGTCTGTGCCACAAAAGGATAGAATCTAAGACAACATAAAGGCTGGGACAGGAACCTTTTGATGGATAAAAGGAACAGAGTCATTCATAGATGGGCCAGTGCTTAGTGGTCCTTAGGGTAGACTGCCCCTTCCTCTAGGGAAGATACCCCCTTGGAAATACCACCTGAGTATCGTAGTGTGGAAAGGCGGTAATGATAGGTATCTGCTGAGCTCTTACTGTGAGCCAACGCTTTGTGTGTTTCACATAGCGTTATTCTCTCGAACGGAGGACAGTAGCAGCTAAGCACTTGGGCTCAGGAGCCAGTCGTTTAGGTTTGAGTTCACGCTCTGCTGCTTACCAGCTATGTGACCTTTTGTGTTCTGTAAAATAGGGGTAATAATGTCCCCTACCTCAATCAGATGGTTGTGTGGATTAGGTGGGTTAGTATACATACAGCACATTAAAAGAACTTGGCACAGTAGCCCCTACATAAAAATCCTAGATATTTAGGTTGGTGCAAAAGTAATTGTGGGTTTGGATGACGATTTTTAAATGATCATGACTAGGCTCAAACACACCTTTATTAATCAAAATAGGAACCATTAGAATCAACACATTGTTGCCAACGAGAAATAAGTTTGTTTATTCCTGTAGCATAAAAATCTGTGCTTCGGGATTCAATGAACTCTTGGAAAGCATTTTCTGCATCCTGCTGGTTGTGGAAGCGTTTTCCCTGCAAAAAGTTATTAAGATGCTTGAAGAAGCGGTAGCAGGTTGGCGAGAGGTCAGGTGAATGTGGCGGATGAGGCAAAACTTTGTAGCCCAATTCGTTCAACTTCTGAAGTGTTGGTTGTGTGACCTGTGGTCGGGTGTTGTCGTGGAGAAGAATTGGGCTCTTTCTGGTGATGAATGCCGGCTGTAGATGCTACAGTTTTTGGTGCATCTCATTGATTTGCTGAACATACTTCTTAAATGGAATGGTTTCGCTGGGATTCAGAAAGCTGTAGTGCATCAGACTGGCAGCAGACCACCCAACAGTGACCGTGACGTTTTTTTGGTGCAAGTTTGGCTCAGGGAAGTGGTTTGGAGCTGCTTCTCGATCCAACCACTGAAGTGGTTATTACCGGTTGTCATATAAAATCCACTTTTCCATGCAGGCCACAATCCGATCAAGAAATGGTTCGTTGTTGTTTCGTACAAGAAGAGAAGAAAGATCATGCTTCAAAATGACGATTTTTTTTTTTGGATTTTCAGTCAGCTCATGAAGAACCCACTTATTGAGCTTTTTCACCTTTCCAATTTTCTTCAAATACTGAATAACTGTAGAATGGTCGATGTTGAGTTCTTTGGCAACGTCTCATGTAGTTTTAAGAGGATCAGCTTCGATGATGGCTCTCAATCGGTCGTTGTCAACTTCCGATGGCTGCCGCTGTGCTCCTCATCTTCGAGGCTCTCGTCTCCTTTGCAAAACTTCTTGAACCACCACTGCACTGTACGTTCCTTAGCAGTTCCTGGGCCAAATGCATTGCTGATTTGCGAGTTGTCTCTGCTGCTTTACAACCCATTTTGAACTTGAATAAAAAAATCGTTTGAATTTGCTTTTTGTCTAATATCACATCCCTAGTCTAAAATAAATATAAAATAAACAGCAAGTAATAAGTCATTAGCAAAAAAACATAAAGCAAGAAATGCACATTAAAATGATGTATAACATAACCACATTTAAGAATGTATTCCAGTATCAAATGGAAAATTTCAACAATGCTAAAATTACTTTTGCACCAACCTAATAACTTGTTATTGTTGCCATTATTATAATTATCTTTATTTTGCAGAGGGATAAACTGGCTCAAGTGACTTAATCTAGATAACGTGTTAATAAGTGGCAGAGCCAAGATTCAAACTCAGCTCTTTCTCTGTTCAAAGTGCACGTTCTTTTTATTATGCTTTTCTCCTTCCCTTAAAACATGGTTCAAATCCAAGCCATGCCATGTACCAGCTTTCAGATGGTGGGCCAGTTGGCCCTCCTGGGACTCAGTTTTCTTATCTGCAACTTAGGGACAATAGTGACCTCACATGTTGGGTGTGAGGATTACATGAAGTGACAAGTGCCCAGCACAGAGCAGGTACTTAGCATATGTCGGTTTCCCTTTCCTTTTCATTGTGGCTCTTCAATCAGTGGCCGGCTCAGAAGAATTTTTCTGCCTGCTGGGGGCTTGTGCTTTAATCTTTCTGTCAACTGACTTCCTAGAGAAAGAAGGCTCCAGATGGTTTTAAGTACAAACCAAGCAGCCTCCTGAAAAAAAAAAAAAATCACATCATGGTCTTGTTCAATGGATGCAGAAAATGACAAACCCTACAAGAGTTGACATCTTGTCACATAAATGCATTTTCATCTGGCCTTTGGATAAAATCGATTTAAATCAAGAGTGTTGGTTTCATACCAAGAGAAGAGTTTTATCTAGATATTGCAAGATGTATACTGTTTCAATAGTTGAAGGAAAAAACTCAAAGTCTCCTAGAAATAAAGCTGGTTCTTGTGCCAAAGGATCTCCGAGTAATTCCAGGGTCAGCTATGGAGTGCCTTTATCTACCCCTGATATAACTATTAGGTCAATCCATTAATCCATAACAGCAATTGTATTATCTAACATTTATTAGGCACTTATTCTGTGCCAGGTATTAGGCTATTTGTTTTATATATGTTATCTCATTTTATCTGTTACAATAGTGACATGAAGTAGAAACTATTAGCACTTCTATTTTATAAATGAAGAAATCTAACTTGCCAAAACTCCCTTGGCTAGTAAGGGGTTGGGCAGGGTATAGCGTAGGATATAGCAGAGACCCCTAATGTTTCTCCTTAGTGGGTCTCTCCTTCCTGGCAACATGGGAAGACTATATTGCCAGACTCTGGTAGTTGGGCAAAGCCAGACAAGTTTCCAGCCAATGAAATATAGATGCAACTGACAGGTGATACCTCTAGGCCACAGCATTCAAGAGCTGATGTGTCAATTTCATACAAAATTTTCTCCCATCCCTTGGCAAGTTGGGAAGCCCTATGTTGGGGTGACAGTGTCTGAATTTGGAAGGAGCCTGGATTCCTGAGACACTCGATGGAAGAGAACCATTATTGATCGCATCAGCTTTTACATAAGACAGAAAGTTACAGTATGTTAAACCACTGATATTGCAAGAATAATTTGTTCTTGTGGCATAAGCTAGTCCAGTCCCAACTAAAACACTGTATTAGAACACTGAGCTGACTCCAGAGCCCAAACTCTTAACATTCTGTTATGCCTTCTGGACCATTTACCTCATATTTTCAAGTTCTCAGACCTAAAGCTAGTCTGTTTAAAATATTTAAGATATCACTGAGTAGAATTATGGAATATCTCAACTATCTTATCCCAGGCAGTAGACAAGAAGTGAGGTTGACAGAACTGCCGTGTGAAATCCCTGCATTCTGTGCTGTGGTTCTTCCTCACTTCTGTGAATGAAAACAGCCCAAGTGGTATGGAGGTGTCACTGACACTCAGCAATATGTTTATACATCAGCTGAGCCAAGTCCTCGTGCTTGAAATGACACTTGTCATAACAAGAGCTGAAATAAAAATATCTAGTGGTGTCTCAATACACGGACGGTCATAACAATATTAGCAGCTTACATTTACAGAATGCTGTACAGTTTACCAATTACGTTCTCATATATTATCTCACTTGCTTGCTCGTCGTGACAATGCTATGAAACAGGCGACACCACTGTTACTATTCCCACTTTGCAGATTAGGACACTGAGGCCCAAGAAGGTACAGGAAGATGGCAGAACTAAAGATGAGAGTCAGATTTTTTCCAAATCCCAGTACCTTGTTCCTAAATGGCCAAGGAGAGTACTGGAGTCTTGTTTACACTGCCCTGAGAGAAAGACTGTGGAGCTTGCAGCAGACTTGAGGTATTTAGAATGGCCTATTTGAAGCATGAGACCAAGTCAATTTCCCACGGTAGTGGGCACTATTATAGTCCCCACGATGTCAAGAACAGATTGCAACAGGACTAGCTTTTACAGGTTTGGAGATTACTATGTTCCTATCTTTGTGAGATACCTGCTGAGCTCACAAAGGTGAAGGGGAGACAGAAAAGTCTAGAGCACTAGGGAGCAGTAGTTATAGCAGAAATGTAAAACTAAAAGGACAGAAACACTTTCAACCCAGAAAATGTGTGGTTCCATGGGCCAGGGCGGATGAAGTCCCCAGAAGAAGGCAAAGACATCTAAGAGGTAACATAGGATAAACACTGCCTATGGAGATCGGGTTGGCTCCACACACATCCAGTCTTCCACTAGAGTTAGTCAGTCTCTGGTCATTGCCAAATTTGGCTCAGCAAATTGTTGAGCAATGATTCTCTTGGAACGGGGATGATGATTCCCACATGCAAGCCGTTTCCCAGGGGAAACATCAGCCTTTTTTCAGAAGGCACATGAATTCTTTTAGCCCTTTAAGCTATGTTGATTAAATGTACATATTAGTCCACAAAATGAATCTCTGGGGTGCTGAGAAAGTGAACACAAATGCTTCTACGCTGAGCTTGGTCCCAGTCTACATCACACAGAAGAAAATGAAAAGTTAACTTTGTGGTTCTCTGAAGAATATCTTAAATAGTAAGAAACGAGACGAATGGTATTGGGCAATCAGACCAACTATCACCTTCTACTTAGAAAGATACAGCTACATGAACAGGTGGGAGCCCTGATACACTAGCAGACTCTGGTCTGTGGGTCATGCACGTGGCAGACTGGAAAACACATGGCATTTGGATGCCAACAGAACTGAGCTGGAATTTTAAGTCAATGTGACCTTGGACCAATCATTTGCCTTTTCTGAGCTTCAACTCCCCCAAAATGACAATGAGGACAATATCAGCAACCGTAGAGTTGCCTGCATCTGCCACGCTTCCTCTTACCTCTGGCTTGTCCTTACTGTCTCCCTTTGTCTGACATATCTTTCCTTCCTATTTGTCTGGCTGTTCCATATTGCTTAGGTCTCGGCTTAGAGGCTCTTGCCTCTTCTGGGAAGGCCACTCTGTGCCCCCAGAATGGGATGAGGTCCACAGGATCACATGGGTGCTTCTGGAATTCCTGCCTTCACAGTAGTCCCTTTCATACCAGATGGTAATATCCTGTTTATGTGTTCATATCACATACGAGACTGCAAATTTATTAAGAGCAAGGACAGCATCTTATCATGGATACCCCAGCACCAGTGTCTGGCACAGCTATTTCTGAAATGATTCATCCTGTGATCGATTCATTTATTCACTCACCATGGTATTTATGTTTATGTTATACTAGGCCTTGTTCTAGACCCTGGAAAACTACAATAAAAAAAACAAAAAAATCATCTGAGCCCTCATGGAGCTTGCATTCTAGTAGGTAGAAACAGACAATAAACAAATAAGTAGGATATATAGTTTCAGATCATGATAAAACTGTCACTAATGTCATCCCAAAGCCATTCCCATCGCCTCCCTCTCCAGATCCCTGGGCCCAAGCTCAGTCCTATACCAGTTTCTAATCTGATATATCTCCAACTCGAAGCTCATCTCCATCACCATCTTCAGTGAATGAACGAATGAATGAATGAAGTATTTTCTGTACTATTCGAGATAATGCCAATAAAGCCCTAGCACACACCTGGCCCAATTATGACTCAATAAATGTTTCTTTTCTCCCATGTCCCTATCTGCAACTGAGGCTTGTCATTTATGTCTTCAAAACCTTGGTGGATCAGAAATGATGAGATCAAAAGCTATCACTGGGAAAACACATAAGAAAAAAGGTTGAATTATGCCAAGATTTAGCATTTGAACTTTGTCTGTAGCTGCTGTCTTCTCATAAAACAGTCACAGAATTCTCACAGTATTTCAATGTAATGATCACCAAAGAAATCCTAGTAATCTTATGGGGAACAAATCTCCAAACTGTTTATGCAGAGGTCATTGTCATGGTTCCAACCACTATATCATCATACTGCTTGCATGGTGGAGCAACATAGTGGTACAGATGAGTCCTGGTTCACATTTCTGCTTTGCCACTTACTGGCCCTGAAAGATTGCAATCCCCTGAATGCCCCTCATTTGATTTATTAATCTATGATTAAGATAATAAAATCATCTGCCTCCCAGCCCCTTAGTGGGAGGATCCAATCAGTTAATAAGTGTAAAGGCCCTAGAAGAATTCCTGACATGTGGGAAGTGCTCAGTAAATGTTAGCTGTCATTATTCTGATTCCAGATCGTAATGCTTATTCACTGTATTTGCTTCATAATACAACTGCAATGGTTTAGCAAACAAACCAGAGAATTTAATTATAAAAAGAAGTTATAATTTTCTCATCTTGATATTTCTTACTTTCTATGTACAAAAGAGAACACTTCAACTTTTCAAAATAAAAATCTCAGTTGCAGTACTTGCATTATCATGATCATAAATGACGTTTAGTACAGTTGCTTTTGACAATCTTTTCTTTAATATCATAAAGATTAAATCTTAAAAAAAGGTACAAATAAAGAAATGTTGCCATCTATTTTTTTTTCTGGCAAATGAAATTTATAGCTGCAATTTCTTTTGGGCATGTGGATTTAATGCATTTGTAATGTTATTCTGTGTAAATATAAGTAATCACTGTCAGAGAAACAAATTCTATGTATATGTCACACAATTCTGTGTATTTCTACTAATTAAATAACATAACTCTGAGAGGTAACAAAACAACTGGAAGTGTAAATATATATATAAATCAACTAAAAATTAATCAGACTTATAAAATCTTGTTGGAGTTCCCCATAAAACAACTGTCCTCTTTCACTGCTTATTGGCTTTTTTACATAGGGGTGTCTTGTTTTGCTAGAACTCCCCATGTATTTTCTGTCGGGGTTTCACGCAGCTTGTGAACTTGACAAATACCTTAATTTTCA
Organism: Lemur catta; assembly: GCF_020740605.2. Lineage (NCBI taxonomy): Eukaryota > Metazoa > Chordata > Mammalia > Primates > Lemuridae > Lemur > Lemur catta. Next base: position 134,466,924 of record NC_059128.1, on the reverse strand, counting down.
AAAGATTTATTTAAGAAGACTGCAGATCATACAGATCAGCCCAAGTATCCCTAAAAGATAAAAGATCAATGAGAAATCTCTGATTCTTCCAGTTCTCCCTCTCACTTTCCTTTTTTTTTTTTTCAGAGTACTTAGATCTTTCAATCTCACATTATTTTTTTAGGCACCTTTAATGTCTGTGCTCCCAGGCTGGGTACTGTGGATCACACCTGTAATCCTAGCACTCTAGCAGGCTGAGATGGGAGGATCATTTGAGCTCAGGAGTTTGAAACCAGCCTGAGCAAGCATGAGACCCTGTCTCTACTAAAAATAGAAAAAATTAGCCAGGTTTGGCAGTACACACCTGGTCCCAGCTACCTGGGAGGCTGAGGCACGAGGATCGCTTAAGCCCAGGAGTTTGACATTGCAGTGAGTTACAATGATGCACTGCACTCTAGCCAAGGCAACAGAGGGAGACCCTATCTTAAAAAAAATACTTGTGCTACCAGAGTGTGAGCTTCTTGAGGGCTCACAGTCTAGCAGATTACCTTACACACGTTAGCATTCAAAAAAGTTCTAGAAACGAACACATTTTACAGATAGATATGTCATGGAGCTCTATTGGGGCTAGTGACTGAACCAGAATTAAATCTGGCTCCTCAGATTTCTTTTTAGATTGGGCTTTTTCCATTTACTCATTCATTCATTCATCCAATATACTGAAGGCCTACCATGTAACACACGCTGTTCTACATACTTGGGATACCTCTGTAAACAACAAAAATGAAGCAAAACCAAAACAAAACAAAAATAAAAATCTTGCCCTCATTCAGCCTACCTTCTAGTGGAGGAAAAATAATAAAGAATAAATAGCAGATGAAGCCGTTCTGATATAAAGGGACTCAATTTTCTTTTCAAAACCACAGGTAACAAGGAGATAGAGCATCCAAGATCTCTTTAAGTCTCACAGAAAACTGCACTAAATCTAGTATCGCTCAAAGAGATTTAGCAAAGTACCAGTTAGCTGCAATATTTAAGGAGTATGAGGCATTGAACATCATCTTCAACCTAACCTAAATGTAAAACCCTCTTGAACGAATACTCAAAGCGGTCCTATTTATACTGTTTTATTTAATAAACAATTTTCTAGGAACAGTTCTGACTGCTTTGTATATATATAAGCACAACAACCCTACAAAGTAAGTACTGTTATCACCCCTACTCTCTAGCTGAAGAGACTGAAGCTCAGAGAAGTTCAGTATCTTGGCTAAGGTCACACAGCTGGTGAGAGCTGAGATTTGAACCAGAATCTGTGCCCTTACCTACTCACAGACTAATGGCCATTGGGTTTCCAGTGGTTCCAGCAATAAACACTCAGGCCAACTAACTTCACAAAGGCATACAAATCTGCAACACATAACATAACATTGCATATAAGAAATCCATAAGAACTCGGATAACATATCAGAGTAGGTCAAAGAAATATTGGAAAGTCTCTGTACCCATGCTGCAATGGGTGAAAGGTAATTCAATAAATAGCCACTACTGGAAGGATCTGAGTTATGAGTTAAGGAAACAGATCTTGGTCAGGGATGGGAGAAGATGGGAACCAGAAATTTCTCCATACCTAGATGTTTCCTCTTAATTTTTCTCCTTATTAAGTATCACCATCTAAGATGTCCTGTATGTACTGATCTTGTTTATTGTCTGTATCTCGGCACTAGAATACAAGCTTCATGAGGGCAAAATTTTTGTCCATTTAGTTTCCTGCTGTATCTCCACATGCCAAGAATAGTGCCTGACACATAGTCAGGCAGTCGACGAATACTTATTGAATAAATCAAAGAATTTAATGGCATATAATTTTAACTCTACTGAAGTTTGTTCCCCTGAGTTACCACCTATTAATATCTCTTGTTGAAATAAGAAAGGTGGAGAGGAAAGATTATGAAATGCAAAAATGCTATTTTTGCTGCTTTGAGTAAGTATTAATAGGTGAAAAGCTTTGGTATGGGATGAAATTGACAGGATTGGCTAAAAGAAAAGCCTGGGCTGTTTACCTGCAGATTGCGCTTAATGTAATTACAAGTCATAAAAATGGGAAATTAGGTAATGAGATCAATATTTATTGTTGAAAAGTCATAATCCTGATTTTGGTCAGCTAAACAATGTATCTTTTAATGTGTTTTTGTTTAATTACATCTTTTTATAGTCATAAATATATTTTATTAGAGAAGAATATATTCGTTCTCATCTTATACACTTAGGATCCTTATATATTTGAATTCTAGTAGGAGTGAATGAAATGGTCTCTCTGAAGTTCTTCCTACCCTGAATCCTTCAAACTAGAATATTTTTCAAAATCTTTTGCCCATTGGAAATATGGGTTCTTAGGGGCTCTTGAAGATTCTACATGTAGGCTGTTATGTGATGATAATGTTGTCTTGCAGGTAAGTATTAGAATAATAATAATAAAAGATGAAACAACACTTAGTGTCGTTTCTACACACCACTGTACTGTTTTTTAATTTCTCTGGAAGGTGAAGACATCAATTATATTTGCTTGAAAATTTCTTGTTATGGGCAGGGGAATTTCAACTTGACAATGGCCGTGTATATGCTTAAAATATGAATTTAAAATGAGTACACACATAATTAAACAGTTACACATATCTGAGCCCCTGCAATAAATCAGGAAGCCTTAATGAGATTTAGTCAGGTTGTTTTTCTATACAATTTTTTTTTTACTACATGCCAAATAGCTGCTTTACTTTTTTTTTTTTTTTTTAATTTTAACAGAACAGATATTGGAGTCACACAGCCTGTGTGTATTTTCTGCAGGCAGAAACCCAGGAAGAAGTGTAGGAAGATGCCCAGAGGAGGGTTATTCTGTGTTTCATAAACTGGATATGGGCAAAATGAATTCTGTGTGGTTTATAATGATTGTCTACATGGAGCTTTAGTAACCACTAGACTAAGGTCTATGGGCAAATATCCTTTGGATGCAAAATCCAGGGTTTTAAAAGTTACCCAGGAGCTGAAAATAGGAACAAGGATGTCCAAAGCCCCTCTACAGTTGTGAATAGCCTTCCTACATCAGAACAGACTTTCTACGTTATTAATAGTCCTTCCTCTGGTATGTATAGAATGCTCCCTTAAAATAACAACTCTTACTACTAGTAGAAATTAAGTACAGGAAAATCATTTCCAAGTTCTAGCAAATGCACCTTTTATATTAAGCAAAATTTGATTTAAAAATCTTTCCTGCATAATAAAAAATTTGACAGCCTCTTGGAGGTTCCCTGAGTTGTTTTTTTTTTTTTAGGTAAAATTTACATTGCATAGATCTTAAATGTAAAATGCGTTGAGTTCTGATAAATGGATACACCCCGTAACCCCAGGTTCAATGGAAATAGAATTTTTCCACTCCCGAAAATTCCCTTATGTCCCTGTTGGGACAGTTCCCACCTCCTTCCATAAGCAGAAAAGTGATTTCTATCACCATAAATAAATTTTGTATCTTTTCAAACTTCATATGAATGGAATAATACAGTATTTACTATGTGCCTGTTTTTTTTTGCTTAATGGTTTTGAAATTTATCTATGCGATTGCAGATACCAATATATCACCCTTTTATTGCTGAGTTGTGTTCCATTGTGTGAACATATCACAATTTGTTATCTATTCTCCTGTGGATGAAAATTGCATTATTTCCATTTTGAAGGTATTATGAATAAAGCTACCATGAACATTTTCATAGAAGTGTTTTCAGTGGAGATACACACTCACACACACATATTTAGTTGTTGTTAATATTAGTGGATTTGTTGGGTCATAGATGTATGTTTAACTTTATAAGAAACTGCCAAACTTTTTTTTTCAATGTGTGTTCATACCAGCAATGTATGACAATTCTGATTTTTCCATATTTTCACCATTAGTAGGTACCATGAATCCTTTTAAGTTTATCCTTTATAGTTGGTGTGACATGATAACTTATTGTGGAATTATTTAACATTTCCCTGATGTCCACTGACTTATTGTAATTTGTGTATCTTTGTCTATTGTAATTCATATATTTTTGATGAAGTGTGTGCTCAAGTCTTTTCCCAACTTTTTAGTTGAATGTTTTGTGTCTTTCTGTTGTTTTGTAGAGCTTATTATATATTCTGCTACTTTTAATGCCTGTTACCTTTTGCTGAGAAGTTTTAATTTTGATAAAGTCTAACTTGTCAATTTTTTTCTTTTACATTTAGAGTTTTTGGTGTCTTTTATAAAAAAATCTTTGCCCAGCCAAGGGAGTGAGGGCACTGCAGACCTATGTCTGCTTCTAGATGCTTTACAGTTTTAACTTTTATCTTTAAGTCCATCTCATATTAATTTTCTTTGTGTGGGATAAAGTAGGTGGTTTTTCATTGTGTATCCAGTTTTGCCAACATCATATATGGGTAAGACTTTCTTTTTTAATGAATTGCCTTGATACCTTGGTAAAAAATCAATTGACTGTATATTTATCAATCTGTTTCTGGACTATTCCATTCCATTCTCTATTTGTCTATTCTTACCACATTATCATGCTGTCCTGATTATTTTGGCTTTAGAGAAGTCTTGATATCAGATCAGTTAGTATGAATCTGCCAATTTAGCTCTTTCAAGACGTTTTCAATTCTTTTAGAGCCTTTGATTTTCAATATAAACTTTAGAATCAATTTGTCAATTTCTATCCCCAAAAAGGCCTATTGCAGTTTTGATCAAAATTACACTGAATTTATGGATAAATTTTGGGAGAAATGACATCTTAACAACATTGATTTTTGTCATCTACAAGCATCATATATCTCTCCATTTATTTAGATCACCTATTCTCAGCAATATTTTATAGTTTTCAGTGTACATGTACTATATTTTTATTTGTATCATTACTTTTAATTGTTTGTTCTGAATATTTTTGATCTGTGGCTGGTTGAATCTGTGGACGTGGAACCCACAGATTCAGATAGCCAACTGTATACACATACATACGTACATACAAGCTTTGTTCCGGGTCATAGTTTAGTTACTTGGAAACAGTTTGATTATTTCAAGGTTTGCATTTAGGATGAGTAAATAGGACTAAAGCAGCTCACTCTTCTCTGATACCAGGCCCCGGGAACACCAGATACTTGGCCTGCCCTGTACTCTCCACTCCAGCTTCTTCACTCAGAGTTTCCTCTGGGCTCTGCCTGGGCTCTTTCTTTCTGTGGTGGTGTCTGGAAATAAACTGGGGCAATCACAGGGCTCGTCTCATCTGTTTCCCCTCTTCCAGGAGCCACTGTCCTACGTTGCTTGCGGCCCAATGTCTGAAAATCATTGTTTTTTGTATTTTCCCCAGGTTTTTAGTTGTTTCGGGGGGGAAGGTAAACCCGTGCCCTGTTTCTCCAACTTGGCCTGAAGCAGAAGTTCCTGCTCACTTGTGATGATACCAAACGAGCGAGGCGCCGCAGGGAAGGAGAGAAGTAGAGTGATCAGCCACTCTCTGGGTCTCCCTCTCAGTGGCTTCTTGCTGTTTGTAACGCGGAGGATAGAACCTGGGATGGTGGGGCTGGGGAGGTGCAGATTCTGGGGAACAGAACTGAGGCAGCCTGTCCGACATACATGGTGACAGAGGGTAGAATCTGGAAGGAGGACAAGTACAACCCAGCTCAGCCCCAGGGCAGCTGGAGGACAGGTTCTAGGAGAGAGTCCAGGTAAACCAGATGGCTGCACGGTCATCGGGTCATCGTGTCACAGGGCGGCCAGGTAGGGAGCTGGTCTGGGTGACCACATCCCCCAACCAAGGGGTCTGCAACACCGTTTCCAGTCCTCATGGGCACGTTCTCCCCGAACTTCCAAACACTCTCCTCTCTACAATGACATCATACGTAACCTAGCCTGCGGGCTGTGACCACTTAAAAGAATGATCAAATGAAGGAGAACTCAAGTCTATCTGCATTATTAATATAACGGTCCTACAGGACATGACTGCTTTGTGTGTGCATCAGCTTCCTAGGGCTGCCGTAACAAATTACCACCGACTGGGTTGCTTAAAATAATCAATTTATTCTCTTGCAGTTTTGGAGGCTGGAAGTGTGAAATGCAGCTGTCGGCAGGGCCGAGCTCCCAAGGGAGGCTCTAGGGGAGACCCTTCCTTGCCCCCTTGTGGGCTCTGCTGGTTGCTGGTCATCCTTGGCGATCCTTGGGGATCCTTGGCTTGTAGGGGTGTCACTCCAACCTCTGTCTCTCTTGCCACACAGCCTCCTTCTTCGCCATGTGTGACCTCTGCGTCTTTGTGTCCAAATCTCCCTGTGTCTCCTTTTATAAAGATACCAATCGCTGAACTTAGAGCCCATCCTAATTCAGTACAACTGCATGACAACATGATTACGTTTGCAAAAACCCTATTTCCAAATGAGGTCACCTTCACAGGTACTGGGGTTAAGAGGTAAACAGATCTTTTGGGGAGACATAACCCACTATACAGTGTGCTAGATGTCTTCCTTTGACCCTCAATTCCATGCTTCACCCTTCTCCACCACTCTACCTGTCCCCGGAGGCCGACCTAGATGGGCTACGGCAAGGGCTCCCATGCCCTGGCGTTCAGCTGTGTTTGTTCAACGGGGAGCCCCACGTGTAGACCGGAGGCATTGAGGAAACTGAGGTCAGAGAATTTTCTTCCCTGGTTCCCTACTGTGAGGTGACCCCAGTGTTGCCATGTACCTTGACTGAAGGTCACCATGCTCTCTGCTTTATTTTAGTCTGTCCCTTTCTTCTAGTAAACTCATCCTCTTGTCCTTTGGACAGGGCTTAGGAAGAGATTACATGACTTCTGTTACCTCCTGCAATCTATCTTAGTCTCTTTGGTAATCAGTCCCTTTATTAACAAACCATCCAGAATCATCCTAATTTGTGTGTGCCATCCGTTTCCTGTGGGGACCCTGGCATCTTACCTACCATCAATTGGCCATCAGTTCTTCTAGAAAAGTGATTTTTTTAGATAAAAGATGTTTGTAGCTCCTCTCATAGCACTAAAACTTAAAAGAAAAATGAACCATTTTACTGAAAACCTTTAGAGATAATATTATACACTGCTGCTTAAATGTATGCCGGTACGAATAACTTAATGTATAATTAATGGTACAGAAACTTTATTATAAATATCAATTATACAATTTTCAGTCTACTTTTTATTTGTTGCATCTATTCCTGAGATCCAGGCTCTGAAACCTCACTTCCCTTGCCATTGTTATGTGTATTTCTAAGCGTTTCCTTTTACCAGGGTCCTAGTTCGTCGCTAATACGCTTTGGTCTGAGAGATCCAATGATCTAGTTTACAGAATTTCAGGTTTATACTGCATATTAAATTGAGAATTTCAGGTTAAATCAGAGCCAATACATCTTGAGTGAGTAGAAAAAATAAAGTACATTGCTTTAATCCAGATGTTTGCTGGCAACCATTCTGAATGCTCAGAGGTGTTTTACGCTCAGTGGGCTGAGGATGGCAGAAGTCTGATATTTGGTAAACACGTCTATTTATATTGAGCTGAAGTCATTTTAATCATTAGCAATAGCCCATGGTTTGCAAATCCTTCCTTATCCATCTTTTGCCCTTCTCAGCTTTAGGACTGCCCGGGAACCATACACACAGGAAGTGCCACCACGCTGTCTCCATTTTCACTTAACTTCCTTACAGAACATAGACCTTACTCATCTTAATTAGAAATGCCACCAAGAGGGTGAAAGAAAATAGGAACAGCTCATGAATTTTTGGAGTCATCAACCCCACCCTCTATCTGTGGCAGACTCTATCTGTGGCAGCTGGATAAATTTATGTGCATGTTTTGAATATTTAATCCTAGAGAACTTAAAGACCATTACTATTTTGGTTAGCAGATAATTACGGAATTTTAGAAATGGGGAAAAAAAAAAACTTACTGACCATTAAAAGTAAGTGCTACATAATTGCAAAGATGTGGAAACAACCCAAGTGCCCATCCATATATGGAGAGTGGATTAATAAAATATGGTATATGTATACCATGGAGTCCTACTCAGCCACAAAAAAAACAATGGTGATCTAGCACCTCTTGTGTTATCCTGGATAGAGCTGGAACCCATTCTACTAAGTGAAGTATCCCGAGAATGGAAAAACAAGCACCACATGTACTCACCATCAAATTGTTATTAACTGACTTAACTGACCAACGCTTAAGCACACATATAGTAGTAACATTCATTGGGTGTCAGGCAGATGGGAGGGGGGAAGAGGGGATGAGTATATTCACACCTATTGGGTGCGGTGCACATGTCTGGGGGATGGACATGCTTGAAGCTCTGACTCAGGTGGGGCAAAGGCAATATATGTAACCTAAACATTCGTACCCCCGTACTATGCTGAAAAAAAATTAAAAGACATTTTTTTTTTTTAAAGTAACTGCCATAGTTTTACAATGGAAGAAATAAGGCTCGGAGAGGCAGGAGCCGTGCTCTCCATACGTACAGGGGTTCTGTCAGCTAGCAAAGAGCACGTCCTGGGTGCCTAGAGCCCTAGTCCAAAGCAGAACGGTCATCTCGGAAATTAGTTCACCCTTCCTGTGAAGATAGTGCTGTCCTTTGCAGCTTTTCAAATACTATCGTTTAGTCTGAAATTCCAGCCATTTCTCTCATCAGCCCTCCCTTCAGAGCGTCATTAGATAGTTGCAGGGAAGACAGAAAGCTGGGACATGGATGATCAGACCCTAGGTCTGCAACAATTGGCAGAGAATATGCTGATTTTATTACACAGGAAGTGAGAAAGGAAAAGAACAGCAATCATAGCAATGTTGAAATGCCAAGCCCAAGCTTCTATAGCGCTTATGCTATTATGAACCGCTCTTAGTTCTAGCTAATCAACTAACTGTTCATAACAGGTTCTTATATTTGTCTGCCATAGTAACAACACAAAAACAAGAGCAATCCTCATAAATGGCCCCAACTTGACCTTCATATTTATTAATTCCTCTAAGCAACTTTATTCATTTGTTTATTTTTGCTTCATCATTATCTCAAGTATTAATTTAGGGCAAGACACTTAAAAGAAACTCACAAAGTTGTGCAACCAGTTCTTTTATATTTGCCAACCAGAAAGTAATGGTTAATACCATCTATCTGGCTACTTTGAAAGGAGACAACATCTAATGACTTCAGAACTTAGGTTTTTTGATGTAGAAACAAATATTGATGGTAAGAGGTGAAATGATGCTAAAATATTGCTATCTGAAACCATAAAGAAAATTCTCCATGAGGATAGTGCTCAGTGGCCTCTAAGAGAGTTTGTGTGTAAAATTTTTGCTAATTATTCAAAACTCCCCATGTATACATTTCTTCGAAGTTGTGCCTTAGGCCGCTGGAGTTGATGATATATCATATTGCTCAAGTGTCTTTGAAAAGTGAATGTTTCCAAGATTCTCTTAAGTTGCACTTTTTTAAAGACTAAAAGAATCTGGCTCAATTTGTATATTTTGCTTGGCACAGATGGGACCATCAACAAATAGTTGATGAATGAATGAAAATTGTATCGAGTAAGTGAGAGCTGTGCTATTTTCATCAATTATGTTTTTGAACTATACAGTCCCGGCTTTCTCACGTGCCACGATGAATGTCGTCTATTTGCTCCACCAGATGCCTTCTTTGCCCTTCTGCTCTTTGTCTGTGTCCCTGGAGGCTGACTTGAGGATGGCATCAAGGAATCTCTCGCCCCTAGACTTAGGAGGCACTGGGGGGAGATGGAGATGGAAAGAGGGAGAGGCCAAGGTGTGCATTCCTCGGCCCCCTCCCTGCTGGGCTGCTATGGTTTTCTCTTACTGATGCCCTTGCCAGTTGGTCCTCTCCAGGGTGCAGTGACCAGTCCCTCCTTGTCCCTTCAGACAGAGGGGCGGCGACAGCTCCTGCACCTGCCAGCCCTGGAGGACCGCATCATCCTTTGCAGCCTAACCCTTAGCAAACAGCCCCTTTAGCTAATCCTCTTAATTCCTCAGCTTCAGAGAACCATCTGTTTCCTGCCAGGGCTCTGATTGATAAACCAGAATTCTAAGAAATTGCCTATCTGCCATATGTTAAAATAAGATGTGACAAGATGAACCTAACACCACCCATGAGAAGGGAAAGTCGGGCTCGTTTGTTGCAGGTGAGCTGATAATTTCAGGTCAATCTGAGAAGGTTTCCTATAGCTGACCGGGGGTAATCCATGCCCCAGTAGTGAGCACGTGGAGATTTTGTGCCAGGCACTGGGGAGGACACAGGAAGATTATACGATATAATTCCCGCCTCAAGGAATTTTCGGTCTAGTTGGTGGATCAAGCTCACACTAGATCCAGTGCAGGGCAGGGTGCTGGTGAGTGTGAGATGGCATGGCCTTGACACACCGAATCTTCTTTCTCCAAGTATATTTAGGTATAGGGGTGAAGGGGAAGGGCCTAAGTGAGTGGGTGACACATTCAAGTGCCTAAATTCAAATCCTGGCTTTGCTACTTCCTGGTTATGTGATCAAGGACAAGTTACTCATCCTCCCTGGGGCTTAGTTTCCTCAACTACACAATGGACGTGCTGATGCCAACACCTGCCACCCCGGGTTGTGGGAATGACATGAGACATCCACGTAAGGAACTTAACACGAAGTTTGGCCCTTAGGAAGCACTCAGTAGGTGCTAGTTGTTGTTATAAAAGTGAAATGTGGTAGAAGCAGGTAAGGTAAGTCAGCTCACAGCCTAGAAGTAGGAACTATAGAACACTATAGAAAAGCATTTAATAGAATATTCTGTTGCTCCATTCTGTATGATGATCTTTCCTCCAGACTTAAGGCATGTGGTATGTGCTTTAATTTTGAAAAAGATAAGGAACTAGAAGTTCTAATTGGCTGGATCCTTCAGGAGACCTTAGGAGGCACCCATGTGAGGGAGGCAGACTTAGTACCCAGGGGCCACATGTGCTTGTGAAACACACAAGGCCAAGTGACTCTCAAAGACACGGAATCCGGCTTCAACTTCAGGAGCACGGCACTCACACCGAGTGAATCCCTGTGAATCAGACGGAGCTGCAGGGCAATGAAGAAAAAGACAGAATGTCTTCAGATGTCTACCTCCTCCCCAAGGAATCCTGGATTCACTGGAAAAATCTATTTCACTGACTCTCATTTCTATGCAAATTGTAAATACCTCCATTGCCAGGCTGCCCTTTCCCCATAAGATGCAGAAATTGTCAACTTCTGAAAGGCCCCGTCAATTATTTTGCGGGTAGATACATGTGCATCTTGATTGTAAGATGCAAACCCATTTTAGAAACCTTAAAATGGGACAAAGTGTCTGCCAGAGAATTGTAAGCAAAAAGGGCCTGACATAGAACAAATGTGGACATAGCTCTCGTTGAGGCACTGCCACCCTTCGTGAGGACTTCCGACCATTTTTTTTTAGCTTGCATATTTAGATAATAACTACAGAAGATGGTACAGAAGCAGATGTTTAGAAGCTTGATGTTTCTCTGTATGCATTTTTAAAGATCCTGGGGTTGATTTTAAAATTCCTTATTCAGCGCATCCATATTTTTTTCCTAACTGGTGCAGACTTTGTGGTGGTTAGCTATGAAGAATTGTGTGAGCAATTTGCAATAAATGAAAGACTTCTGTGTTTTAAAATTGATTTCATTTTATTTTTTGGCATAGCAAAAATTTAAAAGTAGTAATAAATATTCAAACCATTTCTTGGCTTACAAAGCCCTGCCTGATTCAGTCTCTGTGTAACCACCTCATCTTGGACCTCTGTGCTCAGACTTGCATGACACACGGGTCTGCTTTTTGATTCTCCATTTTGCCAAGTTTATTTGGACCGTGGAGCCACAGCTCCTATTGTGCCTTGCCCTGGTCTTTGCATAGTTGACTTCTTGTCATTCAAACCTCAGCTTACAGGTCTCCTTCTCAGACAGAGGAGGCTTCTGCGACCTCTCATGTAAGGTGGTCACCCAGTAGCTATTGCCTCATTATATTTTAGTTTTCAACATGGAAGTGAAGAAAACAGTCTGGAGCCATATTGCCTGGGTTCAAGTTCTTTACTACCTGTGTGAGCCCTTGAGCAGCAAGAGCCTCAATTTCCTCATCTGTAAAATGCAGATAATAATAGTATTGACCTCATAAGATTGTTGGGAACATGACACATAGCAAGCACTATATGAGTGTGTACGTACAATCCCTTGTTCACTGACTGTTTTCCAAATACATAGGCTCTAAGCTCCATGAGGACAAGGACCTTGTTCAATACTCTATATCCCGGTCCTAGAGTCATGTCTTGCATATAGTAGGCACTCGATAGTAAATGAATGACTATGTATGTTTTTATAAACAAATACACGGACAAATCCTCAAATACATGGTAATTAGACAAGAGAAGAACCTCCCATGAGACTAAAAACTAAAATTTCTGGGAAACTACTTTCTTAGGTAATCGGTTTCAAAAGCAATGCTTGCCACTGGAATGTACAATTTGCTTTCAAAACGAAGAGCCAGAAACGATGTTTTCTCCACCATTCGATCTGGAACACAGCCCTACCAAGTCGCAACTACTCTCAAGGGACCCCTGTGCCGCTTGGAGGAAGCTTCCAGATGTGGCTTGATCATGCAATACAAAAGCACAGTGTCTCAAAGAGGAACTGAACTGCCTGATGATTACACAAAAGCCAGCCAAGCCTAGGGAGGTAGACAGCTTAGCCATTTTTTTCCCTTTAAGCTATGATTTTAAACAGATAGCAAGATACCGTGCCAGGAACCAATGTTTCTGGTTTGCTATGTGAACTGCTTGCAGTATCTGACCTAAAGGTTAGCAGCAGTAGCCCTTCAGTGACTGAATTATGCAAATGTATGGTTAACCTTTTTTTCCCCTGTTTCATCAGCTGTTTATAGGTGGATTCTCTCCCAAGTCTTATGTTCAATGTGACATTTGGTTTATCACATGCTAGTTTCAGAAGCAAGCCTGAAAAAGAATCTTACTGCCTCCAGAGGCCTGAATAGCACATCTGTTTATATATGAATCTGCTAAAGAACCCCTGACGCGGAAACCAGGTGACATTCAGGGAGCTTGAAGCAAGAAAACATGCAGAAGCAGTTATTCTGGGAAAGGACAGAGGGTTTATAAATCCCTTCCTGAAAATATATGACCAAAAGCCTAGTGCAGAACCGTCTTATCTTCCCTATGGTTTTACTTTCATGAACTCACATAATTACTTTCAATCACATGTGAGCATCTCATGATACGATACCACCCTTCTTTTATATAAAAATAAAAGTTGATTCTGAGCCTTCAAATTCTATCTCTAATTTATTGAAAGTTTTATGCAGCACTAATTCTCATATTATTTCCATGTTATACTTTAAATAGAATAATTATCCGTGGTATTGCAAGAGAAGATCCTTAACTTGTTACAGAAAATGTTCGGCTACACACACACACACACACACACACACACACACACACACACACACTTTCTTAGGACTAGCTAGGGGAAGCCAGGTGAGAGCAAATGGCACTATTGCTGGTGCAGGAATAGAATGGATCACTGTTTCAAATAACTTCCTCTAAACACAGAAGAGGAGAGATAAGAATTAAAGGAAAGAAAAGCAGGAAGAGAAAGGGAGGGAGGAAGGGAGGCAGGTAACAATTTTCCAGGCACTTTAATAGAGAATATTCCCTGTAATTCTTATCTTGAGCATTAACCCCATTGCAAAGATGGGAAACCCTGGTGTTAGACTGTTCTTGAATTCTAATGCTTCCTTCTCTGTGCAGGGAGCTCCAGTGGTTACATTCCCACTTCTGATTTCCTTTGGCACCCTCCCTCCGCCATCCCAACCTGCCCCTGGGGGAGGAGAGGCACTGAATTTAATTGAGAAGCAAGGAGGAGACACTGGGCCCGTGTAGACCTGCCCCTTCTTCTGCTTCCTGTGGACCAAGGTGCCCGAGCTGATTCCACACCTGCTTCCCAGGTGTAGGGTCGACTTTGGTTGGGGGAGATCTGCCTGGGTCTGGAACCATGGTGACGGGGTGTAAGTATGCACATCCTGAAACCCAGTATGAGGAAGTCTACTGGCCTGCAGATATTAATAGAAGATGAATTCTCCTTGATTTGGAGCACAGGTGTTGTTTTGACACCCATTTGCTTTAGTAGTTTGCATTAATTCTCAGCAGATCAAAACTCCTGCAGGAAAGAGGAGCGCTATTATACCGGGTCTCCCTTGAATCCCAAACCCCAGGCTTAGAGAAATTCAGAAACTTGTCTAAGATCGCACAGCAGGAAAGAGACCGGGATCAGAATGAATCCAGGCTGTCTACACTCAGTCAGGGTGCCTTCTACTGCTTCACTCCAGGATTAGGTAAGGGCAACATCTTATTCAGAGATGACACGTTCTGCAGGATGATTAGGGACTCGCCGAAACCGACGCCTCTGCCTCTGAAACGTGGAACGCAGCACAAAAGTGAACTTAGTGAAGCTGAAATTCTCTCAATAAATTATTTCAAAAACGTAGAAATTTATTAAATAAGCAGGAAAGGCCAGACACAGTCAGAAGACCCAGATCCTGGCAAAAGGAAGGGTAGAGGGAGGTTGCAGGAGGAGGGAAAGAGGGAAGTATTTATCTTCCCTTAATATATCCATAATTTGTTGCATGTCTCCCCAGGAGAATGAAGCTCCAGGAGTTTTGTTCTCTGATGCCTCCCCAGTGCCTGGTCCAGCGTGTGGCCCTGGCTGGGTAAACATTTGTTGAAAGGGTACATGCATGGCAGGTTAGGGGCTCAAGTCCTACAAGACTGTTCCCACTTCAACGCCAATCCCAAGTAGTGGGTCCCCAGGTTACCCACACGTATGTCTGACTTGATTACAAACTGGGGGGTCCTCTAACCCCCTCCTCAGGTTACATAATTTGCTATAACAGGTACTGGAACACAGGGAAACACTTACATTTATTGGTTTATGATAAAGGATATTATGAAGGATACAAATGAACTGTCAGATGAAGAGGTGCGTAGGGAGAGGTATGGAAGGGAGTGCAGAGAGAGCACCCACGTCCTCTCTGGGCACACCAGCCTCCCAGCACTTCAGTGTGTCACCAACCCAGAAGCTCTTTGAACCCCTTCATTTAGGGTTTCTGTGGAGGTTCCATTATGTAGGCATGATTGATTAAATCCTTGGTCATTGGTGATTGAATTCACTCTCTAGCCCTTCTCCCCTCTCCCCTCCCTGGAGGTTGTGGGGCAGGGCTGAAAGTTCTAATCACATGGTTGGTTCCTCTGGCAACCCCAACCCCCATCTAAAACTATCTAGGAGCCCCCAGTCACCTCATTAGCATACAAAAAGACACACTTGTCCCGAGATTCCAAGAGTCTTTTTTTTTTTTTTCCTTTTTATTTCAGCTCATCATGGGGGTACATAAGTTTAGGTTATATACATTTTCCATGTCCCACCCATCCCCCCAAGTCAGAGTCCCAAGCGCGTCTGTTCTCATTCTCCAGACAGTGCGCCTGGCACTCATCATGTAGTCATACCTCCATCCCCTCCCCCCCCACCTCCCCGGGTCTGCACCTTCAAGCATGACCATTCCCCAGAGGGTGTGCAATGCACTCATCATGTAGGCATACACTCACCCCCTCCCCCCACCCCCCATCCCAGTCTGATATCCGATTGGTATCCTTCCCTGATGTACATTTAGGTGATGATCAGGGAAACCAGTTTTCTGGTGAGTACATGTGATGCTTGTTTTTCCATTCTTTGGATACTTCACTTAGTATAATGGGTTCCAGCTCTCTCCAGGAGAACCAAAGAGATGTCGTATCATCATTATTTCTTATAGCTGAGTAGTACTCCATGGTATACATATACCACAATTTACTAATCCATTCGTGGATCGATGGGCACTTGGGTTGTTTCCACATCTTTGCGATTGTAAATTGTGCTGCTATGAACATTCGGGTACAGGTGTCTTTGTTAAAGAATGACTTTTGTTCTTCTGGGTATATGCCCAATAATGGGATTGCTGGATCAAATGGTAGGTCTACTTGAATCTGTTGAAGGTATCTCCATATTGCTTTCCATAGGGGTTGCACTAGTTTGCATTCCCACCAGCAGTGTATGAGTGTTCCTGTCTCTCCGCATCCACGCCAACATGTGTTGTTTTGGTATTGATTTGCCAGACTTCAAACTATACTACAAAGCTGTGGTTCTAAAAACTGCTTGGTATTGGCACAAGGGCAGGGACACAGACCAGTGGAACAGAACAGAAAACCCAAATATAAAACCATCCTCATATAACCATCTAATCTTTGACAAAATAGACAAAAACATACTCTGGGGACAAGAGTCCCTATTCAATAAATGGTGCTGGGAAAACTGGATAGCCACATGTAGAAGACTGAAACAGGACCCACAGATTTCACCTCTCACAAAAATCAAATCACGGTGGATAACAGATTTAAACCTTAAATGGGAAACGATTAGAATTCTAGAAGAAAATGTAGGAAAGACTCTCACAGACATTGGTCTAGGCAAAGAATTTATGAAGAAAACCCCTAAGGCAATCGCAGCAACAACAAAAATAAACGACTGGGACCTGATTAAATTAAAAAGCTTCTGCACAGCCAAAGAAACAGTCACGAAAATAAACAGCCTACAGAATGGGAAAAAATTTTCGCATACTACACATCAGATAAAAGACTGATAACAAGAATCTATTTAGAACTCAGGAAAATCAGCAAGAAAAAATCAAACAATCCTATCAAAAAATGGGCAAAGGACATGAATAGAAATTTTTCAAAAGAAGACATAAGAATGGCCAAAAAACGTATCAAAAAATGCTCATCATCCCTAATCATCAGGGAAATGCAAATCAAAACCACAATGAGATACCACTTAACTCTGGTGAGAATGGCCTTTATCCAAGAGTCTTAGAAGCTCTTGTGTCAGGGATTGGAGATCAAGACCAAATCTATATTTCCTATTATTTCACAGGTACACACATAGTCACAACCTGGTAAATAACATTGCTTTGCTAATAACTTAGGAGTCATTCTAGGAACCAAGTTCATTGCAGATAAGCAACAGGCGCTTATCTGCAGCCAAACAGCCTGGGGATGGGGGCAAAATCACCAACCTGCACAGAGAGTAATATGCTGACAGCACCCATCTTAAATTATCACAGATTTTAAATAGGGGCTATCTGAGTCTTCTGGTGATTGGATTCTAATTTCTCTGGCAAAGTTTAAGAAATATCCTTGGGCTGGATGTGAACTATCTGTGTAGGAGCAGATAGGCAATACTATCCCAACCACAGGAGCAGGAGGTGATGACAACATGCTTGAATCTTAAGCTAAATCAATCAAACAGATGGAGCCAGGAAAACACAAGTGCTCTCACGAATGGAATCTGCTCATTGGGTCAGAAAATAGGGCCGCAAGTAGCCCACAGTTGTCTGTTTCTGGCTCCACCGACAGTGAAGGAGTGTTTTGTGTCTCTGACCCAATCCCTTAGAGGAATCATTCATTTCCTATTGGAAATAGGAATCCCAACACTTGCACTTCACTAGAGACAAATCTGTCAGTTATGGAAATGGTCCTACATAAAACGAGTGATGCTTTGACTTTAAAATGAATATGAGTTTAATAGAAGCTGAAACCCAGCTCACATCACAGAAGAACTCTGTCCATTAGAGCTATCCATGGACTGGGCCATCTTGGGATAGAGAAGTCCCCATCACTGTGTTCAAAAGGAGGTCAGACAACTACGTCTTGTGATGTGGCAGAGGGGATCTGAGTGCTAAATAGGGAGATGCAAGAGGGGATTAGCCTTAATGTCCTCAAAGATTCTTGCAAACTTGATATTTAATCATTCTAAAGTCAAGTCTAATGTGATCTGAGGACTTGTCCTAACTTACCAACCTGAAAGACCTCAGGGAGAACAGTGAAATCTGTGACCACCCAAAAAGCTCAGGTTGCTTTAAAACTACATGTTATCAGTCCAGAAATCAACCCAGCCAATCAGAGACCTTCCCAGAGGCCGGAATGGGATGGCTAGAGACTAAAAGAAGGTGTCTGATGTCCACCTCTGAATCTGCATCTCCAAGGCTGGTCTCAACAAAACCCTGCAAAAGGGCATCTGGCCCCTCTCCTTCCACTGGAGTCCTCCCTAAGGTGCACTGGGACAGGAAGAGGCTGAGGGTCACTCTGTTGGTGGACGCACTGCCATGAAGCAGGGTCAAAGCTGAGGACCTTCTGTCCTTGAGGTGCTAGGTGTGGAGCACAAGGTCAGTGACCTTGAGTCCACGTGGCAAGGCCTTCTTAAGACACCTACTCTGGAATCTTCTCTTGGAGAACTGATCCTTGGACTAGTCTTTCTTGGAAGCCCTTTCTTCTGCACTGTGTCCTATCAAACTCCTTGCTTCTGAGATGTCAGCAAACTCCAGAGCTGCCCTGGGGAAGCCATGTAGAAACTAGGTGGCCAAGGAGAAAGGAGCCATGTGGCAGGATGTGGGGGTCTTCCTAGTCTCAAAGAGGCTCCTCCAGATTCACATCAGTTGTCCTTGGCCAGCACTGGCAGAATAGGGCTTGACACCAAAACCTTGGCTTAATGAGCACTGTCATCTGCTCCCAGAGCATAAGACAGTGCCTGAGTGCCCAGCAAGTACGAATATTTGTGGAACAAATAAATAAATGAATGAGTAAATGAGTCTGCATAGCCACAGCCTAGTAGGGTTTTAGTGGGGGATGATTATTAGAGATTTAGTGGGGGTGGTTGTAGTCAAGAGAAATAAATAACTCTTTCAAAGATCACGACCCTGGTTTCAAACATGCAGGGCTAACATTTGGCATTTGTCACCTTCTTTGCTGGGGAATCTCAGATTCAGATTCAATGAGGTAAGCCTTCGCCTTGATGGACTCAAACCAATGACAATAAACACTGAGTGCTGGGGTTTAGCAGGGAGTCATTTCCATTTCATTCAACATTACGGACTGACATTGACCCATTGTGTCCGTGACTGATGTCTGTCCACTCGACCCTCATATAGAGTCTGTGTCTTCCTCCCTCACTCCTCAGAGACCTGGCTTCAACCCATGTGGTTGTTTAA
Source organism: Lemur catta (assembly GCF_020740605.2). Classification (NCBI taxonomy): domain Eukaryota; kingdom Metazoa; phylum Chordata; class Mammalia; order Primates; family Lemuridae; genus Lemur; species Lemur catta. The sequence continues at coordinate 134,447,800 of NC_059128.1, read as the reverse complement.
GACCTCTATGGGGAGGCTTCTGTTAACAATTAGGCTTTGGGGTACCCAGCTCTGACTCTGTAGCAGCCCCGCTGGGGCACAGACAACTGTCTTGTTACCTATTCTCAGCCAACTTGCTCTCTGGGGGCTTTTTTGTGTGTGGGGGAGACGGGATCCTGTTCTTGTCACTGACTGTACATTTTTGTTTAAATTCTTAAAGTTCACAAAACTGGCACTATCTTTGGGATATAAAATTATTCATGGTCCACCCAGCGCTGGGTGTGTGGTGGTTTTTGTGCTTTGCTGTGTTTATCCTAGCAGGCTTTGGTGACAGCGTGCTCCTGCCAGCAGGTCTGGGACAGGACAAGGGCTCACAATGGCCGTCCTACTGCAGCAACCGTGGGAACGGTGACATTTCCAAGTGGGCCCAGCTGTGACCTAGCACTGGAGCAGGGCTCATGCAAAGGTTATCGTGGCTAAAAACAGCTTCCCAAAAGGGCTAGTTCAGGGTCAGTTCCACTACAGCACCAGGACAAGATCCATTTGTGACCAGTTGTTTTTCCGTTTCTTTTTCACATGGATGAGATGAGCCAATTTCTCGTTAGCCTTTCGTGTTTGTTTTCTCTAAGAATTGTGAAATAAAAAAAAAACGTTGTCTCTCAATTGCAAACATGAATCCTATTTAAATACATTTAAGTTAAAACTGATCTAGTTCATTCTATACATGCATCTATAAAGATACACACAGTACAGACTGCAAGCCTGGAAACGAAGCACTTGAGCGATCAAACTGCTCCAAAGGGAAGATAGAGTCACAGGCCCTTCACAGCTATAGGCAATAAACACTGGTCCCTCATCTCCGCTTGCTGATCATACGTAGGACTTGGGACATGCTGCAGGAGTGGGAACCAGACATTGTTTGTCAGCGACAGCTGTCTGGACAGTTGGGGAGAGCCCCGTGTTACCTTCCTGAACTGTCTGGCTGGCTCTCACTCTCTGACCTTTCATGTCGCCTGCAGCAGACCAGCTCTGGAAAATAATATCTCCAAACTAAAACCCAAGTCACTTTTCCCTTGCACGGGCAGAGATCCTGCTGCAGATCTCCAACTGCTACTCCGCCCGCTCGCTCTATATCTGTGGCTCTGGAACGCACCCGCCCCCTGCCCTGACATCAGTCCAGAATCTCTTCTTATCCCTTGTGCCCTCTTTGGACAAGACTCTAGATGCCCTGCCCAGTATTCCCAGAACAAGCAATTCGGGAATTTCAGAGTGAGAAAGAAGGATCTGGGTGCTCCCTTGTCCTGGACACCCTACTGCCCTGGAAACTCATTGTGCTGAAATGATGGTGGTTCCTCTCTCGGTGAGTCATAGCGGTTTGGGAAACTGCGATTCAGCAAGACTTCCACGCTGAATACGGAAGCAATGTAGCTCTGAGTGCAAGGCTGTCTTTATCCGAGTTTTCCTCCACTATTTCCTGTTGAATTTGGGCAGGAGAACCGCGATGGAATTGCTAACACACTGAAATGACGGGAAGTATGATCAACAACGATAAAACGTAAAAATGTTGGGGCCCAATGGGTGTGCATGTATTATATTTTGTAAGAAGCAGGGAAGGGAGGAGGGAAAGGAAGATGGAAGATTAAGCTAAACATTTCCAATTCTAGTTTATCTGGATGCTGGGGCATGGTTCTAAGCTACAAGAAACCCTCCAATCACTACTTCTAGTAACCCTTACAAGGAAATACTTTTATACTTAGCATTTGAAAGGTACTATGCATTTATTCTAATCTAGCACCAAAGTGTTACATAAACAAGGAAGCAACTGCAACACAGTGAGATTAACGCTACCTCTAGTTGACGAATATATAAAGGGGCGTGAGTGCCCAATGACGGAGCAACTCACTGCCCAGGCTTGGGCCTTGGAATGTGCAGAGGAGGGACCAGCTGAGCATGGCTGGGAAGGATTTGGGGGTGGGAGGTCACAGAGCCGGAAAAGGAGGCAAAATATGAACAATAAAGTGTATAACCCAAAAGGGACATTAACTTATCTCAACACCTTCACTGAAGTTGGAGAATTTGACAGATGCAGTCTGTGCCCATTACTATAAACCCAGACAACTGAACGCTCAGCTCACCCTCATTGGACATCAGTCAATCTATTAAGGTTGCTTTCAGTTTCACTTTTCCCTTAGCACAGAGCACGGAGACAATCTGACAGCTTCACCCTAGACTGTGGCATATGCAAGCGGAGGCTGAGTATTTTAAGTGGCAGGTAGAATATTGATAACCCGCACCCAAGAAAGTGCCTAAAACCCCATCCTTGGCGCTCAGACATTCTCCTACGTTGCCCCAGGCTTTCTCTCTCTACCATTAGACGCTGTGGCTTTTAAAAGAATTTCCGCCTCCTAAATCTTCTGCTTCCCTCCTCCCCCAAATTAACCAATAACAGGACCTTCTCTCTGACAGAGAAAGCAGACGCCGGCCATGAGGTGGCCTTGAACTTCCCACCAGCGAATCTACAACCTTCCTCCCAGGTCCGGATATCAGCCCTGCCTTCCCACCAATCCTGCTGCTTCTTTCGCCCTAGGTCTTCATTTGCCATCCCTAGAGGCACCTTCCAGATAGCTAATTTTAAAGTAAACTTTTTGTTTTGGAATAATTTTAGCTTTCAAAAAAAATTCCAAAAAATAATAGAGTTCCCATACACCCACATCCAGCACCTCCTAGCACTCGTACTGTACCTTGGTACAGCTGTCCAAATTGAGGAATCAACAGTGGTGGAATACTGTAACCACATTCCAGACTTTACTTGGATGTCACCAGTTTTGCTCCACTCTCTTTTTTCTATGCCTGATAGCATTTTACCATACCTAAGTCTCTACGATATTAAAACAGCAATAGCAGCAAAATAAGCCTGTGTCACAAATCCGTGGCTTCCTTCAGCTCCGTCTCATTCTCCCGCACAGATCAACCGCTGTCTCGCCTCCTGCAGCTCCGCCCAGGGCAACCCTGCCGAGGTCCTGCCTGAACCCAAGGACTTCTTCTTTTTTCCTTATCATGCGACTTCTCCATCCCATTAACCATTTACCCCAATTTCTGAGCAATTTCACGTTGGTAACTTTCACCCTCCCTTTGATCTATTTCCCTTTTTCTCTCTCCTTCCTTCCTTCCTTCCCTCTCTCTTTTTCCTTGTGGGGTTCTCTTTCTCCTGCATCAGGTCAGGTCTATAATTTGTCTTCTTCTCGCCCTAGGTGTTCTTGCTGAGAGATATTACTTCCTCAATTAATATTAATAAACAGATCCAATGACTATCAAACTAAACCTTCCCCCTAGATCTCCCTGGAGCTCCCCCAGCATCAGACCATCTACAGATGCCCACAGGCAGCTTGGGACCTGTGTGCCCAGTACCACTTGCCCATCTCCCTGCTCCCTGAGCCCAGTTGCATCGCCCCTTGGCTTGGGGACATTACTGCATGCCTTATCATGGACTGGAAGTTTGGACTGTATCTAAGTTGCATATGGAGTGCATGCCGCAATATCATTGTCCCCAGGCAATGATTTTGTCCTCTTTCAAGTGGATTTGACTGCGAAGACGACTTGCCCTGGAGGTAAGCATGGAGGGTGGCACAGGTATTCATACTGTCCCCAAACCCAGGCTGGGGTGACAGAGAGTGAGGGGGCATCCCTTCACCATGGCATCCTGTTACATGCATGGGGCCATGGTGTCTGAATAAGAGCTGACATTAAGGTTGCGGGGCAAGGTAGAGAGAAAATGTAGAGGCATGCACAGTGGTGACTGGCCTCAGAGGTGGCCCCGTCACACCCCCACACAGGCCCCCTGAACTGCACTCTGCCTTTGAGGGCGAGTTTCCTCCACCTGGCGGAGTCTCCTTCTATCTGAAAAACTGGCCACACTCAGCCTTCAAGTCTGGGCTTAAGTGTCCCTTTCTGGATGATCTCACTTGAGCCCCCAGGCTAAGTTGGGTCCCCTCTCCTCTCACTCAACACAGCTGGGTTAGTGCTGGGTTCCAGCCTGGGTTCCATGCCTCTGAGTGGCTGCGACGTCCCCAGCACATAGGAAGTATCTGGCTCCAAGGTTGGTCCCGATCAACGTTGGTTGTGTGGATGGAGGCCTGAATGGGTGATCAAGATGGGTCAGCCACCCCCTGCGCATGTGAGGAACAGGAAATAGTTATCTACCCTCTTCCCATCCCCAAAAGATGCTGCCCCGTGGGGCTGTCCCCCTCCCCAACGTGTAATGGCAGAATCAGAAAAGAGAAAGGAGAAGCCACACTTTTATTAGTCTGCTTGGAGTATCTGGCAGCTGTTTTCTCTCCTGGAGTGCGTGCCAGCCGAGGGGGCCAGCGCTGTTTTGGAACCAGAAGTTTCCCTGGGAGCCTGTCTGGTGCCCCGCCAACCCCAGACTTTCCGTGGCTTCTGGGCATCCCTCGCTCACCCCCTTGTTCCAGCCCTGCCTCTCTCACCCCATCAGTTAGATCACACTCCCCTCACTCCCATCATTTTTGTTGCCAAAGAACCCACAGACTCACGGACAGTAGTAAGGCAAGTTGCGGTGGCAGCGCAAGACTCAAGAAAGGGAAAGATCCCTTTTTTTTAAGGACCAGAAAAGCACTTAGTCAAAAAAAAAAAAAAAAAAAAAAAAAACAAAAAACAGTAGGACGAGCTATGATAGCCTTCTTTTCCAGTATAAACCCGTGTACTTCACAGGCTGTCTGTTCCCTCGGTTTGATTTGGTGTGACAACGACTTTATTGCTGACCCAGACGGTCCCAGCACCGCCAGCGCCCAGCAGTCAGCCGGGCTAATGCACGGCCTCCAGGGAATCCACTCTGTCAAAGGGAAGTCTCCATTAAGACTCTGGCTGACTGTCACCCGTCGCTGTGAACTCACAGGCTGTCTTAGGAAAGGACAGTTCCCAGCGGGGCGACCTTTGTTCCCGAGGATAAATGAATGAAAATAACATTGCTTAAGTTTTCTCCCGTTAGCGATGCTGGGTTGGATGCTCTACAGACAGCTCGGAAGAGAAACTGACAGGCTGAGGAACACACCAGTGACAGACTGGCCAAAGCAAGCCTAGACCGTGTCACCGTATTTACAAAGGAGCGTGAGGCGGAGCTGAGACGGTCGGCACCCAGCCAGTGCGTAAAACTGGCTCTCGATTTCCTGCCACTCCCGCCCTGGTTGTCAAATTCTTTCCACTGGAATGTGTATTAGACTCTTCCAATCACATTGAAAGGCAGGTAACTTCTTTATTTTATTGAACGCTGCCTTACAATTTTACCTTTGAGCCTCCCCACAGTTCTTCCTGGTGCTTACAGACCTATAATGGACTGTGTTATGTGCTCATTTAAATCTTAGCAGACAGCAGATCTAGAAGTCACAGAATCTGAGCCCTAATCCACTGGAAACCTTCACCTCGACATCAATTTAGATCAACGTGTTACTTACCTCGAGGGCAATGGCACTGAAATTTCTCCTCACAACTGAGGAGCCAGGGGGCTTTATTTTTGTTACTGGAATGACAGCATCAAGGAGCAGGTACATGGGGAGGAGAAGGGGAAGGGGGCATGGCAAGGAACCACACTTCCTACTAAGGTAGGTGGCTGCCTCCTGTGATGGTGTGAGAAGCTTGTTTCTAAGGGTCTCGTGCTTATCCTGCTGTTGTTCATCATTACCCAAATCAATCCCTGCTGTCACAACTCAGCTCACAACTGCCTGGAGCCAGGTGGTTCTCCACAAGGAAGTTCCTCTCCATTACCTACTGACTGCAAAGCACTGCCCTACACAGAAGTCAGGGTTGAAGGCATTGCACATCCTTGGCCGTCTTAATTGGAAAATAATTAACATCATGCATGTCTACACATTCACCCTGACTATGGAAGACAAGGCCAGCTCCATTGAAGGCTTTGCTAAAACACTGGGTGATGTCACATGCATAGTAAATACATTTTCCTTCTTAAATGTTTTACTTACTTCTTAATTTGGGGATTGGGTGGGAAAGGAGAATGGTTAGGGAGAAAAACAAAAACTCTGTAAACACACACAAGTACATGAGAAACATGCCCTTTTTATAGCGTCTGTTCTTCTGTCATGGTAAAGGGAGATAGGAGAATTGTCTGCATTTCAGTGGTAGAAGGTATGAAGCATCCAGTGAAGAAAACAGCTGTAATTGGAAACACCCCCTGGGCATGTGTGGAGAGCTGAGATTGCTTTGGGTGGTGCCCTATGAGTTCAAAGTGAGAAAGGATCTGGAAGCAGGCAGGAAATAAGGTCCACCCTAGCGCCTTGTAGACAGTGACATGTCAGTCGTGGAAATACCTCTGAACTTGGAGCCAGGATCACTTGAATCTTGGCTTTTCACTTGCCAGAGATGTGACCTTGGACTGGTTACTTCTAATATTTTAACCTTTAAAATTGGGACACTGATACTTATATAGGACACCCATGAGGATAAAATGACATGATACATGGAAGTACCTGACTTACTACCTGGCACGTCGTAGCTATTAGAGTTGGTGGATCTGAGTTGAGTTGGGGACAGGGATGGCATCCACATCCCCACAGTTCCCGGTTTATGTCCGTTGTCGACTCTGGTACTGAGCCGGGACAGATCAGCAGATCCTTGGAGGAGCCTTGAAGTCCACCATTTTCAAATCCATCGGGTGGATCCAGCAGGTCCGAGCCCTTTGCTGTTAAGAGTGGACGAGGGGTTCGATTCCTCTCTCGCCAGCCTGTCTACACAGTGCAGGGCCAGGCAGCAGTGACATGGGCGAACCAGCTTGCACTTAACGCCCTTCTGGAAAAACAGCCTCAGGCCGCCTTCATCTACCTTGTCATTTGTCATAGCTCAGGATTTAACTTTCTTCCTCAGAGTAGTTCATTTCTTTTCACTTAAGCTAGAGTCTTAGGGGAGGTCTTCCCTCCACCCCAACCCTCCCCAGTCTTCTCACATTTCGAATGCAAACTCTTCAGAGACTCATCCTCAGCTACCCGATCTGGCATCGCTATGAAGCCCCTGTCTCATATGGAGAATTTTCTTCTTCTTCACATATCTGTTGCTATGTTTCTTCTTTACTCTTACACGTTAGGTTCCTGAGAAGACAGTTGTTCTCATTATCACTGTTTTCCCAGAGCCTAGAAGAGGGGCAGGCACATGACTTCGTGATGGTTAATTTTAGGTGTCAACTTGACTGGGTTAAGAGATGCCCAGATAGCTGGCAAAACATTATTTCTAGATGTGTCTGTGAGGGTGTTTCTGGAAGAGATTAACACTGGAGTCGGTGGGCTGAGTGAAGATCACTCCCAAATGTGGGTAGATGTTGTCCAACCCATCTAGGGCCCAAACAGAACAAAAAGGCAGAAGGAAGGGCAAATGTGCCCTCTGTTTGAGCTGGGACGCCATCTTCCCCTGCCCTCAGACACCAGCGCTCCCGGTGCTTGGGCCTTTGGACTTGGACCAGGACTGACTCCATTGGTCCCCTCATCCTCAGGCTCTCAGATTCAGACTGAATCGCACCACGGGCTCTGCTCGCCCCTCAGCTTGCAGACAACAGATCTCAGGACTTCTCAGCTCCGTAATCATACGAACCAAATCCCTTCATAAATCTCTCTTGCTCTTTTTTCTCCTTCTCTTCCCGCCTCTTTATATGATTATGAAAAAAAGTATATATATGTGTGTGTATATCCTATTGGTTTGTTTTTCTGTAGAACCCTGACTAATACAGCCCTCAATAATTACTTGTTGAAAGAAAAGGAGGAAGGAGGTAGCAGGTAAGGAGAAAAGAATATAGATGCAGCCTATTTGTTGAATAACTCCAGCAAAGCAGCAGCCCAGTAAAGGTCCTTGGGCCATTTGCTTTAATGCACATGGGAGAATGGTGTGCAGTTTCCACGTCAATTATTTATATAGAGAAATCCATAGACTTTACACGGCCTCAGACAGCTTCATACACACTGGTGGCCTCAACATCTCAGTGCATAAATATTTGAGTCATTGAGAAAGGCAGTTTTTGCTTCTTATAAACATTCTGTGATAAAATTTAGCCCATTAAATTGCACATATTCTCAAATAAAAGGCATTTATAAAATGTAAGGGAACTCAGTCATAGTGGCACTCGTCTATATGATAAAGTATTCATTACACAGAAATTTAGCCAAGATGGGGGGATTTTACACCAGCCCTACAGCAAGACTTTCCTTCTCTGTTCTCCATTGATGTCTGCGTACCTGTGTGAGCTCCAGTAATAAGTGCGGCTTTTCTTATCTTGCCCTACAAATTGCTCTCATACACTCTCACAGCAATCATGAATCCAAATGCATGTCGGGCATTTAGTTTTGGAGATACTTGATTTTCTTAAAGATTTACCCAGAACTATTTTCTTAGACACAATTCTATAAGTAATTGCAAATTGGAGGCTGGGCATAGGGGCTCACACCTATAATCCTAGATCTTTGGGAGGCTGAGGCAGGAGGATTTCTTGAGACCAGAAGGTTGAGACCAGCCCAGGAAATAGTGAGACCCTGTCTCTACAAAATAAATAAATAAATAAATAAATATATTAGCTATGTGTGATAGCATGTGCCTGTAGTCCCAGCTACTTGGGAGGCTGAGGCAGGAGGATCACTTGTGCCCAGGTGTTGGAGGCTGCACTGAGCTATGATGATGCCACTGCACTCTACCCTAGGCAACAGAGCAAGACCCTGTCTCAAAAAAAAAAAATTTCAAATTGAGGAGTTGGTGAAATACTTTTGGTAACTAGGACTACTTTGTACAAACTGGAATAAAAATTTATCCTAAGTATGATCTTACCCCAAATAAAAAACTAAAATCACATATAACAATCCCCAAACATCTATAAAATTAAATTTCTTTCTCCACTTCTCATTTTTTAAATATATTCCATTTTCACATCTGGTTATTCAAAGAAAGTGGTGAGTAATGAAGAGATTAGGAATATAAGACCATGAGAAAAGGCTTGATTACATGTTTGAGATGTGTGTGTGTGTTTATGGGGGTGTATGTGTGCTTACTATGGTTCAAATGTTTATGTCCCCTCCAAAATTCATGTTGAAACTTAATCCCCAATGGAACAGTGTTAAGAGGTGGGGTTTTTAAGAGGTTTTTAGGCCAGGAGGGCAGAGCCCTCATGGAAGGGATTAGTCCTTTATTAAGGGGCAGTAGAGAACTAGCTAGACCCTTCTGCCCTTCCACCCCCACCACGTGAGGACGTAGCAATGAGGCGCCATCTTGGAAGCAGAGTCCAGGCTCTCACCTGACCCTGAACCTGCTGGCACCTTGATCTTGGACTTTCCAGCCTCCAGAACTGTGAGAAGATAAATTTTATTGTTCATAAGTAACCTAGTCTGAAGTATTTTGTTATAGCAGCACAAATGGACTAAGACAGGGCTCACATGCACACACTTCCCTATGATGGCAATCTCAGCCTTGGACTGTTGGGGGAATGGTTCACATTTGTTGTTCAGTGTTTCAAAGGTGTAGGAGAATGATAAATGCTGTTTGATGGGTGAAATAGTCATTAACTCCTCTCCCCTTCTGTAATAGAATGGGCTTTTTCCAGCTGTCAGGTGCAGACCAGACTCCGTCTCCCTACTTCTTACCTGCTCTCCGAAGTCCATGGCACAGTGTCCTGTGGGGCCCCTTTCAGAGGTGGTGTGGTGCAATTGAAGGTGCCTCGCTGGGGATCAGGGAGAATTAGGTCCTCCTGCCCCACCTCCCTTAGCTCTCTGACCTTGGGCAAGTGACTGAACCTTTTTTAATGATCTGCTATTATCATCTATAAAGTGGAAACCACACTTAGGCCCCTGAAGGAAGGCCAGCTGATGACTGAACTCCATCTCCAGGCTCCTCGGCTATGGGTGTGGAGCAGAACACGCCACAGCACACAGCGAGGGCTGTGAGTGGGGACATCTGCAGAGACAAGCTCCAGTGCCTTACTCTGCCCATACCTTGTGGGCCCACCCAGCAGATAGTGCGTGCTGTCCAGGCTCTTGGGCAGATTCTTCCCACTGTACCTAGGAACTGTTTCTGCAGCAGAATAATCAACAGCCCCTTTCCTATCTTCAGTCTCGGATGGCAGGTTATATCCTGATACATTACACAGCTACACACGTGGCAATATGGTGGTTACTCTGCCAAAAAACAAACAACTCTATTCACTGTGAACTCTACTCCTAAACACACACTCCTCTCAGTAACAGACTCCATCTATTTATTGGAAAAAATAGAAGATTTGGAATGAGAAGACTAGGATCCAATGCTGGCCCATTTCTTACTAGCCAGGTGACTGTGGGCAATTTATTTAATCTTTCTGATTCTGTTTTTCATCTGCAGAACAAGAATAATAAGATTTCAATCCTCATAGAGCCCCTTGAAAGCTTTAATGGTAAGTAAGATAAGGTAGGTGTGGTGACATTAGTGCTGCCAGCCAATACTTTATTTTCTCATTTCCTTCCAGGTCACAAGATCGCACTTGTCTGCTTCAGGGAGTTAAATAAAATACAGCCACATGACTTTCTTTGGCCAATGAAATTTGAGCAGAAAGGGCACGTGTCGCTTCCAGGTGGAAGTATGCAAGAGCCAATGCAAAAGCCAATGCATGGTTTTCATGGTTTCTCTTCCTCTACTGCTATGACTTTGGGAGTCCACCCCGATGTGGAAGTGCTGCAGGCAAAATGGGTCCCTGACTGATGTCCCAGAGCCTACAGCTGGCCTTGCACGAATGAGACATAAACCTTTGCTGTGTTAATCCAAGAATATTTTGGAGGTTGTTGTAAGCACAGCAAAACTTAGTCTATCCTAACAAATACATGTTAGAAAAGATTTGTCAGATATAGCACACTCTATAAAATTAATTATTGCTATTACAGGTATCTGTTAAGATCTTTTTAACATATACCTAACAGAAGACTCAAGGTGGGACAAAAATACATCTGGACTACAGTGCAGGCAGCTCATTCTCATCATCTCGTTGCCATCCCCAAATGTCTCCAGAGCACCCACTGTGTTTCTGATATTATTCTAGGCAATGCATATGCAATAGTTTCTTTTTGATGTTAAAACATCTTAAACACCAATTGCCTTTACATTTGGCATGTCTTTTGAAAACATAATAACGGCTCATCAGCAAACTGCACACTTATACAAAAAAGTCCTTCACTTTGTAGAACTCCTCTAGGTTACTGTTTGCCAGGGGTAGAGAGGGGCTGAACAAAAATACTTCTGAATACACAGAAACATTCCACTTCCAGAGCTACATGGTAATGAATTAGTGTATGTGAGCACAGAAATTCTGAACTTTGAGCAAATCAGTTTGCCAACTCTTGATAATCTGAAGATATTTGGCTGAGTTTATATGGAATCATCTCTTTCGTTGAATACAGGGGAAGATATACTAGTCCCCAAATGCCAGGGCTAGAAAGTGATGGGGTATAGGAAATGCTATCCCAAAATATGGTACCTTGGAAATTCAGAAAACTGCAGAAGCAGGAAAGCCACTCCCTGATCTTCCCTACATGTCTTTGTGAGAGCTGGCCATGAAAGAATTCTCTGACCTACTTCCCCTGAAAGTAGGTCACAAGACCCCTGTGTGACAGGTATTCCTGCCGTATACCCAGAGGAAAGGAATGAAGACAGAGATACACCAAGGAGAATCTGAACCAACAGGCCTTGCTAAGTTCCCTCCAGTTTACCACCATTAGATCACACCCTCTCTGTCCAAACATACATGACTGTCTACTCTTCATCAAACCTAAGCACAAAAACACAGATTTTTCCCTGTTTCTTTCGGTCTTCGTTGCTGAAGGCTCCTATGTCATGGAAAACCTTGGTTAAATAAATGTGTTGTGCTTTTCTATTGTCAATCTGTCTTTGTTATAGTCATGTCAGCCATGAACCTTGCACGGTGAGGAAAAAAATATTCCTTTTCCCCCTTACTTTCAGACTACTTAGAAGCCTTTTCTATTATCTGTTGGCAAATCACTAATACCTGATGGAAACCAATAAGTTCATTGTGGTTAAGTTTTAAGGAAATGCCAACAATGGAATTGATTTCATTTTATAAGTTAACATAAACCAAAAAATTCTAAAGGGCTGGAGGAGGAATTTCTTTACCTTCATCCTCATTTCTGGTATTTATGTGGGCTAATGACAATAGTCATTTTTTAGTAAGAAACTCGAGGGCTTCACTTTCCTACACAAGTAGATTCTTTTACAATGGTGCAAAGGACCTTTCATTGAAATCAGCTTCTATCTCAACCGCTGCACCTTACTTTAAGGTCCTTTCTATATTAACACCTCCCCTTCCCAGCCCTCAAGGTTTTCTCTTTCTGGCGTAAGTTCAGTTCCTCCATCAGCTGTTCTGCTAATATTCTTCTTCCACAATATCCTCTCATCTGTGGGCCATTTGTACCCCAGGATGAATTGAGCTCACAGAGCCTTTTATCCAATCAGTGGGGCAGTTCAGCCACCACACCCAGACTCCAGCTCTGTTGAGTGTTTCTCTCCTGTCTTGCCTTGACCACACTTCAACACCCCATCATATGTTGTTCCCTGAAAAGTTAAATTGTAATGAGCATTTTTGCAATAGGGTTGGACTGACAAGTATGAGATCTTGTTAGTGCACAGCTTGTCTACCATCTGATGCTGCAACTCATGCACTGCTACAAATTGGCTCCCAAGTTCAGCACATCTACACCCTCCTCCTTACACTCATGCATAAATTCACCACATACAAATAATACATCATAACCAAGAAGCTTTGCCTGAGCCATCTGGAAGGCCAGGTACTTTGAATGGTGTTTCTGGTAGTGGCTACAGGTTTGTGTCCATCCAACCAGACCTCTTGCTCCATCGCCATGAGATGAGAGGCACTGCTACTCAGCTGAGGTTAGAAACACAACTCTTTTCATGGCCATGTGTCAGAGGGCTGTTGACCAGAACAAGAGAACCGAGACAAGAAATACTAGACCCACTGGCACGGTACTTCCCTCTGGACGCATTATATATAAAAGTTCTACATATTTGTCTAAAATTTTACTTTCATGCTTGACTTTGTCATCTGTATTCATATCCAAGTAATGCTACCTCTTTAATAATTCAGTTCTTCATTGGTTAATGATGCCAAACTATTTGAGAAACAAGATTTCACAATAGATTCAGTCCTAAGTCACAAATTAAACTTTGGAGTTGGATGTTTGATTTCCAAGACAAGTTAGTTCTGTTACATTTTACATACTTTCTTATGTTTGTGTTCTTGGGCACAGGCTTTGTTTCCTGCTTTATATCAGTATGCTTTATTTTCTAAGGGATGATATCAAAGATTTGTCAAACTGGAAGCCAGTTGAAGTAGAAGACTCTATTACTATGGAATTTTTAAAAAGTTCTTTATATTAACTAACAACATAGAAATGGTTAAGACATGATGCCAACATTGAACTTCCTTGGTTCAAATCCTGGCTTCCTTCCTTCCTTCCTAACAGTGAGATCTTGAGTAAGTTACCTAGATTTTTTTCAGCTAGATGAAAATTATAATTACTTTATAGGTTTGTATTAATAGCAAATATTAACCTAAGGAAAGTAATCCATGGAAAGTTTTCTCATCTGACACAGAGCAAACATTAAATAAATGTTGGTGCTTATTATTAAGGTTAAATAAAAATATTAGAATAAGAGGAGTCAAAGTCAAGTAAATAAATGTTTATTAAATAAAAATTATTAACAGCCATAAGTGTTGATAATTTGAACAACTACTGTATGCACATTTACAAACATTATTTTACTTTCTATCCATGAAAACTTTGATATATGTATTATTAATTCATCATGCAGGGGAGTGATGCATAGAGAAACTGCATAACTTACTCCAGAGAGTCCATGACAACTGGACATAACACAGCTAGAATTTAAATCAAATCTTCCTCTAACTGAAGCCTGTGTTCTCATCTGCCCACTCTATTGCCTTCCTACCTCCTATACATGAGGCCCTTTGTCAAGCCTTTGCAGGGACAGCCCAGATGAACGCTCTACCTCTCCTGCCTTCAAGGAGCTTCCATGTTAGAGGATAACAGACCACTATAAGACAGTTTGATATAAGTCCTATCATACAAGTATATATTGTATATGAAGAATATACTTTGTAAAAGGAAGTTCTTTCTCAGTTTTCCACCTACATAAATATCCAATGATCATCTGTATTAATATTGAACACTCTGTAATATAAGAACAATTCTTTATTGTTTGGGACTGTCTCATATATTACATCCCTGGTTCTTGGCTAGTTAATGCTAAGAAAGCCCCCACAAATATCAAAAACATTCCTTGAAGCAGTGTTGTCCCCATTGGAAACCACTGTAGATATGGATTGCAAAATTGATTTCATTGGTGAAGATCCAGAAGAAAGGGAGGGAGGGAGCGAAGAAAGAAAGGGAAAGAAAAGAAACAAATAAAAGAGAGAAAGATGACTAGAATAAATTAAAGTAAGAATACCAGACCATAAGAATTGTTTTCTGAGACTTTTGTTTTATTGTGTGTATTTGTTTTACACACACAAACATGCACATACACATTCACACATGTCATTCAGTCAAAAAAGTTACAGTCTGGCCCTCTGAGCTTTCTCATGGTCTCGCTACTAACCTCATGACACCTTTCATTCAAAGATTCCGTGCAGCATCAGGAGAGAAGTCACTGAGTACGGGATTTCAGGGCAGTGCTCTTTTTATATATTTAAACCATTTCAAATGGGGAGAAAAGCTGACAGAGTGATGGTCAACTACAAAGGTATAGTTACAGAGCTAAGACTTGGATATAGGACACTTTCTCTCTCTCCCTCAGCTTTCATTTCTTCTCTTCTAATCCAAAAATAGATTTGAAGATTCAAGTCAGACACACAAAAAAGATGCTCCAACTTCATTAGCAATCAGGGAAATGCAAATTGATACCACAAAGAGATACTATTTCCCACTCACCAGATTGGCACACATTAAAAATTCCGACACTATCAAGTACTGGCAATGATGTGAGACAATGAGAATGCTCATGCAGGAATGTAAATCACTGGGACACCAATTTGGCATTATCTAGTATAGTTAGCACGTACATGCCCTATCCCTCAGTACTTCCCTAGGTTTATGCTTTAGAAAGACTCTTGCACAGGTATGCACAATATGAATAAGATGACATGAACAAGACTGTTCTGGGGTATTGATTTTAAAGCAAACAAACTAATCAACCAACCCCGGAAACAACTTAAAGTTCAGGAAAAACAGAACAAGTAAATAAATTATGGAATGGTTATATAATGGAATAACACATCAGTGGAACTTAATCAACAACTTAATCAACTTAATCAACAATAGCTATACACACCAATGTAGTTTAGCCCATGAGTATAATATGGACTAGATTAAAAGAAAATTGCATTCATCCTTAAAAAGGAAGAAAATTCTGACACATTCTACATCATGGATGAGTCTTGAGGACATTATGATAAATGAAACAAGGTAGTCACAAAAAAACAAATACTGTACAATTCCACTTAAAAATGAAGTATCTAGGTTAATCAAATTCATAGCAACGGGAAGTAGAATGGTGGCTGCCAGGGCCTGTGAGAGGAGAAAAATGGGGAACTGTTTAACGGGGACAGAAATTTAGTTTTGCAAGATAGAAAAGTTCTGGAGATTGGTTGTACAACCATGTGAAAGTACTTAACAACATGGAACTGTACACTTAAAAATGAGAAAGATGATACATTTTATGTTACGTGCATTCTGCTGCAATTAAAAAATTTTAAACTTAAAAAAATGAACGTTGCAGAAGAATACACAGGGTATGATTAGATTTTTAAAAATCTCAAACATCTGCAAATTAGCCATGTAATTCTCAGAGATGCAAACATTTTATGGCAAAGTTGTAATAAGAAGTAAGGTGACACTGTGAGATGGCAAAGGGCACATAGGGTCACTACTGATAGTTATGTTCTAACTCTTATGCCGGGTGTTAGATACAGTTTGATGCTTGTATGTGTGTAATATATATAGCTTATAAATATATAAATTCTTTTAAGCCAAAATGCTGTGGTCTGAGGGTCAGAATTGAGATCAGTATGATGGAGTGCATGGAACTAAGTTCCAGTTAGAAAGCCATTCTGTTTGCAATAAAGCATCCCATCTCCTGGTTGGAATCAGAATTTATGTGCAGCCTGTTCAATAAAATATGAGTAGCCACTGTTTTCTTATACTCCCCTAGCAACAGCTAAGCACTGACACCACAGAAAAAAGCCACATCACAGATGCTCTGGCAGTTTCTCTCTAAACACTCACTATTAGCCTAAGCCAAAATAGAATTCTACTGGTAGAAGAAGAGAAATTGAGGATCTGGGAGAGAGATTTTTTTGGGGGGGGGAAATAATTTAAAAATTGTTTACTATTAAATAAACTGTCATGTCAGGTCAGATTTTGAGAAATTAATTTTCTGTAATAAACTGTAGAAATTTAAAGATCTTTTTATATTTAAGAATAACCTTTTTGGTTCCATCAGGAACAGTGAAAAATCTAAAAAAATTGTTGTCCTATTATCATTCAGAATTCAGTGAGGGTTGAAGAGAATGTTAAGGGCTCCAAGCTGCCTGTTAGCTTTTGTCCACCTCAGTTCTAAACATTTCCAAGGGGTCTAAGCAGGAATGCCTTCAATACAGGCAGAGCTGTGGTCCGCCATGTTCCCTGGCTCCACCATGGTTCCAATCCATGGACATTGTCAGCTCCCAACCTCAGCTCTGGTCACCATCAGAGAAGTTCACCTGCTGAAACCCTAAATATACTATTCTTCTGACGTCAGTGAGCTCCAAGCCTGGAGAAAGGCTTAGACTGGAGCCAAGAGCAGAGAGAGCAGAGGATGAAAAAACGGAAAAAAAAAAAAAAAAATCAAACCAAGAGGCAGCACTGAGACAATTCCAGTGATGCTAGATAACTTGGGCCTCTCTTGCAGAAGAAGCTACAAATAGATTTTATTTTGACGTATAAATAAAATGAAAATGAAGAAAAGTTGATGACGACTTCAAGATCACATGCCTGACTTGGTGAGCTGACAAGGTCATTTATAATCTGTGGTATCTGTTAATAGAGAGCAGCATTGCTTACGTAAGAATTTTATTTCTACCAAGGAAGTACTTAAAATATATCCTGATAAGTTTAACTATATGATCGTCTGAGAGGTTTCATATAGTTGCCTTCCATAGACTCACCATTCACTTCCAAAAGATGTTACTAAGAAAATGTAGAAATGTCTCTTTATAGTATTGAATTTATAAATGTTTCCATCAAAATGGAGAAGCCAGCCAATACCTTAAAGCAGGAAAATTCCTAAGTGTCCACTTAGAGTTTCTATCCTCCAGAACTTATAAATTACCACCTACCCTTAACCAACGCTTCATTGTAAAATGTCTATTTTCACTTGTCTGAACTTTGTAAAAAAAAAAAAAAAAAAATTCAGGTCTCAAAAGACCTCAGATATTTAAAAATATAATGGATAATGGAAAACATCTCAAGTTTAAAGGCGTTTTTGCAAAGAAAACAAGTGTTATCCAATTTTGGCTACTCAAGGCTTTCCTTAAGAGATTAACACAATCTTTGGGATGTTTTCTTCAAAATAACTTGCTGCAGCAGTGAAATATGATTTTTAAAACAATTATTCTTCTTAAGTCTACATCATCACACATTATCCAACTGTATCATAGGTCAAAGACACTAAAAGGTCAAAATGAAATCAGATATGACCTACCAAAGAGTGAAATAACACTGGAGGGGTCACCAGCAATATCTCTATTCATAGCCTGAAACTAACACACTATAATCAGGTTATGAATTTACTGGAATAAGTGAAGATGGTAAAAGGAAGAGGGTAGAAATATACAGCAAGAATTCCTTACAGTATTATAGTACAAATATCAGTAAAAGTGTGACAAATTCATGCAAAGGTACTTTTTACTTGTTGAAATAAAACCTAAAGATGCATCTAATATAAATTGCATTGTGTGGAGGATTAATGAGGAAAACCAACAAAAAATAAATTGGAAAATGGACCAAAATGATCCCGTAAGAAAATGTGGAGCTATTTGCCTTTAATTATTCTTCTACTTTTCAAATAGACGCCATGTTGTTTTCTGCACTGTAAGTCAGCCAGGAGGAATGTGGACACCATTTCCTTTATTAGCAGGTCATGGTTTGTTGATGATGGCATTGCTTATTATAAATGGTGGGTTTATTTATTTTTTCCAGTTCTATCAAAATTCTTAACTGAAATTTCTTTTCTTTTGTTTATAATGTAGAACAAATGACCCTCTCATATTTGTGAATCTTCAATAAAATTAAAAAGTAAGCCATCATTAGTAAAAGACATTTAATACAATAAATTGGGTACACTGTGCAATTGTCCATGAGTTTTCTCCTCCCTGGAGGAAATGGCAGCTGATGCTTAAAGCATGTCATTAATAACTCTTTATTCAAAGACTGATTTCTGTTACTTAAGAGGCCAAGTTCACCAGCAGACTCTTAGTCTTGAGGCAAGCAGACACCAAGCATATTATGAAAGATGACTCACTTGACTATACCAGATGTACTGCAAAACTCAACAGGCTTCTGAAGTATGCCATCAGGGACAGAAACAGCTTTCCAGCTTACTGTACTGAGAATTTTCATTTCCTTTAGTTAGAAGAAACCAGACTAAAGGAAAATCTCATAAAAGGTTTTTGTTTGCTTAAACATTACCTATATTCTCACAAAAGGAACCTCTCTGTATATTTCTACCTGACAAATAATATTTAAAAAGGAATTTCAAATTGAACAGATATTAAAGCATTTAATAATGATTGTCTCTTTAGATTTTAATAATTTGTTTAAATGAATGGCATTCCCTTTCCAAACATTCAATAGCAAAGGGAAAAAAGATACCTATTATAAAGTATATGGTATTTGTTATTTTTTTTTTTCACCAGGGTTAAATTCATGAATATATATGTATGTGAACATTAGCTATAAATTTGAAAGAGAAACTGACATATACTTAGGTAAAAATTTGGAAAACACTGCATACTAATAACTTTCAGGGATTTATAAGCTGCAAAAAAAAAAATGAGCAGTTGATACCTATCACACCTAAGGGAGACAAACATCACAACATAAACACTACAAATTATTTATCTTCACAAAGTACAAAAGCATATATTTTATGTTGGCTCTTTCTCTGTTTTTTTATTTTTAAAACTGAATAAAAATTCAGAGGGAAATATATTTTTAAACTATGAAGTATAAACCTAAATAATTTTGAGAATAGAAAACTGAAATAGTAATGAATAAGAGAAAATTAATACCTGGGGGTTTAAAAAGAGATATAAGTGGCTTATAAAAAAAACTTAGGGATATCAACTTCTAACCTCAGCTGGATCAGGCCTTCTTTCATAAATAACTAGAAAAATATATATGAGTCAATAATTTCTAGGCAATGAACAACAGTGAGTACAAGCATGCAGTCCCTGAGAGAAGAGAAACTCATGAGGTGAGGCCCATGATTCCCTTGGAATTCTGCCTGGGCCTGGGAACAATTTTCTGACTGCAGCACAAGAGGGTGGAGTTCAAGCAAAGCACAGAAGTTCTGCTGATCTGAGAAGGAAAAGAGTTTGAGGTTGCTGAAGTTGCTTAAACCTGAATGGCTGGGTCCTAAAGGGTAGAGAGCCGTGAGAGTTGGGGAAAATGGGCTCAGAGGTCTAAACACATGTTCTCCACAAGTCCTTTGCTCAGGGTTGGGCTGTGTGTGTGCAGAGCGATACACTGTCTAACCAAAGGGCTGCTGCTGCTGCTACTGCATTGGGAGCCAGACAGAGATACTCAAATCAAACAGGACTGAGAGACTTTGGAATTATGGCTGTATTAGATAGAAAAGGCCTTGGCAATACCCCAGGATACAATATTAGCATTGCTGAGACACCAAAAAGTCTATGCCTTAGGAGAAAGGACCACAGCTTAAAGTAAGGCTTCCACTTACTTGTCTTTACAAATTATAACACTACAACTCATCAAGATCCACAGGGGAAAGAGTTTGGAGATTTGTCAATTTGAAGAGCTTGGGAAAGACCTTGGGCTCCCAGAAGATCCAATCTGACAAATTATAATAAAGATTAATACAAGTTCCATGTGATCATTTAAAAATTAAAAACTTCAATTAAACTACAAGACAAAAAATTAATAGACTTTAAAGAAAACAAAATATAGTTTCTACAACATACTTACAATTTCCTATATACAATCAGAATTTACTGTACATGTGAAGAAACATAAAAATGCTTCCCATAGTCAAGAGAAAGAATAGTCAATAGAAAGAGACCTTGAGACTACATATATGTTGGCATTAGGAAAGACTGTATAGAAGTTTTTATAAATATATTCAATAACATAAGGAAAAAATGACCATGATAAATCAACTGGAAAGTAATAACAGAAGAGAAATAGAAATTATATATAAAGAAGTTCTAGAACTGAACAGTACAATGACCAAAATGAAAAATTCACTAGATGAAAAATTCACAGCATATTGGACATTTAAGAAAAAAATGCATTAGTGAACTTGAAGAGAGATTAGTAGGAATTACCCAATTGGAAGAACAGAATAAAAAGATTGAAGTAGGAAATTGAACAGCATTTCAGGGACTTGTGGAACAATATCAAATAGTCTAATATACATGTAATTGAAATAACAGAAGGAGAATGAGAAAGGACATAAAAATATTTACAGAAGTAATAACCAAAAAGAATAATAATGACAAAATTTATTTAGACTTCTGAACAGAAAAAAATCAAGGCCAGAGAACATTTGAAAAATATCTTTTAAAGTGCTGAAAGAAAGATAAAATTATCAACCAGAGTTTTATATGCAGTAAAAATAAGATTCAAAAACAAGACTAAAATATATACATTTTAAGATAAATGAAAGCTATGAGAATGTATTAACAGGAAACCTAAGGATTGACTTTAGGCTGGAGGTAAATGATACTACATAAAACTCAGAAATAGTAAAAAATGATGAAAACTCATTTCCATCCCAGAGGAATGAATAACAACAAAAATGAAAAATAAATGGATAAATGTGAAAGATTATTTTTTTTGGTGTAATTTGTTTCAAAGATAAATGCCTATTTAAAGTAAAAAATAATATCATTGTAAGATGGGGTGAATAATGTATAACAAGGAAAACAAAACAAAACAAACAAACAAACAAACAAAAAAACAATAGTCCAAACCACTAAAAGGGAAGTGTCCTGAATTGTGCTGATATAAAACTATTAAATTTGTGAAGTGAAAAGCATGAAATCTGAGTAGGAAGAGGAAACTAGGAGAAAATATGAATTGGTACATTAGTGAAACTAAAAGAAATTGATAAATTAAAGATGAATATTTTGTGTCCTAGAGTAGCTACTGAAAGTAATAAAGCAGAAATAGTTACAGAACTAAAAAAAGAAATAGAAACGAAAATTAAAGGTTTTTCAGTTAACTTAAAAGAAGAGGGTAAGGGAATAGCAGACAAAGAAAAAATAGGATGAATGGGAAAAAATAGCAAGATGTATCTTAAACATAACAATATCAACTCGTACATTAAATGTAAATGGATTGAACAACCCTATTAAAACGCAGAGATCATCAGACTGCATATATAAGGTTCAGCTATATAATGCACTTTATAAACTAGAAATGTACATTTTTAATATAAGTGCAAATGTGCTGAAGTAAAAGGGTTCAGAAGATTTCCATGCGAACAGTCAGGATAAGAAAGTCGATGAGGCTATCTTAACACAAAATGGTCTTTAAGGCAAAAAGTATTTGTTGAGTTAAAGGCAGACAGTGCATAATAGTAAAGAAAGACAATTCATCAGCAAGACATGGCAATCCTAAATGCAAATGCAGTTAGAACAGAACTTCAAAATACGAGCTAAAACTGATAGAATTAAAGAAAGAAATAGACATAAAAGTTAGAGCTTTTTATTATTGCTCTATAAGTTAATAGAGCAAGTAGGCAAAAAAAAAAAAAAAAAAAAATCAGTGAGGATACAGAAGACCTGAAAAACACTACCCACTAAGTTCACCTGCTTGTCATTTATAGGCCATTTTATCCAACAACTGTATAATGCATATTTGTTTCAGTGGCACATGAAATGCTCAAGATAGACCATATGCTAAAGTGTAAAATAAGTTCAAAAAATTTCAAAAGTTTGAAAAGTGAAAGAGTATGTGCCCTGATCATAACAAAGTTAAGTTAGAAACTGGTAACATTTAAGATACCTAAAATATTCCAAAATTGTGGTTCAGTAATATAAAAAATAAAATATCCCAAATATTTGAAAATTAACACACTTTGAAATAACCTATAGATTAAAAAAGGAGTCACAGACAAATGAGAAGCCAGGTGCAGTGGCACCTGCCTGTAGTCTCAGTCACTTGGGAGGCTGAGGCAGGAGAATTGCTTGAGCCCAGGAGTTCAAAGCCAGGTTGGGCAACATAGCGAGACTCTGTATCTAAAAAACACAAAAGACAGATGGGAAAACATTTCAAAACAAATGATAATAAAAATACAACGTATCAAATATGCAAAAGGTAGGTGCAGCAGTACTTAGAAGAAAATGTATAACTGTAAGTGACTAAACTAAAAAAAAGAAAGATTAAAAATTTGTTATCAAGTGTCTATTTTAATATAGAAAAGGAAGAGCATATTAATCCCTAAGTGAATATAAAGAGCAGAGATCAATGAAAAAAATAGAGAAAATTAACAAATCAAAAGTTTCTTCTTTGAAAAGATTGTTAAAAATAAGTTCCTAGTAAGATTAATTATGAAAAAGAGAAAATATAAATTACTAATATCAGAAATGAATGAGAAATCACTATATAGCCCACATAGTTTAAAGAGAATAATAATAAGAGAACTTATTCTTTTGTGGGTTTTTTTTGGTTTTTTTTGAGACAGAGTCTCACTCTGTTGCCCGGGCTAGAATGAGTGCTGTGGCATCAGCCTAGCTCACAGCAACCTCAGACTCCTGGGCTCAAGTGATCCTTCTGCCTCAACCTCCCGCATAGCTGCGACTACAGGCATGTGCCACCATGCCCGGCTAATTTTTTTTTTCTATATATATTTTTAGCTGTCCATATAATTTCTTTCTATTTTTAGTAGAGATGGGGTCTCGCTCTTGCTCAGGCTGGTCTCGAACTCCTGAGCTCCAACGATCCGCCCACCTCGGCCTCCCAGAGTGCTAGGATTACAGGCGTGAGCCACCGCACCCGGCCAAAAGAACTTATTCTACTACATTTAATAATGCAGAGGAAATGGTTAAATTCCTTGAATGACATAATATGCCAAAAAATTACCTTAAAGAAATAGAAAATCTGAGTGGCTTTATATCTATTAAAGATTTTGAATCTATAATAAAAATCCTTTCCAAAAAGAAAACTTCAGACTCAAATTATTTCACTATTGAATCCTCTCAAATATTTAAGAAAAAATTAATATCAATCTTACACAAACTCTTTCAGGTATGAGAAGAAAAGAAAATGCTTTCAAAATCATTTTCTGAGGCCAGTATTAACCTGATACCAAACCCTGCTAAAGATATGACATTCCTTTCCACTTAACAAAGAACAAGATTATGAAGAAAATCCTAAGACATGTACTAAAAATTAATAACAGAATTTAGCAATGTTGAATAATACAAGGTCAATGCACAAAAATCAATTGTATTTTGGAACAAAAGATGGGGAGGAGACATCCTTTTGATTCTAAGGTAGGCAAATGATTCCTAGGAGAAAAAACAACACAAAAACATTAGTCATAAAAGAAAACTTAATAAAATAGATTTCATTAAAACTAAGAACTTTTTCTCCTCAAATGATACCTTTAAGAAAACAAAAATCCAGCTACTTGGGAGGCTGAGGCAGGAAGATTATTTGAGGCCAGAAGTTCAAGATCAGCCTGGGCAACATACAGAGATCTAATCTCTAATAAAAAAAAAATTAGCTGGGTGTGGTAGCATGCACCTGTAGTTACAGCTACTCAGGAGGTTGAGATAGGAGGATTGTTTGAGCCCAGTACAAGCCTGCAGTGAGCTAAGATTGTGCTACTGCACTACAACCTGGACAAGAGAGCAAGACCCCATCTCTCTTTAAAAAAAAAAAAAAGAGAAAGAGAAAGGGATAAATGAAACTGCAAAGCATTTTTCTATTTTGAATTTAATCCTTTAAAGTTATAATTTTTTTCTCTAAGTAAGATGAAAGAAAATATTTGCAAAACACATATATGACAAAGGACTCACATCTAGAATGCAGAAAGGACTACAACAAATCTGTAATGTAAAGACAACCTCATAAATGAGGAAAAGATGAGAACAGACATTGCACAAAAGAAGGTATGTAAATAACCCATGAAAAGTGTTCAACATCATTAGTCATCCGGAAAGGTAAGTTAAAACCATGAGATACCAACACACACACAAATTAGAATGTCCACAATCAAAAAAAACCTGACAATACCAACTGTTGACAAGGAGCAACTGAAACTCTCATACATTATAGGTAGGAGTGTAAAATGATTCCGTCACTTTAGAAAACAATTTAGCAATTTCTTATAAAGTTATACATGCACTTATACTGTATTAGCCAGGAGTATTCACCCAAGAGAAATGAAAACATGAATTAACACCAAAAGTTGTGCTGAAAATGCAGAGTAGCTTTAATTATAATATCTCCAGACTATATACTCTATGTAAATTATACATCAATAAAGCTTATTAAAAAATTTTCAAGTACAGACTGATTTACAATGAGCAGAACTACTTCTGCACAAGAGATACAAAAACTACTTTCACACAAAAGTCACTTAAAACAATTTGTTCCACTTAAAAAAATCCTAGGCAGTCCTCTCAATGTCATCTGTCTCTGCACATTACCTGGGCTTTCTATACCCAAATCCTAAGAAAAACTCTAGCAGGATGCTAAATGTGAAACAACACACTAAATGCTGTCCCTAAATTTCAAAATCGGGATAGATGATCTCAGATGCATGATTATGTATATAAATATTTATTCAAGAGTGGTACATGTCACTTCTCCCTAGAAAGAGCCGAAAATAGAGGGATGTTGATGAGATGGGTAGAAGAGAAAAGCAATCCAAGCAAATGTCTGTCCTGATTTTAGTCTTGGTACCCTTTTTGATGGTTACTGGACGAAGCAGAATTAGTGTTATGCCCAAGTTCTTAAATCTAGTCCCAAGGTGTAACATGAGACGGATGCAAACCTGGTGAAATGAGTCACAGAGATAGTTTATTAAGCTGCTCTCTACAGATGGTTTGGACATCCTCTGTTAAGACAGGTGGAAATTTTGGAAAACGACACAAAAACAACTGCAAACTTGACTGTACTGTTTTCCAAATGAGAAATTCTGCTAAAGATTTTACAAAGTTTGTGCATTTGTTCTCTATTCACAGTGAACAATCTTGCCTATGAAGAAAATCCTAAGAAATGCACCAAAAATTTGCCAGAATAGTTACTTACACAAATCACAAAAAACTATTTCATAAGAATTAGTTTTATGTATAATAACTATTGGCCAGTAACTGGATAGTATTTAGTTTAGGTTTTCAAAACTAAATAAAATGAGTCATTGGTAAAATTTCTTAGTTGTTTTAAAATTTCAGGTTCTTACATAGGGCAATCACATCTGGATCTTCACAAAAGCCCAGCAAGGTAGATTTTTATTTAAAAGAACCCAAGGAAACATGGTATAAAAGAAGTATATTTACAACATGATTAAAGTCAGTATAAAAAATTTTCAAGGCTAGTGTGTATTCCCAAATACAATTTTGTATTTCTCGTGTGACTGACTACTGACCCCTCAGGACAGAGATGTGACAAGCCTTAGATTCACATTAGACAGATTCTAACTTATCCTAATGGTTGCCTGTAGCTGTGTTTCTTTCTCTCCTTCTTTCCCTTTTACAATTCTTTGTTATAAGTACATCAATAATGGAAAAATGTCAAAGGTTGTGATTTAGAGATTAAAAACAAACAACTCCCTGTCCCCTGGCATTTATACAATCTATTTTTTTGCTTCCATATCTTGTCTTAAACATAGAACACTTATATAATGCTTTAGTTATTTTTAGAGACTTTGACATACTTTATGGATACAATCGTACAATGTTGTTACATACTATTATCCTTTTATTGTTTATAATTGGGGAAAGTGAGGTTCAGAGGCATTAAATGATGTCCCTAAGGTCAGAAAGCCAGAAGATGGCAATGACAAGTCTAAAATCTAGGATAACCGACTCTGTTTCTTTTTAAATTTTTTTTAAAAAATTGTTATATATTCATAAGGGACAAGTGCAATTTTGCTACATTGATACATTGCATTGTGGTAAAGCCAGGCCTTTAGTGCATCAGTCACTAGAGCAATGTATAGTGTATGCATCAAGCAACCTCCCATCATCTGCCACCCTTGGATACCTGACTCTTAATCTATTTCCCTATCAAACACAGCCAGAAATATTTTAATGGTAAAGATGAAATTAAGAAGAGTCTCAAATCTCTTACATTATCAATAGGCTTATAAGCTAAGGTATAGGGAAACTGTATTCTACTGCTGCAGTAGTTGGAGAATTTGCTTCCAAAATTCAAAGTGACCAACATTTTAGCTTCACAGTCTTTTAAAAATTAAAAAAAATCTAAAACATCCCTAGCTTCTAGTACTTCAATCACCACTAATTTGTCATCAAATCACATTTGTAGGGAAAATAAATACTTTTAAATTATAATAAAGGTCATAACCACCCAGTCTAAAATACGCTATGTTAGTAACAGAGGGACACGTCTTTTCAGAGAATGGACATGTGCAAAATCAACCTGAACCTGAATGTTGTGTTTCTCCCATTCAGCCGTGATTGATTGAAGCCCGTTGTTTGGCTTTCAGGTGTTGAGAGCTGCAACCTCAGAGCACGACTGTTCTCTCTGCTGCTCCCTAATGAGCATGTTATTAATAAAATGAAACACATTTAGCAAAGCCCAGCAGGTTCCTTGATCTGATCCCCTAATCTGAAACAGCATCCCGGCCTCTGACCGCTATGGCTACTTTTCCAGTCCCTTTTCCTGAGCTTTTGTCTTTCAGAGACAGCTCTGACGACAAAGCCACTGACTAGTAGGGTCAGGCCTACATGCACACTGGTGACAATCCTTCTGAATGACTGTGAGAATCCAGTTTGGCAGAGGAATGCATTTCAGAACAATACTATTTTCTGATCCTCACATGCAAAGGCATCCATGTTAACATCCACAAAGTTAGCAGTGAGAGGGACTCTTGGTGGCTAGAAATCAGAGAAGGTCACTACAGGGTCATTTTTAAAAAATTGATTTTTTGTAAAGGACAGGCAGATGTTAAACAGGAGTCAACATCGGGATGATGATTTATCTGCTAACAGCTGCAGGCTACAGCTGCAGGCTACAGCCCCCCTCAGCACCGATGTACCTCCCACACGAACACACCCAGGGCTGAGTCAGAACTACATGGAGGTATATTTCAAACAGCAAGCAAACTGCACGCTTGCGAAGTCATTATGGGAAATCACTGTTCCACCTGGGCGTGTTTGGCACCACAAATAACCCACTAAACATGACTCTAATAATCATTCCTATTTCAGTGAGCTGAAAGTTCAGTAGAGAACCAGTTGTGTTAAGGGGTTATGCAGGCACACAGCTTCCAACAGGGGTGCAGCAGAGAGATATTTGGGAATAAAAATGGGGGAGAAGTCTTTTTCCTTCTGATTTCCATCCCTCATCATCAACTGTACTCACTGGCTAGTTGGCTGCCATGTATTACCAATTCAACTGTGTGTAGCTCTGTGCTGCTCATTTCCATGAATATTTATCAAGTGCCTCCCAAATGCCAACACAGGGCTGTAAGCTGAAGATGGAAAGAGGAATGAGACATTTTTCCTGGACCTACAGAGGTCAAGTCTATAAACG
Source organism: Lemur catta (assembly GCF_020740605.2). Classification (NCBI taxonomy): domain Eukaryota; kingdom Metazoa; phylum Chordata; class Mammalia; order Primates; family Lemuridae; genus Lemur; species Lemur catta. The sequence continues at coordinate 134,419,739 of NC_059128.1, read as the reverse complement.
AGCTGGAGAGAAGAGCATTTGTCATAGTAGTTTGATTCCTATATTGCTTCCTTTGCAGACTGCCCCTGGGTGAACTCCCTCATCTTCAAATCTATCCTCTGTCACTGCGCCCATCTAGAGATTTAAACTTTAGGGCTTTAAGTGGGGAGATGTTGGTCAAAGCACACAAAGTTTCAGGTATGTAGGATGGATAAGTTCTAGAGAGCTAATGTATGGCATGAAGACTATAGTTAATCATATTGTATTGTACACTTGAAATTTGCTAAAAATAGATCTTAAGTGCTCTCACCACACATTCACGTGGTTACAAAAGGTAACTATGCAAGGAGATGTATTAATCAGCTTTACTGCTGTAATCATTTCACCATATATATGCATATCAAAATATCACATTGTATATCTTAAATATATATAACTTTTATAAAAAAAATAAAATCAAAAAAGTATACTGTGAACTATAAAACTCAAAGAACATTTACTTTCTTTGGCTGAAGGACGTAGAAATGGTTCCCTCCAAAAACAGCAATTTAAGCCACCAGGAGAGAACAGTGTGGCAAGATAGACGGGTGGGAAGAGGAGAGGTGGGGGGCATGACCCACTCCAAACAATTGTAAGTTAAACTTCCAAGCAGTGAGTTGAAGACTTCCGGAGTTAATGAGCAACTGCACAGAGCGCTGATCTTTTGCTCCCCGGGAACCAGCAGGCATCAGAGCCTCTACTCTTCCCAATAACAGGAAGCGAATACGCAGGTTGCTGGGAACAAACCTGGAATCTGCAGTGAAGGACAAATCTGTGGGATAACTCCTCTAATTCCACCGTGTGTCAGTGCCCATGATAGGATAATTAGACAGGCAACCGGAAAAGCAAGAGATTACATATTGTAATGGCTGAATTTTATTTTTCCCTGGATAGTGGTCTGGCTACTGGCTACAGAGAGGCCTCCCTACCTTGGAAAATAATTTTGCTCCTGAGACTGTTGAACTGATGGTGTATTGCAGGCTTAATTGGTTTAAAAGATTAAGTGAACTACTAAGGCTATGGCTTGCCTGGTTGTTGCTTTAAGAAGGGATAAGGTGGCAGTCACTAGACGGACAGTAACTTCCCTTGCCTATTGACAGTGTGTTTCCTGTAGTCAGACATCTCCGGACATCCACAGGACACAGTTTCAGGCTTCAGAATAATCAGGAATGGGTAAGAATACACCGACCACATCATTTTTCATCAGGAAAGCACAATTTAAAACAATGGGATACCACCACACACCTATTAGAATTGCCAAAATCCAGAACACTGACAACACCACATGCTGGTGAGGATGTGGAGCAACAGGAACTCTCATTCACTGCTAGTGGGAATGCAAAATGGATCTGCCACTTTAGGAGACAGTGTGGCAGTTTTTTACAAAACTAAATGTATGAACCAGCAATCACACTCCTTTGTATCTATCCAAAGGAGTTGAAAACTTATGGCCACACAAAAACCTGTACACAGATGTTTCTAGCATCTTTATTTATAATTGCCAAAAATTAGAAGCAACCAAGATGTCTTTCAGTAGGTGAATGGATAAACTGTGGTGTATCCAGACAATGAGATATTATTCAGTACTTAAAAGAAATGAGCTATCAACTCATGAAAACTCATGGAGGAAACAAAAATGCATATTAATAAGCGAAAGAAGCCAATGTGAAAAGGCTATGTGCTGTATGACTCCAACTACACGACATTGTTTAAAGCAAAACCGTAGAGACAATAAAAATACCAATGGTTGCCAGGAGTTATTGGGGAGGGAGAGATGAATAGGCAGAGTACAGAGGATTTTTAGGGCAGTGAGGCTATTCTGTATAATACCACAATAGTGGATACACGTCATTATACATTTGTACAAATCCATGGAATGTACAACACCAAGAGCAAAGTTGGTGTTGTACATTCTATGGACTTCGGGTGATAATGACATGTCAGTGTAGGTTTGTGGTACCATTTTGGTGGGGGAAGTTGATAATGGGAAACAGCATCCATGTGTCGGGGGAGGGGCTATATGGGAAATCTCTGTACATTCTGCTCAATTTTGCTGTGAGCCTACAACTGCTCTAAAAAATAAAGTTTATTTTTAAAAAGTGTGAACTGATGTTTTCTTTAGTACACAGCAACCAACACTCAGGTGCAGTTTTTTTAAAAAACTTAGTTTCTTTTTTTTCTAAGCAAGAGACAAAAATAGCTCACCTGCATCCTACCTTTTATTTTACACAATTTAAACTTTGAAAGCTAGAATCTCAGTGATTATCTAGTCTCATACCTTTCCTTTATGTTCTTTTCCTAAGGTCAAGGGTGAGTTAGGGCATAAGTCTATCTGGAACTCAATTCTTAAGCTTTAGGCCAAGGTACTATCACAATTTCACTCAGTTCAAGAAAATGCAATTTCAGTAAAGCGTAGTATTATTTGGTTAGTTCTTGAAATGACCATAATAACTTAAGAATGTATCTATCCCTGCCTTTGACCTTTCGATTTGTTTTTAAAAAATGGCACATGAGCTGAACTAGCTATTACTGTAATGCAAAACATTCCAGGTAAAAGGGATATAGCTTAGCCCTCTAGTAAAAGCCATCCTAACAAATATAAACTCTTCTGCCACAATTAACACTTGCTCTGCCTCATCTCTACCCAAGTTTTATGAATTATTTTCTAATCAATTCATTAATTGTGGCATTAGCTATGCCTTTTCATTCTTTAACCTATTTTGATGGGGAATCACACAAATATTTTCCAATCTCTATGACACCTCACAAAGAACAGGATTTACAAACATACTTGAACTCAAACTAAAGTAGGAGATAGTCCAGTACTTAATACCTAGCCTGAGGAATATTGCCAGGACCAACTCCCAGAGGACAGGCCATTTGCAGTCTTGAGTGGTGAACATAGATTTAAGGTTTCTTTTTAATTATCATGAAAATTTGCCTCCCAATTGCAAATCCATTAATCCATAAACATAAATCAATAAAATGGGTACAAATTATTCCCAGAGCCTATTTCAAACAAAATAAAACATAATTCAAATATGAGCAAGTGTTGAACCATTCTTCCCAACCACCCTTCAACGGACATGCCAGCTGCCCTGTCCTAGCCTCCCTGCGACTCCTTCCTCCCCCTTGCCTTGGGATCTGCTTTAGACGGTGTATCCATAGTCCCCTTCAGGTGGCGCTATGTCTTGTTTTCATGCACCTGCTGATTCACACCGACCAGCTAAGCCACACTTTGATAATCAGGGCACCATCCCGCAACGGCAGTGTCTGTGGGACAGTGACTTGGGTTTGGGACGGTGCCATCTTCATCTGTGCAGCGAGGTATATGTGAGACTGTGAACATGACCTTGCATTTTGTAGGGATTATTTTATAGAAATAAAAGGAAAACTGAAAATGAAAGCTGATATTACTGATAAGAAACATTGTTTAACAAAACAGCCTGTCTCTAGCCTCAGCCGAACACTCATTAGAACTAGGAAGATGACTGTTTAATTATGAAGAACGAACAAAATCAAAGAACACATTCTGAATATTAAACTGTCATTGCAGATTATAGGTGCATTGTCATTAGGAATTTATTTTTTTATCTCCATAGAAATAGAAATCCTTCGTAATACATAAGTCCATTTTCCAATTTTCCCACATTGGATTTTTCATATCTCCAGGAATGCATTATGTGTGAAAATAGAGGACTGCTGGTAGTTTTTTTCTACTATAATTCACATAAGAAAGCAACAGCATTATATGCTATGTGTAGGTGATAAACTACTTTTGTCAAAAGCCTGTAACTCAGCACAGTATCAAGGTAGAAGTTCAAGTAGTCATCCGGGGACTGGATGTATAATTGAACACAGAGCCACCTAAGTAGGGTCATTTAGGCTCCAGACTCATCTCATCTGAGGTGGGCCTTGGCTTGAGGACCTTGAGAACAAGCGTGAATGCTGTTAACTTTATCTCAAACACGTGCCAGTGGTATGGACAGAGAGATGGAGGCGCAAGAAGATTAAGCCACAAACTTCCCAAACTGAGAAACAGATACAACCTTCCACGTCCAACAGTTGATCAAATTTCAACATGAGATTTGGAGAGGCCAAACATCCAAACTGTATCACTCTCCATTCACACAGAGCAATTCTGAAGAGCCACAGACAAAATCTTATCAAAGTCAAGCATTTGATAGCTCTGGCATTAGTCTTATATAATGCAATTTGATCAATTAGATTTTTGAAAAGTGTTTCTTAACTGCAGTGAATCCCTTTTCGGCAATTTAGCCAAATTAGAGCAATTTACAAAAATAGGCGGAGACATACATTCTATTGTCATCATTTCCCCAAACCACTGGGGTTGCAAAGAAGCATAAATATTTAAAAAGTGCTCAGGAGAGTTTAATTCTGTCTTTGGCAATTTATTAATTTGCAAGAGACAGACGACTGAGATGTAGTCTAGCAATCACTAATTGTTTTTAGATTATTCATTAATGTATTCATTTCATAATTGCAAGTGAAAGAATGCATACTAATGTTCAAAGCTACAGCCCTTTCTGCATAACTTAACTGATTTTAATGGTTAAAAACTTAAATAGATTCACAGTGAAATCAGCTTTAGTAATGAATATGCTTACCTTTCATCAAAATAGACGGTTGTTTCACGCCATGATGAACTACTAGAACCACGTCTTCAGCAATCTTGTGACCCTGTGCAGACCTCAGATCCATTAATCCTGCCACCCTTTCATCTCACGCCCCTTGCGTGCCCACTTTCCCACAACCTGGCATCCACCATAGGGTTTATCATTATCATCACACGATTGCGTACAGCTTTGACTCCGTGGCTCACTCTTCCTTCATTTCGTTCACTTGGGAAGAACTCTACCCTGATTAAATCTGACTCTCCAGGCCCTCTGCACCAGGCAAGCAGCTGAATGTGGCTGAAACACACACACACACAACTGCTGGTCGCACATCAAGCCCACGACCCTAGAACTGCCCATCGATTCTACACTTCCCCGTCCATCTCCTCATTCATTTTCCTGATGTGAATTTCATATTTTGCTCTCCCCAGGCCTCTAACCTCTCCTTCCCAGCCCTGTTCTCATCCAGAGACCCTGCTTCCTATTTCCCTGAGAAAACAGAAGCAGTCAAAAGAGAACATCCTCCAGCACCTGCTACCATAGGGATTCACCTATCTGCAAATGGCCCAGGTACCAAACCTTCCCTGCTGCTCTGTGACAGCAACTGGCCATTCTGTCACCCAAAGTAAAGCATCCATTGCACACACATCCCCTTCAACCCACCCAACAGGGCTGCCCTATCAATCTTCCTTCTTTTTCCTATATTATCATTTCCCCCTCTCAACTACTGGATCATTTCCAAGAGCATACAAATATGCTACTATTTTCCCCTTCCTAAAAAACAATAAAACTCTCTTTTCTCCACCTGCTGCTCCAGCTAACTCCCCATTTCTCTGCTCCCTTTTATAGAGAAGCTCATCGAAAGAGCAGTCTTACAAGGACTGGCTCCAATCCCTCTCCTTCCATCTTCTCTTGAATTCACTCCAGCAAAGCCATCAGGCTGTTGAACCACAGATACAGCTTTTGTAAAAGCCACCAAAGGCCTCACCTGCTAAATCCAGTAGTCAGTTCTCAGTATTCATGGATTTGATGCATCCGCAACATTTGATATAATTAATCATCCCTCCTCTTTAATAAGCTACACTTGGCTTTCAGAACCCACCCCATCGCGTTCCTTACCTTTCTCCTGTCTCACAGGAGCTCCTTCTTCTTGCTGGCTCTAACTTATCTCCTTGGCCTCTCGATGTTAGCACACCCTGGACTCTGTCTTACGACTTCTCGTCTCTAGCCACGTTCAATCTCTAAGCTGGAGGTACTTAAACTACACTGCACATGAGAATCACCTGGGAGGGTTTGAACAACACCAAAGCCTGGAACCCACCACAGACCCATTACAGAAGAACTGCTAAGGCGGAAAGTGGGTTTCAGCTGAGAATCACCGCCCTACACGATCTCACCTGTCCTCACAGTGGTCAATGCTACCCAAGAACAGGTACCCTCAAAGGCACGTCTTCATCACAGATCTCGCCCCTGAACTGCAGACTTGCATATCCAACTGCCCACTTGATTTCTACACTTGGATGTCTAATACATATTTCAAACTTTTCAGTTTTATAGCTGAATTCCTGTTTCTACCCTCTCCAGACCTGCTTTTGTAATCTTCTCCAGGACAATGAATGACAATTCCATTCTTCAGCCGCTCAAGCTAAAAACCTTGGAGTCATCGTGATCATTTTTTCTCGCATTCCCCACATCCAATCTGGAAGAAAATCCTGTCATTTCTGCATCCAAAATATGACCATCCTGCTCCAAAACTCCATCACTTTTCCCCAAAAAGGTGCACTGCCTGCTCCCTACTTCCTTCAGTTCCTCACCCCAATTTTATCTTCTCAGAGAGGCTTTCTCTGACCACACTATTTAAAATGGTGCTTCCTCCTCCCCACTGCGTGCCTGTTGTCATTTCCGGCTTTATGTTACTTCGCTGCATTTATTGCAATCTGACAACTTATTTGTTTGTTAATTCTGTCTCTCCCTTAGAATACAGGCTCAAGAGAGCCCCACATCTGAAACAGAATCAAGAATATGGGCAGAGCAGATGCTCAGTAAAAGTTGACTGAATGAATGTTGGAATCTTTTATATCCTAGCAAACCAATCCCTCTAGAAATAAAAATTGTATAAGTGAATCAAGAGAAAAATAGCATGGCCATTTTGAGCAAGAAGGAAGAGCTGATCAAAACTGCAGTTGGAACACCACTTTTTGGTGCTATCCACTGGGTCAACAGTACAAATAAAAGATCATTTTGGTGCATGAGTTTGCCTCCTCAAAGACAGGGCTTTATGTGAAGAGCATGTTATTTCAATATAAACTGTGTCTGGATTTTATCTTGCCATGATCTGACTCAATGTCTCGCGCTGCTCAGAGCCAAGCTGTCTCCTAAGTTGATTTTCTTGTTTCAGAGTTTCCCTGCCAGGAAAAAAAGCAGAGGGCATTTGTGCCTCTTTAGTGTGACAACACGCATCTGTGATACCTGGTGGCTTCTCTGCACTGGCTGTTGGTGCAGCTGAACTGTGTGTGCCCTGGGCAATCCAGCCTCTGTAGTGCCTCTGTGGGAGTTTGACAAGAAACAGCAGAAAACCAACGCCTTTATATGGCTGCAAATTAAAATTTCTGCTGTGTCTGTGAACCTCTCCATCGTGAACATCAGCATCACAATATGAATTTTTTATATACCGGTGTTTATTTGGCATATGACAAAACAGACGCTAGCCAACGAAGAAGACAGATTCTAAAAGGCTATTTTATATGCAAGTGTCAATTTATATCTAATGTTAAAGCTTTTGAGAGTGAACACTTATTCGGAAGCTATGAAAGAGAATTAGCTTCCTGATTTTTAAAGACATAATTGTGCATATCTGACACGGCAAAAGCTATATGGCCCACGGAAACCTATAAATATTCTCCTAGGGAAACTGTAATTACTTAAGGCAAAAATGCATTAACTTCTCCAGATACCAAGGCAGAAACACTGTTAGTACAAACATGTCGACGATGGAGTTGTCTCACTCACCCAACGCAATGTTTCTTGCTGTAGAAAGAGTTGTGCTTCATGGATGGGAAACATTAAACCGAGGGATCAAGGAAACAGTACTGGAAATGTTAAAAATAATAAATAAACTTTTACGTAGCAGAACATAAAAAAAATATTTTTTTTTCCTGTACAGATACAGAAGCCTGTATGAAATTAAAGTGGATGATCAAACAGGGTGCAATAATACAGCTTGGGCTTATTAGGTCCTTTGGTCTAATGCTGGTGAGAAGACATTCAGTGGACTTTTGGCTTGATGGGTGAGCACACCTCATTAAAGTCTTAGAAACTTCAGTATCACTTGAAAAGAAAAATTGGACAGGCAATCCATTCGTTAGCCAAGGAAAGAACAGCTAGTGACACACGCGCTAAAAACTACAGGACCCAAGTGTTGAAAGGGACCCTAGAGGTGATCCTGTCACACTAACTCCACAGTTTTTAAAATGGAGAACTGAAAAAGGTTAAAAAGAAGTTGGCAGATCCAACCACTCAGTGGCAGCGTGAGTTTAACTTGCATAAGGCCGTGTCCTGTCTACCACACTGTGTTGCCTCTTACCCAAACCCAACTCTTCACAACTCACCCCTTATTGCTGTCATCAAATACAGCTGTAGAATTTCATGGCCGTCTCACCCCTAAGCATATATTGCTTTAAATCTAACAATTTCTTTCCTATTGGAAAAAAGGTAAAACTTTCAGTCGAGAAAAAAAAAAAGCACTGAATTATAGATTCCAATTCAAGTGCTGCAAGATGGCCTTGCAAGGAAGCAGAATTTATGAGAGAGAGGAGCGCACGCAACATGGAACATCAGCCCAGGATTGTAACAGCTATGTGCATGTGCCATGTTTGTGGAGGAGTGCCCGCCCAGCAATACTGACCCCAAAGCATAATCCTAAAGCATGTTTTAAACCCACTACCCTGCCTTATAAAACTGAAGGTGCATTTTCATGAGGAAAACCTTTGAGAACAAATTGAAACAGTGGTTAAAATACAGACCAACCACTCTTCTTCTTGGGTACCTGGAATCCAGCCAGCCAAGCCTGTGAAGGCTCATATTCTCCACCTAGAATAATGGCTCCTCTATAATAATATCTTCCCAAAGTAGGGATATTTCCTCTGCTATTGGCTACCTCCCTCCCATCAGACTCTTGGTCCCTTGCTTTCTTGCTTCTATAAAGAAGAATCTTAGAACATTTTCCCTTTTCCTCTGATTATTTGTGATAGTGACTAGTGGGAATGCCAAAGACAAAAGCAGGATGCTTTAGTGAAGACTAGTAATTCTTGTTTCTGACTGCACATTCGAATTGACGGGAGAGCTTTTAAAAATATGATGTTTGGACTCAACCCCCAGATTAACTGGTCTGGAGTAGGAGCCCAGCATCAGGTATTTTAAAAAAGATCTCCAAATGATTATATATATAACTATAGCATTGTTCTAGATTAAGGGTATATGAGCAAAGATTATGGAATTGTTGGGGATGTGAATTGAATCATAAAATAATAAGAATTTTAGAGCTGGAAGGTATGTTAGAGAGCTATAGTATAAGGATATTATGTGAATAAGGTCTCAGAGTTAGCTACTGGCAGAGCCAGAATTCTGGTACCTTGACCTAGTGAACTAGGTTCACTAAGGGTTATCCCCTGATATCGGAGAGAGAGAGAGAGAGAGAGCGAGAGAGAGAGAGAGAGAGAGACAGACAGAGACAGGAGAGAGAGAGAGAGAGAGAGAGAGAAGATTTAGCTAAAAATAAAAGGAAGTGGCAGCTTTGCTCAGAAAATATAAAACATATGGCGATCAAGAGGTGAACACCATAACACCATTCAAGGAGGGATTATTAGACAAATCCATGATGACTCACAGCAGATTAGTAGAAGCTGGAGGCTTGAAATGTGATAGCTAACCATAAGGGGTGAATGTCAGGGTGAAAACAAAACGTGACTTGGTTAATATCAAACAGAATCCAAGTTTAGGTGAACTACCGAAATGATTCCATAAAATATTGCATATGCTCTTACCATGTAAGCAAAGTGCACATTAGATATGTTCTTACCTCATAAAGAACAGTGCTTGGCATAGGCTAAGTGCTCAATTAATGACCGGTGCTCCTTCACTCTATGCTATGCTTTCTTCCTTATGATGGTGTAACACAGAAATTTTGTAATTGGTATTGACCCAATTGAAGAGTACTTTCTTCAATTCAATTCTGAACCACTGCAGGGGGTGGAGGGTGGTGGGGGTGGTGGTGGCTGTAAGATCAAGAAGCCAACAGCAATGTGGCTCTCCTTGTTTTCCCTTCAATCAAACATGCAAAGGACAAAATCAGTAACAGAAGAGATGATGGTGTCTTGTCTTAGCCCTGACAAGCTCAAATACTGCTTAAGTTCATTCATCTTACTATGACTCATTTTCCCATCTTAGAATTGGGAGTATAAATGCCTAATTGATAAGAAAGGTAGAATGCAACGTGTCCAATGACATACAGCAGTGCTTCAGCTAGCATCTTCACAGAAGAGATAGTCCACATAAATTCATTTTTAGATCAATTATATTCCTTTAAGAGCCATCTTCCAGAAAGATATCATTTTAATTGGATTATTAAACATTAATCATGATCCTACATTTTTAGTATATACTAAACATAATTTGATTTTGTTCTTGAGAAGATAGGATTAAGAGTATAGGCTGGGCATGGTGGCTCATGCCTGTAATCCTAGCCCTCTGGGAGGCCAAGGTGGGTGGATCGCTCGAGGTCAGGAGTTCGAGACCAGCCTGAGCTGTCTCTACTAAAAATAGAAATAAATTATCTGGACAACTAAAAATATATATAGAAAAAATTAGCCGGGCATGGTGGCGCATGCCTGTAGTCCCAGCTACTCGGGAGGCTGAGGCAGGAGGATCGCTTAAGCCCAGGAGTTTGAGGATGCTGTGAGCTAGGCTGACACCACGGCACTCACTCTAGCCCGGGCAACAAAGTGAGACTCTGTCTCAAAAAAAAAAAAAAAAGAGTATGAATAGCAATTATCTTATGTAAGAGCTGTGATGTTCTGAAAGGATATTAAGGTATGGAAAGTTATTTGTCCCAACATTTAATGCCCTGGATTATTGTCCTTATATTGTGCTGTTCTGATCCCTATTTCTGCTGTCAGAATATCCTGCTTCTAATTTGGTTCTCATTGTTTACATAATTTCTAGCCAAGGAGAGACTCTACATTTCTAATTGAGTAAAATGCATGAGTTTTGCAATGGACTTTTGTCACTTCCTGGTATTCATTTCAGGCTGTTAACTTGCTCAATTCTGGGTTTGTTTCATTCTGAAAATACTAGAAACCTGACTTCTAAATGGCTGAGCTGTTAGTGTTAGATGTTTTTCACAGTGTATATTGAATGTCAATTAATGACAAACTCTGGGAAGAATCATTGAAAATGTATCTGTATTTCTATTTTTATTTTAAAAATTAAGTGCATATAAATACACAAAGATCTTCCACTGAGTTACTGTCATTAGAAAACTAAGCCCTGACTCTAGTTGGCTTACTTTTCTGACATATTATATTTTCAGAAACCTTACATTGCACACCCTGGAAATAAGCTTGGTGAGCACACAAAAGTGCTCAGGCCACTGATTAAGGCAAAGCAGCTTTGCAAATACAAAAGCAAGGAAAAAACACAATTAGCTAGCCAATTGTTTTCCTTAATGTGAACACCAGCTAGCGGAAAATATTTTCGTGTTGGTGAATGAAGCTCTTTGCAGTCTTGGCAAGGCTAGTGCAATGCAGTCCTGGAAGAAACATTGTCCCCAAGATGCAAACACAGCACGGTCAGCCTCTCAGCTCTCTAGAAGCTCAGAACAAACTTTTTCTCCTAAAAGTTGAGAATGAAACTTAGCAGTAATGTTTAAACATCTTTCTAGCTCTCCTGTTGGTCCTATCCTGGTTCATTCCAGGAGAGCTTTTTTGCTTTCATCCACTCCCACGAAGTCTTTGCCTTTTGGAAGGTGATGTCCACTCTCCTACACTTGTCTTAGGTTTTCTAGACCATCTGGTCTCACTCTGCTGTTCCAAAAATTTCTGACTGCAAGTACTTTCAGTATCCCTTCTGAATTGAATTTTGGGAGCTGAGTATTTTTTTCCAAATGGACAAATGTATCATATTAATATAAAGATCAAGAAATATAGATGTCACTTGTCCTTCTCAGAAAAGCTGAATAAAATTGAAGAATTGGTCTCTGCTGGCACAAATGAATCTGCAAGTGCTTGGGGACATGATCCAGGGATCATTGTCATTAATCCCCAGTAACTAGCACAGTGCCTGACATGTTGGTGACACTCAGTGCATAAAAGGGAAACTAACAGACTGGCCATCTCTTCTATCTGCAATGCACAAGGGCTGTCCGGAAAGTATGCAGTCATGTAACATGAAAAATGTTATTAACAATGGCTAGATATTTTCCAGATAGCCCTTGTATGGCCCAACCAGTAGAGCGCGTGACTCTTCAACAGATACTCAAAACCTGGAGCTTGGCGAAATTATGACAATAATGAAGTCACTAGAAAAGGATGCCCCACTATAGATGAAAATGCCAAACAATTAAGACAAATGATCTTTTCAGGAAAAAAAATTCCAGAACTGTTTCACATGCATTCACATTAGATTCTTCTATGATACAGAAAACAGTATGAAACAGAGGAAAGCACGTGCCTTTATAGTCAAAAAGACCTGGGCTCAAATTCCACTGCCTATCAATATTTCCAGCCACGTGACCTCAGTCTCATATTTAATTTCACTGATGCTTGGCTTCCTCAAATATACCACTGGGATAATAAGAGCTACTTCAGAGGACAGTTATGTAAACGTAGCTGGCATAAACTCAGCTAACGTAGGGTGCTGATGACATGGCATAGAAGATTGGGCAAGAGGCTTGATTTTGGAGCCAGACTGCCTACAGTGAATCTCAGCTGATGTTACCATTTGGGCAAGTGACTTAATTTCTCTGTGCTTCAGCATTCCGACTTATAAATGCAGATATTAATATAATCCACCTCATCAAGCTGTTATGAGAATTAAGTGAATTAATGTATATAAAATGTAGCTCCCTACCTAGCACAAAATAAGCAGGAAATAAGGTAAATAAGCCCTGGCCAGAGATCAGCTGAGTCCTCACTACCCTAACCCTAACACTAACCATAACACTAACCCTAACTCTAACCCTTACCCTAACCCTAACCCTAACCCTAACCCTAGGATGTCATGACTCCTGGTTGTCACATCTGTTTACTGGTGTTTCTTTAAGGCGGTGTGTTTGGTGGGAACAGAGGGTGGGGATTCATTATGTCTCAATTCAATATCATATTCCTTTATAAAACTGCCTTGAGGCCAAGAAGATCTGGAATATGAAAATACAGAATTTGAAACTCCAAAGTACTCAAACTCCAGGAAATCGCAGCTTCCATGGCTAGGCAGTGAGCAGCAGAAACAGAATCAGCAGAGTAGCAGCAACATTCCAGAAATGTTTCTGCCTCCAACACATTTCTACCTCTGAGGACAGTCAGCATCTATTGCCTCAGCCACTCCCTCTGGATGTGTGAAAATCCTTCCTCGTTACTGCATAGAGGGTAGTAAACCAGAAGAAATGCTAGAAAAAGTCCAACCCAGCAGTTCGCACATGCTGGGCCATATTTAGGGGAGAATTCCTTCCTCAGGGTGTGTCCAGATGTCGACAAAATATTGACAAAAAAGATTTGTATGGAAGTAAGGCAAATGGCCGGGCCCTTATTGGGAACAGCATCCATACAAACATGGGACAGGCCCGTAAATAATAAAACCAGTCACGTGACATTCTTGGCGGTGGTGGCAATTGTCTTCGTGGCATTCGTAACTCACACTCTTTCTTCTCTCTCCCTCCAGAAACCACTTCAGAGGGTGAGTGGGGGGAGAATGACATCACGGGGCTAAATTTATCTGCACTACAAGCCTAAGTTGTTTGCAAACGTCAGGACTTTATTTCCAGGGGCAATAAATCACTTATCTCCCAACCGATTGAGACATGCCAGTATATACAATAATGCAGTTCAGGACTCTCATCTAGTCGGATCCTTTCCATTTGCAGTTGATCAAAGTGCCACTCAGCATAAATAAATTGCTCAAGGTCACATGGCCAGCAAGCAGCAGAGCCACCACCCATCTGAAACCAAGTCTGGTGATTCGAACCTGGTGTTTTTTACACAACACATCACATCACATTCCCCTCTGCAGAGGCCTAATATGTTACTCAACTGAATAAAAACTTAGTAGTTCTGGATGTGACTCACTTTTCCTCCAAGACATATACCATCTTCCCACTAGGAACAGTCATCTAGTCCCCACATAGCTGCTGGACCACTTTTTAACAGGTAGGTGGCTATACTGCTATTTCAAAATACATGCTACTTATGCTAAAGCCTACATTTCATGTTCACACATTATGCTGCAAATGTTTGTACCCTGGACTGAAAATACATTTATGAAAAAAAAATGCGGCTTAGCATTGCTTGGACAAAATTTGTGTTTTTACGAAATTATTTATTATGGCAAAGAATCTTTAATTCCAGTGACAAGACTGCCTGCAGCAATGTTTAATATTCATTCACTTTTATGCAGGCAGAAAATTGACATTAGAACAGGCCTATTTTTATAAAACACATTCTAGGTTTTTTTCCCAAAAGATACTTGATACTTTTTCAAATATTATTCAAAAATATGCATGGAAAGTGTAGCCTCAACTTGCGATATCAAGTCCTAACTTTTTATTAGCCACTACTTCCAATCAAGGGCTTTTGCAAACGTCCTGTCAATGCAGCAGGCCCAAGAGCTGGGAGAGTCTGCTAACAAGGACAGACAGTTCAGGCCCTGCCATGTGTCCTAGACACAGGTCACAAGAGAAATGAAGAATCTTCTCCCTGGGTGAATTGACAGACATTTATTTGCTCAATATCTATCTAGGCTGCAGATGTTGGAAAATGTCAACCTTCAGAAGGAACAAGGAACTAACTGCGTCTTGACCCAGACTGACTGCCAGGAGAGAGTTATGATTTGGTAACAGATGGGCCAAAAAAAAAAAAGAAAAAGAAAAAATCTCCCATACAATGAGCTATACAGACACAGACAGATTCTGGCAAATTCACTGGCCCATCCTTCCTAGAGCCCCAGGCACAATGTGAGCAGTGAATTGAGTGTCACTGTGCCCCTTGGGTCAGGGCAATCTTTGCACAGGCTTTGCTCAGCCTATTTGCTGGTCTGTCTTTGAATCGTTCATGCCAAGACGGGCTTAACTGAGCAGCCGTACATCTGGGCTGCTTTCCCGGCGGCAAAGCAAACCATGTGGTCAGGAGTTATTTTATGGGTTGAGAGAGGGTAAAAAGCAACACCAAAACAAACAGGCCTGCACCAGAGGGAAATGAGGAAATACACGGAAGTGCATCCTGGGACGGAGCCAAGGAGGAGAGCTCTGTCCTGATGGGCTCGCTGGAGCTGCCTCTGCTATAACACGAGGGCTTCAGGGTCCACAGGATGCAAAAGTCTGAAAACAGTGCTGCCAGGCTAGGAGTATCCGATCCGGTGAGCAGACAGGTGAGGGGAGAGGCATCAGAGAACTTCTCACAGCACCCGCCCTCTGAAGCCTGGCTTGGGTGCACAGTGGGGTGGGTCCCTCCTAAGCCTGGAACAAGGGTACAGCAGCCTCCAGGAAATCAGCAAGATTAAGTCTACCCCCTGGACCACCCAGGCTCCCATTAGGGAGGAGATTCCTTGCTCTTTAGGATAATAAAGGGTAGGTATACTAATAGGAAATATCAGGTCTTTATCTAGAAACCAGAGAAACTTGCTAAAATACAACAGTTTATTTTTGCTAAATTTTCACCTACTTGTATTTTAGTGCTGTTTAATCAATACAGCAGAATCATCTAGACCCAACTGGGAGTTTTTCCTCGAGGCTTGATCAACTTGACGCAACTATTATGCTAGCGGTTCAGCAAATAAGCAACCTTTACTGAAACGGGAAGATTTAATATTGTGAAGATAGGAATGTCTCTCCCCTAAATAACATATAATATAATGTAATGTAATTATAGGTAGCATCCTAGAGGGTGGTGGGTTTGCTTCGGTATGTATAGTTGGGGTTATCTCATTTATTTTATTTTGGGAATTTTGTGAAATAATTTGATGTGTGCATGGAAGAATAAGTCTCCAAGAGCATAATGAAATTATGAGAAAGAAAAATAGAGCACATGTATGTTTGAAGCTGAGGAAGCTGATGATTTGCCTAACTGGCTATAAAACTTACTACAAAGTTTCTTTAATCGACCCAGAACAGGAGCAGACAAACGGATCAATAGAGATGCCAGAAAAAGATCTGAGTATCCATGGGAAATTGACATGTGACAAAAATGGTATTTTAACTTACAGGAGAAAAGATGGCTTATTTAGTCCTTTTTCCTCTAAATCAAAATTTAATAAAGTTTAATAAATTCTGCTGTCACCATTGATTAACTATTTTGAGGAAAAAACTTTGAACCTCATCCAATATCAAATACAAAAATAAATTCTAGATGAATTAAAGATTTAAAAGTCAAAAATTTTTAAAAAATGAAATGGAGTTCTTAAGCAAAGCAGGAATCCCTAAAACTACAAAAATAAAAGACAATTTTGATTATAAAAAGAAGTTGAGGAAAAACATTTAGAATGTTAAATGATTCCACAATGTCAAAAGCCAAATTCAGACTGAAAAAAAATATTTGCACACCCCATGAGAGCTTGCGAGCTAACTTCCATAATGTTTAAATTAATAAGAAAAAAGCATAGAAATCAATAGAAACAGGCATGGAATATGATTCAATCCTCAAAATACAATTCACAAAAGAGAGTCCAAATGGTTAATAAATAAAAAGATTTTCAACTTCACAAATAAGCTGGGAAATGCAAATTCAAAGTACAATGCATGCAATACTTTATCCAGTTGATTGGCACAAATTACAAAGAACTCTAATGCCCTGTGCAGGCCAGGAAAAAAGAAAAAGTTCTCTCACATGCTGCTGGTGGAAAGTAGATACTACACTTTAAGGAAGTAATCTAATAACACCTACTAAGTAATTGCAATGTGTACCATTATCCCCCTTCCCCCAAAGAAATCTCCAAGAAGAATCTAAATTTTCATGAATTGGTAAATGGCTGAATAACTTATGTTACATCATACTGTTCAGTAAAATATGAAATGTTGTGCAGCTGTTCAGAAGAATGAGTTAGATCTGTAGCTGTTGAAATGAAGGAATGTCAAGGCTACCTTGTTTGAGAGTAAAAGCTAGTTATACAGAAATGTATTGTGGGCCGGGCGGGGAGGTTCATGCCTGTAATCCTAGCACTCTGGGAGGCCGAGGCAGGAGGATTGCTTGAGGTCAGGAGTTCGAGACCAGCCTGAGCAAGAGCGAGACCCCGTCTCTACTAAAAATAGAAAGAAATTATATGGACAGCTAAAAATATATATATAGAAAAATTAGCCGGGCATGGTGGCACATGCCTGTAGCCCCAGCTACTCGGGAGGCTGAGGCAGAAGGATTGCTTATGGCCAGGAGTTTGAGGTTGCTGTGAGCTAGGCTGATGGCACGGCACTCTAGCCCAGGCAACAGAGTGAGACTCTGTCTGGAAAAAAAAAATAAGAAATGTACTGTGATGGTGAATTTTATGGGTCAACTTTGCTAGGCTATAGTGCCTAGATATTTGGTCAAACACCCGTCTCAATGTTGCTGTGAAGGTATTTTTAGATGTCATTAACATTTAAATAAGTAGATTTTGAACAAAGCAGATTAGCCTCCATAATGTGGGTGGGCCTCATCTAATCAGTTGAAGGCTTTGAGGAAAAAAGGACTGAAATTCCCAGAGAGAGAAGAAATTTTACCTCCAGACTCCCTTTGAACTTGTGACTGCAGCATTGATCTTCCCCTGGTCTCCAGCCTGTGGGTCTGCCCTGTAGATTTTGGATTTGTCAGCCTCCACAATCATGTAAGTAAATTCCTTAAAATAAATTGTGGGCTCTCTCTGCTTATATATACTATCTATCAGTTTTGCTTTGAGAATCTTAATATACTCACATAATATTTCCAATAGTACAAACAAAATCCTATGCACATATACTTAGATTTGTATAAGTTTGTATGAACATGGGGAAAATTCAGGGAGAATTTGTACCAAGTTGAAAATACTGATATGTGTGTGTGTGTGTGTGTGTGTGTGTGCGCGCGCGCGTGCTGAGGAAGAGCAGAATGAAAATGCAAAATCTAGAGCAAAATAGAAAAAGCATGATATAACAGAAAGAACAATAAAATTGTAAGTATATAAAAACTGAACATGCACACAAATAAAGACACATAAATAAACTAAATTTTAAAAGGATCAATTTGGATCAGATAGTAAAAGGTCTTTCACACCAGGCTAAAAAGCATTAACTTATCCTATACACAGTGGAGAGTTTTCAAAAGTTTAAAATACACAAATAACAATTTTAAGAGAATTTGCCAAGATAAGCTCATTTCCAGGTATAAAAAGAGCGTAGTGTTTAGAAGCTTGGGATTTGACATCCGGCAGATCTGGGTTCAAACCCCAGCTCTACCACTTATTTAGATGTGACCCTTTATTTATTATTTAATTCCTCTGAATTTCAGCTGTCTTATCTATAAAATAGGAATAATCGTATCTGCTTCACAAGGTGGTTGTGAGTCTCCAATAAGAGCAAATATGGAAAGCACTTAATATCCTGGATGGAGGCACAGAGTCAACAGTTGCATTTATTGCTACTGTTGTTCTGCTGTTGTTAGGGACTAGAGGCAGTGAGATTACTAAAGGACGGTTGAAAGAGTCCAGATGAAGTTTGCAGAATAGCTAAGTGGTTGGTAGAGTAGTTGGGGATGGCCAGAGTGCTACATAAGGGAAGTTGTGTGTGTATGTTTGTGTGTTTGTGTTTAGAGAGAAGAGGGGATAGAGAGGGAGGGGTGGATCTCAGAGGTAAAGTCGACAAGATTATCTCAATGTCAGGGATGACTCTGAAGTTTCTGGATCTGACAGTGTCTTAGTCCATTTGTGCTGCTATAACGGAATATGACAGACTGGGTCATTTATCAAAGACGGAAATTTACTTGTCACAGTTCTGGAGGCTGGCAGGTCCAAGATCACAGTGCTGGCATCTGGTGACTTTTGAGGGCCTTCTTGCTGCATCCTTGCCTGGGACAAGGGATGGAAAGGCAGGAGAGGATGAACTCTGTGTCCTCAGATGGCAAAAGAGCAAGAAGAAGAGCAAGCTAGCTCAAAACCTCAGTGAAACTTTTTTAAAAGGGGCCTTAATCCCATTAATGAGGGAGCAGCTCTCATAGCCGGGTCACCTCTTAAAGGCCCCCGGTTTGTAATACCTTCACACCAGCGACACGTGAATGGTGGAGGGAACACGTTCAAACCACAGCAGATAGTGCTGTTACTCATGGAGGAGGAGCAATTTGGGGAGATGAATTGGGATGGGAAGTTTGGGAGACATCAATCAGTGTGCCCAGCGTCACAGAGCTAACATGGCCACAATTACGGGGACTGGCTTGTAAGTAGATGAAGAAAATTTCAGAATGAAGGTGTATGTCAAAGGCATCAAGGGCTGTCAAGAATCTGGAAAGAGGAACATCAAAAAAACACAATGAATTTGGTAACTGGGGGAAACTGTATCCTTGTCAGGGTCTGACTTCAATGGCTTTGTGAGCAAAGAATACAGAAGAAGAAATCATAAAAACTGAGTATTTTGTCAAGGAAAGTAACAGACAAGGGAAATAGACAGATAAAAAGTGAGTTAGAATATCTTGGCCTCTGTTTGAACCCCTCCAATGGCTTCTTCATTCAGAACGAAATAAAATCCTTACCTTGGCCCGCAAGGTCCTATCTGATCTGGCCCCTGCCTACCACTTCAATTTCATGGCCTGCCACTCTCCCCATGGGGGAGTTTGTTCCCCAGTAATTTACCAGTGGACCTTCATAACCTCAGCTTCTTGTCTACTGATTTCTATTACTATTTTCAGTCTGTTTGGATCAACTATGAGGAATCACAAAATTTCTCTACATCTTAAACTATTACATAATCTGAAAACAGAACTCCTAAGAGACATGTGGTGACAAAGACAGAGCTTTTGTAGCTGCAGTTGGTCCAGGACAGAGTGTGTCTGGTGAACGTGAGTTATGGATATTTGTGAATCACCTCAATGCTCAAGTGTCTCAGTACAAACAACTTTCATTGATCTCTTTCTCTCCTCCCTGTTCCTCTGCCCAAGTTTTGACTCCAATTCTTTATTTTAAAATTTAACTTAATGCACAATAACTGTATTTACAATCTATACATGCAAAGTCCACTGAAATAGACATTCATCTTTATTGTTTCTTTAATACCTTGGCAAAAATCCAGCTCATTATGGAATTTAAAAAAAAGCTAAGTAAAGAGAAATTAGGTGCAAAATGCCCGCCAATTGTTTGGGATCCACTGAACAAATGAGGCTGATCTGAATTCACCCAAGTGCTGATTCAGACCTGTAGTCTAACCGGTTAATCCTACTCAACTAGCACAGAGGTTTGATCCTTACAATATCGGCCAGCTCAGAGCTGAAGTCTATGACTCTGGTCCCAGCCTTCCTGCTTGCACTCGTTTTCTATTGCTGTCGTAACAAATGACCACACATTTAGCAGCTTTGCACAAGACAATCGGTTATCTCAGAGCTCTGTAGGTCAGAAATCCCATGGTGCACTTGGTTTCTGTGCCCTGAGGCTCACAAGGCTGGTCAGGCTGTTATCTGGAGGCTGGTTCCGAAGAATCCACTTCTAGGCTCATGCCCCTGTTGGGAGAATTCAGTTCCGTGTGGCTGTAGGACTGAGGTCCCCATTCCTTTGCCGATTGCCTGTTGGGAGCTTCTCTCAGATCCGTAAAGCCACCTGCAGTCTTATCCTATTGGTCTCCCCATCAGGGAGCCAGCAGCGGTGACTCCCAGGTGGCTCATGCTTCGAATTTCTCTGACTTCCTCTTGTGCTGTCTCCCTCTGACTCTAGCTGGAGAATGTTGTCTGCTTTTAAAGATTCATGGGATTAGCTTGGCCCCACCCAGGTAAATCAGGAAAATCTCCCCATGTTAAGGTATATAACCCGCATTAGATCTTCAAAGTCACCTTTGTCATATAATGGGACATATTTGCAGCTTCCAGGGATTAGGGCATGAACATCTCTGAAGTTTACTCTGCTAAACTCACTGCTCAGAGCTCAGAAAACCATGACCATAAACCCACTGTATCTGTGCATCTCATCATTCAATTCACGTTAGCTTGAAATTTCACAGTCTGCCGTTCTTCACGCAGGTCTCCTGCCTGTGTTACTAGACAAGATACGTGCTGCCAAGAACTTTGAAGAGTCAGATTCCTTGTATAATACGGGGAGAATGAGCCCTTTCCCAGAAAAAAAAAAAAATAACCACAAAAGAATATTTTAAAAAATTTAATGTTTCTTGGCCTTTTATTTTGCCCATAGCAAGTTGAAAGCAAACCTTACTAATAGTTAACATTCTCCATGATTAGCTCTATAACAATTCCTTCATTTTATTATTAATATTACAGCAATGTATTTGAGTAGTTTCAAAAAATTGAATGCCTACGTGAATTGTTCACAAATGAAGGAAGAAAGAAATGACTTAAAGTAACAATTCCTAGCTCCAAAACTCTATTTGTTTAATCTATTTATTTTGAAACCTGGTCCTACATATAAACATTCCATTAGCATGTGTAAACTTGCCATTAAATGATAGACTTTTTACAGATGGCAAGGGAATCCTCTCAGCTTTGATGGGAGTTATATAACAGAAACCACACGAAAAAGAAGACCAAAGTGAAATGGAACAGTTTCCAAATAGGTTGGAAGCAAGGATTAATGATATTAAATTATCACCTAGGAAACCAGAGGTTTAAATTTGTAAAGATTTCACCATTAAGGTCAGTTAGAGTTTAGTGTCAAGATTTTTTTAAAAATGTGCATTTGCTTCACTGCATCAAGGAAGAGAAAGTCACAGAAAATAGAGAAAGATGGCAAAAAGGACCCTGCCCTGGGCCAGTTCTGTAGCTGTTCCCTGCTCTGAAGAGGAGGCCACATGGGAGAGGCAGGGCTGCTTGGGTACATCAATGTCCCTGCTCACTCTCAGCTCTCTTTATAAATAGACAAGTGACAGTCACCATTGTGGCTACAAATGCCATTACTCAAATGAACACAGGACAGTGAGTGCATATGCCTTTGAAAGTCTATACGATATTCTAATGCAGAAGGGAAACTCTTCTAGGTCTGTGACCCTGCGTAATT
Source organism: Lemur catta (assembly GCF_020740605.2). Taxonomy (NCBI): domain Eukaryota; kingdom Metazoa; phylum Chordata; class Mammalia; order Primates; family Lemuridae; genus Lemur; species Lemur catta. Next base: position 134,397,675 of record NC_059128.1, on the reverse strand, counting down.
GTTCTTATACTGGCTGCCAAAAAAAAAAAAAAATCACATAAGGTCATTTTAGACACTTCAGTGGCATTGATACTTTCATGAGGCTAATAAACCCATGGCTTAAAATGTTGTCATTTTGTATATGTAGAAGTTTTGCTGAAACCATATAACCTTTTCTAAAGTACACATTGACTTATTCTATGTATTAAAAACTTTGCAGCGTGCCATGGCCAAAAGTAATAAAGTTCAGGTTTCAATGTGAGCTGTTGAAGAGTCCCACATGTCACCACAGCCACAGTCTGACTACTGTAGACCGTGGTAATTCCTTAGGTAGCCCCAGAGCAAAGAATCCTTCAAGGCATGGAAGGTTGTGCCATTATTTTTCAAAATATGACACTGAATATATTTTTATTCCACCCCAAGTTAGAAATTCAATCAACCAATCGACAATGACAATCCCAACCAAAGTTACTCTTACCATTACATATAGTTTAGTGCCTATTGTTGGGAGCTATAGGTTGCCGCAGCTCTCAATCAAGGTCAATGCCAAAGTGAGCCCAGAAGCACTTAACGTTAGGGGTGGAAAGGATCTTAGAGATTCTGTAGTCCAGATGCCCCCAAACCCCAGGCTTTAGGTCCATAACAAAGAATCTACCAATCTATAAATGCAACAAGCCTTATATGTTAACATACACATATGTATTCATACACACACACACACCCATGTACATATAATATACTTATATGTGGATTCATACATACATATTACATTTGAAATTATATTGAAATCATTTGCGTCCCTTTCTCCTTCCCAAAATAGTAGTCAGGGTCTTTGTGATCTACTGGCTTAGAATAAGCTTAAATTTCTTCCTGGATTTTATTTTCTGAAACCCTAAACTTCTTGGAGGGATTAAGTTATGAAAGGTGGGAGATGAAATGGGGTTGGTATAAATCAAAGGAAGGAAGATTTTCCATACTGAGAAAGATATGCAAGTCTCATGAGATAGTACAGTGGATGGGAAGAGCAAACAGGAACGATAGGTGGAGGGCTTTCCAGTTTTCTAGTGTGTCTGTCACGTCTGGGCAGGTGGGGCCTCCAACCAGGACTTTAGACTTGGCAAAGGTTGCCATGGCCAGAGAACCAGCAGATGAGGACCACATGGTTGAGGACTGAGTATTCCAGTGACAATCAGGTGCGCCGAACATTGGAGGGCTCTCCTAGGAGCAATGGGGACCACAGTAGCAACTGAAATTAGATTTATTACTCACAAATCATTTTTGTGATACTCAGAGCCAGATTCAAGTTGCTTTTTAAAAAGTAGACATTTCATATACACCAGAATGAATGAAGTGATCCTGGTATCAGCTATAAACATGCATGTACAACTACTCTGAAATGTATATAGATGCTGTTCTGGAGAATCTAAGGAAATTTAATCACAAGGAGTCCTAAGTGTGTAGTCCTTAGGTCTCACCAACTTTTCAATCAGTGGACACTAGAATTACACTGTTACCACGCTGGGTCCCTCATGATGACATAGAGAAACAGACCCTCCTGCTAGATTGGAAAACCTCATCTTCTCCATCTGGCTCATTTCTCAGGAGAAGACGCTGAGACTTGGCAGGAGCAAGTCAGAGCTGTGACACAACCCGGTGAGGAAGGGGGTCTGGCCGTGCCTTTCCATCCTTGAGTGGTCAGAGTCCTGCTTTTCTAACCCTCTTTCCTCTGTGTTCTAGAGAAATCACCAAGCAGCACTTCCTTGTTCCTCCCCTTTTCTTGTCTGATCTCCTCTGCCGCCCTCTGCTTGAGGCCCCTTGACTTCTTTGCATCAGATTGAGATGTTTAAAATGTATTTGAGTGATATAGCACCTCTTGTATTTTCCTGGAAAGAGTTGGAACCCATTCTATTAAGCCAAGTATCCCAAGAACGGAAAAATAAGCACCACATGTACTCACCATCAAATTGGTTTCACTGATCATCACCTAAGAGCACATTCAGGAATAACATTGATCGGGTGTCGGGCAGATGTGGGGGAGGGAGGGGAGGGGCGTATACATACATAATGAATGCGATAGGCACTGTCTAGGGGATGGATACGTTTGAAGCTCTGACTTGTGGGGCGGTCGTGGGGCAAGGGCAATATAGGTAACCTAAACTTTTGTACCCCTACAATATGCTGAAATAAGAATAAAAAATTATATTTGATATATACTTGATATGATTTTATTTCCACTCTTAACTCTTAAACCAGAAGGATTTCTTTTTACCGTATCTATAACTTTCCCTGTAAATACATACATATATACAAACATACACAGGTGCATACTTAAATCTAAGTTGTCTTCCTCTTCTAATATATTACAACTGGTTCCTTGTGAAAGTCTTGAGAAAAGATTCCCTTCGCCTTCCCTAAAAGTGGAGAGAGATGGCATGCACTCCACTCACACTAGATATTCTTATGAGCAGTGTGGTTTCCTAACTAGCTGGGCATCAGAAACATGCAACCCATTTATGATAAAATGCAGATTCCTGGGAACCAGCCCTAGAGCTTGGGATTCAATGGCGTTATGGTGGACCCATCACTTGCAGGTGATTCTGACACAGAGACAGGTTTGAGGACTTCTACTCTAAGGCACACAGGCATAAACAAATTTACAAAGCTGTTTTAATTACAGCTAAAGATTATCATTATTAATAACAGAGCTCTGCTTCCAGCAAATGCCTTCCTTCACTGACCATTTGAGTACCATTCCTTCATATCTCGGGCTCCCTATTTAATCCTGTCCTTTTTCCTCTAATACACAAAGTGAACTGATCAACTCTATTTGACAAGATGCTCAGAAGAGGCTACAAGGGTTTCCAAGCAGTAAAATTTACTGACCCCTGAAGTCCATGATGAGTTAATAAAGCAAGCGGAGTTTCTGTTTCTGTGATCACAATGTATTAAATGAAAGCATTGCAAAATCTTATGTGAACTTCATTTAACACACATTTATTGAAAGACTACTATGTTTGACATACTCTAGCAAGTACTGGGCCTACAGGGGTGTGTTAATCTTTGTCTCTTCCTTCATGCAGATCACAGTCTTGTCGTGAAGAGGAAGATCATCCCTATTTGCATTGCTGCATCTGTTTTTTCCGCCCCCCAGTGGTGCTGTCAGCTGAAATTCTTATTAAAATAGTGTTGGAAGGAAATAACAGAATTGAGGCCATGATTACTCTTCCCTATGCTATTCTGGGAGACTTAAAAAAATGGAAATGAAGAGCTGGTAGCACTTCAAACAAAATTACCTTAGCCTCTAATGGCCAGCCCAGCTCTGTGCTAGGGTTAATTTTGTCTAGAAGATGTTAACCATGGAGAGAACCATTCTGTTTCCTCCAAAGGCTGCCAAATGATCCTGGATGCTAGAACAATGAGGCACATGTGGGTTGTTCTTTTTAATTAAAAACTCTTTAATGGGATGGGATTTTCAGGCATTTACTTGTTGTAAATGCTAGAATTTGGTCCACCTCATTTTCCAAAGTCCAATTTGTAAATTGCATTTCAAAATAGCCTCCTGGTTTGAGCACACAATAAAAAAATTCACGGCAGTCTCTGAAGGATGGATTTATATGCTATCCAGCTTAGAAAGCAAGCAAGATTGCCATGTGTCTGTTGTACGTACTAATGCTTATAATACCTAGAAGTTGGCAGAAGACGCCTGGGAGGACAGAGAAAGGCCAAGAAAGCACTGTCACATTGGGAGACCTTAGGCCTTCCCAGCTGTGAATTAGAACAGAAGTCTTCCGATCAATCCAGGGAACGGGAAGGTCATAGCCAGAGAGTTGGGAGGATGAGAAAACCCAGTGTGACCACCTGTTAAGCAGTTAGTGAGGCGTGAAGCTCAGCTACATTTAGGAGAATGCTACCCTGGTATGAACTTGCAGAAATATTGCTTAGGAGGGATTGGAGCAACAACACTCTATTAACCAAGTGGTACTCCACGTGATTTTAGGGCAAGCACTTCACTTTCCCTTATTTCAACACAGAGCCAGTGTCCTTGCCACAAAGATAAGGTGAGCACAGAATATTTCACAAGAACTAGATGCTACTGAAGTTCCTCTTACCTCAGAAACTGTGGTATATGTATACCATGGAGTACTACTCAGCTATAAGAAATAACGATGATACGACATCTCTTTGGTTCTCCTGGAGAGAGCTGGAACCCATTATACTAAGTGAAGTATCCAAAGAATGGAAAAACAAGCATCACATGTACTCACCAGAAAACTGGTTTCCCTGATCATCACCTAAATGTACATCAGGGAAGGATACCAATTGGATATCAGACTGGGATGGGGGGTGGGGGGAGGGGATGGGTGTATGCCTACATGACCAGTGCGTTGCACACCCTCTGGGGAATGGTCATGCTTGAAGGTGCAGACCCGGGGAGATGGGGGGGGGGATGGAGGTATGACTACATGATGAGTGCCAGACGCACTGTCTGGAGAATGAGAACGGACGCGCTTGGGACTCTGACTCGGGGGGATGGGCGGGACATGGACAATGTATACGACCTAAATTTATGTACCCCCATGATGAGCTGAAATAAAAAAAAAAAAAAAGAATTTGGACAGTGATGGCATGTAAACATTAGAACTGGTTCCCAGAAAATACAACCCAATGCCAGCTTCTAGCTCATTTCCAACATTAGTCCTTGTTTCTAGATTGAATATTTATATATCTTAAGGTTTCTGTTGACAAATTGTTGTAAATTATAGCAAAAATCAACCTATGTATTCGTTGGTTCTATCAATACTTATTACAAGCTGACTATGAAGAATTGTATCAATGATATTAAGTTTTATGTTGTCTTATTTCATTTACTCATTCATTCATTTAACACATACTTTTTGAGGACTTTCTATGTGCTAGGTCTGTGCCAGGTTGTGGAGATACAGAAAACAGACAAAAACTTTGTACTCCCAGAGCTAACAATTTAGTGAGGACGACATTGAGTTAATAACTACAAGCAATGTGTAATTACGAACCATGACATATATTGTACTAGTCAGGGTGAGCTCAATAATGCTGTGGCTATGATCTCAACATTTTATTTCTTGTGACAACAAAGGTATATTTCTTATTCACCAAAAGTCCACTGTGGAGCCAAGCAACTCTTCAGGGCAGACAGTAACCATCACCCAAGTAGTAACTCAATATATATGTGAACGATAAAAGCAAGAGAAGATGGAGACATTTAGACATGTGGAGTGAGGGATAGCATGGTGTTAAGGATGACCTCTGACTTGGCTAACTGCATGGATAACGGTGCCACTCACTAATATAAAATGCTGGAAGAGACCTATGACTTAGGGCAGATAGCATGTGTTCTATGTGTGTTGCAGGAGATACTTGAGTTCAGGTTTAGACACATTGCACTTGAGGTTCCTTTAAGACACTCAAACAGAGATGTTGGGTGGGCATTTGGGGTTCAGAAGTGATGTCTCACTGGAGTTGTGAAGCTGGAGATTGTGAGGACATTAGAGGAAACTGAAGGCAGGAGCATATATGAGAATTCCTACAGAGAAGCTGCAAAGTTAGACGAGGAGATAGTCTGGAACTGAGCCTTGAGGTGCTTCAACATTTATTAGTGTTCTTGCAGAGGATATTGAGGAGGGGACCAAAGAGATGGAGAATGTGATATCGCAGTAGAGTCTTTCAAAGATAAGTGGTCAACAAAATAAAATGCTGCTGAGCTGTCGAGTAGAATGAGAATGAGGCCTGTATCCTGGAGATGACAACACAGGCCATGAGTCACTCAGCACAGATAGGTTGGTGGTACAGTGGAGACAATGCTGCACCTTGAGGTGGCTGAAGGAGAGTAAGATTAAGGAGATTTAAAGTGGGTGGACTGAAAATAGACTTTTATTCCACTCACTTCCCAAACTCCATTAAAACAAAAATAAAATAATTTTTGAAAGGCATAAACTCACAAAGAGAAGAAAAAGAGAATACAGAAACCACTGGTAACTCTAGAAAGCTGGATCCTAAACTGGTAGGAAAAAGGAAGCATCAGCACAGTTACATCTCGGAACCCACCAGAAGTCTCCAGAAACTGTGACACTGGGTTCCTTTGGAATGAAGAGGGTTGCTAAATATAGGAGGGTTGGTTAAAAACATTTTAAAAGCAGTTAAATCTTTGTCCCTTTTCATACAACTGCCCCTCCCCCATCCCAACACACAGTAGGAGGTTTATTCTCTGCAAAGGATAAAACAGAGGATTTCTAGACTGGCAGACCCTAGACACGACTGAACAGAGTACCATATCGAAGAATGGAGAATTAAGTCAAAGGTTATTTAAGAAATTTTGAGACTCTCAGCCCTCTTCCTTGATGTATATTGCATCCAGGCTTATATGGTTAGGAAAAGATTGGTTGAGTGTTCTTTGGGAAATCTGACCAGTACAAGAGAAAAGACTCAAGGAAACTGACATAGGTTTTCCCCAAGGAAACAGGTCAACCATTGTCACCCCACATGGAGGAACACTGTCAAAAAGAATCTCACCTCAGTAATCTTCTTCTCTCCAATCTCTTGCTGAGTATTCCCATTGGCCAAATCCAATTGGGATCAGCCTCCCAGGGTAGAGAGAAGAATGAAAAAGGACAGAGTAGATCTGGAAGAATCAATGGGAGGCTTTTACCTCCAAGGGCCGACCTTAAGGAGGGCCAAACAGTGGGTGTGTGCTTCTGGAAACCGGCAGAAATCACTTGGGAGAACAGGGTCAGACAGAAAGGCACGGAAGAAAAAAGGATTGATTTTTAAGTTATCTCTGTTGAGATAGATTTAGAATAAAAATAATCATCTACTAGGGCTGAAAGTTGGAAAAATGCTTAGATACTCAAAAGAAATAACTTTCTGGTTTGTAGAATCTATTTTGAAAGCAGGAATATTTTGAGTTATCTACCAAATTACTTTCACGTAAGATGTCACTGTTTTGCTTGATTTAGGTATTATAATAAAATGATAAAAGAGTATTTAGATGCTTACAGGGTGATTCTACCACATCTGATAAAAGACATATGTAGTAAGAAAGACAAAATCAAAATCATTCAAACCCCAAACTGTGTTTTTGGCCAATAAACTTGAAACATTCACACAGACAACACTTGACAATTTATTCCACCTTATGGCCAACCCTGTGTGGTTTTATGTAAATTGCTCATGTTCTGGAGGCCTCCCTCAACTTCTGCCCAGTGACTTTTGTTTTTGAAAATACTCTCAAAACCAAGCCAATTTTTTGCTTGGTTCTTTGTCAGAAATAAACAGTTCTTGGAACTTTTTGAGTGCCTACCATTTAATTCCTTTCACATCAGTGTTCAAACTTAGAATAGTTGTGACAGGCCCAAATTTGCATGCAATAGATCTAAAGATTCCAATTATAACATTTTTTTTAAATTTCAAAATATTATGGGGGTACAAATGTTTTTGGTTACATGTATTGATTTTGTTATGCTTAAGTCAAGGTTATAAGTGTGCCCGTCACCCAGATAGTGTTCATTGTACCTGTTAGGTAGATTTTCATCCACCTTCCCTTCCTCCTTCCCCCTTGATTGATTTGCACTGAGTTTTACTTCCCTCTGTGCACATGTGTGCTCATCTGTTAGTTCCAATTTAATAGTGAATACATGTGGTATTTGCTTTTCCATTCTTTAGATACTTCACTTAGGATAATGGTCTCCAGTTCCATCCAAATTGTTGCAGAAGGGCATAATTCATCCTTCATTATGGCTGCATAGTATTCCACAGTATACATATACCACATTTTGTTAATCCACTCATGAATTGATGGGTACTTAGGTTGATTCCAAATCTTTGCAATTATGAATTGTGCCTCAATAAACATTTGCATGTGGGTGTCTTTTTGATAAAATGACCTCTTTTACTTTGGGTAAATATCCAGTAGTAGAATTGCTGGATCAAATGGTAGGTCTACTTTTAGTTCTTTGAGGACTCTCTACACTCTTTTCCATAGAGGTTATACTAATCTGCAGTCCCACCAACAGTGTATATGTGTTCCTTTCTTTGCACATCCACGCCAGCATCTATTGTTTTTGGACTTTTTAAGAAAAACCCTTCTAACTGGGGTAAGGTGATATCTCATTGTGGTTTTAATTTGTATTTCCCTGATGCTTAGTGATGTTGAGCATTTTTAATATGTTTATTGGCCATTTGTCTATCTTCTTTTGAAAAGCTTCTGTTCATGTCTTTTGCCCACTTTTTAATGGGGTTGTTTGATGTTTTCTTGCTGATTTGCTTGAGTTTTTTGTAGATTCTGGTTATTAGCCCTTTATCAGATGTGTAACTTGCAAATTATGTTTTGAAAAGTCCATTTTGGAAACTCTTCTGCTTGAAAATGTTTAATTCCTTCTTGAGCACCAAACTTACTTATATCATGTTAAGACACTAATATTTCATGCAGCACCCTATAATTAAAAATTTGATGCATAGTGTGGTGCTTAAGAACATACACTTCAAAGTAATTCAGTTCTGAGTTTAAATCTCATCTCTATTTACTGATGAAATGGGTGATGATGGGTAAATTATTCTTAGCCTCTTAAGCTTTTGATGAGAATTAAAACAGAGAATATGTGTGTAGCAGAATGATTATTTTGCCTACACAGAACTCCCTCAATGTCACTACCATCTTTTTTGGGAACTGACTTTTTTGCTGACTCATCCTTATAATGACAATGATTGGTCCAAAGGTGAATACCTGACCCAAGCTCACCCAATTATCATTGTCTCTGGGAATTTGGAGAGCAGCCTGGCTATGCTCTCTCAGGAGCTGTTGGCAGACCATTTTTTTCCTATCATGTAGTCTAGAAAACAGAAACCCAGTCTGTAGTAGGAAGGAATAAAGCAGATATGCAGAGATAAAAATATAGAGCTCTAATGGGGTGGGATTCCAGCTGTAGCTAAGGGTTAGCTAGAGTCCTGTCCTTGCATTCTGTGAGACTCCTCAGTATTCTAATAATAAATTACCCATTAAGTCTTAATTAATTCAAGCTGGTTTTCTGTTTCTTGCAACCAAGAATCATAATACTTATTAGGACATAATAAATAGAAGCTATTATTTTTGAGTCACACATTGGCTTTTCTTTTACAAATTTCTAGAAGAAAATGAAAAATAAGAAAAATTAATAGGAATAGAGAGTTAACTCTGCCTTCACCATGAATAGTATATATAAAAAGGCAAAAATCAGTCAGATCATCCCCACATATAATGTATTCGGTGTGAAATACGTTGAGTACTTTTTGCATTAACTATTTTGGTGCATTACATAAATAGTATTAATGTGCATCAAGGACTGTGTGCCACTTTACTGTCACCCAATAATGCCAGTTACATACACCTTGCTGTCCCTTGAACAGGACAAGTTCATTCCTATCTCAGAGCCTTTACAGATGTTTCTTCTTTCTGGCATGATCTTCCCTCTGGTCTTCTTATTATAGGCTCCTTCTCAACATTCAGGTTTGAACACAATCTTATGAAAAAATCACTTTTGTAACAGGAATTGCCAAATAGTCTTAAATTTATCACAAGGAACTAATAATAATATGAGTGCGTACCATATGCTAATCACTGCTTTAAAATTCTACATTCATATCTTAATCTTCATATCAACTGCATGTAGTATATACCATTATCATTCCTACATTATACACGAGCAACTGGAAATATAGACAGGTGAAGCAAAATTACCCAACGACCTATAGCTAGTAATTGGTGGACCTGAAATTTGAATTCAGGTAGTCTGGCTCCTCTTCATGATTCCTCTTGAAAGGGAAGATGGCACAAATGCAAATACTAGCTGAGTAATATAAAGAAAGTCAATCATTATCAATTTTGTTAAATTTTTCCTATCTAGGAAACTCAAATATTTTATATTGTCTTAATAATTATGACCATTTCCATGAGTTTCTTTTTAGAGTGAAGATGATCTGTAAATACTTAGGAATTAGGAAGAATGTATTATAACTTACAATAAACAGACCTACATCAACTAAAAAACACGTAAAATGTACTAAGTGGGTGAAAATGTTTCATGCATAGAAGTTTAATCGTGTTTTTTATATGACCTATTTGAAGATAATATAAAAGAATCACTAATTCTTCATTCTATATTGTGTCCCTCTACTAATCCTATCACTTGTAAAACCATATTCTATAACTTCTAAGAAAAATAAAGACTTCTATGTTCAGGTGAAAAACAGTGGTGTCACATTCACCCTTTTCTACCTTCCCATTGAAATACAATAATGTTGAAAGAAATATAATTACAAGAGCACTGGAAATAAAGAATACTGGTCAACAATACACCAGATGTACTAACCAAGCACAGATAGAACCCAGAAGACGACATTAGGTGATTTCCAGTATTGCCTAGGGAGCAGGCTGACCTCAGGTTTGGGAACTTTCTCTAGTCAAAATGGGCACAGCCATCAACCAAATGCAGGAGCTGAGTTCTACAGCAGCTGGGGCCCTCTTTCACCCACTTCTCACCCATTTCTACCAATTAAAAGTATACCTTTCTTTTCCATACCCATCTGGACACATACGATTTCAATAAAACTATCTGATCAGTGTGGGGGATCATGCTGTGGCATCAATTCTAGGATACAGAGACAGACTGTGGTGGTACATCCATCCAGGGACACAAGATCTAGTGTAAGATGAGAAGAAAGAGTTGTGAGAGCCATCAGAGCTGGGGAGGTGATAGCTTTTCTTGTACTATTGCTGGAAAGAAATGACCTATCTTCCATGGCCTATTAGGAACCGGGCTGTACAGCAGGAGGTGAGCAGTGGTCCAGAGAGCAAAGCTTCATTTGTGTTTACAGCTGCTCCCCATCACCCCTCTTCCCCCCATCCACGAACCATGGAAAAAATTGTCTTCCATTAAACTGGTCCCTGGTGCCAAAAATGTTGGGGAGCACTGCTCTATATGATACCTCAGGGAACCTAAAATCAACTTCTCTTCACATTGAGAGATGATGGGAGAGCAGAAGATCTTTCCTCCCTGCAGCACAGTCATACTGTATATAGATGACCTCCAGTCTTGGGAAAGAGAAAAGGATTTGTATAAAATAACTCCAGGTATTACATGAGAGAGAAATTCTAACAGCAACCAGGTGAACAGCGAGAGACACCAAAGAGCACCCACATACCCTGTATATCATCAAAAGTAGACCTGAGGAGTAACCTCCTCATTAAAGATGAGAAAACAGGAAAAAAATAAAACCAATAGAAAAAATTCTGCCACCCAAAGGTAGAGAAATATCATATTCAAGATGAAGAAGAACTATATGCCTCCAAAAAGGTCTACTACAAGATTCACAAGAAATTGTCAGCAGTATCAGTTTTGTGTTCCCCAAATTTAAGGAGGCTATGAAACAAGAAAAGAAGGAAGATAGCAAGAAATTAATAAGAAGCTGTCTGACACACAGGAAGAGAAGAAAAGGGAACTAGATAAAATGAAGGTAGTAAAAGAAAACTAGAAATGTATTGGCAGAATTAAAAATCTGTATATAAAATTCTCAAAGAAAGAGAATTGAAAATGCAGAAAAATCAACATAGTGTGAAAAAAAGTTGAGATGATTTCCCAGAATACAAAGAATGGAGATGAACATAGTGATGATAAACACAACAAATATGAAAGGAAAAAAAAATCCCCTATGTACGTATAATTGGTAGCCCTGAAGATGCAAGAGAAAATAATAGATTATCGAAACAATAATCAAACACATAATAGGGTAGAATATTTAGGAGTTTAAGAAAGTCCTAATGTAATAACATATTAAGTAATCATGTACTGTGAAAAAAAGATCTCTTACAAAATCGATGGGAAAAAAACTCTAAAACCTGAAATAGAATGAAACAAAAAAACAGGAAAGCAAGTTGTCAATAAACATATAGATCTGTTATCTCCCTAGCCATGAAAGAAACTATCTTAAAAGGTGTCATTTTTTTCGTTTGTGATGTTGATTTGAAAGTTTTAAACTCATTTTTCTCAACTGTGGGAGGTTTGTAACAAGATGTGTACTGTATTCTCATACATCAATGGAAAAATCATTATAAACTTAGTGAAAGGAAACCTTATATTATTTTTCCAAGGTCTTAAACTTTTTAATCCTATTACCACACTTCTAGGAATTTAGCTTAAGCAAGCAGAGAAACAGACAAAGACAGGGTACAATGATATTCAATAGGAAAAAGAGAAACAATCTCCATATGCTCAGCAATCATTAAACAAATTACAATGTGTCCCAGTTGCAGACATGGAGAAGATGCATGGAGATTCATCCAGTCTTGGGTTTGCCAAGCAGATGCAGCAGAAAGACAGTAGAACAAGAGAGTTAGTGCTGCTGGTAGAGTTCGGTGGAAGGAATGGCTATGAAGGCCGAGCGAGGTGAGGAGGAACGCATGGGAAGAGTTGCTGAATGCACAAGGAGCACATCTGGAAGGCAATAGCCTGTATGAGTAAGTAGTTTAAGACCCCCACATTAAAAATAATGAAGTGAGATTGCTGGGAGGTGAAAGTGTCATTTCAGTGGTGAAAACCATTGGGATTGGCCTTGGTGTTCTAAGTGAAAACCTGGGAATGGCCTTAGAGTGCATGCATGGCTCAAGAAGGTGGCAAAGAACCTTGGAGATGGTTAAATTACCAAGGTCATGAATGAACCATTTCTACAGACACTGAACTTATTCTGGAAGAAAGCAGGACATTGGGTGGAAAGAAGTTCTGTGAACCAGGTGCTAAAATCTGTGAATGAAGGAGGTGTGTGAGTTCCCTAGGGCTGCCATAACAAAGCGCCACAGACTGGGTGTCTTGAACAACAGAAATTTGTCTTATTGTTCTGGAGGTTAGAGGTCCAAGATCAAGTGCTGGCAGAGTAGGTTTCTTTTGAGGCCTCTCTTATTAGCTTATAGATGGCCATCTTCCCCCTGTGTCCTTACATGGTCTTCCCTCTGAGTGTTCATGTCCTAATCTCCTCTTGATAGAAGGACACCAGTCCTGTTGGATTAGGACCCTCCCTAAAGACCCCATTCTAACTTAATAACCTCTTTAAAGACCCTATCGCTAAATACTCTCACATTCTGAAGTCCCAGGGGTTAGGACTTCAACATACAAATTTGGGGGCAGGTGACACAATTCAGCCCATAACAGGGGTTGCCTGATAAGTGACAAAAACGAGGAGGAACAGAGGGAGGCGTATCAAATGAGATAAGCATAAAGGAAGGAGAAATGACTGTCAGTGGCAGTGTGGTGTGAGGGGACATCGATTCCCCCTCCGACCCAGCTGTATGTGGGGCGGGGGAGACGAAAATCACATTCTTAATGGTTCATAATGGTGAGCAAGGTGAGGCTAGAAGATAAAAGGAACATTCAGTAAAAATATTAAAGGTGTAGCAGAAAGAAATTTCCTTCAAAATAGTACAATATTAATAGATTCATACTTTTCCATGCCCACCCCCTCCCCTGCTTGAAACACATGCCAATGTGATCCAATAGAAAAAGAGCCAACAGAAACAACACAGCCAGGCTTTTAAAGAAATAAATCTCACGTTGTGTCAGGAAAAGAGCAAGAAACATCAATGCCTAAGGCCGCAGCCCTGCTGGGTGCTAATGCAGAGGCTGGCAGGGGTGGAGTGGTTATCTCCTGGGAGGAAAATGCCCCAGGGATTGAGGATGGTTCCCCAGCTCTCCTTAGAGGAGCAAAAAGAAATCACTCAGTTTTTGTGAAGTTTACCAGTGAGCATCACTTTCTGTTTCAACCTTCGGATTCTTTTTGCTATTATTAGCACGTGGTCTGGTGTATTACTCTCTCCTCTTGAAATGCTTTCTTCTCTTGGCTTCTTGAAGGACACTCCTTGCCAATTCTCCTTGTATTTCATTGACTTCTCCATCTCTAATTTTATTGGTTCCTCTTCATCTCCGCTACCTCTATGTGCAGGTGGGCACAGACCAGAGTGCGGCCCTCAGACCTGTTTATTCTCTTCTAGTACATTCTCTTCCTCCTTGACTTTTATTCAGTCTCATGGCCTAAGTACCCCATGTCCCAACTCCCAAATGCCAGGGCATACATCCAACTTCCTACTTCCAAATATTTCAAAATAGTCATTTGAATATTTCGTCAAATTTATTTTATGACTATATTTGAATACTGGATTCTTGCTCTCTGTCCCTACCCGCCAGCCCTTCCCTCACCCCTCCACGGCACAGATCTCCTCCTGTAGTCCTCACCCTCTTACATGGCAACCCAACCCTTTGAAAAACAGTTATTGGAGTTGTCTTTGATTCCTCTCTTTCTCTCATGTCCCTCATGCAATCCACTTAGTTGTGTCTTCAAACTGCGTCTCATCACCTCCATTGAGTCCACCTGACAGCTCTCTCCACTCCAGCCACACTGTCCCCTTGCTTTTCCAGTGAGGACTCCCTTGATCATTTTATATGAAATAACACTGTCCCCAAATGCCTTATTCCCCTTTCTCTGTTTTATTTTTTTCTCAACGGTACTTAACCATCTCCTTACATACTATGCGCTTATTTTTCATTGTCTCTCTGCTCTACTAAAACGTCAGCTCGGGAGGGCAGGGACTTTGTTTTGCTTACTGCTGAACTCCCAGCACTTAGAATAATGTCTAAAATATACGGAGAGCTCAATAAATGTTATAAAAAGAATGAATAAACCTGGTGTTGGGTGCTGCACCTTTCTCTTGAAGCAGCTGGCTCATGAGGTGAGCTTGTATGCACGGAGGGAAAGCTTTGCCTCCAGGAATGGAGCCAAAGTGGATCTGCGACATTCCCATGTCGCCATGGATCAGAAAGCTCAACACATGGTCACGAGATTTGGTTCTGGACCGGGAACCTGGGTGAGCAGATAGAAAAGATAAAACAAAAGCAAAACTTTTGCACTCAAAATGAGCTTACAAATCTAAATTCCAAACACAGAAAGAAAACTAATCCTAACAAAGATAGCCCAAAAAATCAACACTAGGAACTTGAAATCTCTATTGTTGAAATTTATTTTATGAAATACTCAAAAAAAAAAAACTTTAAAAGGAGATAAATGAAGACATAAAATCCATATACACGATGTTTATATATAAGCTATCCATAACAATAAACTATGAAACAAAATGGATGGTACTAAAACAAATAGATTTTAAAAGATCTACTTTGACATATTAAAAATAAAAAAATACGTGTTTAAAAATAAAGAGACACAGATTGAGAGGCTGTATCACTTATCTAATAGAAATTCCACAATCTATGGGAAAGCCATCAAAGCAATGTTTGAAGAGCTAGCAGGTAAGAATTTCTAAGAATTATAGAAAGACATTGAAGGAAAGTAGACAGTAAGTACCAAAAAAGTTAAATAAAAATAAATCCAAAACTAGAGACACAGCATTGAAATTGTAAACAAAAAAAATATCAAGGAAAAAGAGGAAATACTAAGATGAGAAATGTGATGCTAGACTGACAGCATATTTTTTTCATCAGCAATTGCAGCAATCAGGAAATGACAGAGTAACAGATTCCAAATGCTGAGAAAGGATAACTGTTTACTTAGAATTTTATGCCCATTTAAATTACCATTAAGGAGTGAAGTCAAAACACAAAGTCAGAAATTAAAAAACAAAGTCAAAAACAACTATTTTTTTTTTCATATTTGAGAGTGGTCTTTGCTTGTATTTATGCCTTGATAGCAGCACTGCTCTTTGGGGTGGCCACAAATGTATGAGCTATTAAGATGACCGAAGCTGAGGAAAAGACGTATCCTGAGCCCACAGGACAATAGTCACCAGCCGCACCCCCGTAATTGTCCTAAAGCCACTGTGGGTTTAGAGAAGGACAGATCACCTGGAGAACGAGGAAAACCTCATTGCTCAGGAGCACACTTTGGAGAAACGCCATGAATGTGCCCTTAACGGAGCTGGTGGCAACTTCAATTGATTCCGGGACCAGTGACCTCAGGTCAGGACCCAGTGGTTGACTAGGGTCACCTCTCCTGGTCAGGGGCTCAGGCTCAGTTTGGGCTGCTAAGGGCCTATAAAAAGATGTAGAAGACACCAATACCTGGTTTTGAAGATTTATTTCAGAGTGAGCGTTGGTGACCTAAAAAGAGAACCTGTGACAGAAGCCAGCGCTTCCCATTCTCCCATGATGTGAGAGGACTCCTGAGTCTCCTGCAGACTGCAAGAAACATGCACTTGAGCTTGGCCATCTCTTCTACCGATTCCTTTTCCTAGATGTTCCAAAACCAACTATTTTGATAATAATTTTTTTAGTCCTGTTGGCTTTCTAGTCACAGAGCCTTCCTGATCTTGGCCGTGGTGGTAGGTTCTGGAGCTGGGGCCTTTCTAATCACAACAGAAGCCACTGGTGACCACTATGTGATTGATCCAGTTCCTAAAAGCACAATCTAGAAACTATGTCTTCATCCTTCCCAGTGGTTTGATCAGCCACTTAAAACATTGTAATATACCCCTTTGTGCTTAAACTAGCTACAATGATTCTGCCTTCTGCAGCTGAACTCTGATCAATATCATTGATGATTTTTCCGATAACATTCAGGTGTCTGGATGGATGTTTGAAATACTTTAGTCTCTTGGAAAGGATTCAGTGTGGTCTTTCTAGGTACCCACTTATAGATTTATACCATCCCTGAATTTTTTAGTGTAAAGTTCAAACAAAGCTTGAGAAACATTGCTTTAGGTCCAAGGGATTATGAAATTATTCTGGCATATGCCATAAATAAAATTACAAGGTTTCCAAGTGTAGAGGAATTTGTGACCTAAGAATATACATTTTAAATTCTAATATTTTGGGCCCAAACTATTTTAATACTCCTTCCTTTATCTTGGTTACAGCAAGATTTCATTCATCCGAGCAATATTTTCTACCACTTTTTGATAATGTCATTTTTCTATCACTAGAAATATCATTTCTACTACTAGAACTTTAAAAACAATGTTCTATTATTTACCTACAATTGATTTCTTATAACTTCCCCATGTGTTCCAAGGCTCTTTATAAATGCCCCTATGCCAGCCACTGACCTGGGAGCTCAGCTTAAGAGAGATTATAAAATTAATACACGTATATATCTCACATCCCTCTGCCCTCTAGCAGTTCTCTTGGAGTTCAGTGCTTGCTTTTTAGCATGAATACAAACAGGAATTAGTAATATTTTTCAACTTTTGAGAAATCATATTCTAATGAATACGGTCTCAGTTTGTTTTCCACGCCACCATCTTAGTTAGTCCCTTTGGGCCTTTGGGCTGCTATAACAAAATACCTTAGATTGAGAAGCTTATGAACAACAGAAATTTGTTTCTCACAGTTCTGGAGGCTGGGAAGTTCAAGCTCAAGGTGCCAGCAGATTAGGTATCTGGTGAGGGCTAAGTTCTTGTTTCACAAAAGACACCTTCTCGTGATAGGAGGTGCTCCCTCGGGCCTCCTTTATAAGAGTACCAACCCATTCATGGGAGCACCACCACCCTCATGACCTCATCACCTCCCTGGGGCCCCAGCTCTTAATACCATCATCTTAGGGGTTGGATTTCAACAGACATATTTTGGAGGAACATGAATATTCAGACCATAGCACTCATTTTGCAAGACATAATTTTTAAAAGGTCTGCAATCATGTAGATCTTTGTAATACCACATCCAAAATAAAGACTATTTGTTCTTAAAAAAAATCTTTTTCAGAATGTTCTTAACTCTATTTTTTAAAAAAAATTGGCGGCCATAAACAAGATTGTTATATTCCCATTGTGACTTATTTCTTTAGTTACTATATACATTCAAGCATTCACTTATTTTGACTATTTAGATAGAATAATGGAAGCAATACATGTTTACTTCAGAGCTGGAAATACGGCAAAAATAGTGTGATGTCATCTTTTTTGGTTCTAAAGTATATACTGAATACATGAATCCAGAAGAGCATCAAGAAAATCTCTCAGTTTCTCACATAACTTAGTAAAGAGAATTTTAAAATAAGACTCACCTTTTTAGATCTATTAAGCTGAGTCACATATTATAAAGACAAGTGGTTTGCAACAGAATGTTCTTTAGTCATATCACTTTCCACAGCCCTTTTATGGGTTGATATTATTAGAAAATTATCTCTTAAACTTTTCTGTGCAATGAAATCTACCATGGTATCATTAAAAATGTACATTCCATGGAATCTTTTAATTCATTTAAAGATTAACTCTCCAGTTTCAGGATGGGGATAGTTGGAAAGGATAAAATGAGAAGGTGGTTATTCTGTAGGAAACCCACTTCTCATTCCAGTTCTCCATATTGGTGGAGACACCATATTTAGCGTCTTGGAATAACTTCATCACCCCCCACCCCCAAAATATCCTCCTACCTGCTACAGCCTTCTCTCAGAGAAAAGCTGGGTTCCTGAGGAGGAGAGCACCCGCCAATAATGACCTTATTTTGGACAATTGGAGTTGGGGGATGTGGGCTCATCCTAACTGCCTGAGTTTTACCCACATACCTTAATATCAAGACTGCCAGTCTGTATCTCCTGCCTATATACACAGAACTCCTTCAATGTATGAGAGAATTTTGTTAGAAAACCATGGAGAGAGATCTATATACAATCAGAGAGTATACGCCAGCTGCCTGTTAAGAAAAGAAAAAACAAACCTAATCTTTTATTTGTAAACAGAAACCAATCCCAACATATACAAGAGAGGAAAGATAAAATTAAGAATAATAAAGATAACAATAGACATTGAAGGAAACATAAAATTTAAGAAGTAGAAGTACCTTTAAAAACATTCTAACTGATATCTCCTATGTGATTAAGTTATTACATCAATAAAACAGGAGCAGACTATAGTATTAATAAAAGTATTCACTAGAAAACAGAAAGAGGTCTTAGATATTCAAAGTATGGTTGTTATTTTCCTTTAAATCAACAATTTTGATAGAAGAAAAGCCAATGAAATCTATGCTATAGAGTAAAAATATACAAAGTTGAAAAAATTAAAACACATGGAGATTAATTACAAGAATCAACATCCATCTAACACGAGTTCTAGAAGAATAGAACATAAAAAAATAGATGTTAAGTGAGAAATGATCCACATTATTGTGGAAGAAAACATCCATGAGCTAAATAAATTGAGAACCTTCCATGGATTATCTAGTAGAATGGAAAAATGGCTCCCCACACTTAGACACATCCTCATGACCTTTCAGGAAAAAACTTTAAAGCTTTCAGAGAGAAAAGCAAGTAACCCAATGAGAACAAAACCCAGCTGGCATTTGACTTCTCATCAGCACCACTGAATATTAGGAGATAACGAAGCCTTCACAGTTCTGAGAAAAGTGATTGTGAACCTAGCACTCGGTCTCTAGCTACACCCGCTCAGGTGTCAGGGGAAAAAAAATAAAGCCATTTTCAAACAAGGATTGGAAAAATGAAAAGTGCAGCTAAGAAAATGATTAAAAGAACGGTGGGCTTGGATCAGTAGGGTCATGAAAAGGAAACACCAGAGTAACTGTGTAGCAGACCTGAAAAGTGATCAAAGGGCCAAAGAGAATGTCTTCTAATTTAATGAACTGGACCATTCAGGACCTGGATGGCCCTAGGAATTAGGGGGAGGCATACAACTGTCTTCATGTCAACAGAAAAAGCTGCAGTTGAAACTAGTATAACCTCTGTGGAAAGCAATATGGAGATACCTTAAACATTTACAAGTAGACCTACCATTTGATCCAGCAATCCCATTATTGGGCATCTCCCCAAAAGAATAAAAGACATTCTATAATAAAGACATCTGCACCCGAATGTTTATAGCAGCACAATTCACAACTGCAAAGATGTGGAAACAACCCAAGTGCCCATCAATACATGAGTGGATTAATAAAATGTGGCATATGTATACCATGTAGTACTACTCAGCTATAAGCAATAATGGTGATATAGCACCTCTTGTATTTTCCTGGATAGAGCTGGAACTCATTCTACTAAGTGAAGTATCCCAAGAATGGAAAAATAAGTACCACATGTACTCACCATCAAATTGGTTTCACTGAGTATCACCTAAGAGCACATTTAGGAATAACATTAATCGGGTATCAGGCAGATGTGGGGGGAAGGAGGGGATGGGTGTATACATACATAATGAGTGTGATGCGCACTGTCTAGCGATGGACACGCTTGATGCTCTGATTCAGGGGTGGGGGGACAAGGGCAATATACGTAACCTAAACTTTTGTAGCCCCATAATATGCTGAAATAAATAAATAAATAAGAAAAAGCTGCAGTTGAGAAAGTGAATGACAAATGACATAAACATTGCTCCTGTAAAAGCCACACTCCGCTTACTGAGGCTGAGAGGTTCAGTGCAGGTGGTGAGGGGATGACAGCTGACTGTCCTCACCAAATAACAGCTAAATTAATTGGGAACTTGCCATGTGCCAGGCCCTTGCTAAGTATTTTTAGTGGATTTTCTCATTTAATCCTCCCAACAATCTTATAAAATAGGCATTGCAACTCTTCCTACTGCACAGATGTACTGAAGAGTCTAGATATAACACCTAAGGTTAAGGTATTAAGAAAAATAGATTTAAGTATATTATTTATAGTTGTTATATTGTGATCAAATAAGAAACATACATTTGATCTCTGCCCCTGGTGTCTGGTATACAGCTCCTAAAACCCTTGGAATCTGTGCAGTGATAAGCATGTCTTTTGCTTAAAAATGAGATTATTGAAGGCTAACAGGCCCTAGGTAGCTTCAGGATGGGGGTGGTTACCAAGGGAACCAAGCCTGTGATCAGAGGAACTTTCAGCCCTGTCCCTGGACCTCTGGAGAGGGGCTGAAGGTTGAGCGATCATCAATGGCCAATGATGTTATCAAACATGCCTCTGTAATGAAGCCTCCATATACCCCAACAGCACAGCATTTGGAGAGATTCCAGGTTGACAACTGCATGGAGGTGCCAGGAGGGTGGTGTGTGCCCAGAGAGGGCATGGAAGCTCTGCACCCCTGTCCCCATACCTCACCCTATGCATCTCCTCTTCATCTGTTTCTTTTATAACATCTTTTATAATAAACCAGTAATTGTAAGTAAGCGTTTCCCTGAGTTCTGTGAGTTGTCCCAGCAAATTAATCAAACCCAAGTATGGGGCCATGGGAACTCGCTTTGTAGCTGGTTGGTCAGATGTAGAAGTGACAACCTACTACTTACAACTGGTGTCTGAAGTAGGGGGTAGTCTTGTGGGGACTGAGCCCTCAACCTGTGAGATTGACACTATCCCTGGTAGATGGCATCAGAGTTGAACTGAATTGTAGGATACCTAATTTGTTTCCACTGGAGAATTGCCTCATGTGTGTGTGTGGGGGGGGAATCCCCCCATATCTGGTCACAGAAGTGCTCTGTGCTGAGTGGGGTATGAAAGTAGGAAAACCACTCTAGTTTCTCCTATCTGTACTAGAGTTACAACACCAAGTAATAAATGGATCATTTATAAGAACAAAACCCCCTCTAGAAGTGGAAGAAATAGAACAAGCATCCTAAATACCTCATATTAAGACTTCCTATCAGGGAATCAATATATACTGTTTCAAGCTGACAGATGAAAAGGTAGAAGTTTATGCACATCACCTGTGTATTATTATGGGGCAACCACAAGAACTAAAAACAAATGGGAAGAGATTGAGGCTCTAGTTGGGGGAGGAGATATTTATTTTATATATTATCATCTCTGTACTATTCAAATTTTATTAGTAATATATTTTTTAATTTTTTTATTTTTATTTCAGAATATTACAGGGGTACACACTTTTTGGTTACATAATTTGCTTTTGTACAGTTTGAGTCACAGTTATAAGTGTGCCCTTCACCCAGTTAGTGTGCATTGTACTGATTAGGTATGAATTTACCCATCCCCACCTCCCCACTCCCACCTACTTAACTTCCCTTGTACATATGTATACGTAAGTGTTGACTGATTCGTTCCAACATCTTTTTAAAAACTTTGGTCAGGATATGTTACTCCTCACAGAATTCTCCAGTGGCATCCAAGCTCCTCAGTGCAAAACTACATGTTACATTTCTGATAACAATTCTGTAAGCATACAAGTGGGCAGCAGTGGGACTAGCTGAGCGACAGTGGTGGCGTGTGGAAATCGAGGGACCCCTGTTTACCATGTCTGTGTGCTCTTTTGAGAAATGTCTATTCAGGTCCCTTCCCCATTTTTTAATTATTTTCTTGCTATGGAGTTGAGTTTCTTATGCTTGGATGTTAACCCATTATCCGATGTATGGTTTGTCTGCAAATATTTTCTCTCAATCCATACCCTGTCTCTTTCCTTTGTTGTTTTCTTGTTTTGTTTTTGTTTGTTTTTATTTTGTTTTTGTTTGTTTGTTTTTGTTTTGTTTTTGCTGGACAAAAGCTTTTTAATCCGATGCAATCCCATTTGTCTACATTTGCCTCTGTTGTCCATGCTTTGGGGTTCACATCCAATCATCATCCAGACCAATGTCATGGTCTGTTTCCCCTCTGTTTCCTTCTAGTGGTTTTACAGTTTGAGGTCTTAGGTTGAACTCTTTAATCCATTTGGGGTTGATTTTTGTATATAGTGTTAGATAAGAGTCTAATTTCTGCTGTTTGGGGAGAAGCTTCCAATTATCCAAGAACCAGGAGAGAAAAGTTCTGGAAGCCTAGGCCAACTCAGCTCAGAGCTCTACAGGTGATGCCTCTTGCCCACCCCCCTCCTCCCATTTCCTTCCCCACAAACCCTGTGTCACGCTCAATATCTGTAGGCATTTGAAGAGACTTTGAGCCTTAACATGACATCATTGTTTTTGTGTCTGTTTTGTACTTTCTCTAATCAGTAAGCATATATGTGAGTCAGTGTGTGTGTGTGTGTGTGTGTGTGTGTGCATACACAGATCTCCATCTCAATTATCTATCCATCATCTATGATCTCTCTATCATTCCTTCCCTCCCTCCCTCTCCCTCTCCTTCCCCTTCTCTCTCTCTGTCTCCCTCGTCTACACATGCCCATAAGAAGGTGATGTGCAGGCCGTCCATCAAAGACTGGCTTTAGGGGCTGAGGCAGCAATGCAGGTAGAGAAGTCTCCTAAAATAAAAACCCTGGACTCTTTAGCATAGTAATGGGGAAGCACATGAACTTCTACTGCTGAATTCTTCACAGAAAGCCCTGGACATGGTCATCTTTCATCTAGGTTGCATCATTTTGATTGCATGTCATTATCAGTGGCCATGTTATTATTGTGCAAGACGACCATCTCAAGAGAGATTTCACTGTCAACAAAGGACTGTGTTTATACTCCAGTAGGAGTCTGGACAGTGACACATTCTACCCCAAAACAAGTTAGAGTGCAGAGAACTCTTCTTTTTAAGGGAGCAAAGCGCACTGTTTTTCTGAGAAGATCTATAAGTTGATACTTTACCTTACAAATAATAATAATAATAATAATAATAATAAAGAAATACTTCACAGAAGATTGCAACTATGGACTCATTCTGTTGTCAAATGAATTACTGCATCTGATTAGCTTTCCAGTAACACTTGGAGTAGAGAAAATGTTGGCAAAATAATAAAAATTTGGCAGCCCAGAGATTTAAACATTAGCAGCCATTCAGAAACAAACAGAGGCAACTTAGTACAACCGAGAATTCTTTGATCTAATTACTTCCGCTAGTAAACCCTATCATTTTTCTTGCCACTGATTTATTTAGTTGCACAGCATGAGCTCAATTAATTTCTATTTACTAAGAGGTCGTGTACATTCATATCTTCACTACAAATATTTTGAGATGCCTAACAACTATGCAATACTTTGTTAACCTCTTGGTATCCGAAATTACCACATATACAAACAAATTACATATACAAGACTTGGTATGTAGAAGGTACTCAGTAGAGTTTGTTTAAACAATATGATATAATTGAATCATATCAATTACATAGACTATCCAATGAATAAACATAAACAGATTAAATGTCATGCCATGCACACAATTATAAACATGTGAATAATTACATTTTTTGAATAAAAAGGAGCAAATATGTAATAACTGAGTGTTACTGAAATTCCAGATCACTACCAAGGGATCTGTAGTTTTCCCTTTTTGTATATTTGAACTATAAGTTCTCACCAAAGCATTCTCTCTAATTTCTCCTAAGGAAGCAATACTTGCAAACAGAACTGGTGGAGCTGACAGTTTACTCTTTCTCTAGGTCTTGAAGATAATCAAAAGGTTAGGCACGGACTAGGATTCAAGCTCCCAGTAATTATCTAGGTACCAGTGGAAATCAGATGATAAAGAAATATACTTAATACATCACAATACTTGTTTTCCTAACTCAACCGAATTCATCCTCATCTTCTAAATTTTGTTTTGCAGACTCAGAATCATCCTATGGCCACTGTATCTGAACCTACTCCATCAACAAAGTAATCTGATATTCAGTCTTAGCTATAATTCCTGCCAAGTTGAATTGCTTTACATTTTCTTACCCCTTTCTCTGGCATTCTTAAACAAAATACTCAGGAGAAAGGATTCTGTGCACAGCAATGAGCATTGTCGGACAAAAGGAAGAGGGCAGTATCTTTCTTCCTGTTTATTCTGGGCATTTTATTTATTTTCAATTTGTTTTATCTTAAATATTCAACAAAGCCCCTATGGAAACTGTGAGATATGTATTGAAAGTAAGAAGGCAGAGGAAATCACCAGTTGAAGAAAAAGTCTCATTCCAAAAATAGCCCGGCATAGTTACTACACACTTGGTTTCTAATAGCTACATGCACTTAGGTTCAAATCCCAACTCTGTCCCTTCCAAGCCACACAATCTGCAAAACACACGTAATCATACTGCATATCTCAGAGGATTGGTGAGAAAAGCAAATGGATAGCAATAAGTAAATGTCAAGTTCAGAGCATTTGCAGCTTGGTGCCTAGAAAGCAATCAACACATAGCTATTGTTACTCAAAAAAAAAAAAAAAATAAGTTTTTGGAACACAGTTTACTCTTTCCTTCAAACAAAATGTTATAAATGATTAGAATCCCCGGTTAGGCTACCATAGCCTATTCGACTTACAATGTTTATAGCCTGGCATTCATAGTGCTGTAAAACCAAACCACCGATTTAACAGCTCACCAGCTGTGACCTCCTGGAGTGTCTTAGCCAACTCCCATGCCCACACTTCCAAACCCAACTCTTCTAGAGCCTCTAGAAGTTTGGGGATGGGGGAGAACCCACTCTACCTGCCAGGGTTGTATCAGGGGATGTGTTCCTGGCTACACAAACAAAAACTCTGTGCTTTTCTCCTGGACACACTGGTACATGGGGGTGTGGCTTTGTAACACTGTGAATCAAGAAGGCTTCTGTTTGCCTGGGAGACTTTTGGAACTTGGCATCACTGAACAAAACAAGAGCTCAGAGCCAGACCCAGGAACACCCTGTTCCTTGAACAGTTTATTACTCTCTTTGTGCACAGGGCTTAAAGCATTGCAGAAAATCAATAACAGTTAATTAGCTTAAAGTTACAAAAGGCCCTTCATGATCTGGCTCCAATCTTCTCAACATGCTGTATTCCCTCGTGCTTCTGTGACCTGAGGCAGAGTGTTCCTTTGGTCTGAAATGCTCTCCTTCCCATTCTGTCCCTACATGCACAGAGTCTTCCTTCAAGACCTCCCCAGAGGCTTTGTCCTCTTGGAACCCTTTCCTGCACCCCCAGAAGAAGTCAGCCTCTCTGATGGGGCATCCACAGCCCTCTTCATCTAGCTCTGTCCTGTCACCATGCCATTACGCAGCAATTTCAGACTTTTGTGTGCACAGGAAGCATATGGACGCCTTGTGACCAGAGAAGATTCCCAGACTTCCCCCTCAAAGCCTGAGTCAATAGCTGGGGAGGAATTCAAGAGCCTGCTCTAGTAACAAGCTCCCCAGCTGGTTCTGCTAGAGGGAAAACCACAATGTGGGAAATCCTGAAAGCATGCAGGCAGTGCAGTGTCCGGGCATAGTAGATGCTCAATAAATGTTTGCTGTTAGAAGGGAGGGAGGCATTAAAATGGATATTCACCTATCCACAAACAAATGTTCATTGAGCATATACTAATTATATAAGCTCCCTATCAACACTAAGGTAGAGGTCATCAAAATCCAATATATAATACGAGGACAGCTACAAGAAATCAATGGAAACAAAGGTACCTAAGACTTTCCTATCACCCTACCACCAAGGCAGTCAGAATTAGAATCTGTCAGCCCCTTTCCCAGGCCAGTGGTTCTCAACTTTGCTCATTAGAATCACTGGAATCAGCTTTAAACATACCAAAGTTCTAATCCCCATCCCCATAGCTTCTGAAATTGTGTCAGGATTTTTAAAAGCCCCCCTCCCGGGTGATTCTCATGCGTGGCCAGGCTTGAGAATCACAGCTGTAGGCTCACACGGCACACAGCTTGCACCTCTCTCCCGTAACTCTTACTTTATCCTGCCTCACTTTACCAAATCTGTTCACCGATCTCCCTCTCTCACCTCTCACCAGATTCTAAGCTTCTTAAAGCCAGAGATTAAATCATATTCATCTTTTATTTCCCTAGAGCACCCATGACAGGAATCTACACCTATTAGCAGGGCAGTAAAAGTTTGTGGAATGAATGAGTGAAGATGCCACTGTAGGAGGCTTGGATCTCAACAACCATGAGCTGGACCAGACAGACATTTCAAGAAGCTCTGACCCACAGTGTGAAACAAGACACTGTAAATGGGGGATTTAAAAAATAGTAACGAGGAACACAGGGATCCCTGGACCACTGGAGGAGTCTAAGAACTCTAAAGTTGCATCAGGCTGAGCACAGAACAGCAGGTACAAACCACAGGATGCTCTTTATGTGCCCAGCATGGGAGAACTCCTGCCTATCAGCTACTTGAACTAGACCCACAGCTCCAGTCTGCAGGTCAGCACCACGGACAAGGGCATCTAAGGGCAGGAGCCATAAGCCAGCACCAAAGGAAATGCGGGGCGGGACGGGGCGTTGGGGGGAGGTCTGTGTGCTCAAATCGCCAACCAGCGCTGTGTTCTTTTACTCCCCAAAAAACTAAACACAAAGGAGACTTTTTTGCTACTTTTGAGAAGGACGACTATCAAATTCTTACTGGTAAGACCTTTGCACAACAGTAAAGGATCATTTGCTACTGACGTGACAAATCTAATTTAAATAATAAAACACTATTGTTTCTGGACCTGTTATAAATTTGCAAATTGCTAATCTTTTTTAAAAGCATTTTTTATTATCGCTTTAGAAAATAATCATATACACTACTTAAAATTTTTTCTTAGTAGACCCTGAGGGTTTAACTGAAAAAAAAAAACAAAAAAGAAAAACTCAAATATAATTAGGACAATGTAAAAGAATGTTGAGTCTAGATAGACTGACTCTCACCACAAAATTAGGGTTCAGGTGAAAGTTAGATGAGGAGGCTGAGGTTAACACACTAGCACACTAGCCAGTGCAAGAGGCAAGGACACAGTAACTAATATCAGGTAATCAAATATGAAATGTCCAATATCCTTAAGTATTAAGTTTGATAGTTGATATCTCTGACATTTCACTTTGACACTCTTGTTTTATTTTTATCATGAAGGTACATCCTCAGTCTTGCAAACACACATTTTGGCTTGTGATTATCTTTCAAATTTTTTTAGAGCAATTTTTGTGAAACCATGGATAAGTCAAAACTTCGTGTTATTTTCAAATGTGGGTTCCATTTGTGGAACCAATGCAGCGCAGACAGCTCGAAGTATCAATGAGGAGTTTTGGAAGGATGTAGCTAATGAACACACAGTACGTCAATGGTTTGAGAGGTTCTGTTCTGATGATTTTAATCTTGAAAATGAGCCACATGGGCAACCTGAGACCAAGGTGGGTAATGATGAGCTGAAAGCTGTAGTGGAAGCAAATCCATCTCAATCTACACATGAATTAGCAGCAAGGTTTGACATTACAATTCCAACAATATTGGACCATTTGAAACAAATTGACAAGGTAAAGAAGCTGGATAGATGGGTTCTGCATGAATCAAACATCAGAAGAGAAACTGGAAGCTTGCCTTTCTTTGCTGTCACGACATAAAGGCAAACCATTTCTACACCATATTGTTATATGTGATGAAAAATGGGTTCTTTTGACAATCGCAAGTGTTCAGCACAATGGTTGGGTAAAGATGAAGTGCTGAACTACAGTCCAAAATTGAATATTCATCAAAAAAAGCTAATGGTGTCTGTTTGGTGGTCTAGCACCAGTATTATCCACTACAGCTTCATGAAACCTTGTCACTCGATGACAGCAGATGTCTACTGCAACCAACTGGATGAAATGATGAGGATGTTTGTGATTAAGCAGCTGAAATTGGTCACTAGAGACAGGCCAATCCTCTTGCAAGACAATGCTCAACCACATGTCACACAAACAACGCTGCTCAAACTATAGAAGCTGGACTTGGAAACTCTCTGTCATCCACCGTATTCACCAGACCTTGCACCGACTACCACTTCTTCCAGGCTTTGGACCACTTCTTGCAAGGAAAAATATTCAATTCTCAACAAGCTGTGGAAAATGTCTTTCGCAATTTCATCACTAGTCACTCTCCAGACTTCTTTCCTGCTGGCATAAAGAAGCTACCATTAAGATGACAAAACTGTGCATAGTTTAGTCGTACACTTTGATTAATTTTACTCCTTCTTATTTGAGATATAATAAACTATACTTTTGACTCAAAATTGGACATTTCATATTTAATGACCTTAATAATTTTTGAACTCTGTGTACCAGAAACTAGGCTGGGTATTTCTCATTAATCTCATTTCATCTCCATCACAGTCCCCCCACACCAAGGCTTTGCTATCTTTGTCTTGTCCATAAAGACACTAATTGTCAGAAGGGATGAACAACTTGTCCAATGCCATACAGCTCCTGAGAAACAAAGTCAGCTCCTGATCTCAGTCTGCCTGACTCTGAAGGCTGCATTTTAACCACTTTGCATGATGCCAGACCTGGGCACCATCACGCTGTTTTAATCTGTGGCAAATTGGATATTTCTCTTATCAACTACTTCCTAAAGGCACTGAAATCCAGAATTACACATAGATTATGCAGAGCTAAACTGTGGTCCATGAAAATCACTTTTATTTAAAGGAAAATTGAAGTTATCTCCTAATCAAATAATCATTCCTGCTGTGTGTAATAACTGGAAGGCGAGAGCTTGATATGTGGTTTAATAACCAAAAGCAACCTGAATTCAGCCTCATCAAAGCCAGGTAGACTTTTTATTGGTCAGATGCTCTTGTATTCATCACCATAATTCATATGTGTGTTCATCAATGTAGGTAACTTAGCATGCAAACACAAATGTACCTTCTAAGAATTTAAACCATTTATAGGGGACCCAAAAGATATGCAAAAGCTGACATTTTAATGTAGAAAAACTCAAATATAAGAAAACATGCTTTGTGTTAACATATAAGAGATAATGAGTTTTCATTTTTCTCCCTCCAAAAAGCATAGGATTACATTTTAAAGTACGTGTTCTACAATGATATATTAAGAGTGGAGGAAGGAAATCAGTTTAAAAGAAAAAACACAGACATTTTTTAATATCGCGTATGGAGTTTACAGACTGTGAATGTCAGAGACAAATAGAAACGGAAGATGAATTTGGGAACTGGAAACTTGATTCAGTGACCTGAGTCAGTCACTGATGAATTTCATGCATTTTACAGAATCCTGAGACCAACTCATGTGGAGCAGATGTTCCCGAGAACAGCTTAAACACTGCAAAAAATGGTAAAAAGTTAATGTACCTTCCAAATGGAACCTTGTTAAGGGGGGATTCTCTATCATATGCTGTCTGAACCAGGACACTTACGAGAGTGACAAGGATGCTGCTAATAAATATGCCAGGATCAATTAATGTAATCTGGAAGTGGCTTAGGAAAATTAGAGAGTATGTCACACTAAAAGATGACAATGCCCTACACACCCACAGGACCTTTAGTTAACCTTCACAGTAGAGACTACTGAACTTTCACCTGTGCATGTGCCTTCGTGCACAGTTTTCTCCTTTACATATCTTTATATATCTGCCCTAACCTTTATACATTGTCCCTCTTCATTCATATCCCGTCTACCTTTCTTTCTAGTTCCTTCTCTTCCTTTCCATCTCTCCTCCTTCTTTCCTTTTTCTCTTCTCTTTCCACAGCTCTCTCCTTCTTTCCCTCCTCGCCTTCGTAAGACAAAAATCTTTCTTCTAGACTCCGTATTGCCTCCATTCCCTCAAGCCCATCCCAACTTGCAGTTACCTGGGACTGAAACACAGTTTTTGATATTTTTGTTGAATACTTTTACATCCTTTGTTTAACTACAAAGTAGGTGAATGTTTTAAATTAATTTTTCTACAGATAAAGGCATTTTGGTAGGCAGTACCACCTGCCAAACCTGGAACCTGAGACTATGTTACATGACATGGCAGAAGGCACTTTGCAGATGTGATTAAGGGTATGGGTTTCAAGGGAGTCATCTTGCATTAACTGAGTGGGCCCAATCCATTTCCAGGAGCTCTTAGAAGTGGAGAACTTTCTCTAGCTAGGGGCAGAAGAGATGAAGGGCAAGAAGGGTTCAGGCTTCTGCTGGCTCTGAGATGGAGGGGATCATGTGATGGAGAGAGCCTCTGGGAGTTAAGGGTGGCCCCAGCTGAAAGCAGGCAAAGAAGCAGGACCTCAGTCCGACAACCACAAGGAACTGGACCTGAATGTGCCTGGAGGCAGATCTTTCCCCGGGGCCTCTGGCAAGGGACTCAGCCCTGCCAACACCTTGATTCTGCCCTCATGAGACTCCAAGCGGTGGACCCAGGTGAGGTATGTCGTACCTGGAGAACTGTGAAATGACACATGAATGTTTTAAGCCATTAAAGTTGCAGCCATTTGTTACAACAGCAGTAAAAAGTTAATACCAGTATAGATAAATTATATTCAACCCTGTTTAATTTGGGCATCCATGGATTAGTGACTCCTAATAAATAAAAAAGATTGCCTCCCTCATCTTTAATTTAGGCTAAATTTGGACACACGCTATATGTGCTAACGGATGTTTCAGTCATTGTCATGTTTTCAGATCAGAGGATAAACTTAGTGGTCTAGAGGGACTCATTCTCATTGTCACAGATGTCTATGGGGAGAAAACCCTCATTTGGCATTTTCTAATTATCTCTCTATCCTTGTAGGAGACTAAAGCAAAACATTTTGCTTTTTCAAGCAATCAAGGGACAAACTGTTCTCTGTCACATCACCAGAATGGAAGAAGAATTACCCCAAGTTTATAAATGGAACAAGAGGTTGGTAGGTCTGTGATGCCGAAACAACCTATTGATTCTGCCTATTGACTCAATTTATCAGTCCAATTGACCTTAAAAGTCTCACACCTCATAGCACAAAACAACATCAACAACAACCATTAAAACAAAATTTTTAAAAATGGTCAATTTTCTAGCGGCCGAAAAAATTCCTGTTTGTCTGCTCCCCACTGACGCAAATTCCTGCACACTCTGATACGTGTGTGTTCAAGATAATTCATTAAAATAAAAATGTACGTCTTGTTTCTACTACTGCGATAGGATCTAAAAAAAATAAGGCAAATTTTGCTCTCCTTTTTCTAGGTAGGATAGACTCTTGAGTTCTGAGTTTGGGACACCCAGAAATTTTAGGTTCATAAGCTGAAAATAGAAATTGCCAGAAACTTGCCATAACACTCTGCAGGCTTTGGAGTTTGTTACTAGCCAAAGAGATGGGTTAAGGCGAGATCTTTCCTGATGGGAAAAGGATGCAGTGACTATGGTTTTGAGTTTAGATGATGAGAATGTACTGGGGACTGGAGCAGGGAATGCAGTGAGCTGTGGGTCCTGTCCTCCTGCTTCTTATGTGTCGTCCAGGACATCTGATGGGATGGTCTGGGGTGCACGAGCCTGAACGCAAAGAGTGGGGCCCTTGGGTCATGGAGAACGACACCCACACCCACACCCCATGCAGTGGGAGAAGCACTTCCTCCCTTGGAATAGACCACGAGGGTTTGGACAACACGCATCTCAGCAGTGACCACGATGGCCTTAAGAGTTGGAGGTCCTTTCCCAATTTTTCTGAAATGCAGAACACGATGGGACTCTTGAGCCCCGCTCCATAAAGAGGCTTCCCTTAATGACTGATATTCGGTGTCAGAGGTTAAACCTAGCCAACAGGTGAAAACAGATTGAATTATATATAGAAACATAAAGCAATGCGGTGTTTTTGTATGTATAGGAGTGTTGTGGACCAAATTCATGCTGACTACATGTCTATATGTGGATGGGTAGATGGGGGGAGTATGGATAAAGAGAGTCGAAGAAATTAGCTATCCAAAGGAGTGTCAAGTGGGAAGGGCACTGCTTCCTCCTGTGTCTCAAGGCTTTCTCTGTCATCTGGTGTGCACAACAGACCTGCTACGGATGGTGGCTGTTTATCAGCTACATGTAAGACGGCAAAGAACCTTGGAAGACAGCCCAGGAAGGAGGGTTGCCTCCATGCGTCTGATAGAAAACACAAACCAGTGCTAACTTGAATTTGCAGTTTGCAGGCATCCTTTTTAGCTGGCCACTTCAGTTTTCTGCAGACTGTGCTATCTGAGCATGTAGCTTTATTCCTGTGACAATGTCCAAATCGGTTCCATCGTGATTCTGTTGCTGGGCAGGTTTGTGCTGCCAACGGAGTTGACTGGAATTGACACTTAAAACACCATGACTGTTTCTACTTCTAATATCTCCGATAATTCCAGGGATGCTACACTCAGGTAAACACACTGCCTGTAATACATCGGCTGCCTATTTATTCTCTTTCCATTAAATATCACACAAACACACGTGTGCACGTACACACACACGGATGCACACAGAGCTGCAAGAAAATTATGCCCATGAAGATATTTTATTAGTGGGAAGTCACAGCTGGCTTAACTTTCAAAAGTCAGGCAATTCTAACTTCCTCCTGCAACTTTATCTCACCCACACTGCACAAGCACACAGTGAAGCATGAAACCGAAATATGCAAACCAAGTATCTCTTGTACAAAGGGGACACATTCTTGCAGTGATGGTTTTTGCCATTCTTTGCTCTGTATCTTTAAAAGGACTTCCACCAGCAATGGATAAGTACTTCTTATCCATCTCTCTTCTACATGAGCTTTGTCCATACTCCAAACACTGGGCTTAACGAGAGTATTTCATGCTAATAACAAAGTCAGGGTAGGAAAAGAAAGGGAGAAAATTCTGGGATGCCACTCCCTTACTGCCCTGCCCTGTACCCCACTGCAGCCAGCCTGGCCACCAGCTGTCCCCTGCTACTAGAACCATTCCCAGCTTGGTGCCTTGGTGGATATCACTCACCTCCACTTCTTAACAACCCACATTTATCACTTCCCTAAAAGTCTGGACCAAAGCTCACCTCCTCCAGAAAATCTTTTTCTGATTTAATTGTCCCATTAGCTCTTCTAACATGTGGGCAATCAGTGAACAATAGAATATTTTGCCCTTGTGGAGAGGCAGCTTTAAAAGTGAGATGAAGCACAATTAATGTTAATTAGAGAGAGGCTGAATGACTGTTATCACAGGAAGCAGATTAGTCTTAGATGGGTAATCATAGAGTAGAACTGTATTTCATGGCATTAAATAAAGTTGTTGGAATTTAAAAAGAGCTATGGAAACCACAGAGCTGGTAGACCTCTGTCAATTTAATATGTGAGGCTCTGTGAGAGATGGAACATGGAATAGAAGAGAGAATGTTGAACTAGGAGTCAGAACACACAAGTGATTCAAAATTCTATGACTCAGTGTTTGCATAGTTCTCTACACAATTAAAAGATAGACTCTTTGAAAATGAGCTTTGTGGCTTTTCTTCCCCAGCATGCATGTATCCCATATAATGAAAAGTTGGACAACTGTCTACACATACCAGGCCCTCCATAAATATCTGTCAACACATATTTGGATAGATGACTGGATCCCAGAATCAGTTTTAGTGTTTTTAAAAAGAAATAGGCAGTTTCATAAATCTATAGCCTGCAGAGTTTAGAGAATTATAGAGACGATTTAGTCCAGAATTTTTATTTTACAGAGGAAGAAACAGAGGTCAGGAGGGCTTATTCAAGAGCAGAGTGCCAATAAACAACTCAGGGGGCACAGAATTCCTCCCAGGGCTCCACACAGTATATAAGGGGAAATCGGGTTCGAAAATTCAATATTATGACATAAAAACTTTCAAATCACCAGCAGAAATTGCCATTTACAATGGCATCATCAAGATATTAGGTAAAATAGGCTGGGCGCAGTGGCTCACACCTGTAATCCTTGCACTCTGGGAGGCCAGGGTGGGAGGATCGCTTGAGGCCAGGAGTTCAAGACCAGCCTGAGCAAGAGTGAGACCCCATCTCTACAAAATAGAGAAAAATTAGCTGGGCGTGGTGGTGTGTGCCTATAGTCCCAGCTACCTTGGAGGCTGAGGCAGGAAGATCACTTGAGCCCAGGAGTTTGAGGTTGAAGTGAGCTATGACACTGGTGCACGCTAGCCCAGGTGACAGTAAGACCCTGTCTCAAACAAACAAAACCAAAAACAAAGATATTAGGTAAAACGTATATTTTTGTATCTATTGGCAAAACTTTTGGCTTGATGATTTTCCTACATGAGCTAAGTGTTTGCATACAATTTTAAGATATGTGTTATTAATATTTAGTATTATATTCAACTGATTATAGCTGGAGATCCCCAAGTAAAAGATAATGACATTTATTTTTCTGTCACCTAAAGAAATCCAACATTGGGCCGGGTGCGGTGGCTCACATCTGTAATCCTAGCACACTGGGAGGCCAAGGCAGGAAGATCACTTCAGCTCAGGAGTTCGAGACCAGCCCAAGCAAGATCGAGACCCCGTCTCTACTAAAAATAAAAAGAAACTAGCCAAGCAACTAAATTAAAAAAAAAAAAAAAAAAAAAAAAAAAAAAAAAAGTCCAGCAGCAGGAGGTTTGGAGCTGGTGGTGAACTCCTGGGGGTCAGCAGCCCACTGTTTCCCCCTGCTGCTCCACACCTTCCCACATTACATTTGAGTTCAAGGTTGATCCCAGGGCTCCATCTGGCTCCTGTGAATTCAGCCAGGAACAAGAGGCAGAGAAAGAGCACGCTCCTTTCTTTCAGAAGACCTCTCGGAGGTCCCAAACGACAGTTCTGCTTACATCGCCTTAGGTAGAACCTAGTCATGTGGCCTCACCTGACTGCAAGGGATCTGGACAACGCAGTCTTTTATCACAGTGGCCACGTGGCCCACTAAAATGGGGTCTATATTACTAAGTAAGAAGGAGAGAATCGGTGTCAGGTACAACCAACAACGCTTTCCACACAATGCCTGCTCAACACCTCAGTTGCTTTCTTAATACATTTAAAGATTGATTTAATATCATGCAAATAATCCAAATATTCAGATGGAATACTATGATTTATACAAATGAGGTAACATGAACCAATGTAATGATGATCATTTTAAACATGCTATATATATATTTATATACCATATATATATATAAAAGGAATACTTTATGAAAATGAAATCATTATAAGCTCCCATCTCTGTTTTGTTGATACTAATAGCTACAAAATAATCCCAGGGCTATTAGAAAATTCCTCACAGGGCACAAAAATAGTCACCAGGTCAGGACATTTGTCAAGAGTGCTTACAAGAGCAGGCGATTTCTTTAGGAGTCCGGCCAGCCCCTTCCACCCACTCTCCCTGCTCCCTCTATCCCTGCCAAAGGCCACATTATTGCCAAGGCAACCGAGGCCCTTCACTCTCCCCAGCTGACTCTGGTTGCCTGTGCTGTGATCAAACAAGCACTAAGGAGCAGGAAGATGTTACAGGGCAGATAGAGGGTGGTTTTTAGGTTTTTGCTTCTGTCGCAGAATGCAAGGCATTTTGGTCTCCACACCAAAACTGCAGAGATCAAGGATGCTGACTCTTCCTTCCTATTCCTTCCTCATGCTGGGTGGACCCCAAGGGGGAATCTGGAATATATGAGTAACTCAAAATTTAGGCTTTATTTATTTTTTATTGGTATACATCCGTGGGGTACAAGCACAGTTTTGCTACATGATATATCACATTTCTGGTGAAGTCAGAGCCTTCAGTGCACCCATCACTGGAGCAAGCACACTGTACCTAAAAATTTCAGTTTGAAATAAATACAAAACATTTTTCATTTTGGGACTAGGCCCTTTAAGCCCTTTCCAGTTAGCTGTTCAGAGTGGGAGCCTGGCCCCACACTTCACACAGAAAGCCTACATTACTTTCAGCCAAAAACTCTTCCAACAAACTGGCTCAAAATGAGACTAGAACTATTTTCAGCATTGTAGCCAAGGTCATCGAAATATTTTCTCTCTTAACAATCTGTTTCCTTCTTTCTGTTCTTCCCACCTCTAATGTCCTGTCGATGTTGAAAAAAATCTTAAATACCTTTTGGTCTTCTTCACAATTATATAAGTGACTGTGACTTTGTAGATTTCTGAATGCTCCTTTTGCCCTCAACTTTGCATTATATCTCTCAAGTTACCTAACCCCTCTAAATCTCTGTTATCTCATCTGGAGAAAGTGAGTGCTTTAGAAAAGACAGCCCTTCCAGTAGGTCCCAGCTCAAACATTCCACAATTCTATGCTAGAACTACCAAAGAACATCGTTGCATATGCAAGCAAAGGCTTTAAACTTCTCTGGCAACATTTCAATAAGAACTAAAGCCATCTAAAAATAATTTGACAATTCTTCTGGATGAATTCTTCTAAAGAAGAAATCATTTGTATACATCACCCTGTCTTATCATACTTTCACAGCTGCCAATGAGAGGCAATTTACTGTGCCATTTTGAGAGAGCTGGTGACATGAAAAGTGATACAGCCTCCCAGGTAAGTACCAATTAAAATTATTTCAAATCATTTAAAATGAGTGTTATGTAATAGTCGTAGAGTATGGCTTTTGGAAGAACTAGTACTTTGTCTTTTTACAAGGGGGAAAGAATCATCTTGCTTCTCAATTATGCAAGATTATCTGACGTCAAGTACTTCTGCAATGCCTATCTGGCACTGCTCATTGTTATCTCAAGTTCATGCAGCACGGACTGGCATATGTGCTGCAGCCCGAGAACAGCAGAGTCATCCTTTTTTCCACTTCCCTCACTTTGCCTTGGCTTTCCGCCCCCCGCAGAATCTATATGCCCTGCTCTGTTGCATAAAGAATAATGCCCAGTGGCTGATTTCCACTGGTCTCCTCCTGACAAGGCCTCTCCAGCTAATGACAAACGCTATAGAAACTTCAACCTCCTATCACGTGCTCATTTGCCCTCCAAGTTATAATGATAAAATACGGTATTTTCTAGAGCTTCCTAAAGTGATTTAGATTTCTCCCTCTGTCACTATTTGGATACATCCAAACAGAATCAGATAAAGGAGAATTGTGCTTTAAATACACTGTCATCCAAAAGTGAGTGTCAGAAACTCCTCCTTCCAAGGATCAAAGTAATATTTGCACTAAAATTGCAGCCCAGTGCTTGTTTTTTGTGTATTCAAAATGTCACTCAATACCTTGCTTATAGGACCTTTATAGCTCAAGGTAAAGGGAATTCTGGTTACCGGGAAATAACTTTCTTGACATTTAACTTAAGGGATGTAGCTTAAGTTTAAATATAGCACCCCATAGGAAAAAAGGGAGTTTCTAAAAGATTTCATTAGCTTTCATTAATTTTGATGTAAATTAATCTCCAAGGAAGGTAGCACCCTCCTTGTAAGCAGTTCTCCAAAGGAAGGGGCTATTTGATGGATGGCAGTGAGCTTGGAGACTGGGAATTGAAACTCGGCCCTGCTTAGGCAGCAAAAACATTTTCAAAACACTAAAATGATTGATTCCTCTAAAGACTACATAATTGAAATTTCTTATTTCAGATTGTTTAAATTTACCTTGGGACAATAACATTTAAAATACACTCAAACTCATCGTGTATGAGATATACGAACACGAGTTTACATTTTCCTTATATTGTGAAGATAAATAATATAGTCTTTTATGAATGTTTTAAATTATTCATTTTTGCCATCCACTATTTTTATATAGAGTAATGAGACTTTGGTTTTAAATAATATGATCTTGTTAAAATGACTTTACTCTCTTTTCATGTAGAAAAGTGAGAGATTCGGACCACAAAAGCTCTAACAAATCTGTCTAAGCTGTAAAACCTTATGAAACAAGTAAAAAAATAAAATCTTTGTCACAATTTTAACTCCTTCCTATTCTTGTCATGCTGTTATCACAACAAAATGACAATAATAATAATATAATGTTTTAGATTTATGAAACTTCACTTTTCTTTAGGCACTTTCAAATCCATTATCTCGTCTGGACCTTGGAAAGATGTAGCTGGGAAGAAGTGATCTTCAGATTTTTCACTTTCATGTTTTCACCGCCAAGTGCTAACTAAGCCTGAGGAATTTACCAGAGCCATAAAATCCTGACCTGGAAAGGTCACTTAATTCATACCTTTTCATAGCCTTCAATAAAACCGAGGATCAGAACAACACTGGATTTTTCACACGTCATCCTGTGCTTCTTGATTAAATCAGACTGTAAGTGATTTTGCTGTTGTTATCTGCTAAATGATTTAAAATAGCAGAACTAAAGCACAATGCATATCCCTGCAAGAATGGAAGCATGACAGGCTACAAATGATGGTCTGTTTCAGAGTAAAATCTCACTAAGGAAGCCTAAGTGGGTAATAGCACAGGAAAATTTCAAATGTGAGATGGCTTAATTT
Source organism: Lemur catta (assembly GCF_020740605.2). Taxonomy (NCBI): domain Eukaryota; kingdom Metazoa; phylum Chordata; class Mammalia; order Primates; family Lemuridae; genus Lemur; species Lemur catta. The sequence goes on along the minus strand of NC_059128.1, from coordinate 134,358,716 downwards.
TGAAATGGAGGATTATGAGTGGCCTATAATACAGAAAACTGGAACGTTTTTTCCATATACACTTTTAAGAAAGTTTTTCCATAACTTATTCATTTAATAATTGTATTGAGTATCTGTTTGGGCCATCTCAGCGCTTGACGTCCTGTTGGAAATACAGAGATGAACAGTAAAGGAAAATAGCTAACATTTACTGAGGACCTAGTGTGTGCTTAGCTATGCTACGTGCTTCATATACAATTAAGGCAGAGCTAAGATCACCCACCCAGAAAACAGGAGCACCTAGATTCCAGCACTGATCTGCCCTCCTGGAGTCGGTGTTGTTAAGTGCCTCACACTGTAAGAGTTTGCTGGAGTCCCTGCCCTCAAGGAGATCACTCGAACACACCGAGCAGGATGATCTACTCTTTCCTCCCATAACTCTGATGCATGCCTTTAAATTATTCATTTCTTTGCATGTTTAAATTATTCATTTCTTTGCATGTACCTGTAGTCCCAGCTACTCGGGAGGGAGGCTGAGGCAGGAGGATCACTTGAGCCCAGGAGTTGGAGGCTGCAGTGAGCTATGACCATGCCACTGCACTCCAACCTAGGTGACACAGCAAGACCCTCTTTCTAAAAAAAAAACTAAAAAATTAAAAATTAAACTGTTCAATTTTTGTCACCTCGCCCTGTCTGCATCTCCATCCCTGCTCCCCTCCACCCTCCAAAATAAAACAACACCAGCTCAGAAGGCATCGCTCAGAGATTCTTTTTGAAGCTGCTTTTAAAACGTGCCTTCTAATAACCTGGTAATTGTTTTACTACTTTTTGAATGAAGTGTGAAGTCCCTGAAAAGTGATGGAAATATTCCCATGAAAGCTTTGGTAGAATTGAAGGCTCGCTAGGAGGACTGCATCACCCTGCAACTGACAGCCAGCTGCAGTGTCAGCTTTAAGTAAATGCTGGGAGAGAGGCTGAGGCAGGCATCCAGAAGTCTTCACACGGTTGCTACTTGATTAAAAATCATACGTACTGGTAAGGATACAATGAAATAGGCACTTTCTAGGAGAGGGTGAATTGGCACAACTTTATAGAAAACCATCTGTGTGCAGTTTAGAAAGATGATCATGCCCTTGGAGCCAGTTACTCTACCTCTTAACTAGAATCTATTCTAGGGAAAGAAGTAGGTATTTGGACCAAGATATATATCACACATGGCATGTTCATTAGCGCTTAATAATAATAATGGCACATTAAAAATACTTTACAAATGTGCAAGAATATGGAAATGATTAAATACATTATGGTATATGTTATATCATGGGATGTACAGTCACTTTATGTGATCTTGTCCAAATATTTTAGATGATATGGGAAAACGTTCACTATAAAATTTTAAGTGAGGAAAAACAGGATTAAACCACTACATATGATACATGAAGATCTTATTTATAAATATATTATCACAAAGAGAAAGAGTGAAAATAGGACAGGACAAAGTATATATGCATAAAAAGGACTATAATGAAACAAAACTAAAAATTATAAAAGTAATTTAAAAAGTAACAAAAGTAATTTTTTTATAAATCAGGAGAGTACTGCCTTGGATTAAGCAATGGTTTCTTAGACATAACATCAAAAGTGCCAGCAACAAAAGAAAAAATAAACTGAATATCATCAAAAGTTTGTGCTCCAAAGGACACCAATAAGAAAGCAAAAAGAAAGCAGAATGAAAGAACAGTTTTGCAAATTGTGCACCTTATAAGAGAATTTTACATGGAATACATAAATAACTATTACAATAATATGAAGACAAATAACCCAATTTTTTTAAATGGGCAAAGGAGCTGATAGTTATCCAAAGAAAATACACAAATAGCCAATAGGCACCTGAAAAGATGTCCAACATGGTGTGCTACCAGGAAAATACAAACCAAAACCACAAGAAGATACTGCTACACACCCACTAGGCTGCTCTAGTCTATAAGTCAGACAATAACAAGTATTATAATATTGGAGAGATGTAAAGAAATTGAAACCCTCATATGCTGCTGGTAAAAATGTACAATGGTGCAGTCACTTTGGAAAACAGTCTGGGAGTTCCTCAAATGGTTAAACACAAAGTTACCATACAACCCAGCAATTCTACTCCTATGTTTATACCCAAGAGAAATAAAAACATACATATGCCCATGCAAAAAGTTGCACATAATGTTCGTAACATCATTATTCATAATAGCCAAAAAGCGGAAACAACCCAATTATCCAACAACTGACAAATGAATAAATAAAATGTGGTCTATACATAGAAAGGATATTATTTGGCAATAATGTAAAGAAATGAAGTATTGATACATGCTACATACAACATGGATAACCTTGAAAATGTTATGCTACATGAAAGGATCCTTTCACAAAGAACCACATATTCCATGATTCTATCTATGCAAAATACTCAGAACAAGGCGAATCTACAGAGACAGAAAATATTAATAAATTAGTGGTTAACTAGCATTGGGGGTGAGAAATAGTTGGGAGGCAGTGTTGGGAGTGACCGCCGATGGGCATGGGGTTTCTTTTTGGGCTCACAAAAATATTCTAAGATTGATTGTAGTTATGGTTGCACAACTCCATGAATATACTAAAAAAACCACTGACTTGTGCACTTTAAATGACTGACTTGTATGAAATGTGAATTTTACAGTATCTCAATAAAGCAGACTTTTTTAAGAAAAGCAAGGGTGCAAGAATAATTATTTTTGTCATTTCATCTGTTAACCCTGTACCAAGCTCCTACTATAGCCTGTGCTAAGTACGATGAAAGATACACGAATAAAGTAAACCCTTTGTTTTCAATGAGTTCGCATGAACTTTAACCCATGTAGAAGTAATAGTGTGTATATACACAATTACACAAATTATACTTATATTCTCACAATATCATAAAGAACATGGAATGAGTATTACCATTCCTTACTCCATTGCCTTTTTCTAAGCAATCCTGTATAACTTCACCACTCAATATAAAAGTCTACCAAATCAGATCTCTACTTCCAACTGTCCTATGGAAATATCCACCTGAGCATCCAGATTATGTTTCACACTTACATTTTTAAAAATATCTGAATACTTCATTCTTCCCTCCTTCTTGCTATACGAAATGCAAACCTCTTACTGTTTCCACATCTCGGATGGTGCATAGCCAGCATCCTCTCAGAAAGCAGGTCTATAAAACCTCGTTGAGTTACTAATTCTAATTCTTTGTGTTACTTCATTACTCACATAGTTTGTATTTTTGAGGTATGAGGTCATTTTCAACGGGGGTTATATTCCATTCAATTCTCTTAGGAAGAACACCAATGCGACGGGGGGAGATGTCTCTGCCAGAGATCTACTAATTTCTCCTGTTCCAGAACATTTTTCCTGTTCATTTCTCAATACTGGGCTCCCCACCACACGGATAGTATAAATTCAGACCTCACATCTGCAGTGGCAATAGCCTGGAGTTCTATTATAATTTCCCTCAGGTGATCTTTTTCCCTTTGGCACCAGAGGTATGGCAAGCTTCATCCTCAATTCTCCCAGCCAATACACAGTTGCTACCTTCCCTTTGCGTGGATGAAGCAGCCCTTTTTAACTCCCAAATTGCTGCACGTATTTCAGATCTGAGAGTATAGCCTGAGCTGCCTCCCCAAGGACTTAAAACTCCAACTGCCAGCAGTCAGGGCCTGCATCTTTATTGCCTTCGCTCATGGTCCATTTAAGCATCAGTTCCTGTTCACTGCCCTGGCTTTGAGTTCCCTTTTCATTTCTGACAGCTGAGGACTTCCATTTCTTGATTTTTGAACTTGGCCTAGGTATTTACATTTTTATATGTGTTTTGACATTTCTCTGTGTTGAAGTGGAAGACTGGGAAGTTGTTTCCCATCAGCTCACCTGCCCATATCTATCCTATCTTTCTAAACACAAATATGACCACACTGTCTTCAATGGGTTCCCATTTGCTTGAAGAATAAAGTCAAGTCTCCTTATCTGGTTGTTTTTAAAACTTCACATCCAGATGGGATTCTGTCCCCCAAACTTCACTTACAGCCACATCCTGAATCTCCCACCCTACATCACAGCCGTAAGGACCCAGCCCTCCTCCCCAGACAGTCCATGTAACCTCACACCTCCACATCTTTGTTTTAAGAAACTTCATTTATGGTGGCTTCTAGGTCCTATTTCTATTTCTAATAATTATATTCTGTGACCTTCGTCCTGGCTGTGAGTCCTTTAAAATCTGCGAGTCTTCCACTTTAGAAAACGCAAAATGGGATTTGAAAGCACAGCCCAAGATATAATCTTGGTCACTCATCCACTCAACTAAACAAAAGCCAAATAGGAGAGTGAAAGTGTCCACTCAAAAGGCTAGAAAGGCCCTGTGCACCCAAGAGCAGCTGATGTGGCTCAAGGGAATCGTAGGATTTCACACCGATGCCACAGTCCTGTGTAGACGGTATCTTGAAGTTCATTAAATTCTCAGACCTTAGCTCTCTGCTCCAAGGCGACATTTGCTCTGCCCTCTTCAGAAGGGCTAGCCTGCCGGGGAGATAGCTGTTATGGTTCCTGTGCTTCATTAGAGCAAGGAAATATAGTTCACTGTGCCCAAACAAATCCTAGCCACTAATGGGCCAAGATATTGTGAATGCAGAGTTAGAATTGCTGGAACATCAGAGAACTGAAGGGGGAAAAAAAAGCACCTTAGGAACCAAAGAAACTGCATTTGTAAGCTTCATTTATATAGCACATAGCAAGTGAATCAATAGCTTGAAAATGTACAGCGAAGGCAAAAAGCAGTTGATTGCAATCTTCAAAGAGTCGGCAAAAAGAAAAAGTAGCAGTGCAAATTAAACTCATTCAAAAGAGGAAAGGCAATTGGTTCAAACCGAAGAAGATTCAACTAGGCTAGCAAAAAATCATTATTCCTAGAAGAGCAGAAAGTAATAGAATATGAAGTGTGAATATATATATATATATATATATATATATATAAACAGAAGCCACCCAGATGTTTGTTTTGAGAATTTTTTTTCACAGCATAATTCATGAGAATGCAAAACAGTATCCTTAGGAAGGCCAATGAATATAAAAATGGAAGATAGTCACCCAGGTAAATTGAGTTTTAGTAATTAGGGCAGGGTGTGAAGAAATGAAAAATTACCTTCTGAATCTCTAGTTTTATGCTATTATCCAAAAGTAAAGCCAATTGAATGTAAAAAAAATCATTCACATTTTATCATTCATTTCTTATTTATATTTCAATTTGGACATGGTAATCTATGACTTTTAATTTGCACTTAGATATGCATCCTTTTCACTTGTGGCAATATTGTTATATAATAATACAATAAACTCAGCAATGGTACAACGTTCTTCTCAACAAACCTTTCCCTTTTCACATGCACACATGCAGCTACATGCACACACATGCACACACCCCTCAATCAACTCTCAGGCATCTCTGAGTTGAGTGTCTAAGAAACTCCCAAGATGGGAATTCTATGTGATCAGATGATCAGAGATTTTAACTAAAAGTATTTGCCTTACACTGTCCTCTTCCAGGGCTCTAGTCTTGAATAAAAATTGAGGTGTCATCAATACATGATGACTGGGTCAGTTGACTGGAAGACTAATATATACAATGTGGTGTGATCCATTGTCTCAGATTGCACACTCTCACTCAAGCCAGCTAGCTCATCCATAAATACCATATATATGATATCTGCATTATATGCTACATATACTATATATGAACATACATGAGACACCAGTAAAGTTGTGTATCTAGGTCTGTACATTTCCAGCACTGCACTGGAAAAGTAACTCAGAGCAAAACTCAGGCTGTATAAGTACCATGGACAGTACCCATGTTCATATTGGCCACATACACATTGTTTGTTTTTTTGTTTTTGTTTTATTTTGTTTTGTTTTTGAGTCAGGGTCTCGTTCTGTTGCCCAGGCTAGAGTGCAGTGATGTCATCATAGCTCATTGCAACCTCAAATTCCTGGGCTCAAGCAATCCTCCTGCCTCAGCCTCCCAACTAGCTGGGACTACAGGTGTGTACCACCACACCTTGCTAATTTTAAAAAAAATATTTTTGTAGAGATAGCGTCTCACTATGTTGCTCATGCTGGTCTCAAACTCCTGGCCTCAAGCGATCTTCCTGTCTAGGCTTCCCAAAGTGCTAGGGTTAAGGCGTCAGCCACCAGACCTGACCCACATTCTGTGGTTTAGAATATGAAAAAGAGTTTTACCCAAGTGAAAGTCCAACATTTATTCACATGTTTCAAAAAAATCTGGTTGTTAGGTGTTAGCGGCTTCTCTAACCTGTACTCATATGAAGAGGATAAATTCAAAATGTTCAAAAGCATCTGTCACACAAATTCCTGTCACACTCACCTCTATGAAAAGCAAGCTCAGTGATAAGGGGTTCAGAAAGAAAGATTTACTCACTGCCCTGCATAATTTTGCAGCATATCAGTAGCATATAATTATAACCTTCCCTGAAGTATCCCAGCAGTTGCTTTAAGCTGTATTTGAACAGTTCCAGTTTACCTGTTGGCCTAACAAAGGTGAAGGACCAACAATGAAAAAGAAATTTAGATCATGATCTAAAAACATGACCCATGATCCAGATGGACACCTAACAGAACAACAGCAAAATTTCACATCTATGTCCATGGTTATGTTTTGTCTGAATGTCTATATTTTGCCTATATTGAAATCTATATGATTATGAATATAAAATGTTATTTTGATGTCTATATTTTTCCATGTTTATATCATATCTATAAGCTATATGTAATTTTAATTTTATATAAATACACATATCCACAGGAATCTTCATCAATGTCTTTGTCATTCTGTGTGTGTGTATGGGTGTTTGTGCATGTACACACAAATCTACCAAGTAAAATCTAAGCATTTTCATGGTAGTTTTAGCAAGATGCAACTTAAGATGTATTTCTTCCACAGCAATGAGATGCAACAAAAGTAGATCTAGACATCAAAAAAGTTATCAATAGACACCCTATGTGAAATGAGAAAGCAACCTTTTGCTGACTTAAAATTGAAAAATAAATAGTGCAAACAAAGACAGATGTCATAGAGACAGACTCTGAGATCACAGTGAGTCAGGAGTACCCTGGGAGCAGGAGCCTTAATGGGAAGTCAGGGCGGTAGAAGAGAGCAAAGGGAAGAACTGACTGTGATTCAGTTTCAAAAGAGGCCTCAGATGCCCCCATGGGAAGTGATGGAGTGTAGGTGGCCTTTCAGACATGTCCCAGGTTGAGGCATGGGGGCGGGGCTCTGGCACCCTGTCTTGGGCAGTCATAGGATGTGGGCTGCCCTGGTGAGGGGAGTAACCCTGGCAACGGAGCTCTCTGTCTCTGGGAGGGCAATGCCTGGAGATGGAGTCAGCTAAGAGCCATCAGCAGTGGACATTCCCAGAAGCCGGAAATATATAGACCTCAGGGCCTGATGCTGTGCATACCACAGCAACATTATAAGAGATTTTAAGTCCATCTTGTTGTTTTGTGAGGGTTTTTACTTATTACCCCAAATTAAAAGTCTACTCTTCCATCAAATAACCCTCTAAACCTCGTGACTTTTCCTTTTGCCAATCTGACTTCTTAGGCAATTGAGTCCACTGGAGTCCAGCTTTTCCAAATGAAAAAGTGCCATGTTCACCTTGTAGAAAAATCCAACTGGAATAAAATGTTTGTACTTTGCGAAAAGAGAATGGGCTCTGGCTCCTTTATCTATAAAATAGGGATGGTAATAATTGCACCTACCTCATGGGGTGTGAAGAAGAAATTAAATTTTCCATGCAAAGGTCTTCGAAGAGTACCTGTCACACAGTTGGCTATTATAATTTTTTAAAAACTTTGTGAGCTCAATATTGCATCATAGTTACTAACGCTTATTCAGAATCAACTTCAAAATCATCTTCAAGGTCAGGATCAGGATCCTGCCCAGAATCCTAACACTTTAGGTTCTTGTGATGGGTTTCCCATCCACCTCTTTTTAAGTGGTGGCCCAATGACTTCACACTACCTTTGGACAACTTTCATGTTACTGATTAAAAGAAACTTAAGTTTCTTAGTTTTATTGTCGGGAGACATGACCTTCAGTAGACAACTGGCATTTCTACTGAGAAGAGTAGAAAGGATGGCTTTAGGTCAATTATTCTAAAATCAAAACCATGATAGGTGTCAGATGTCCTCCAACCTTTCATTGCTCATATGCATTAATTTTATGCAACAGGTCAAATTAATCAGACACCTAGGGGGTACCATTTGCAGAGAGTTCATCTAGAGAGGTTGCCAGGAAATGGCACCATTTAAAGGTAGATAATGGCATGGATGCTTTCACACCCTACTCCTGGAACAATATTTCCTGATGAAAATGATTACGTAGGTAAAAAGCTTTGGGGCCTCAATCACTTTCATCCCTGTGTTGGAGCAGACACTGAACAGTTCTCTGCGGGTCTTCCCCGGCCAACTTCTCAGTGTGTGCAGCGAATGAGACCACCCACTTAGCAATCACCCTCGGCCTTCCGGGGAGGGCCCTAGCTTTGGCCATGCCTTACCTGATTGTACAAGTTCATGGATCTGCCCTTCCCCTGCAGCCTGGTGTGTCTATACTCCAGGTTCTGCCATCAGCCAGGGCCCTCAGCTCTCTGGTCTTGCAAAGTCCTGATGAGCAAACTATTTCTAAGAACATCCTGAATGACATTGGATCATTTGGTCTTCACAGTCAGGGGCTCTTGATCTGTTTGGAAGAAGCTCAGGGGATAGATGAACACTGTAAAGATGATATTTATATTTTTGCATCTATGTCCGTGTGCATACATCTCTGCAGAGGCAGCTTAATGGTTTTCATCAGATTGTCAAAGGGCTTTGTCCTGACCCGTTCTGTGCGATGGTGAAGCCAGGCTGAACTCATGCCTGAGTTTACATCTGGTTCTACCTCTATTACCTGTGTGACCCTGGGCAATTTACTTATTCTGGAAGGGACTTAAGTCCCTAATCTGTAATAGGGGGATAACAACAGTATCTACCCCTGGGGTTTCTGTGCAGGGGAAATGAGATAATCTCAGGTATCTGGGTACATTACATTATCAGTTTATATTTGTCATTATTCTTCTTCGCTTTGATTTGGACCATGTTCTTTTGGACTTTTATTTTTTAATTATCCCATAGTATGCCCTTGGCCTTCACCAAGGGAAGATGCAAGAGGCCAACCACATGGCCTGACTGTGTCCCAGCCGAGGGAGGCTGAGGGCTCCGCCCACTGTCACTCAGCATCCTCCTTACAAGGCCCCTTGGAAGAAATCTCTCTGCATGGGGGGACACAGAGAAGCTGCTTGGCAAAGAGCCAGGCACCTTGTGACTGGCGTGGCCACTGGGAAGCTCCAGCAAGGACATAGGACCATACAGCATCCATTTCACCATGCAGAACCCACCCTGGTTTTCTAATTTTGTCACCCACGTTTGCTCCTCAGCTTCAGCTCCCTCAGTCACTTATTTAATCCTGTTGTAACTTATGTGGTTTTATGAAGCACCTTGCATCCATGGAGGGATAAATCCATTACTTGCATAAACAGAGCACACAGTACGAATGGGTGTCTTGTTTCCTATTATGCTATTTGCTGTTTTATGGGCGTTCTCCCTCCTGCTTAAACAAATTTTGATCTTCTATTGTTATGAAAATATGAGAGGCTGGGGTGGGGAATTGGTGGGCTGTATGCAGATGAAAAAGCAATCCAGAGATTTCTAAGATACCCAGTGGTGATCGTTTTCAAAGCAAACAAGATTGCTCCCAGAAAAATATTATACAAAGAAAAAGGAATCACTTTAAAATTAATCTTGTTTATATCCTAGAAAGGCATTTCTTGGAGGGCTAACCTATCCTTAAATCTTTTTTTTTTTTCTTTTTCTTTCTTTTTTGGAGACAGGGTCCCACTCTGTTGCCCAGACTAGAGTGCAGTGGTGTCATCACAGCTCACTGCAACCTCAAACTCCTGGACCCAAGTGATCCTCCTGCTTCAGCCTCCGGAGTAGCTGGGACTACAGGCATATGCCACCATGCCCAGATAATTTTTCTACTTTTTGTACAGAAGAGGTCTTCCTCTTGGTCAGGCTGGTCTCAAACTCTTGGCCTCAAACAATCCTCCCACCTCGGCCTCCCAGTCTTAATTCTCAGTCTATGTTTGCTGCTTTTTCAAACATAAACTCTTTTCTATATTTTAAATCTGACATTCCAAAGAGAGGGTGGTCCTCAGAGAATGGCAGCTGCTGGGTTTCCTTGAACAGCACATTTTTATTTCATTCATAAGCCCAGTGGCCTTTGGTATAAGAGAGAATCTTAAGAAGTCCAATAAAAATTCTGAAGGAAGTTTCTTGGATCCCTCAGAAAATCAGAAATGAATTAGTAGATCCTAATTCCTTAAAAGAATATGCTAAGGGTAGCTGGGTTTTCTGTCTCTTCATAATCCCATGGTGGTAGAAGCATTTTGCCTTCTTCACACTTTCTGCAGAGTGACAGCTCTGCAATGTCCAAAAATCAGAGAAAAACTGTAAGGCATAAGCTGAATAATCATAAAATGCACAGCAAGTACAATAGCAAGAGCTCAACATCTGTGTTGTACTCACAGTGTGTAAAGTGCTTTCATAACATTATGACATTATCTGACATGAGCCTAATAAAAACTCTGATTTCAAAATCCACACTCCTTTGCTGGTTTACAAAGCTATTACGGGTTAACTGTGCCCCTCCCAAAATTTGTATGCTAACGCCCTAACCCCCAGTACATCAGAATGTGACCTTATTTGGACACAGGGTCTTTACAGAGGTAATCATGTTACAATGAAGTCATTAGGGTGAGCCCTAATCCAATATGACTGGTGTCTTTACAATAAAAGGGGAAATGTGACAGATACATGCAGAAACCATACAAAGATGAAAGCAGAGACCAGAGTGGTGTGTCTACACACCAAGGTTTCCCAGCAAACCAGAAGTCAGCATATATTTTTTAACCTCAATAAAAAACACAAGAAAATACCCTGAAGTGGCATAAAGAACTCAGAGGTAAAATTGTTCCAACCCCAAGCCAATGTTGGGGGTGACGGATGAGAACACAGCATGTGACTCCTAACAAATGGTCTTTTCTGCTTCCATGAGGACAGAATAGCTGTGACTTCTGTTTTAACACATTAACTGCCCTGTGAGTTGTATTTAACTCACACTAGTTTTGAGCCCCAGGGCCTCGTGAAGCATATGTAACCCATGTCTTTTCACCTCGGGAGCCACATGAACTATTTTTCAAGTTGCATATAACTCAACGCACAGCCATCTGACCAACAGAACACAGAATGTTGGCCTCAAGGGACTGGCAACTTCCTCTTCCTGTCTAGTGTTTTCTTTCCACGCCCTGTTGGACTGTGGTTCACTTCACATTCCAGAGATCATTGTTCTAATGAAAGAGGCAAAACAAGAAACAAGGAAATTCATTTTATGAGCACCCCATTTAGCTTGTGGCTGAACAATTGGATTCATAACTTCTTGGAATACTGCAGGCAGCAGTGACCCTAAAGGTCTTTTAATACATCGCCCTCCAGGGTTAAATTTCCTTCTGTGATTCATGAAAGCTGGTGGCTGTAGAAAGTACAGATGCCCTTCTGTGTGAATGACAACTGCACCCTAACTTGGTAGAACAGAACCAGGAGTACTGGAGTCATGCATACATGAGAATCAGACATATTCATTGCGTGGCCTTGAGCAAGTTGCTTAATCTCTCACAAATTCAGTTTCCCTCTTTCTTAAATAGAGATAAAGATACCTTGAATGTGGCTGTTAGTAGTAAATGGGTAATGAATATAAAGTGCCCAGTGGCACCAGGCACATGAGTGTTCAATGAAGACACCCCTATCATCATTTGGGGAACAGGGTCCTTCTCTCCCAACCCTTCAGCCTGAGAATACCTTATGTCTGCTCAGACCCCTCCATCTAGAAGGGTGGTGTGGGTGGACTATACCAGCCCCACATGATAAGCTAAGGGTTGTATTAAAATAGACATTTTACAAAATGCTTAAGCCGTTGTATCTGAAGTACTCTGTTCCACGGAGGAAGGGTTCCTGTGCAAGGGCCTGGCAGATGGAGTTGTTTTGCAATCCCTTAAGCAATCAAAGGCTGGGACTCTGGAGTGGCTCTACCCTCTAGGATGTCAGGGAATATGAGACATAAACAAGACACGCAGACTCTGAGGAAGGCAAAGTGTGTATTATCATCTTCACTTTACAAATGGGGAAACTGAGGTATAGAGCAATGAAACGACTTAGACAAGGTCATATAGAGGGTAAGAGGCGGGACTCTCAGAGCCCAGGCATCCTGGCTTTCTGGGCTGGCGGTCTTCCATACACAACCCTGTGTTACTTGGGAACCAAAGCTCACATGATTGCGCGGCATGTAAGAAGAGAGAGATTATTCTCTGTCCCAGACTTCCTCTGGAAACTACCTAGAGAAGTGCAGGGGTGGAAGCTGAGACTTCCACGAGGACTAGTGAGGCATGAAGTGGGGAACTTGTTCCTTCAGTAAGGAGGCAGGGAGACCAGGAGAAAATGAAGTAGCGCTAAGGGGACATGAAAGGGAAGTCCTTTCCTGTGTGACCTCCCTCCCTCCCCAAATCATCAGGAAAGGCTACCAAAGTCGGGAAATGCTCTAAATGGGGCTGTTCTGACATCAACTGGTCGATGAAGAGGTGGTGTTCTGTGGTCAGGCTGGGGCATGGTGAAGCAAAAGCTACCACACACCCAGCAGCGCTGAGGTCTAGGGGGAAGAAAGCCCCAGGGCTCCTCAGCTCTCCTGGGATGTCACAAGCTGGGAAACTGAGTCAGGCCAAGTATAAGCAGCTTATTCAAAGAGTAGGTAGCTCACCTGACATGTGTGTTACCAGTGGTAAAATCAAGTGATACTCGAGTGTCCTTTGACAATCAGATAAAAGATATATATTTGTATACTTATCATCAAAAGAAACGTATATATACACATCAAAATTGCCATGCATTTTCAGATCTTTTAGGGATCTCTGGTTTCCAGCTTAAGGTGATTAATTATGCATTTATTTCACTTAATCACCCTCATACAAGCTAGCTTTATCCTACATTGAACAAATCATGTATTCCATATTTATTTCAGGAAACCTAAAATTCTGCTCTGAAATCTGACAGAATGAAAACCAAAGCTGGTATTATACTTAAAAAGACGCACAGTTGTTAACAGATATCAAATCCTCCTGAAAACAGATAAGTGCAATGTTGTCAGCTGAATGAAAACATTAACAACAGCTTTCTCTGCTTTTGTAAGCAAAAGCCAAAGGAAAAATGTGTTGTCCTTTAGTGAAAACTTGAGCCTTGTTTAGCTCCCTATAGCTGGAAAGAGGCAGACAGCAGGATAAGAGGGGTGAGTTTACTTCCTCAGCAACTTGCCTTGTGAGGGAGTTGAGTTACTATATGAAGATTTTTAGCCCCCAAAACATCCATTTCATAAGTGTCAGGAAATTCCCAAAAATATTTAATTATTTTACGATCAGTGAAGTCAGCAAGAAACAAGCATCTCAGAACTAGACGATGGGCAAGAATGCACTTAAAAAGGCAACTCCCCAACAGGTGGGAAAGAATGCTGTGCACGGGTCCATATGGATGGCTTAAAGTCGAGTTGAGAAGTGAAGTCTAAGGTCTAAGAATTCTATGATCTTACATTGTTAAAGGAAATTTTTTAAAGTGAAGACTACCTGAAAGTACAATCATTTCCTCCTAACAAGCGTTTGCGTGCTTTCAAAAGCAATGATTTCATATTACTGGTCAAAATGCCTTTGATGAATGATGATTAAAATGAATTTCACCTTATTTGAACCATGAGGAGAAAAGGTCAAAATGAAATTATCTCCTTTGCTTTTAAGTGCTTTTACTGACAGAAGCCTAAATTACCTCTGTCGGCTTTGAGCCCACAGCTTGAGGTTTGCTCTGTGCTTGGCTGTAGCAGCTACAGTTGCAGGAGAGCAAGAACCTAGGCCCAGACAGCAGGTGCTTCTGCATGGAGGTTTTATATGCAAAAAATGTGCATAGTTAGTAACTATCAGCGTGTTTGCTGGCCAAGATATTATTCCCCTTGCCAAGAATGTGCTTAGTAGAAGTATGTTTAATAGTGCTAAACCTTCACTGAATGGCTAAATTTTTCCTGGAAGTATTGCAAATTGTCCAGGAAGGAGGCATTACCAGAATTGGAAGAAGAGGAGGGAAAAGTCAAGAAAGGCATGAATAGGAATGTGGCTTCATGGCTCACACAGATGTTTAACACTTAGCCATGGAGTCATCAGCGACATGCAATAGTCACACCATGGGCAAAAGCACCAAACATGGGGCACATGCTATCTGGGGATGGCACAGGAATTCTATCTTGTGGATTGCTGTTTCATGAGTGAAAATGGGTGCTCTTTGTCCTACATATTCACTTGTGAGGTCCTCTTTGAGCAGAGCTAGAGGCCGTATCCTGATGGTAGACAATGCACAGTGATGGGAATAAAATGCACACATTATTAATAAATAGAACTATGCACAAATCTTCATTCATTTCTTCCCTGACATGATCTGGAGCTTAAATGACCTTGCATACTTATTGTCCATCCTTCTCCCACATGGGAGGGGATGGTTCCTAGACAATCACTCAACCCACTGGTATACTGAACTTGAAGGCACTAAAAATGGCTAAAGAATAACCATTGGCTTCCTTTAAGCACAACACTTAGCTCAGAGAAGAAAAGCAAACAAATCTTCAGGAAATGCAATGCTACAGAACGAAGCAGTCATAAGGCCATAGAAGCTTAGAGTTTTTACCCACATCCCTTCTTACTTTAAGATAAAAACGAGAAAGAACAGCGTCCTATATTAATAGTAATGACATTCAACATAGATCCATTTGGAAAAGGCTAATATGTGGAAAGCTTGCTATAGAAGAACAAAATTAATCATATTTGTTCAAGGTTCAAAACAATGTATTCCTTACTTTGCAAAAGGATTCACTGCCATTTTCTTTAAATAGCAGGCTTTGGTCAGTCCACATCCAAAGCATGGCTTGGCTCTGAAAGTACAATTTACATGTGAACATTCCAGAATAGCTACAGCAGAAGGTGAAAAGGTTTGCCCTTTTCCTGACCCTGCTGGATGGGTTAAATGTTTGTTTTGTTCTCTAGTGTCCTGGCTTGCGAAGATAAAACATCATAAAATGATCACCCAAAAGAGAGAGTTTCTATTTAATTCATTTCTAGAGCCCTCGTGGCTTTTACAGATGAAGGTCATGAAACTTCCCATAGAGATCAATATTGTTCCAGACAGAATATGGTTATAGATGTGGCTCGAATTGCAAATCAAAGAAAAGTCTTGCAATAGGCTTCCTAAACATAAAATTGGAAATATAAATTATCCTGAATTAGGCCTTGTGAACAGTATCTAAACAACAGGGGGAGGAAAAATCAGTTCTTATTTGGTGGAGGTATAATACAGTATTGCTGAAGTTTCCCACTGTATTTTTCTTTTCTTTTTCTTTTTCTTTTTTTTTTTTTTGAGGCACAGTCTCGCTCTGTTGCCTGGGATAAAGTGAATGCCATGGTGTCAGCCTAGCTCACAGCAACCTCAAACTCCTGGGCTCAAGCAATCCTTCTGTCTCAGCCTCCCAAGTAGCTGGGACTACAGGCATGCGCCACCATACCCAGCTAATTTTTTCTATATATATTTTTTTAGTTGGCCAGATAATTTCTTTCTATTTTAAGTAGAGATGGGGTCTCACTTTTGCTCAGGCTTGTCTCAAACTCCTGACCTCCAGCGATCCACCTGCCTTGGCCTCCCAGAGTGCTAGGATTACAGCCACCACGCCCAGCCTGCCCACTATATTTCTAACTCCCAAAGTGATGTTCACCTTTCATAATATCGTTGGAATCTAGATGCATCCAGCAGTTGCCTTGTAAAATCCAACTACATATTTTTCAATATTTTAGGTGGTATAATTTTACTTCTTGAGATGCAACTGCCAGAAATTACTATGGTATCTCACATGAACACAAATGCACAATCAAATTACTTGTAAATTTTTTTTCATTTTCTTTTACTCAAAAATAGTACTCAAACTATCAAGCAACACTCACAAAATAATTGGAGAAATTGGAGAACTGACCGGATATCTGATGATAATGTTAAGGAATTTAATTTGTTGAGGTGTGGTAATGGTATTGTAGTTTTATTAACATCAAAGGGTCTCTATCTTCTATTGATACATTTCTAAGTATTTAGGAATGAAATGACATGATGGCTGGCATTTGTTCCAAAATAACTCAATGCGTTGGGGCAGGAGGGAAGTGAGTGGAAATTTATATGAAACAAGACTGGCCATTTATTGTTAATTGTTGAGGCTGGGTGATAAGAACATAAGGACTTAGTGTACTCTTCTTTCTATTGTTGTATAGGTTTCAAACTTTTCATTATACAAACTTTTTTCAAAGTAGCATTCAAAGATTCAAGTATTATTATGACCACAAATTATATCATTACTAGCTTAAGGATATCTACACCAATAAACCAAATTAACAGGACTCTTGAAAGAAAGCCATTTACAGATCCCCAAAATAGTCCTTTCTCCCTTATTTTGCTTGGTAATGCAATGGGGGACATCACTTATTCTTTAAAAGTGAGCTATTTTTACCAAAATAAAATTTCTACATGGCATTCACTACACACATATGACCACTTACTGACAACTTAGGAAGTGTTGAAGAAAGTGTTTCATCAGTTTTAACTGAAAGTGGCCATTTCTCAGTAGTGGAACTCAGGTTTGGTGCTCTTATGAGAGTTTAAAACATCAAATACAATCTGGGAAGTTGAAAAAATTCTACATTACTAGTCACACTATATTTGGATGGCATTTACTGAGTTCTTAGGATAGGATATGCATCTTGCCAAGGGCTGCACCCATTTTATCTCACGTAATCTCACTAATAAATACCCTGTGACATGGATGCCATCATCATCCCATTGTGCAGATGAAAACTCTGAGTCTCAGAAAGTTTTATGTAAACCTACCCAACATCTTTCAGGTGGTAAGAGGCTAACCTAGAATAGGAACCCAAGAGTGTCTGATCCCAGAGCCTGCATGCATAGCAGATTGTTAATTGCATGTCTAGAGAAAAAGGAAAAGCTTAGAAACGGCAGTTTTCTGTCTTTGGATAATAATTAGTGCATTGTAATATACCAGATTCCTTGCAAAGTAGTCTGTTTCACAGATCAAGATCTGAAAGTTGACTCACCAAAGATTAAAAACAAAAGTCACCTACACTGTTAAGAATCACAAGTCTCTAAAATTGATGACTTAATTAGGCCCATTGTAATAAACATACAACAAAAAACTTAATAATGTAGAAGTTATTCCTCTTTGCTCGTTTCTTTTATAAATTTATTTGACAATCAGAGAAAGGGAAATCAGGAAGACACAGTTTTCTCATTTGGTCCCAATAAGTTTTATTAAGAATTATAGAGATACAAAAAGAGCTTTGTCTTTTATCGGTAATTGAAAGTCCACTGATTCTCTCACATTGTAAAAAATTGTCCCTTGTGACCTGTGTTCATCTCTTTAAGGTCACAGAGTTCCATGGCCATCGGAAGCCTCAAGTAAAAGGACCTTGACAATGGTAATAACAAGTCACTCACCTTTATCTAAAATGTGCCACTGAGCATTTCAGTCATGAATGAGCATAACGTGGGTGCTTTGTGTTATGTCTTTTTTGGTTTCTCCCTGTCCCTGTCCTGCCCCTACCCAACGGAGCTGGCTGACAAGTGCTGTCCGTGTTAATTAGCCATGTAAATGAGCATGGTCAGGAAAACGCTGCCCCCAAAATGTGCACACGATATCACTCTCAACAACGCATGTCAAAATCCCATCAGAAAGCGAATCATTTGTGACCTGACCTTCCATTAATTAATTAAAACTCCACCTGGAGATGGAGGGAAGTGGACAAAAAGGATAATGTCACAGTGAACACTTCACAACAGAACTGGAGGATCCCTACAAGGCTTGGGGTGGAAAATTTAGAACAAAACTTTGGGCATTAGGGGAACAGCACTGGACAGGGGTTTAAAACCCTGAGCTGTAGATGCAACTCTCAGTCCCAAGAGGTCGAGTGGCCTTAGGCAAGGTACTGTCTCCATTGAGAACTCCTTGGCCTGTGAATCTGTGAGGGCTTTTCCAGTGCAAATATTCCACGTTTCTCCCATTGGGCTATAAACAAATTGTGAAGAAGGCATCTTAATTTTTCTGAAATAACCAATTATGTTTAACAGAGGACTTACCAATGATGAAAACACTAACCACACAAGATAACAAACTTTTGACAAATTTCTGTCCTAATGGATATACCATGAAAGAAATTATCTTTACAATTATTTGTTTCACCAATCAGTTTAGAAAAGAAATATCAGGCCAGGTGCAGCGGCTCACGCCTGTAATCCTAGCACTCGGGCAGGCTGAGGTGGGAGGATTGCTTGAGGTCAGGAGTTTGAGACTAGCTTGAGAAAGAGCGAGACCCCATCTCTACAAAAAAATAGAAAAATTAGCTAGGCATGGTGGTGTGCACCTGTAGTCCCAGCTACTCAGGAGGCTGAGGCAGGAGGATCGCTTAAGCCCAGGAGTTTGAGGTTGCAGTGAGCTAGGAGGCTGATGTCACTGTACCCTAGCCCAAGCGACAAAAATCCTGTCTCAGAAAAAAAAAAAGAAGAAGAAGAAGAAAAATATCAGACAAGGAAGGCTAGTTATCATACAATATGCACATGGCAGATTGCATTTGGAATTTGGGCAGTGTGGAGAATTTTTCTTTTGTTTGTTTTGTCTTCTCCCAATTCCTTGCAATACCTCTCGCGTGTCATGCTTTCTTTCAGTTCAAAGCCTCTCTGTAGGCTGTTTCTGCTGTCCAGTAATCTCTCCCTTTGACTCAGCACCTGCTCTACCTTTATGGCCTGTCTTCTGGATCCTTCCTTCACCCTCAGACTGGGCTCAGCAAGCTCATGTGTTTACCAATATCTTTACCTGCGTGACCCAGAATTGGGAGGTCCCTTCTTCCCTCTCCTGGATCATGTATGACATTGTCGAGGACATTTCTGCAATGTCATATCCCAGCCTGGTACCAGACACAGCAGGTAACCAGCATTTATTGAAAGCTAAACAACATCAATCTCTTAGAATCTCATATATTCTCATTCTATTGTCAAATGAGAGGCTTTTTTCCCATTTATCAAATGATATTTAAAGGACCCCAGAGAATCAGTGTGATTGGTGAACATTTGGAAACACGAGATAATTCATAAAGATGAGGAAATTGTTTTTTCCCATAATATTTAAAAAATATATTAAGCTTTCATTTTTACTATCTTTTGTAGGATTGCTTATGATACCAAAAAAAATGATTCAAAGATAGACTTGAAATTTAAAAATGTTGCTAGGAAGAAAAAGATCATGCTATTAAACTTTAACATTTTTTAAATGTCTGTAAAACAGAAAACATGATTTCCACTTCTCATTGTTGGACTCAGCCTCCCGGATGGGGGGCCTGGGAGCAGCACACAAGATAGCTGTCATGACTGTTAAAGGTTAAGCTTTGACGACTGGAAACTACTCTCATGACAGGAATTTAGGCTTCTGAACAGCATGAGCAGAAAGTGCAATTCTCTTCGGTCCAGAGAAGTATCATTTCTGTGGCTATGTGGGTGCCCTGAGCCTGCTGATCTTAGCTCCTTGTTGAGCCTTTGGTTTACCCTGGCTAAGGAATTTGCAAGCCTTCATTATAAAGTAAGGCTATGACAACTCCGCCACCACCCACACAAGGATTACAGGAGCTTGCTTTGCAGTTTCCATTGTTGTTGCGTGAAACAAGGTTGGAGTTACAATCATTAGATGTCACTATTTTAACTCATGTTCTTTTGGCTACTTCTGAGTAGGTTTTAAAGTTTTTGGAGAGCAAGAAATTGTATTTGGTGGTTATCATAATAGTAGAAAAGCTGAGATAATAAAATAACACGTGTCTAAATTGCAGAGTTCGTAGTGCTAGAGGCATGGCCGTCCTAACAAGGGGCTATCAAAACTGAGTTGTTTGGCCAAAATGAATTAATCTCAGCTCCCACTCACTCCTCTCCACTCTTCACTCTAGCTGGGACGGTCCCCTCTCCATCATCGCTTCACTCCAAACCCTTGCCCCTTATCCGTATTATACAAATCCTCCCTGTCTCCAAGACCAAGGTCGAGTGTGACTTCTCCCTTCCCAGAGTTTCCCAACTAGATGGAATCTCCTCCTCCTCTGAAGTTCCACAAGAACTCCATCTGTACTTCTGTTTGCTCATGCATTTATTCATTCAACGAACGTCTGCAGATGGCCTATTGCCCCAAACAATTCCCACTACTTACTTTGCAATTTTACACGGACACGTTTTAATCTCCTTTACCAGACAGAAAGCTCCCTGAGGGCAACTTTCATGTGTAATTTATTCTTGTATTCCCCAAAACATTTTTGGTGTGAACACTGTTTGTTGTCTGCCCAGCATTGGTTTCCTCCTTTTTCCTCTTTTCCCACAGAATTCCAAGGCTGTTCAGGTATCCCCCTCACTCATGTAGATTTCAATAAATGCCCCATTTTTTTGCATGTCCCTTTTTTTCCTTTCCTCTTTCCCTCCCTCTCCTTCCTTTCTTTCTTCCTTCTTCCTCACTCTCTTTCCTCTTTTACTTCTTTCTTCCTTTAATTTATTCAGCAAACTCCCACATATTTTCCTGGGGGCTAAGGATAGAAAAAGAAGTTTGGAGAAATGACTTCATTCTTGATGGATCTTTGGTTGAGATTTTTAATGATGCTTCCAAGGTCCCAGAACCTAACTAAGCCCAACCTCTTCATGAGGAAACTAAAATCTTAAGGTCAAATAATATGTCCAAGTTCAGACCAAGGGGCAGAGAAGAGTTAAAAGCAAGGTTTATATATGTATATATACATGCATATAGACACCTATATGGGTGTGTATATATATTGATTTAAATTCAAAATAATAAAAAGGAAAATAAATGAACACTTCAAAACAGTCCCTCCTCTCCACAAAGAGCCCATAGTCTTGTGGGGGAGGCAGACACATTCCTAATTACAAAACTCTCTGTTAGGTGCCATAACCAAGGAATATGTGGGCCCTGGGCACAGGAAAGAGAGGGGTTCTGATTCTGAGGTGAGGGAGCAGGACCTGGAATAGCTTCACAGAGCAGGTTACTCTGGAGTTGACTCCTAAAGGATGAGGCAGTCAGATAAATAGAGGAAGGAAGAATAATTCAGGCAAAGGGTCTAGGGCCCAGTGGTACCTCTGGGAACCTCTTGGTATAGCTGGAGGAGAGAGCTGCCTGGTGTGTGACTATGCTGGAGAATGACAGACGGGGACTTGAGAGGTGGCATTCAGGTCGCAAAGAGCCTTTCATATCCAGCTAGCTAGTCATTACTTTACTCTAAAAATGATAAGAAGCCTTAATGGATTTTAAGCAGGGGGTTAATTAGATTTTATGCTAACAGTATCACTCTGGTAGCAGTTAGAAGAGTAGTCCGAAAGGCAGTAAGCCCAGAAATATCAAGATTTGTTAGAAAGGGTATTTCTGGTTTTTGTTTCATTAAAAAATAGTGTGAGCAAGAAATAATCAAAGCAGCAGGATTCTCATAAGGGAACAGGTTTGTGAGTTAAGAGACTGTTTTTAAAATGTGGTCATAGACAAAATACCAAAAGTAACTATAGAAACAATCATTTGTTAAGCGATACACAATATAAAAATATGTAAACTGTGACATCATAAACACAGAATGTTGGGGCAGAGTAAAAGTGTAGTTTTTGTATGTGAGTGAAGTTAAGATGTGATCAGCTAAAAATAGACTGTTATAACTATAAGACTATCCATGTAACCTCATGGTAACTACAAAGCAAAATCTATACTAGATATACAAAAGAGAAAGAGAAAGAAATCAGATCATTCCACCACAGAAGATTATGAAATTACAAAGGAAGACATCAAGAGAGGAAAAAAGGATCAAAGGATCTACAAAACAACCAGAAAATAATTAACAAAATGGCAGCAGTAAGTCTTTACCTATCAGTAATTACCTTGAATGTAAATGGAACAAATTTTCCAGTCAAAAGGCATAGAGTGGCTGCGTGGATAAATAAACAAGATCCAACTACATGCTGCCTATAAGAGACCCACTTGAGCCTCAAGGACACACATAGGCTGAAAGTGAAGGTATAAAAAAAAATTCAGTGAAAATGGTAACCAAAACAGAGCACTGGTGGCTACATTTATATTAGACAAAATAGACTTTAAGTCAAAACACTGTCACAACAAAGAAAGCCATTATTAAATGATAAAGGGGTAAATTAATCAAGAGAGGATATAACAATTGTAAATATATATGCAACCGACATGAGAGCACCTTAATATTCAAAACAAAGATTAACAGATGTAATAGACAGCAATACAACAATAGTGGGGGACTTCAATACCTCACTTTCAACAATGGATAGATCATCCAAACAGAAAATCACTAAGGAGATATGGGACTTGATGGACACTGTAGGCCAAATGGACCTAACAGACATATACAGAACGTTCCATACAACAGCAACAGAATACACGTTCTTCTTAAGTGCACACAAAACATTATCCAGGATAGATTATATGTTGGGTCCCAAAACAAGTCTTAAGAAGATTTAAATCATATGAAGTATCTTTTCCAATTATAATGGTATGAAACTTGAAATCAATAATGGGAGGAAAATGGGAAAATTCACAAATATGTGGAAACTAAATAGTATGCTTCTGAACAACCAATGGGTCAAAGAGGAAATCAAAAGGAAAATTTAAAAATGTCATGAGATAAACAAAAATGGAAACACAACATACTGAAACCTAAGGGAGGCAGAATAAGAAGTTCTAACAGGGAAGTTTATGGTGAAAAATACCTAAATTAAGAAAGAACTCAAGCAATCTAATGTTATACTTCAAGGAACCAGAAAAATAAGAAAAAACTAACCCCAGAGTTATCAGAAGGAAAGAAATAATAAAGATCAGAGCAGAGATAAATAAAATAGAGCCTAGAACAACTATAGAAAAAAAATTAACAAAAGTAAGAGTTGGCATTTTGAAAAAACAAATAAAAGTGAGAAATCCTTAGCTAGACTAAGAAAAAAAAGAGAAGACTCAAATAAATAAAATCAGAAATGAAAATGGAGACATTACAATGGACACTTCAGAAATAAAAAGGATCCAAAGGGACTATTATAAACAATTATATGCTAACAAAATGGATATCTTAGAGGAAATAAATTAATTCCTAGAAACATACAACTTACCAAGATTGAATCAGGAAGAAAAAGAAAACCTTAAAAGATCGATAAAGAGATTAAAATAATGTAAAACCTCCCAACAAAGAAAAATACAGGACAAGATAGTTTCATGGCTGAATTCTACCAAACATTCAAAGAAGAATTAATACCAATTTTTCTTCAACTCCTCTGAAAATACAGAAGCAGAAGGAGTACTTCCAAACTCATTTTATGAGGTCAGCATCACCCTGATACCAAAGCTAGATAAAATGACCCAAAAGAAAGAAAGAGAGGGAGAGAGGGAGGGAGGGAGGGAAGAAGGAAGGAAGGAAGGACGGACAAGTGAGGAAGTTACGGGCCAATGTCTCTGATGAACATAGATGCAAAAATTCTAAATAAAATACTAGCAAACTGAATTCAACAACACATCAAAAATATTATACATCATGACCAAGTGGGATTTATCCCTGGGATGCAAGGTTGGTTTAACATAAACAAATCAATGTGATACACCACATTAACAGAATGAAAGATAAAAAGCACATGATCATCTCAATAGATGCAAAAAAAGCATCTGACAAAGTTAAACATTCTTTCTTCTTTAAAAACTCTCAACAATTTAGGAACAGAGGAATTTCCTCAACATAGTAAAGGCCATTTGTGAAAAGCCCACAGCTAACATCATAATCAATGAGGTAAAACAGAAAGCTGAAAAAGTAGCCTTCAGATTGGGTAGGCTGGTAGAAAAAAAATTGAGAACCGTATACCTACAAGGGATTCATATCCAAAATAAATAAGGAACTCACACAACTCAACAGCAAAAAAAAAAAAAAAAATGATTAAAAGATGAGCAAAGGACCTGAATAGATATTTTCCCAAAGAAGACATAAAAACAGCTAACAGAGATATGTAAAGTTGCTCAACATCACTAATCACCAGGGAAATAACAAAGCAAAACCACTAGATACCACTTCACACCTGTTAGGACAGCTATTATCAAAAAGGAAAGAGATACGTGTTGGTGACAGTATGGAGAAAAGGGAACCCTTGTACACTGTTGGTGGGAATGTAAATTGGTGCAGTCACATGGAAAACAGTATAAAGGTTTATCAAAAACTTAAAAACAGAACTACCACATGACCCAATAATCCTCTTCTGGGTAATACCCAAAGGAAATGAAATTGTAAAGATATGTGCATTCCCATGTTCATTGCAGCATTATTCACAATAGCCAAGATGTGGACTCAACCTAAGTGTCTGTCTACACGAGCGGTTAAGAAAATGTGGTGTATATACACAATGGAATATTATTCAACCTCAAAAAAGGAGATCCTGCCCTTTGCAACAACACAAATGAACCTGGAGGATATTACACTCAGTGAAATGAGCCACACACAGAAAGACACAGAAAAGAAAAATACTATATGATCTCACGTATATGCAGAATCTAAAAAAACCAAAGGCAACTACAGAGAAACAGAGAATAGAACTGTTATCACCGGGAGGGGCTGGGGAAGGAAATGGGATATTTGGGTCAAAGAATGCAAAGTTTCAGTTATGTAGAATGAATAAATCAGAAGATCTAACGTACAGCATGAAGCTTATAGTTAATAATATTGTATTATATACTGGAAATTTGCTAAGAGAGCAGGTGTTAGGTGCTTTTACAACAAAAAGGTAACTATTAGAGATGATGGATATGTTAATTTGTGTAACTATAATAACCATTTCACTATGTATATCAAAATATGTGGTACTCCTTAAATATATACAATAAAAACGAACAAAAAATCTTGGTCACATAAGGACTATAACTTCATATTTTTCCTATTACGTACAGTCATGTGTTACTCAATTCCAAGGATATGTTCTGAAAAATACATCCTTAGGGAATTTTATTATTGTGCAAAGATAGAGTGAACTTACACAAACCAAGATGGTACAGCCCACTGTGCAGTTAGGCTGTATGATATAGCCTATTGCTCCTGGGCCACAAACATGTACAGGCGGGTTCCTACACTGAATAGTGTAGACTACTGTAACACAATGGTAAGTATTTATGCATCTAAACAT
Organism: Lemur catta; assembly: GCF_020740605.2. NCBI lineage: Eukaryota > Metazoa > Chordata > Mammalia > Primates > Lemuridae > Lemur > Lemur catta. The sequence goes on along the minus strand of NC_059128.1, from coordinate 134,333,192 downwards.
ATGTAAACATAGAAATGGCATAGTAAAAATATGGTATTAAAATCTCATGGGACCATTTTTGTATATGCAGTCTGTAGTTGATAGAAACATCATTATGTGTATTATTTATTTATTTATTTATTTATTTTTTACTATTTCCTTGAAATAAACAGTTACAACTCACATCAATGTGCATGAAGTGATTACCTGGAGTGAAGGAAAAAGCTATTGAAAATCCTAGAAAGCATGTACATTCTAAAAGGACGTATTACCATATTAATATTCAAGACACAGCAGTGCTTTTAAAGGAGAGGGTTAACATAAAATAACTGTGTTGACAATTACTCAATTCCAAAGGTTCATTGTAGAACTTGTGGTCAATTTAACTTCTAGTTAAGTGTCTATTAGTCACCTGGCCTTGACTGAGAACATTCACACTGAGTGAGCTTTATGTGCTAATGTCCTGCATAGACAACTCTGGAAGCTATTTATAAAGCTGATCTTAGAGGTCTTACTCTGGTGGAGTGGTGAAGTTGCCATCTCTACTAACTCAGGCGAATAAAGGAGATGGAGGAAGAAGAAAAATTCATTTTTCTTTTTTTGCAGAAGGAGGAGAAATAATGATTTTTTTTTTTTTTTAGTCATAAGAATTTAAAAACCAGGCAAATGTGATTTTCTAGCCTACCTCTATAGGCCCTGGGAGTCCTGAGCAGTGTTTACTAATTCTAGTGACCTCTGATGCCTCTCTTGAAGTTATAGTACATTCATTAGCTATGACCAAGACAAAAGACAAAAGTTATAAAAACTCATCATATCTTTCTGGTCCCAAAATGGAAAGCAGACAGATAGCAAGAAAGTTATGGTATGAAACACTGAATGAAAATGTCTTTTATAAGCAGACATGAATATTAATTGCAGCACTGTTAGGAATGCTACTAAAAAGCTGAGATCCAAGCTTATCAACTGCAGAGTGGTGACACAGTCATACAATGAAATGCCATTCAACAGACAAACATGAGCAAATCTGAAGCTCCTGTATCATGACAGATGGAATGTACAAATGGAAAATGGCTAGACCATATATAAAAATAGTACTCTGACGTTGAACCTGTAGCAACCTGCCCAGGAAGCCAATCCCTTTATCTCCAATAAGCAGCCCCCAAAGCCAGCCTGCTTTAAGTCAAACTTTCAGGAAGCCAGCCTGCTATCTCTAGTGACAATCTAGGAAGTCAAACAATGACCTCTGTAACAGTTGGCCCCAAATGGCCAGGACTTGATTATTAACTGACAACTTCCCTGATTTTTGTCCCAGCTTCCAACTCAGGACCAGAGAAAGCCAAGTATGCACCCCTAATCCATCACGGAAGGTACCCCCAGCTTTCCCACACCCACAGCCACCAATCAGGGAGCACTGGAAGTCTTCCCTTTCATCCATCACAAAGCTCTAATATTTTACTTGACAACAATGCAATATCTGAAACAAATCTAGCCAAAATGCAAAGTTTTGACCTAGCCAGACAGTGGGCACATGGCTACTCTATTTTTCTCTATACTTTTCTATGTGCTTAAACCTTTAATGATATCAAAAAGAAATTGTAATGGTAACCATTCAAATCATGAAATAAAAACATTTCTCCTGCAGCAACTAATGCTTCTGCCTGCTACAAAAACATCCATAGTTAAGACTGGTAGCCAGTGACCTCTTAAAGAGATGAGCAGAAAGTATTTCTTGTGCCTTTCCATCACAGAAGGATGGCAAGATATTGACAGTTGTTCTCTCTTTTTGCATTTTCTTGGCTTTATGCTTTCCTCGTAGTGAAAGTGTGAGTGTGCACACCTGAGCCTACATAGGACCCACTGTGACCTTATCAGTCCCTCTTCCTCAACCACGTTTCCTCATGTACTTTTTTCTTTTTTAAAAAATGACAAATTGACTTTTTCCAAATATAAGAATAGTGTGTTCATTGGGGAAATTTTGGAAAATATAGGATATGTATAAAGAAAGAAAAAGTGCCCACAGTCATGTCATTCAGTACCTATAGTAGTAATTCCAATGTAATTTTATCTACACATTTAAAAATAATAATAGGTCTTTTAATTTCATTAATATTCATATTGATATTTCATTGAGATACTAGGCTCAGGTAACACCTATAACCAAATATGACCCTTATGGTGTATACAATTGCCAACTGAAAGAATAGCTTGATATAGGAGAATATTATGAATAAATATATTCATAATAAATAAATGTAAGTAAAGCAATAATGAATTAGGCTTAGGAATATCGTTATCTGCATCATCCATAGATGAAAAATTTTAAATATATAATACATGCATTTTTTCCCCCAGTAGTTTTCCCAAGTTCATTAATTTGGCTAAATGACTTTAGTAGGAATTAAGTTATAAAACACCGTGACCAGTGTCCTTTAGGGAAGTATCCTGAGGCTTCTTCAGGCACGGCACCCTCAGGCTTCCTGTCGGGGACTGTATCAAGGGGCATGATTTGGATTCAAGCTCAGAGGAAACCAGGTGATCATCTTCAATGGTCTCTCTTAAGAATCTGGGCACTGATCCAATGTAATTCCTCTACTTAATATTTGATTCTTTTTCTGAACATGACCTGCCCTATAATTTTAAAAGAAATTATTAGAGTTCTTTATATGACTCTGTGAAAGTCATTTTGATTCAATGTTACTTTCATAACATTATCTGATATGTCGGTGGGATAATTATGTTTCATGATTATAGAAGTTATGGAAGTTAACACAGCTACACGTGAAATGGTTTAAATTAAGAATATATAAGATACAGAGAGAAGGCACTGACCGGTGGGGAAAAAAGTCTGTGATGGGAATGTCTTGCAGTACAAATCAGTTACATCAAAGGGAAAAAGTCTAGATTTGTCTCATTTTAATGCAATACTTGTAGATGGCAAATTTAATCACCCTGAAGCCTTATACAATGTGAAATACTCGTATGACCTAAAATGTAAGTCTAGCATAAATGAAGTTTCATATCTTGAATTAACTCAAGTATTTAGCCCATTTAGTCAATGGGGTGACTCATGTTGGCCTTGCATTTTGTATGAAATACTGACCGACTCACATGCTACGACACGTGTGTGTGGCTGGGGGCTGAGCAGGGACAGGGGTCCAGGTACAGCGCTGACCTCTATCCCGTGCCTGCTGCGCACTGGCACCTGATGTCTTGGACAGCTCCAACTTCGGGTACCGGAAACCGAGCGCATTCTCTCTTCCCCCAGACAACAATAAAATATGCCCTCCTCAAGTCCCCTCCTCTGAGCCCTAACTGCTCATCTCCCATTCCGTCATTCCACACGAGAACCCACCTATTAAATCAATCAAGAAAGCGCATTGATTTGATCTCATAAATCCGATTCTTCTCTTCTCCTGCCCTCCACTCTCACTGTCTCGCCACAGCCTTGGGTCCATTCCTGGGCATTTGTGAGCTAACCGTGGGCAGCAGCTTCTCACCGACATGTTCCCTGAAACTGCCTTTTATAAAAATGCATCTGATCGTGGGCCTCTTCTCCTTGAAGACGTCAGTTAGCTCCCTACTGCTTAGTGGTACAATGCACCACAACCGTCATCATTGGACCCAATCCATCTCATTGGCTTCATCTTCATCATGAAGCTCAACCTTGACACTCACAGGAGGTAGGCAAGAGTAGAAAGAAGGCCCATATGTCCTATGTATGAAGATAAACATGTATAAATCAAGCTTTTAAACCATTAACGATGTTGAAGCTTTCTATCTTAACTGTAACTGCTTAAAGAACTTGGAGATCAGGGGTGAATTTAGAATTCTTGGACTCCTCGGAGTCCCACATGGGAAATAGTAATAATGACACAGGAAGAGCTGGCTCCAGGCCCCCAGCCTGCACCCTTTTCTTCCACCCTGATTTCTTCATGCTCAGTCTTGAGGGCAGGGTGTGGACACTCCTAGCTGAGGTTTAGCCAGTGGAAGAGATCAGCACAGACCAGGCAAGTGAGCCCGGGGCCATCCAAGCAGGGCTGTCTAGGGTTCCAGGAGCTTAGGGGGGCTGGACTCCAGGTTGGCGGGTCCTATCGGTCTCAGAGGCCTCTTGCAGCAGTGACACTCTCTAAAGTGCAGGACCAGGACAGAGGTGCTATCGCCCAAGGCTAAGGGCAGGACAGCCCACACACCAGCAACACAGAATACCCCTTGGTTTCTAGAATGTTCCAGGTCCTTTCACCCCTTCTTGTCTGGACAAGCTATATGCAAAACCTTTTCACAGGGAAAGTCAGACATATCTTTGTTGTCTGCTTCATTCAATTCTTTTTTTTTTAATTTTTTAATAATCATCTTCCTTAGCAACCTTGAATGTTCCCTCCTCTTCTTCGCATCTCCTGAGCCTACAATAATGCCTGGTACACAGCACCCTTGACAGTGGTCTGATGAATGAATGAAGAAACTCATTAATGAATCAGTCAATCATTTTCCTCTTTCCAGCCCATCCCTACTTTTTTTTCTTTCTCAACACCCATTCTTATTACTGAATTTCTAAATCCATCAGGGGGTTCCAAAAAGAAAAAATAATATATAACCCTACTCCATGAGGGGAGTGCAACAGGCTCGTTACTCGAGGGCATGGGGGGAAGGGAAACCAGAAACACGAAATTAGGGCTCTAGATCCAAAAGTATCGAGTGTCAACTAAGAAAAGACGACTGGTACTGACAGTTCATTAGTTGTTGCTGTTCAAGAGTTGTCTTGCTGGGATGTGAGGGTAATCCAGCTGCGACATCTGTCACCCCATTGATTGCCAGGGTTGATTTGGCTGATCTGGCTGGCTGGGCGGGTGTCCCCTTCCTCCCTCACTGCCTATGCGGATCCCCTCTGAAGCTGCGCACTCAGTCGAAGAGGACGACCTTCCCCGATAGAGGAGGACTGTTATTTAGTCAAGGGTATACGAGTAACTGTGCCCCCCTGCTAGAACCTCCAAACAAGCTCTGAGGAGTTGCCTTGCTGGAGGAATTCAGCAGTTTTCCAGGATGCTGTGGTCATGGGAGTTTGGCCCAGTCCAAAAAAAGTTTCAAGGCAAGGTCCTGATTTTCTTGCAAGGTTGCAGATCCAGCAAGTAGTCCTTGGAATGGCTCCGTGACCCCATTTCAGAGCTCTGAACATAGCGATGCCATTCTGTACATCACATTTCACAGAAGAAATCACACAGGTGTGTCTGTTGGTTATGTATAAAGTTATGGGGCAGCCGCTTATAGACCGGGATGGATACCTAAAGACTTAAGAATTACATTGTGACAACATACACTTCTTTATTATTCCATAGGATTCATTCTAGAATGGGCAGAGTAAAAAGACTGTTCACACTCTCCTTTTAATTTTTTTAGCAATCTCCCTAATAGTTTGCAGATTGTCCAACCCTAAATGAACAGCATGGCATGACAAGGAGGTGTGTGGCCTTCTACCCAAAGTATCATGTTTCTGAATTCATAAAATGGAAGTGATAACAGTACCTTCCTACCTAACTCAGAGGTCAATGCACGTAACTGCTTAGGACAATACAATCCAAAATGCAATTCAAAAGGGGCAGTGCAAACCAACTGCTTAGAACAATGCCTGGTGCTCCTAAATATTAGTGGATCTCCTTTTCCTTTTGTATTTTTTTGCCTTCTCCATTTCCTGATTATTATTATCAACCCTCCATGTCAATGGTATTGACTTTCAGGCACATTTTCAACATTGAACGCCACTTCATGAATGCTTGTATAGCACTGTTTAAGAGTATGAAAAAGATTCTAAATTAGAATAGCTATGAACATGAAGATGCAAGCACACCAGGTCATTAAAATCACCACCAGAGATGCGAATGCACGTAGGGAATTTTATAACTTATCTCATACCCACCAAGGATAGTGGATATTTCTGTTGTCAGTCAAAGCGGAGGCTCCAAGTGTCAAAGGCATAAATACAGCCAGCTTTGAAATTACATAATTTACTTTTAAATTGGGTATGCTTTATTTTTTAAAAAATTTCACACATCAAATGAGATTCTACTAATATTTACTAACATTTAAATCACACTTTAAAAATTCACATAATTTAAAATGCATAAAATACGATGGGATTATGTATTTTTAGATTCTCTCTTAAATTCTCCAACACTTGGGCTCCACCGCCAAGCTTTACACTGTGTAAGTTAAAAAGACAAATTGCAAAGAAAAGGAGAGGGTATAAAGGAAGGGAGGAGACAGTTGTGGCAGAGACAGGCTGGCTACTGACCACAGCTATACCGTCGTCCCCCTGGGCATACGGCTGGGCTCTGGACTGAGCTTCCTTACATGTGATCAAATTCTGGACAAGTGAGAAGTGATGTGTGCCACGTACAAGCCCTTCAACACATGCAATCCTTCATGCTCTTTCCCCTTCCAGGCCAACGGTGGAAGCTTTGAATCAAAAATGGCAAAGTCTGTGGCAACAACCCAAGTGCCCATCAATACAAGAGTGGATTAAAAAAATGTGGTATAGGTATACCATGGAGTTCTACTCAGCCACAAAAAACAATGGTGATGCAGCACCTCTTGTATTATCCTGGATAGAGCTGGAGCCCATTCTACTAAGTGAAGCATCACAAGAATGGAAAAACAATACTACATGTACTCACCGTCAAATTGGTATTAACTGGTATTAACTGATCAACACGTAAGTGCACATTTAGTAATAACATTCATCGGGTGTCAGGCAGCTGGGAGAGGGAAGAGGGGATGGGTATATTTACCCCTAATGGGTGCAGTGTGCACCATCTGGGGGATGGACACACTTGAAGCTCTGACCCGGGCAGGGAAAAGGCAATATATGTAACCTAAACATTTGTACACCCCTAATATGCTGAAATAAAAAAAAATTAAAAACATAATTGAAACAAAAATGGCAAAGTCACAATATGAAAGAGTGCTGGGTCTCCAAATCATCGCTTGGAGGGGTGCCACCCACTAATCACGAACACACATTATGTGCCTGAGACATAAACTTTTATTGTGCTCTGCCTTAACATTTTCAAGTTTATCTGTTGTACTGTGGCCAGAGTTACCATATCTAATATAAACATCACGAAATGTCATCAAGAAGCACCACTACGCTTGGTGCACAAATTAACAGCTTGGATTAGAATAGCATGTTTTGGAAGATTTAGCAGAAAAAATGTATATTTTTCCGATTGTATCTTACTCACGCTAGCATTAAAAGTTTGCCTCCTTTCCCTAAATCAAAACCTATGGCTTTGGGTTAAAAGCATGCTAGATGGGGAGGAGAAACAACTAGGCTTCAATATTCACTGCAGAAACACTACAAATTGCATAATTTACATCAGAAGAGAGCTTTATTCAACCTGAACTATGTAAGAAGCAAAGCTATGTCTTTGGAAATCAGCCCAAAAATAGATCTAACAATGGCACAAGAAGCATATCATAACCACTCCTGGTGCCATCATTACAATAGTACTTCAGCACACACAAAGTACACTTCTCTACAACTTCCAAGCACTTGAGTCCTTCTATCAAGGTGCTGAAAGGAGAAAAGGGCTGGCTGATCACAGAAAGAGTGTTGGGTTGATAACATGCTAATTTACATTGACACATTAAGGGAGTGCCTGAAACTTGACCAGAAGTCAAGGTGGGATGTTCTGTACCAACACAGGCAACCATGAAAGGTGACCTGTATTCTGTAGCCAACATAACCCTTAACTGCATCAGTCTCCTCACTCCACTGAGTCCCATGACATTGAAAAAACAGATGTTCACTTGGCAGCCACTAGAGAGCAAAGGTCAACTTCTGCACAAAAGCTATTTCTGTGTCCCATTACTTTGGGGAAATTGAAAAGTCTATGCATCATGGAGGTGCTAGAGACCCTAGATTGACTCAGTGGTGAATAAGAGGAAAAGTACCATCACCCCCTCAAAAAGACCATCAGAAACTAACTCTTAGGGTTGATGCTACAATATAGCCACTTTCTTCCAGGGTCCCCTCCATCCTCAGGGGCCAATGTAGCAATGTTTTGATATTGCTTTGGAAGTGGTGAGTCACCAACTCCTGCCTTTTCCCCTCCTATCACCACTTGTGAACTCACTGAACTTTACCTACCAGTGAATAGTTGGTGAAAATTGAGCTTAGGCTGAAGGGATCTTTAAAACTATCACACACAATGTATAACTATGGCCAGGCGTGGTGGCTCATGCCTGTAATCCTAGCATGCTGGGAGGCCAAGGCAGGAGGATCGCTCAAGGTCAGGAGTTCGAGACCAGCCTAAGCAAGAGTGAGACCCTTTCTCTATCTAAAAAAAAGAAATTATCCAGACAATTAAAACTACATAGAAAAAATTAGCCAGGCATGATGGCACATGCCTGTAGTCCCAGCTACTTGGGAGGCTGAGGCAGTAGGATTGCTTAAGCCCAGGAGTTTGAGGTTGCTGTTGAGCTAGGCTGACGCCACGGCACTCTAGCCCAGGCAACACAGCAAGACTCTGTCTCCAAAAAAAAAAAAAAAAACAAAAAAAACTGTGTAACTAAACTAAATTAAACTAAACTGAAGCCCAAACAACAGGGACAGCAAGAATCAAGATTCATTCTGTTGCAACCACTCAAAAAATGGAATTTGCACATTTGAGGCTGTTCTCTGGCATAAAGAGTATAAAAGCCACCAAGTAGGAGAGGGTTTGGAGCACAGTGAGAATGATGGCCATGTGTCCCCCACCCATCACTAACAAAACTAGAACCCACACATCAGACTCCTCTTGCATGATTTTAGGGTGATTCTCCCAGCCTCCAAAGGGTTCTTAGCATCAATACTTGCCTCTGTACATGGAGAAGGATAGGGAGAAAGTAAAACATTGATTGATTACCAGTTAATTAGGTCTGATTACTCACTGTGGTCCCTGAAAATATAAATGTCTGTAATTAATTTTGAGTTAAAAGGGAGCCGAGTGCCCCGTGGTATGCATATGTCAAAGCCAAATGTGCTCTGCTGTTCTGAACAGAGCTTCTTAGACTCTCAGGTCATTAAGGCAAAACCTGTGAGAGAATTGGAATGAAAGAACGATGTAATAGCAATCAGTCCTACTCCTCTGATAAAACACATTTTCTGTCTGACCTCCTTGGTCTCCATTACCTAAGTCCTCCCTAGACTTGAAACTCCAGGGTGTGGGTGCATTGCTCAGTGGAAAACTCCCAGCCCCTAGCAGTGCAAACAGCACAGCACAGAGATCAATGCTCGTTAACCTCTCTGGCTTGGTTCTGGGAGGTTGTTTGCTGTAGATCTGGGCAGCTCCAGAAGATCCAGGCAAACCTGCTTTGTTCTTGGACCAGAGCATCCCCATGAGGCAAGTGCAGCCCAGACGGCCTGTGGGCAAATCAATGATCCTTGAATTAACCCATTTCTGGGCTGCACTGAATGGCAAAGAGACAAGTCCAGGTATTTTCTCAACTCCCCACCTCTTACGATAATGATCACAATGAAGCTCAACTGCTGCATTAAAACACTGAAATTATTTTTACCTCCATCCCTAAAATGGCAACATATACTTTCCTCATTGAAGAGTTCACAAATACACCTTTGTTCCTGAATGGTAACATTAAAAGTTAGGTATCATTTAGTAGAGAGGAAGAGTCCAAGAAACTTCACTGATGGATTTAAAAAATATTTAATGAGCATCTAATATGCGCTTGGCACCATGCTAAGTGCCAGGAACATAATAACGGGCAAAACCAGACATGATCCCTCCCCGAGTCCGACACTTTCAACTGTAACCAACATCCCGATGACTACCAAACAGTTCTTTCTCCCCAGAGCAAAAATCCCTGCTCATGTTTCCTCTGGGTTGTTCAGAGCCTCCAGAGTCACTGTGTCCAGCACTGGGAGTGACTGTGTGGAAAGGAACACGCTACTGTCACCATCCCTATGCTTCCACCTTCGACCACAGAAGGAAACTGTCTTTGCCCCACTGTTCTACCCACTCACTATTTGTTCCCAAAGGAAAAAGTTACAAATCTTATTGGTCAACTCTTGAAACCTTCATTGGGTTACACTGCAAGCACGGATGGGGTTACTGTTCTTCAGGGACAGAATGGGACAATGGGACTCCCCCTACTTTGTTGCCACTTTCTAATTCAGAGATAACTTTTCTCCCAGGTCTTGTTCTACCAGGTAAGGACACCTGGGCAGGGCCTGGGCTGGGGGGCAACCAGCCAGCCCATGCCTGTGGTCTCTAGAGGTAGAGGCCCCAGCATGTGACCCCCTGCTTCAGCCATCTCAAAGTGGGGGTAAAGGAGAAAGCCCTGTTTGGATTCCTGGGCTTAAGCCTTGTGCTCTGGGCTTGCTTATGGGCAGGGGATGCTTACCTGATTATTCCTAAAGCAGTACTCTCAGTCTCATTTGGGTTTTTTCCTTAAGCATACACGTCTGTGTTAGGAAATTATGGAGGGGAGGAGGGCACTAAAATCCTGCCCCCACCCAAATGCACCACCAGTGAATGGCACCACCCAATTGCCAACCCGAGCACTCCCAGCCTCTTCCTTCTCCCATATCCACAGGCAGTTACCTTGTGCTTCCAACTCCTTCCCAGTGGAATTTAAATATGTCCCCCTTCTTATCTCTTTTTCTTTAGTTGGGGCTCAAGCACTTCTCACCTGGATTACTGCAAGCAAGAGCTCAGCACCCTTCCTCCAGACCTGCCGCCTCCAATCCTTTCTGCACACTGATGTCAACGTGCAAACCTGATCCTATCACCTCTGCACAGAATCCTTCTGTTGCCCCAAAGCTTTCAGAGGAAGCACAGCTCAGTCCTCCCCTGTCTCCCCTCCTCCCACCATCAGCTGTAATTCTCAGGATGCATTCATTACATGTGTGTTCGTGCTCTCTGCCATTGCGCTTATAGCTCTGTTTGTCTCTCTCCTTTTTTTTTTTTTTTTTTGAGACAGGGTCTTGCTCTGTTGTCCAGGCTGGAGTATAGTGGTGCGATCATAGCTCACTGGAACCTCAAACCCCTGGACTGAAGCGATCCTCCTGCCTCAGCCTCCCAAAGTCCTGGGATTACAAGCATGAGTCACCACACTTCACTCCAACTCTTTTTGGACATCATTTCTGACGGCTCTGTTCCATCCCCTATCCTAATTATTCACTGCTTCTCTGTGTTCCCATAAAACCCTGAATGTCCCTGCACCTCCCAGGTAATGCATAAAGTCCTTTGGAGGTAGGACTCTGCGTCTATCTCTGCATCTTTTGTGCTCAGCACAGGACAGGCCTTGGATCAATGTTTGCCAAATGAATGACTCAACAGAGGAGAGAATATGTTCCCAGAGAGTCAACTTGAGCACATAGTGATAACAACGGCTCTGGAGTCAAATACCTTCTGTCAACCTAAATATTTGTTGAATGAACTCTCAGTTAACAATGGGGTTGAAAAAAAAATTATTGTTCTTCGCTGTTAAGTGCAGAATGAAATCATATGAAGACAAACTGGATCACACTATTAACTGTGTGTTTTCAGATCAAGACCACTGCCATAAATAAAAGCCATTCTTTGAATATCACAAAAACAAAAATCAATTTTTGCTGTACTCACTCTACCACACCACAAGTGACAGCCACAGGGCATAAAACCACACTTGATTTAGAAGCTATAAAAATCTCCTGGGGAAGGACTCAGTTTTCTTTTAGAACACATGATTTTCAATTTGTCATTGGACTCAATTCTCCTACAGGAGAATAATATTGGAATCATTGCTAATTAAGAGATTTAACCACTGTCTACCTTCTTATCAGCCACAGTTTTGTCCGCAAATCACCTTCAAATTCTCCCTTACTGTGATAATTTGCAAAATTTCAAATGACTGAGTGACCCTGATAAGCCTTGGAAATTTGAAAGTAGCAAACCTCAGGTACTATATCAAGTGAATGCTTTTTATTCTGCTATTTAATGCATGCTTTTAGGGTGGCAAAGGGGTTGACAAAGAAGAGAAGGAAAAGGGGTAAACAAGGGAAAGAATTTTCTACCCAACAGCCCTACACTGTTTATCATAACTAACATGACACCGTATTAACAAGAAAGCATAACTTACATGACTTTCCTAGTGACATGTTTTAACAAACTGACTGCCACACTAGGAAAAAAATGTTCCTTGGGGCCATGGTGTTTTATTAAAACAAAACAATCTTTTCTAATTTGTTATTTTTGATTATTTTCTATGTGTGAGTTACATGCAATGCAATCCACGTTTTTAAAATTAAGTTGTCAATATTAATTGTAATAATAAGAATATCAACAAGTAAGATGTTCACGAACCAACTGCAGGGTTTTGCTTCATGAGGCCCCAGGCTCAAAACTAGCCTGAGTTACATATGACTCATGTGGCAGTCGATGTGTTAAAATTAGATTTAATCAATTAATTAGTGTTTGAAGAGACAGGGTCTTGCTGTTGCCCAGGCTGGAGTGCAGTGGCTATTCACAGGTGCGATCATAGTGCACAGCAGCCTTGAAATCCTGGGCTCAAGTGATCCTGCTGCCTTAGCCTCCTGAGTCGCTGGGACTACAGGTACAGGCCACCATGTCCGGCTATTGCCTAGTTACATTCTTAAAACATCACCATTTAAGGTTTAATGGCTGAATTTGAGACTAGATCACCCTAGAAAGTGGATACTTATTAAACCATCTGAGCTTTTCTTTTCTTTTCTTTTTTTTTTTTCACCAACTGGTAAACTATCTCTACAGAAGTGTATGCAGATACTTGTTCTTCTATTGATGTTTTAAATCGTATTTTTTCCCATCCCCCTATGCTGCTACTCTTTTTTATGCTGCTGTTCTTCTTCTCCTTATTACTGGCAAAAGGTTAAAAAACAAAAGCAAAAGTCCTTCACCACCGATATAAACATCTGTTGTGACTGTGCTATTAGCTTCTGCCCACTGTCCCCTCCAGTTTCTTCTACTTTATTTATTTCAGAACCTTTCCATCTTGACGCATACTGATTCATTCTAAGGCTGCCGCAAACTCTTAATTAACTTCATTATCAGTCCTACTAAGATGATATGGGAGCCTTAGGGACAAGCCTAAGTCCATTAGCATCGAGGTGAAAAGAAGAACTTCCGTCTGCCAGCCCCGTGCACTGTCATCACAGCCAGCACGCTCGTCCTCACGCCCTCAGACCTAGCACGAAACGGAGCCCAACCCGCGAGGAGCAGAAAGAGCTCTTAGCAGGTGAATGCTAGCAAGCACAGCACACTTTCCGCTTCTCCTTCTCTTGATTGGACTAACGTATGCCCACCAATCCACACGTGCCAACTACTGAAAACATGCATGTGCCAACTACTGAATACATTCCCTTCCCTAAACCTGAGAAGAGAGAAAAATCCCAGAATACAGTCAGATTTGCCAGTCCCCAATGTACAGTATCTGTACAGCGTGAGGTAGATGGAAGAAGTGAACTACAAGGGATATGGTGTCACGTCAAAGGAGATCATTTCTTCCTCCCTCTACTGCAAGTAACCCAGGAGAGTAATTCCCTCTTCACATACGATGCAGGTGTAGACATAGAAGCAACTCGAACCTTTCGAAGCATGCGAACGTGCAACTTCTCGAGGGCAATTCCACAGACAGGAAATTGGGGGCTCACAGAGGCAAGTGCATTGTTCAAAGGCTGATAGGCAGAAAACAGAAGAGTTGAGAATCATCCCCACGTGTGCAGACATCATTATCATCTCTCTGCACCACTGTCTAATTGTCAAGAATGTTGCTGCTGTTCATTTTATTGCCGTCTACACCAGCAGTCCCCAGAAAGTGGAATGGTGGGTGCATGGGGCTGGAGACAGGGCAGAAACAGAATTGTATATATCACCATCTATTTGGGTACTAAACTCATCTGTAGCATTTCCAATGGTATTTCTTAAAATACTAACCCACATCAATTTCTGATTATTTATCTACAGGTTCTCCTCTAAAAAAAAACTCTTGTACTTCTTTAAAGCAGGCCTCAGAATCACACAATAACCAAAGATAATATAAACAAATGTGAACAATTAGAAAGTAAAATGCAGTATCAGTGCAATAACGTACAGGTTCATAGCTCTGAACCCCATGAAGCCCAGGTGCGTTACTTGAGGCTACTGGAAACTTCCTTGTGATTATTAGCTCACAATCAGTCCACTGGGCTCTCAGTGCTAACAGCATGGCCAAACTTCTCGTTCTAACTATTGACTTTTCTATTTTTTTCCTGCTATTCCCACAACAACCTATTAATTCGCGTCCCTCTAGGCTTATGTGCCGTTTCTCCTCTCTTTTCATCCCTCATTTGTTTTGGCTTTGCATCCACATAGTTATAAGCATTTCGCTCCTCACTTGAGGTCCCCAGGGAGAAGAACTAATCCACATGCACCTCTACATTGCACACTCTGTACGCAGAAGTATTACATGTTAGCACTATTAGAGTCCTTTGTGATCAATGAGGATGACAGAGATTAAGAGACTTGGATAAGATTATTATGTCCACTTGGTGACTACATTGGCACTAAACCAGGTCTCTTAATTCCCTGGAGATGACCAAACATCTGTGGTTATAGATCTTATCATTTTTTTAATATATACTGCCACAGATATTAAAAATGTTTTTCTTCTGCCCATAGATTTGGGCTCCTAGGATTCCCCTAGGGTTTAAGCTCCAAGGACCTAAATTATCTCCTCTTCCAAGCTTTTTGTGCCATTTGCTCTAAGAATCTGGGCCGCAGCTGGAGGCAGCTGGGGCTGGCGGAGCCCACGTGGGGTGGCACAGCTGCGGGTCCCGGAGCAGGAACCTTAGCCCTGATGGCTCCACACGCTGTGATTTGCCTGCGTGCTTCTATAATGCAGATGAAATCTGATTGGTATTTAATTATTGTTTTGATAATTTGGTGGTTTTAAATCATTTGCCAGTGGTATGTTAAAATTCATTTTCCTTTGATTTTTATCCTTCCTCTTAATGAAAGCGATTAAATACCGTTCATTAAGGCTCACAAATGAAAAAAATTAGCAATGCTCCTTTACACAAAAAATTGTAAGAAATGGCACAATGGACCTATCAGCTCCTTCCTGGAGAGGATGCCCAGAGATTAAAGAAGCATGGTAAGGAGAAAAGGAGCATTTGGAAATCTAACCGGCTGAGTGTCAGGATTCGAGAACCCCAAAGAGAAGCTAGAGGGCAGAACCAGGAGACACAGGGACATGGAGGCACAAAGACGGAGGGGAGAGAAGATACAGAGGCAGCAGCCTTGACATCTGCCACCCGGGGCCTGACTCGCGCCCTATTAAAGGCTGTCAGGATCAGATATGCACCGAGATTTGTCAAAGAGCACAGTAAGAAAGGAGGGACTTCTTGACTATGTGGAACAATGCCAGAGAGGCCCCTGGGCAGAACATGTGACACTTTGAGTCCTACTAAAGTTTCAGTCTAGAGAGACTCCCGTAGGTGGGACCCACAGTGCCCAGAAGGTCAATGCAAAGAATTGCCACATTTCCTTTTGGAACAGAGAGGAGTCAGGGATGAGATCCTTCTCTCTTTGGCGTTTTGGGAAACACCCCCTTCCCTTCTTCTCTTTTTTGCTTCTGGTACGAACATGCTTTGCCTTCCCTGTGTTATTTATTCATTTGTTTAACAAACATTGAGTGTCTCAAAAGTGCCAGGCACTGTACTACGAAAAGAGGATTCTGAGACAAAGGAGGTGGCTGATCGCTAGGTGCTCACAGATCCACAGGACAGACGCCGAGAAAGGTCAGTCATTAAACAGTGTGCAGGAGAAATAGGGGAAGGGCTGCATCTACCGGCGACAGGGAGGAGCGAACAGTGAGTGAGCAGTGAAAGGACACTTTACAGATGAGGACATTTTTTGAGCTGGGCGTTGCAAGTGAGTAGGAATGTGTCAGGGGGACCAGGAAGGGTTGGAATAATCAAGTTTTAAAGGCAGAGCTGTGAAAGTAAGAGTCTGAAAGTTTTAAGATCTGTGATTTTCTTTAAGTTCTAAAAAACAGATGTTTTAAAACTCAGATGGGTTGGTACTTTAAAAGCTCTTAGTTACTCTTCCTTGATTGACTGTTGAGATTAGTTTGGATTTTAGACATATGGTATTTTCAATCATTAAAAAAGATTAATTTGCTTATCATAGAATAGACTCCCACTCTGTTCTCCAGCATTCATCTAGGAACTAGAAGTCTGGATAACTCTTGCTTCAATCAGTGAGATTCCTGTTCTCAAATGTTCTGAGAGTATATCACAGAGAATTGAGTCAACCCAACCAACCGCACGCAGCCTGCAAAGCTCCAAATCCGATTCCTAGCTTGCAACCTAAATTTGACAAAACTATTACAGTTACAGCTTCAACCAAGAAATGGGTGGGTAGTTGTTTGACTTTTGATTGACTATGTTCACAAGCAGACGTACAGATGAAGCAGGCATAACAGATCCAGCATGTTATGGTGCAAAACTCTCAGATTATTTCTCTTAACAGTTAGGAACTTACTGGTCATGCTTCTTTCTTGAGGTACAAATTGTCTGTTAATCTTTGTGTCAGGGACGTTATCTTCTCTTTCTAGAGGATTTCTAAGTGATGCTCATGGATATTCTGATTATAATCAGTGCCACTGGTCTTAGACAGTTTTCCCCTCTTTTATTGGCACGACAGTTTGGGAATCTTTTTTCAACTACTTACAGAATGCTTTCTAGACAAAGACTTGAGCTCCCATAAAAAATAAGAGGTATGAAAATGGAGAAGTGATGTGCAAAACATCTATCATTAAAAGACCTGCAATCCCAAATCCAAGTGCTATTTGTGTGAACTTGGGATAGTTACTTAGATTCTTTGTGCCTCAGCTTCTTTCTAGGTCAACTGGGGGTGACAATAATTTACAGGGTCTCTCGTAGGGCTTAAATGTTATAACCTGTGTAACACAGGAAGCTTAGCACAGGCCTGACCCATAGAAGACACTCAGTAAACAGCTGTTCACTTTGGCTTCTGATAGAATTTTTTTAAAAAGCCAACAATTTAAAGACACTGAATGAAACATAATGCTTAGGATTTAATAAAAATATCACTCCTTAATGCTTATATTCATTAGTAACATGTCATAACATTTTTGATACAAGAGAAAAAAGCATCATTCCAAAATAAATGTAGTCAAACATTATACCTAAGAGAAATAAAGTACAATATTGCATGAATAGTGGAAAATTATAATGTGCCTTTTAATTCTGAGTTAATGAAAATAAAAGTGTCATATGTGGTTATTTTAATTGGAGCCTATATCAAGGGATTTAAAAAATAGTCAAATTTTCAGAAACAATTCTTCAGCATCCAATTAACATTTGGATCAAAGTACAATTTTTTTTCCTATACAATTCGAAGCAATAAAATCAACCTCCTTTTGGAGCTAACAAATAATTTACTCAATGACTTCCACTCTTAAAAAGAGAGACTTGTTGAAGCCCACATCTAAAGAGTAAATAAAATGTAAATCTCTTAGGAACCAAAACAAAGTTAATAGTATTTCAATGCATTAAATCTTGTCTCCCACACAACAACAGAACCTCCAACTTGCTAATTAATGAAAATCCAAGATTCCAGGAACTGATGGAAATGTTCATGGCGAAATTCCATCTGTGCCTTTATGAAACTATTTAGGAGATAACAAGCATCCAAGAGTAACTGAATAACTGTAGAAACTGGCATTCAGCCAGCTCTACGAAGGGCTCACAAACACCCCCAAACCACCCCTGTCTTCCCTCTAACCTACAGGTAAATTGCTCAGCATGTGAAATCCGCTGTCAAAACCAAAACAAATAATAACACACTCGACCTACTTTCTGACTATACAAATAATTTTCCATAAAGTTTACTTTCAAAGCCAGTCTACGTAATGAAAGATATCTGCTGATATTCTTGCATCTCAGCATTTTCAAAACTTATCCCTGAACAGCCTCTCTTCCGGCTTGCATTACTCATAATTCGTCACCAATATCTTCAGGACACATAATCTGACAAGAAACCCCTGGAGATGTCTGGAAATATAGTAAAGGAAGCCAGGATGATAAAACACTTTCTTCACATTTTTATTCAACCAGATTTGCTAAACCAAAATAAATTATTTGGTGTTTCAAGATCACTGGCCACAATCACAAATTGATTTCGCCCACCACAGTAAAAGGGATGACGTTCCACTTTTGCTAGACTGAAAGTAAGTTCAGGAACACTGGGGAGGAGTTGCAGAAATGGCATCTTATTCTCCAAAGGACATTTTAGCTCCTGTAAGGACCTCGTGACTCATAATGTTGGGAAGTGAAAACTAGAAGACGCATTTTTGGTATACTTTTCAAAATGCTTCAGCACATATGATCTTTCCTGATTTAAATGATTAAAATGTGTAATCGAAGAAACTTCACAAACAACACATCCGTTCTGGTGCACGGGACACCTCACACAGTATCACAGAAAACTCTCCCATAGCCCGAACATCATGAGTAGGAATGACAAGGTACAGGCCTACAGAGGAACCACTAAACTTTACATTTTTCCCCACTAAGAATTCACTTGACCATATTCATGACAATATAAAACAGGACCAACAAGCTCATTCTGTCAAGGGGCTGCTAATAAAACTCTCCTGCTCTTAGGTGACCATTAGGCAGTCACAGCCTTTCATTCAAGCTCTTTGATTAGTCATTCATTAATTCAACAAGCATATATTGAGCCAGACATGGTCCTGGGCACATGATTGGAGTGCTCGCCATTAAGGGGGACTGTCTCTAGTGACGGAGACAGAGGGGTAAAGAGGCACATACAACACGCAGTGGTGACGCAGTGAAAGCAGAGACTGCAGATGTGAGGACACAAAGGACAGGCACCCAGAGCACCATGGGGCTCCGGCTCTCACAGAACCCGCAGTCGGGAGGCTGCTGGAAAATGGAAAGTCTCGAGCTGGAGGAAGGTGTCCGTCAAGACCCAGGGGCAAAGAGAGCTTCTACTGAAGAAGGAAGGGACTGTTGTCCCCTAGGGAGCGGGTACTCCAGAAGGCATGGCATGCAGGTTTTGCAGAGAGGGAGTCGGGGAGGCAGGGGCCAGAGAAGGAGGCAAGAACAGGCGGGGCTGCAGGGAAGAGGTAACTTCCCTTGGAGGGGCATTTTGAGAAGGAACTGAGCATGTCAGAGGCACACAGCCTGGCGGAACTGGCCGACTGGCCTCAGGGCTCCCAGTGGAACTGTTCCCTCGCCTGCAGGTCCTGGTGAGTTGGGCTTCCCCGGGGAATCTGAGTGTAGGTCACAGCAGTCACTCCTGGGGATAAGGGAAGAGAGGCACCGGTTCGCCTTACAAAACCAGCCCAGGCCTAGTTAGACTGTGGTCTCAGGGACTCTGGGTGCAGGGCAGCGGAGGCAGGAAGATGGATGCACCCCATGTCGGTTACAAAAATAGCCATGGGTGCTCAGCAAGAAGCTGGGCCCTTTGCAAAGGAGCCAGCGGGTTCTAGATCGGGCTTCTGAAGGAATCCACATCTGGCCTCAGTCCTCTGCACCTTCCCAACCTTGGCATTTCCTTTGAATCCTCATCTTCATCACACGAATGTTCCTCTGGGATCTGTTCTCAATTCCTTCCTAATAAGGAATGTGCTCCCTTAATTGTCCCAACTACCATGATCTGATGGTCTCTCCCTTCCCAACGTGCCCTGGCCCTACCTGAGATGCTCACGTGCGGTCATGTTGGCAGCATGTGTCCTAACTCTGGTTTTTGTGACCTGAATTTACACCAAAGTCCACAGTCTCTACCCTTCTTCTGAAACCCACCCATGAGTATTAACCATCTTCATACAGCTTCTGAGAGCCCCCAAAGCCCGAGGATTGGTCGGAAGCTCAGGAAATAGAAGCTGCATCATCACCTCCGTCCAAATTCTAGAAGAAATAAAATGCCGATAATTGCCCCAACATCTTCATTACTTTCATTCATCTTTTATTCCTCAAGACTCCTCTGGCTACTGTCATCTCCCTGGCAGGCCTTCCAGTTTCTAGCCAGCGTCCTCTCCAAAGGAGAGGTCCATAATGGAGGTCCTGTTATCTTGCCAGGCCTTTTGATCAGATTACGCTCCTATGAGATGAGTGCTGGGGGCACTAGAAAGTGCTTTTCAAACGAGATATGCTGATGACTCAAGGTGGTCCCCTGGGCCCTGCGTAGGCTCAGCTTCCTTCCTGGTGGTTCCAAGGCTTTCTGCCGGCTTTCCTGATTTCTCCTTCGCCTTCCTTCACTCCAGTCAAACGGACAGTCCCTTGGCATGCTTTGCTTAATCCTTCCGTTGCCAACTCTGTATCTCCTTCCCTGCCTCTCTGTTTTCTCTTGTGAGTCCTCACTCAAGTTCTAGGTCAAACAAATTACTTCATCACACCAGGTAGAAAAGGTGCACACATGTCTATGCCCCAGACCTTTCTCTGGAATGTAAGTTCCTAGAAGGCAGGGAACACGGTGAATAACCTTCTGTGCAGTCCTTAGAAGAATGTCTGTGTTTACAAAGCACACAAAGTAACAGGAAAGTCCAAACCATGCAAGAAAAATAAGCGTGGATTAGTCTGCTCTTCGTTCATTTGCAGACAAAACCGGAAGCTTTTATTCACTGTCCTCTGCATTCGCAATCATCATGTGCTGAAACTCCTATCACCAGTCCTGTCCCCCTGCGGTTAACCATCCGTTCCCAGGACTGTGATTTATCACCCATTTTACCAGGGGCGCCGTGAGCACCTCCACACTTGTTGGTCTTATTTTCCAAGGCTACAAATTATCTGTGGGCCAAGTACAGTTATAAATAGCCCTCACAAGCTTTGCCAATAAAGAAAATATATCATTTCTCTTTCTCTTTCCATGGGCTGTAAAATATATACAGCTACAACAGCCCAAATCCCTCAGACCGTTCATTAGCATTTCTCACTTGGGTGAGAGCTTCTCAGCAGGACATGCTGGTCCACCAGGTATGGAAGTCTGTCGCCAATGTCTCCATCATAGTCAGCAATATGAAAAAGTTACCACTGATTTCCAAAGATGTCTAATTTATGCCTGAGATGGTGCAGAGACTCAAGCCAGACATACTGAGCAACTCGATGTGACCCTATTGTGTTAGCACAAACATTCTGGCCAGGTTAGAAATATTAGAATATCAGATAATGTGTGCCTAGATCATTGAACTCAAACATGTAGCCTATTACTAATTTGTTTATCTAATGCTTATTGAGCACTTATTATGTACCAGGTAATTTTATAGGCACTGGGGATACAGCAACATGAAAAAAATCATTTAAAAATCCCTCATGTTTTGTTGGCAAAAAAGGCAATAGGCAGATGTTGAGTTCTAATAGAGCTTCCTCCTCCTACCTCATTTTATTTGTCATTGTGGCTGGACCATGGCATCCAGCTATGTGGTCAATCATTACTCTACAAGTTTCTATGAGGGTATTTTTTGGATGACACTAAAATTTATTTATTTATTTCAGAATGTTACAGGGGTACAAATGTTTTGGTTACATAAATTGCTTTTGTACAGTTTGAGTCAAAGTCATAAGTGTGCCCATCACCCAGACAGTGTGCATTGTACCCGTTAGGTGTGAATTTACCCATCCCCTCTTCTCCCCTCCCACCTGTTTGATTTCCATTGAGTTTTACTCCATATGTGCACATGAGTGCTGATCCATTAGTTCCAGTTTAATAGTGAGTACACGTGGTGTTTGTTTTTCCATTCCTATGATACTTCACTTATAAGAATGGTCTCCAGTTCCATCCAGATTGTTACAAAAGGCATTTGTTCACCATTTTTTATGGCTGAGTGGTACTCCATGGTGTACATATATCACATTTTATTAATCCACTCATCAGGACACTTGCGTTGATTTCATATCTTTGCAATTGTGAATTGTGCCGCAATAAACATTCGGGTGCAAGTGTCTTTTTGATAAAATGACTTTTCCCCTTTGGGTAAGACACTAACATTTAAATCAGTGGACTCAGTGAAGCAGACTGCCCCCCACAATGTGGGTGGGCCTCACCCAGTCGGTGGAAGCCCTTACTAGACCCAAGTCTAACCTCCCCCGAGCAAGAACTCTGCCCGCAGACAGCTGGCCTTCAACTTGCATGACAGCACTGGCTCTTCCCTTTGCAGCCTGCTGGCCATCATACTGATTTTGGACTTTCCAGCCTCCAAAATCATTTGAGTCAATTCTTTAAAATAAATCTCTCTATATATGCACATATCCTATTGATGCTATCTCTCCAGAGAACCCTGACTAACACAAGAGTAAATGGTTTTAGTAACTGAGATGGATGGACAACGACCTGGTACTAGCTCACCCTTCCATGCTCATTTCCATCACGGCATCACCACACACTCCCCAGGGCTCCCTTTGCAGGAGCTGGGTGCACCTGCCTCTCCCCTCGTGCCCTTCCTGATATAAGTGGGGTGTGACCCTGCCTGGGTTAACAGCAATCAATGAAATCCTGACCTTCAGAAACTCCATCTTCACACCTACCCCTGGTACCTCCTCAGCTTCCCTTACCCTATGTCCTCTGAGGAGTCAGGCAGTTCAGCTGGCTCTAGAGGCCACCTACAAATCTTCCTAGGAACAAAAACCGATCTTTAGATCTGAGCAAACCAGTCTAGATCCTCTGCTGGGGTCACACAAATGTCAGAGCAGCAGGAAAGTTCCCAGAAGGGAATGGCATTCGATCCTGCCCCGGGGACAGCGGGCCACCTTGTGGCTCAAGTGCTGGCTAACTGTGAGCTGAGGACACCACCAAGACCATCCCCTACCTTTAAAGCCCCTAATTCCAAGGTTACCATCTTCCTGTTGGATTTGGCCTTGATCCAAGCACACCAAGGACTTCCAGGTAGCCTCATCTTTGCTGACGCCTCCCCTCCGCATGGAATAATGCGTTCTTCCACTTTTCTACCAGAAAACTACTCATTCTTCCAGCCTTGCCAACTGTTCCTTCTTTTCTGAAGTCTTTCCTAACCCCTGCCAGGAAAAATCAGTGATTTCTTCCACTGTAGTCTCAGAGAGATTTCTATTTCTTCTGAAAATGAAAATGACACAAAAAAGTGGTCATATTAACCCAATATTCAAACATTAGCCCAGTGAAAGTTGTTCTGGAAAACTAGTCCAAATATGACATAGTGCGAATTTTACCAGTTATGTTTTATTCTGCTTTCTGTACCAGTCCTCGTTGATGCAATTTGTAAACAGATGTTTACAACCCTGGACAGCTCAGGGTGATAACCCTCAAATTTAAAAACTCCAAAATATAAAAATTTACATAGCGCCAGTGAGTTGGCTGCTGGTCATTCTTCTCAACCTAGCAGGGTGTGAGCTCCACAGTTATAATTGTTGTACTATAACTACCCTCATTTCCTCTCTTCTTTAGCTCCTGCATCCTCTAAAAGCAAACCTAATTGTACAGTTCAAGCAGCCATCGATTCGCTCCAGTGGAATGTCTTAATAAAACTGTCCCCCTTGCTGGGCATTTGCAGAACCAGCACATGTGAAATCCATTTAAATGCCAGAGACATTTTCTTCTTCCTCAGGTTGATTTTAGCACACATCACAGGCTCAGCTCCGAGGTGATTTGCAACAGGAATAAGAAAACTAAGCCAATCACGGAAATAGGTAACCCGGGGTATTACCAACCAGACTGTGGCAAGAACCACGACAAACACTGATTGTTTTTCAAAATTTCCCTGTCACCTGGGGCCCAGCAGGAGGTAGTTTCAATTCTGTAGTTAGTTCAACTTTCGGGGTTCCAGGGCAGGTTTTGTTCAAACATACTCTAAAAGGTGATGCCAAAATCATCTTGTGGAAACTCCCAGCAATGTGTGTTTTTTCTCCCTCTGCACGCCCATGCGTTCAGCGGTGCCAATTTTGACTTTTATTCCAGGCAATTCAACGCATCGCTTTCAACTCTTCTGCAGAGGCAGGAGTGGGTCTGGGAAGCTTTGGCTCATCCTGTTCTCCTCCAGTGGTCGGCACATCAGAGGGACTGTCCCCTGCACAGGGGTCAAGAATCAGTTCTTCCCTGCACCCTCCACCGCCCCCACCCCAGCCCTGATGTTATACAATGACAATGGCCAACCCGACGGTCAGTTCTCAGTGGCCCTGGTACCCGGCTGCTCAGCAATGTTTGATGCAGTCGCTCTCCTCCTCTTCCTCCTCCTCCTCAAAGCACTGTGAGGTCCAAGACGCCACACTCTCCTAGTGTCCTGCTCACAGCAGCCCCTCCCCCAACATCTTTCCCTCCCACTTCTCCGTATCAGCAAATGGCACAAGGACTTACTGACTCACGCAACATCTTGCATGTAATTCTTGGTGCCCATTATGTTCTCAAACCCCACAGCGACTCCGTCAGCAAACCCCGTCCTCCTCATCTCCAGCTCTCTGCTGACCCCCGTCACCACTGCCCTGGTCCCCATCCCCACTGCCTCTCACCCCGGGCTGCCACTGCATCGGCCCCTCCCTGGCCTGCCTGCCCCCACGGTCAGTTCTCTAGAGCAGCTGCCGATGGTTTTAAAAAGCAGATTTAATCACATCACAACCCTGCTCAGAATCAGCCAGAGACTCCGGATTTCTTCCGCCTGGACTCCATATCCCTATATTGTCTCATGTTCACCTTCTTTCTCGTGCCACTGGACGGTCACCCCTGGAGTGGCTCTTTCTATCCATAACAGAGCTCCGTCTCCCTTGCCTGCACTCCCCATCTCCTGTTCTTATCACTTAAATTATATTTTTATTTGTTCGATGTCTGTGTCCCCAACTACATTTAAGGAGAAAGAGGGACAGGTTTCTGCCAACCCATTCATCACTGACCCCTGTTCTGGTCGTGACTGGCAGCTCGAGTCACCTAGAGCTAGCTCTGCAGGGACAAACGTCTCTGGAAACCACTTCCTGAGGCCAGCTCTGAGATACTAAAAGTACATTTAGCGAAATAAGCACCTGAACGTGCTTCTTTTGTTCAATGAACCACATATGAAACTCTTTATTTCCCCTGCCTGGGCCTGAAGGATTGAAAGAGTATGGAATTAGTTAGAAACATTCCAATTGCAAATGAACAGAAAGCTGATTCCAAAAAGCACAGGAAGGAAGGAGGGAAGGAGAGAGGAGGAAGCGAGGGAAGGAGAAGGAAGCCATCCCACAGTGACTTCAGGCATGGCTGGATCCAGGGTCTTTAAAGAATGTTGCTAGAATACATGTTCTCTCTCACATCTCACCTCACTTTTCCCCTTTATGAAAACTGTATTTTTTCTTCCTATAGATATGCCTCCTCCACGCAGCACGGGAATAACTACTGCTGATTCCAGAATTATATTAATTAGTTACTTCAGTAGAAAGAGGCTTCCTTCTCCTAGAAGCCTAATATTAATCCCAGAAATGACCCAGATTGGCTCAGCTAGTACCATATGTCCACTCATGGACCAACTCCTGATCAGCCAAATCGAACAAAGGGTGGGAAATTCATACCTAAGGGAGTAAACCAGGATCTAACAAATGTCTCCTTTATCCCAAGCACAAGATGTTTTTCTTCTCAACCCACACACGATCTTTAGGTCTAGAAGAAAACGTTTGGATGGCCATGGTGAGGAGGTGAGAACCATCCTCCTGCCCTGTGTTTCCTCCAACACAGACCGAGATGGACCTGCTATATTCAAACACCAGCACATAACAATCCAACCTGTGCTCACGTGCACACACCCGCACAGGAGACCCCCTGTCACACCCACCCTAAACCCAATTTCCCAGTATAACTGTGGAAAATAAGTAAAGATCAACAAGTCAAACTCAAAAGTAACTTAAACAGATGAAAAAGTCAACACACACTTCCTCCCTTGGTGTCATCTAGAATTGTGGTTTTCAATGCCATTTATCCACTGATGACTCTCAAATCATTTCTGCAGCCTGACCTCTCTCCTAAGCTCCAGACTGGTATCTTCAAATTGCCTACATGTTATACATCTAAGAGGCATCTTAAATCTAAGGTGTATAAAAGGAACCCCTCGTCTTCCCCAAATCTGATACTCTGTCGTCTTCCCCTGCTCAGAAGGTGATGACTCCATTTTGGTTCTCATCAAATAGCCCTGAACTTGTCCTTAATGCCTCTCTATGTCACCCAGCAGCCAATGATTCAGCCAATCACCTTAGCTCTGCTTCAGAATATATCTAGAGCAGATTCTTCAGCACTTCTCCACCGCTACCATCTGCCCCGAGCCACCAGCATGCCTCCCCTGGAACACTGCAGTCACCTCCCACCTGGTCTCCCTACCTCTACTCTAGCCCCTATGGTCAATTCTTAATCAAGTAGCCAGAGTGATCCTGTGAAAACAAATGTAAGATCACATTATGCCTCTGTTCCTACCTCCTCCATGGTACTCCCATTTCACACAGAGAAAAGCCAAAGCCAAGAAGCCCCACATGACCTGGTCCCTGATCCCTGGTGTCTCTCTGATGTCACCTCTCACTCTTGCTCACTCATTCTTGTCAAGCCATGTGACACTCTCACTATTCCTCATATACACCTGGGATGCTCTCACTAGAGACTTGTGGACTAGCAGTTTCTTCCATCTGGAATATTCCCCTGCCTGTATCTTTATCTTCTTAGTTTAAAGGCAGCCCATGCACCCATTCAACACTCTCTCTCTCCATTCTCTGCTTTATTTTTCTCTAGGGCCCATCACTCCATCTGATGTCCAAATGCTTCATTTACTTATATGTTTATTCCCTATGTCCCCCCAGTGGAATATAAGCTCCACCAGAGTAGGGACTTTTATTTGTCTGTTTTGTTCACTATAGCCCCGGTGCCTGGAACAGTGTCTGGCACATAGTAGGTGCTCAATACGTATGTGCTGAATTAGTCAATTACCTACCCATAAATTCCCTCTGTCCAGAAAAAGAAAGGCAAAGTTTAATGGTTTGAAGAAAAATCCTCTCATTGCTTCCCCATCATCCTCCTTTTTCAGACTTCAAGAAACAGAAGAAAAACATTTTTAAGAATATCTACCTTTTGAGCCAAGTAGGATAAAAAAAAAAAATGTTAAACAAGAACGGCCTGAAATAATAGATGACGCTGGAAAATAAAAAATGTAGTGACAAATAAAATCAGCAGGCGTGCAGAAACTCGATTCAAAATTGTAGAGAAGAAACTAGAAAGCACGTTCAGAATAAAGGCCAAATAAACAACACTGTGAAGAATAGGCACAAGGCGATGACGTATCTGATGACAAATCTTAGAGAGAAAACCCACTGGTAAAAGAATGAGAAGCAATAATCAGAGATAGGAGAGGATAAAACATTCCAGACCTGAAAAACCCACCTTGGGATTAGAAATTGATCATTTAACATCTTCCAGAGAACTTAATGAGCAGAAGTAAATATTGAGATACAGCCTCATAAAAATTTTAAGCTTAAAGAATTTTTAAAATGAGTACTAAAATTAACCAAACTGGGGACAAAAACAACTCTAGTTTCTTTTCCAGTATCTCCTCTATAATATTAAATGCCAGAAAACAGGCAGTTTATCATGTATGGAGGGGTGAAGTTTATGATTCAAGGATTTTATAAATATCTATGTGCTGTTCTCATGATAAGATGATGTATGTTAAGTGACCATCCCTGCAAATGAATAATGTCACAAAAAATATCAGCTAGGAGATTAAAAAGTCCTATAAATTTGTCACCCAATAGGTTTCTATAAAAATTGGCTAAAAATATATTCCAGATCACCAAGAGATTAATAAAACTATGAGTTCTAAAAACAGAGATATTTTAGTAGAAAATAATTGTCAATAGGCACTGAAACTGGTTAGCTACAGGAACTCTCATTCATTGTTGGTGGGGATGTAAATGCTTCAGCCACTTTGGAAGACAGTTTGGCAGTTTCTCACAAAACTAAACATACTCTTACCATATGATCCAGCAATCATGCTCCTTAGTATTTGTCAAAAGGAAATGAAAACATACTTCCACACAAAAACCTGCACCCAGATGTTTATAGCAGCTTTATTCATAATTGCCAAGCCTTGGAAGCAACCAAACGTCCTTCAATAGGTGAATGGATAAACAAACTGTGGTACATTCAGACAATGGAATATTTTTCAGCACTAAAAATAAATGAGCTGTCAAGCCATGAAAAGACAGGAAGGAAGCTTTAATGCATACTACTAGGTGACAGAAGCCAATCTGAAAAGGCTACATACTATAGAATTCCAACTACATGACATTCTGGAAAAGGAAAAACTATGGGGACAGCAAAAAGATGAGTGGTTGCCAGGGGCTGGGGGCAGGGATTAACAGATGGAGCATAGGGTACCTTTAGGGCAGTGAAAATGCTATGTGTGACACCCTAATAATGATGGATACCTGTTGTCATTTATTTGTCCAAATCTACAGAATGTACAACACACCAAGAGTGAACCCCAATGTAAACTATGGACTCTGGTGACAATGACGTGTCAGTGTAAGTTCATCTGCTGTAACAAATGTACCACTCTGGAGGGTGATGCTGACAATGGTGAGGGCCAAGCATGTGTCAGGGTGGGAGAAATCTAGGAAATATCTATATATTCCACTCAATTTTACTGTGAGCCTAAAACTGCTCTAAAAAATAAAGTCCATTGTTTAAAAAACAATGTAAATGAACATTAAATGAAAAAAATACAAAGACATATATGTTATGATGAAAATTATATTTTTAAAAACAAACCTATAAAATTAGAATGGAATTAAATACTCTAAAATTATAATAGTAGTTTTAATGGACTGGTAAGTCTACAAGTAAGTTTTTATTTTTCTCTATATGGCAAGATTTTCATATGTGGATTATATTTCCTTTACAATTTAAGTTAAGAAAATGAAAAAAAAATGTTCAAATATTAGACTTACCTTTTAAAAATAAATTAGTTTAAAAAAAAATGCTAAGAACTTTATGTAGATTGGTACTAGAGAAAAGTCAGCACCAAGAAAAATTAAAAAGGTGAATTTAAAACCACAAACAAACTAAAAAAGAGTGAAAGCTAAATTTAGTTGGAATGGTAGAAAAATAAAAAGAAAAAATTAATAGAAAAATACTTCCTTAAAAAGCATATAAAAGGACAACAGGAAGGAAAAAGTTGCAAACAACCATTTTCTCCCCATACAGAATTGGTTCGTTCTTTGAGTAAGGAAAGAAAAGAACACAAAACCCTAAAGTATAGTTTACAAATTAAGAAATTGTATCAATCTGAACTTGATTTTTGAGGTACAGACAACATTTTAAACAACATGACACAAAGGTGGGGAACTGCTGTACATATCTATTAACAGACAGCTGCTTATAATTTTGGTTTAGAATTGGAACACTATTCTTGGAAAAACCAATCGTGTTCAATTTATAACAGATGTAACCAAGCGTTTATTACAGTAAAATGCTAGTTTCCATAAGTCAAAAGTTCAATGAATAAACAAGTCATGTATGTAAGGAAAATGATATGTATTGTTCTGAACCAAAGAATTCACTCTAATCAGTGGTGGACATGAATTATTCCACTAACGACAGCATTCTGTGTTTCATTCTACTTGGAAGGAAGAGGGCAAGTAGATCATTTACTGTGTTATATGTAATTATGCCTTATTCTCATAGATCTGATACATGAGTGTAAGCATAATATTAAACTTAGAAAAATACCTAAAAATTTCACATGAATCAACCTTCACCCACTAACAGCCTTTAAACTAAAGTGGGGAAAAAGTGTAATTGAAGACCCAGGTTATGGTGTCTGTGCAGTTCTTAAACAACAACATCAAATCACGTCAGCCTTCTCCCTCCACGTGCATTCTAACTGGTGTCCTTGTCCCTGTAGCTCCCCCCTTAAACTCTTCTCACAGACCACTTTGGGAGCAAGTTTCTAGAAAGACTCTGAATCAGTCACACTGTCTTATTGAAATCTTCAGTGTTCAGGTCCTGCTTCACAGGATGGGCTGAGCCAACTGTAGCAGGGTACCGAAGGCAGGGTAGCAAAAATCCAAATGTGGTTTAGAAGGGAAGGAAAAATGATAAAAACAAGACAAAACAACAACAACAAAACAACAACAGAGAAGGGGTAGAATTGAAGACATAAGGGAAAGGGAACCCATGAGATTCACAAGTAGGAGGGCAAGCACCTTGTGAGAAAGATTGTCATAAAGTATTGGGTGCAGGAAGGGTCCCTCTGTGTAGAACCAAGGCCGACCCAATGGTTTCAGGCAGCTGCCAGCACTGGACTTGGAGGGCTTAACATTCACACAGGGACAAGTGAATAGACCAGATACACAAGTCCTCCTGGGTGTGGGACAATATGAAGGCAAAGTCACCGGACAAGCATGGCATGTCTCCTGGTACACCTGTTAACTCAATGACAAGTAACTTAGGCATAACTCATATTAAAATAATCACATACATATTATGGAGGAAAATAAAAATTTACATGAACTTTTAAGTTGAAACACAAGGGCTCAAAGAAATTTTGACGGGCTTTTTGGGACCATTTAGGGCTAGCCACCCAGACTTCATTCTCTTCCACCTTTAGGGATATTCAGGGGTAAAATTTGAGAGAACCTGCTAAATTATCCAGCCTGGCAATCAAAATCTTGCCCATCTTCTTACCTTACCTTCCACTATTGGTAAATCTAATACCATTATAGAAAATAGCTTGGACCACATCTTTAAAAAAAAAAAAACAAGGATAAAAGTAGGCAATGCATGATTTAAAAGTTAAGCATAAGAAATACAGAAAATTGTTCATCAAAGAGAATTTAAAATTCATAAAAGGGAGAATTAAAATTAATAACGCAATGGAAAATGTACATAAAGAAATAGCATTGGAAAGTTAAACATTTAAATGATAGACCTTTTTTACCATTTTGAAAAGAAAGAACACATAAGAATTATCAAATCTTGTAAAAAATATAAGAAGCAAAGCATAAGCTTACCAATGTATTCATTTTCATATATGAATTTTAATATTTTTTTAATCAGCAAACAGAAAAGCTATTAATATTATATACAGGCCAGGCGTGGTGGCTCACGCCTGTAATCCTAGCACTCTGGGAGGCCGAAGCAGGAGGATCATTTGAGCTCAGGAGTTCGAGACCAGCCTGAGCAAGAGCGAGACCCTGTCTCTACTAAAAATAGAAAGAAATTATATGGACATCTAAAAATATATACAGAAAAAATTAGCCGGGCATGGTGGCGCATGCCTGTAGTCCCAGCTACTCAGGAGGCTGAGGCAGAAACATCGCTTGAGCCCAGGAGTTTGAGGTTGCTGTGAGCTAGGCTGATGCCACGGCTCTCTAGCCCAGGCAACAGATTAAGACTCTGTCTCAAAAAATATATATATATATTATATACAAGCACAGTGATTTTCTTGGCAAGAATCTCTTTAAAAATGATAAAAATTCTAATTCTACTGATTTCATAATAGCTTTGAAAAACATAGAAGGATTATATATTCTATTATGTAACTTTAAATGCTCACAATTAGCAGTTACTCATGAACCAATCTCAACTATTCAGATAGTTCATTCTCTAATGAAGCAGTAAACAAGAAAAAAATGAATCTGCCCAGCAAAAAGTGCTCCAAGCTGCATGCACTAGGACGTCTGTGCTTTTTCCTTAGGAGAGACCGCTATGCCATTACTGTTAGTCTATTTTTAAATCTTTATAAAAATCTCTAATAAGGTGCTGTTTTTTCATTTTCCCAGGGCACAGCAGCTAAGCAGCAGATAATTAAATAATCAGAGGAGTGATGGGAACACTTCAGGGAACAAGCACACTGATGGAAACTGCAAGCGGTGGCTCACAGTGACAGCAGAAGCTGCAATAGGCCACACACAGTCATTCAAAAGGCAGGGGAGCATAGGGCTGGTCAGGGCAGAAACGGAAAACAGCAGTGGCCCTGAGGAAGTGGCATGTGACAGGGGGAATCAGGCAGCTAAAGTGGCCATGGCAGCCGCCTCCTCAATATCCATTTGGCTGCACAATCTAATTTAAGTTCATCACTTTCTCCTGGACAGTGACTGGTCAAAGAATGGATGTGTGAACCGATCCTGGCTGGTGAGGTATGAGATAAAATGTACTGAAGGGCTGTCCGATGACACTCAGGAATGACTCTGGCCATTTTGCAACAAGTGCAAGAATGAAGCCAACACACAGCGTAGGGCAGAATCAAGAGAGAAACAAAGGAACAGCCAGATCCAAGATTTAAGACCCAAAGCCTGCCCCTCGGGAACTGGAATACGTGGGTCACGTTATCCCTTTGTTGATGCTAGTTTGAAGTGGGATTTCTATTACGCGCAGTCTCATTACACAGACTAAGCTCAAATCCCAGCTTCAGCACTGTCTGACCCAGAGCGAGGTACTTAACTTCTCTGAGCCTCAGTTTCCTCACTGGTAAAAGTTTCCTCATTGATAATTAGGAATATTAAATGAGGTAACAGAGCTACAGCTATCACTCCAAAGAATGGCAGACCCAAAAAAACCAAGAGTGAAAATAGACTATATCGAACAAGTGAGATACATCTGGAAAAGTTTTTTATCCAAAATTATTTGAATTTTAAAATGATCAATAAATATCAGCAAGATTTTTTTCTTTAACATGACAACATTTATCCTAATCCAAGAGCTAATGATAGACTTCATGGAAAACTGTTAAAACCATTCCTTTTATTAATACATATATATATATATATATATATATATATATATACATACACACAAAGTTATTAATTTTTAGAATCATGGTAAATACACATAACATAAAATTTACCATCTTAACCACTTTTAAATGTACAGTTCAATGCCACCATCAGTACCATCTATCCACAGAACTCTTTTCATCTTGCAAAACTGAAACTCTGGATCCATTGAACAGTAACTCCCCAATTTCCCCTCTCCAAGCCCCTGGCAACCACCATTCTACTTTCTGTCTTTATAAATGTGACTCCTGTAGGTACCTTATAGAAATCATATATACACATATGGAATCATATGTATATATGTCTTTTTGCGACTGGCTTATTTCACTTAGCATAACGCTTTCAAGGTTGCTTTCATCCATGTTGTAGCATGGGTCAAAATTTCCTTCCTTTTTAAGGCTGAATAATATTCTATTGTATGTCTACACCATATTTTGTTTATGCATTCATTTGTCAATGGACACATGGATTGCAATACCAAAATATTTTTAAAAGCAAAGAAAAAGATAGGACATCTGGATAGAAACAAGAAAATGATAAAATACAGGAAACCCTGTGAACCTGATGTAATGGAAAAGAGAAATTTCAAAATTTTAATTAGAAGTAGCAAGTTTGTGTGCCTCAGGCATTTGGGTTGATTTCTTTTAAATCCCAAACAGGTGTGCTTATGTTAATTTCTTTCACTGTCTCAGAAGGCAGGTAATGGGATTGCTACATGAGAGAAATTTTCCTAGAAACATTTTCTGGAAAATTTTAACAAATTACTCATAATATATTGAAGGTAAACATACTCAGAGAATATTTTTAATTACCTTTATTAGTTTGAATTTGTTTATGTAACCAAGAACACGGGAGACTTATTTACTTATACTTTGATAAGCATTGAAAAGGAATAGCATATACCAGCAGTGAAAGATATTGCAGAAGTTTATCATGTGTTCTGGGGAAAAAAAATGTTATTTATAACAGTAACCCTGACTTCAACAGATTATTTTACCCACACATTGTGCAATGCATGGGGTCTGTCAGAGCCAGTCAGGTGAATGCTGACAGCTCTAAGACATTAAATTAAATTTAAATAATACTGGGAGCAGGAGGCCCTCACCCCCTTTCCAATATGCCCAGTGGCTGCACCTCTTGGGCAGAAGTGTCAGGATGGGATGAAGGAGTGGGCTTTGATTATCAGTGGCAATTTGAAATTCTCAGAGTCTCTTTGGAAGTTACATCTGACTTTTCAAGGCACTTACTCAGGGAAACTGGCTAATTTCCCAGATGTTTTATGAAGTTTTCACATGTCGTTAAAAATGATTTTTTAATGGGCCTTAAAAAAAATAGGACTTTAGACTTTAGACTACAAAAGCCTCCACAGAATTGGGTGGGTAGAAGCTATTATTAATTCCATGAATCCAGAAAGTTTCTTAGGGTTTTCGATAAGTTACAAAGGTGTCAGTGGAATTCGTACCTTTTCATTTTAATTTTCTAAGCAAAACCAAGACTCAGATTTTTCATCCCTTAGGGGATAAGAGCCTCTTCCACCCGGGTGACCTATGAATGCCAGTGGAATAATTCTAGGCTTAAAGTAGTTAATATACTTACATTGAATTTTTATTGATGAAATTTATGAGGGCTTTTCCTATCTCAGGACAGACTATTCTTACAGTAGTTCCATAACATAGAAATTCCAATACCCTTTTTGTTTAACCAATTATAAAATTGAAAGAAACAAAATGGAGAGGAGGTAACCCATTTTTGGCTTCCTGCTACCTCTACTTTCATCTTTGGGAAGTCCTCAGCCCAGGCCCTCTGCATGTTCTACCTCATTTTGTCATGGAAGCTTCCACTGGTTCCATGAATCTATTCAGCTCAACCTCAAAAATCCAGCTTAAAAAAAAAAAAAAAAAAATCCAACTCTCTTTAAAAAAAAAGTCTCTCAATACTTTAATTAGTTATTCATTAAACATTTCTCCAGTATTTAGAGATTCTATTGTTATTTACTGTATATTATTGTAAAAATCTTAGCAAAGACTTTTTAAAAATTATAAATGCATTTTATTTTTTCAAGTGACACACACAGTTTAACAAGGTCAATGTTATCACAATGTTTAAAGCTAAAATACAACATTGCTCCACTCGCCTCCTCCCAATATCACGTTCTTCTGTCCCAGAGGCAAACATTTTTGAATCATTCAGTTGGGTCATCAGGTATTCACGTATCTACATATTTCCAAATAATATGTACATATGGCTATTTCTTAAATAATTTATTGAGGCAAAATCCACGTAACATAAAAGTAATCATTTTGAAGGGTACAATTTGGTGGCATTTAGTACATTCTGCAACCACCATCTCTACCTAATTGCAGAACAGTTCCATCATTCCAAAGGAAAACTTCCTACCCATTAAAAGCTATCTCTTCCCAGTCCCTCTTTCTTGCAGCCCCTGCCAACAATTGATCTGCATTCAGTCTCTGTGGATTTATCTGTTCTGAATATTTCATATAAATGAAATCATACACTATGGAGCCTTGTGGATC
This sequence comes from Lemur catta, assembly GCF_020740605.2. Classification (NCBI taxonomy): domain Eukaryota; kingdom Metazoa; phylum Chordata; class Mammalia; order Primates; family Lemuridae; genus Lemur; species Lemur catta. Next base: position 134,297,897 of record NC_059128.1, on the reverse strand, counting down.
TGGCTTCTTTCAATGACCATAATGTTTGGGAAGTTCATCATGTTGTAGCAGGTATCAGTACTTCACTCCTTTTATGGCTGAACAATATTCCAACGCTGGCATATAGCACATTTGCTTATCCATTTACCCACTGATGGACATTTGGACTATGTCCATCTTTTGGCCATTGTGGCTAGTGCTGTTATGAACATGTGTATGCGTGTACTGGCTTGAATATCTGTTTCCAATTCTTTGGGGTATATACCTAGCAGTGGAATTGTAGGGTCCTATGGTAATTCCATGTTTAACATTTTGAAAAATAGGCAAACACAAACACTTGTTTTTTGTGCATATTTTATCTAACTAAATGGCAAGTTTCTTGAAAGGAAGTCTTGCCTTTAATTAAGTTTGCATTTTGCAATTTCTTTCCCTTTCTCTCTCTCTCTTTCTCTCTCTCTTTCCAATTTTTATGCCCCCAGATATGCTTCTGCAGATGCTCCAACACTATGTATTAAATAGTTGATTTCATCTATATAAACTTTGAGACTGCTATAAGAAAATATTGCAAAGAATATAGTCCTTTTGTAACAAAGAGAAACATAATCCTTTATCTTTCTTCACTAAACAGATCTCTGTTGAAAAAAATTTTTTTTCCTTGCTTTCTATCCCTGTGAATTTATTCCCTATCAGGCCAGTTTTAATGTTTATCCGCCCACATCCTCTTCTCCCCAATAAAGGATTTATCAGTAACTAAAAAAAAAAAAAAAAAATGCAATTTGAAAACAGTTTTAAGCTTGTGACGAGTAACAAAGCAAACAAAACGAATTATTTAAACAGAGAAAACAAACTTGGGACAAACCTTGAATCATAAACTATTTTCCTCTGACAAAAAGCCTGCTTCAGAAACAAATGGCTCTTTAGAATATTTCTGCTATTCTATAAACCACATTTGAATATTTCCAAAAAAGAAAACTGAGAAATAAAACCATTCTTACAAGTACTAAGATATTTAATAGATGAAAGACCATTTCAGAGTCAGTCACTCATTTTAGCTACTGTGGCCACACTCTACTGAGGACATACAAGGTGAGGAGGGAGAGAAACTCACATTTATTCTGCATTTATTTATTCATCCACGGAATAGGCTAACACAGAAGCAAACAGGATTTAGACTAACCAATAGGAAAGCCTGATCATTTCAACAGCAAAACACACTTCGAAAAAGTTAGGAAACTCATTTGAAACATTTTTTGAAAAGACACATTGACTTTAAAGGAAGTTAATACAGTCCTTCATGGTCATTGCTATGAGGGTCTGGGTCTCATCATCAGGATGGACTGCACTTTTCCTGAACAACTGCCTTGTTTTCAGATTTCAGACAAAGTGAATCATGTCACTGATGACATTTTCATCATCACTTCGGCTCAGAGTCCCTGTTTCTGGCTCACATCGCCAAGGGTAGAGGATCTCCAGCACACATTTTATATGCTAATTTCATCTTAGCATCATTTGTTTTTCTTATCCCTATTTCCACTCTCACCGAATATATCTTTATTGCCCTGACTTCAATTCTATTAGGAATAATACAAGAACATAAAGAAATCAATCTCTTTCACCAGCCCACGTCCAACTGGACTTTTGATTTAAGGACCCTAACCTTAGTTGGTATATTTTCAGCAATGTGTAATTATTCAGTGTGGGGGTGACCTTGGGGTGACCCATATTATTGTGCTGGAAAGTATCACCAAAATTCACTATGCCTCGTTTTCCTGGGTTACCCAGTGGGCAAAATTCCCATTTTGTAGTGTGATTGCAATGCGTAAATTAGATAATCCACATAAAGAGTTTATCATGCTGCCTGGGCCATAGTAAGTGCTAAATTAATATTAGCTCCTATTAGAGATTATATTTTAATAAGTCCTTCTATGAGCTTAATTTAGAGCAAAAAAAAAAAATCTAAAAGCAGACTTCCACTTTTTCATTTAAAAATACACTAGCGCAGGGGCAACCGAGTATTTCTTAATGCCGAGAAGGATTTTAAGAAAACTAGCGGTGATAAAAAGGTGAAGAAATAAAGATCATTAAGTACAGGCAACTCTTTCAAAAGGGCTGGAATGTGCGGGGCAAACTAGGGCAGAGGTTTAATCTTGAAGGAGAATTTAATTTTTATGTGTTACTCTTGTCTGCCTTTTTGCCTGTTTAACATGTATTTCTGTGTGTTTTCTTTAAGATGAGTGAAACATGAATATACACCATGACAGGCACACGGGGGCTTGACAAATCTTCTATATATGAATTTTAAAATGTGAGGAAAATGAAAAATTAAGACCTAAAAGAACAATGGATGATGGCAGAGAAAAAATGCTACGTAGCAAATGAGGGTCTACTGTATAAAGCAACCATTCAGAATCTACTTGTCTTCAAAGAAGTCTTTTATAAGTAAAGCCACATAAATGTTTCTCTGTTTTTATGTGCATATAAATATCTTTTAATATGCACAATAGAAGCAGATCTAAAAAGCTGCTCTTAGTAAACTAGACCAGCTTTTCCATTGACTTATACCATAAAAGTATGCACAGTCTTCTGTGTGCTTAATCCAGGCTGAAGGTGGGGGAGGGAAGGAAGTCTTCAGATGGAGAAGTTGGTTGTAAATAGGATACTTGGGAAGGTCCAACAAATCTAATTTCATTCAAGGAAAAACAAAGCAGGTTCACCCTATAAAAGCAGGTGGACTGAGCTGTATGTAGAGAATGTACATCTTAATTGATAATTTGTAATCCAAAATTTTACATAATTGCATTTATTTAGCCTAAGCAATCCCTAGCACAACCAGAAACTGAGCTGATGAGTTGACATATTTCACACGACTACAAAATGTATGTGTAAGAAACCAACACAAAGGGAACTGGGTGATCCAAACTAAGCCATATATTGTAAATCAGAGCTTTGTTTTACATGAATTTAAAGGTATTGTTCATTTATTTCATAAAGAGAGACTTTCCAAATGCCCTGAGCATAGTTTTGTTTCATTTTGTGTGCACAGAGTCTATGATATTCATATATTTTAATGACATAGCCTCATCTAATGGAAGTATGTACATAAATCTCTTATATACAACATTAGTCAGAAGGCTTCCATAAAAGCTTATTTAAGTAGTAAAAAGAATAATGTCGCCTTTCAAGATTGAAACACACTATTTGTACCACTTGTGCCTCAATTTCTGCTTTCTTATCACTATTAAGGAGAAAATACAACCATTAACTTGCAAATTGGGACAAAATGTTTCCCTTTAAAACAAAACCATTTCTTTTTTAAAGATTGTGGCTTTTAAAGGTCATTTTGGTAAACCGAGTAATGACATTTTATCTTTTAAATAAAATGTTGTAAAAGTTACAGTGTCATGTAAGCTTTGTTTTTCTTTAGCATCGGTTTTACCTATTTTTTAAGAATATAATATTTGTAGATGAGAGAAAATGGATATATATGTTTTATCACAGAAATTCTCGAATTTACATGTTACTCATCACTTAATGCTCACTTTAAATCTCTCTGGTATGTATTTGAAACTTCACATGGTGAATCATAAAAGACATGTAAAATCTTATAGCTACATCAAAGAGACTCTAAAATTGATACAGCTTTACCATTAGGTCTCATAATACTCAATAGTAAAAAGGTAGTAAGCTAAAATGTGTTTTACTTATATCACATAGTCTAGTAGAATCCCAAGCTCCTCATAAATTAAATTATTTAGGACATAATATGTACAAACTCTGGTCAACTATTTTCATCAAATTTTTTTACTTCTTTGCTCACTTTATTGACTCGACAAGTACTGTGCTAAACACCAAAGGGATAAAAAGGGAAAGACCTTGTCTCTTTCCTCCGCCATCAAGAGGGAGATGCAGTCCTGGGAGTAACAGTAGCAATGTGATAAAATAGCTATTCTAACAGAAGCCAGTACACAGAGCTTGGTAGCCTAGGAGAAGCTACCCTGGGGATAGAAGAACCACCCCAAACCTTCTTGAAACAGTTGCAAAGGTGTTCCAAAGGGAGAACCAGAGGATGACTCCGTAGTCACACCTGAGTCCAAAAGTCCAGAACAGAGTACCTAGATATAAAACCATCCACATATTGCCATCTCATCTTTGACAAAGTAGACAACAATCTACATGGGGGAAAAGAATCCCTATTTAATAAATGGAGCTGGGAAAATTGGATAGCCACACGTAGAAGACTGAAACAGGCTCCATCTCTGTCACCACTCACAAAAATTAATTCAAGATGGATCACAGACAAATCTAAGACATGAAACCACAAGAATTCTAGAGGAAAATGTTGGAAGAACTCTTCCAGATATCAGCCTAGGCAAAGAATTTATGGAGAAGACACCAAAGGCAATCACAGCAACATTAAAATAAAGAAATGGGACTTGATTAAATTAAAAACCTTCTGCACAGCCAAGGAAATATTTAACAGAGCAAATAGACAACCTACAGAATGGGAGAATATATTCACAAGCCATACACCCAATAAAAGGCTGATAATCAGAATCTACAATGAACTCAAGCAAATCAACAAGAAAAATTAAACAACCCCATTAAAAAGCAGGCAAAAACATGAACAGAAGATTTTCAAAATAAGATACACTAATGGCTAGTACACAAATGAAAAAATGTTCAATGTCACTAATCATCAGAGAAATGCATATCAAAACCACAATGAGATATCACCTAACCCCAGTTTATCAAACTTTTATCAAAAAGTCCCAAAACAATAGATCCCAGCATGGATGCAGAAAGGAACACTTATACATTGTTGGTGGGACTGCAAACTAGTACAACCTCTATGGAGAACAGTATGGAGACTCCTCAAGGAGCTAAAAGTAGACCTACCCTTTTTTCCAGCAATCCTACTACTGGGTATTTACCCAAAGGAAAAAAAGTCATTTTATCAAAAAGACACTTGTACTAGAATGCTTATTGCAGCACCATTCACAATCACAAAGATGTGAAATCATACCAAGTTCCCATCAATTCATGAGTGGATTAATGAAATGTGGTATATGTATACCATGGAGTACTATTCAACCATAAAAAATGAATTAATCCCTTTTGCAACAATCTGGATGGAACTGGAGACCATCTTCCTAAGTGAAGTATGGCAAAAAATGGAAAAACAAACACCACATGTACTCATTATTAAATTCAAACTAACCAATTAGTACTCATGTGCACAGATGGAAATAAAACTCAACAGAAATCATGCAGGTGGGAGGCGGGGATAACATGGGTGAAATCATACCTAACAGTTACAATGTACACTATCTGGGTGATGGGCACACTTATAACTGACTCAAGCAGTACAAAAGCAATCCATGTAACCAAAACATTTGTACCCTTGTAATATTCTGAAATTTAAAAAAAAAAAGAAGGAGAAGAAGATGATTTCAGACCAGGGACCAGCAGATGAACAGGTAGGAGTCTTGAGGAAGCATAGCATATTCAGGAAAGTGCAAGTTGTCATTTATTTCTTAGTGGAGGAAGGACTCTACCAAAGTTATAACGTGTATCTGCCTGCAGGATCAGGTGGCAGCTGCCCTCTGCAGAACTCTGCCTGAGTTCTCACCCTTGCTTGGCTTCCTCTCCTCCCCTTTCCTACTTTTCCCACTTTCCGTGAGTCTCCTGGGAGCTATTTCTTAATAAATGACTTGTGCATAAAACTTCCTAGAGTCTGCTTTCTGGGGAACCTGCCCTAAGACAGTGGTGAGTAAGCAGACCACAATAGCTCTAGATGAAACCTCGTGAATGGCGCAGGAATGTCGGAACAGAAAGGACAGAGGAGAGAGAAAGGAGAGATGGGTAAACAGCTGGGTAGCTGGGTGCAGGACCTTGTAATCAGTGTGTGTACAGGTCTGAATTCAGAAGAGAGTTCTGGGCTGAAGAGATTTGGGAGCAGGCTGGAAGCCAAGGACAATGAAATTGCCTAGAGGTACCAGATATAGGTGATCATGAAGCATTAATTTTGCTCAAGCACAGAATAATCTAAGTTGACTCTTTTTTAGAATGTTTTAAACTCCAGATTATGTCACATATTTTAGCAGAAATTAAAGTCAAGCATTATTAGAGATATTGATGAGTTTTAATGGGTTGTCTTATTTAAGAATAGCTAATAATGATAATATTATCACAATGCAAATCAACACTCCTAGACACAGAGAAATTAGGCCAAACTTTAAAAATTAGACTATATTAAAGCAGAATTTCCACATTAACTGAACACATGATGTGTAGAAGGGTCAATACTATTGAAATCATCATTCAAATGAGGTTGGTAAACATGAAAAGGACTATGGAAATGGTAGAGACATGCATTTTTAGAGAAGAACAGTAGTACCTGGACCTGCCTTCTGGTCCATGCTAGTCTGCCTAGGTAGGAAACAGACTAATCTGTTAGAAGTATAAAAACAAAATGTCCTATAATAAAATAAAACTGAAATGACTAGGGACTGGGAACTGAAACCAATTGCTCTTGATATTGGCCTTAAAATTGGAAAAATAACTCAGTATGATAGTCAGGGGCAACGGGCCAAATGACAGCACTTTTTCCAGACCAGAACCTGCACTGAATGGGCCTAAAAGACCCATCCCGGCTACCTGAGAAGGTAAACATCCAAAGTATGATGGCGTCACAGTTCTGCTCAGTGATTCTCTAGCAACTTGCTCCCTGCATCCCTATTTTCTAATACTTCAATTAATCCATAACACACCCCTCCATAGCTCTTTTCCAAACCCTTAGTTCATTACTAGAAACTTGGACTCAACTTGGCCCCCATTCCCATTTAGAGATTCCTACTGACCTTCTGGTGTTAACCTTCATCTTCATCCTCACATATTGAACCAAATGCCTGCAAGCTGCATTCCATCCTAACTACCCCACCCCCTTGGGTGTTTTGGCCATACCAGAAGCAATTCTGTACACTTAAGTGGCAATTAAAGATTGTACTAGGCTGGCACAGTGCCTCATGCCTGTAATCCCAGCACTTTCAGATGCCAAGGCAGGAAGATTGCTTGAGGCCAGGAGTTCAAGACTAGACTGGGCAATATAGTGAGATGCTGTCTGCACAAAAATTAAAAAACAAACAAACAAAAAAAAAACCTAGCTGGGTGTGGTGGTGTGCGCCTGTAATCCCAGCTACGTGGGAGGCTGAGGCAGGAGGATCACTTAAGCCCAGAAGTTTGAGGCTGCAGTGAGCTATGATCGTGTCACTGCACTCCAGCCTAGGCAACAGAGTAAGATTCTGTCTCTAAATAAAAGACTGAACTAGTAAGTAATAGGTAAGTCTTCTGAAAATACTTGACTGAGAGCAATGAGAAATGTGCACACAGAATTTATTCCTGCATTATTTAATTAAATGGTATTTATAGCTATTAATAATTAGATAAGAGCGACGTGTACAACTTCATCCCATTTTAAAAAGTAGAAAGAATGGCACAGTAACCCTTAATCTTTCACAGTAAACACAGAAGTTCAAAGGCCCTATGAAAATAAAATTCAACTGCTCCTGACATTTGCAATGAATATTAATTTGGCTTAAATTATTTGTTAAAAGCTTCAAAGCAAAGTGTCCTTAAAGTAAGTAGGTTCAAAATAGATACCTGGTAAAGTAATAGCTGAATGACAACACCATCATTTGAAATGTATCTATTAATATTCAATTTCACATCTATCTCTTATCTCTTCTGTTCTGTCTGGACAGCTGTGCAGTAACTTAGAGTTTGTCAAGATGGTCATTGACTTGGCTCATAATGGTGGCCATGACCCCAAAGGGCCAAGAACACAGGGCAGGTGGTGCAGGGAGGGAGGCTTATGTTCTCCCTGTCACTTCCCCCAAACTATAGAGAAGCAGACTTCTGCCGTGATTTTCTCTTCGCCTCTGTGCCAGATCATTGCTGACACCCTGTACAGTTTGGCCCTAGATGTTCAGAGAGTTAAAGCCCAAGGGAGAAACTACATTCCCGCCTTCCCTGCAGGGTCGCTAGAAGAGTCCACCATTGAGAGGAGCTTGCGTGCGATTTGGAAGGTGAAAGTCATTATTTTCCCATGGTGGCTGCAGACAGGATCACGGGTATCAGCAGACAACAGAAGTGAGGTCTGAACTATAGATTTTGGCATCTCCCGGGACTCCCCTAGTGAGCAAGATCCACTGCGATTCCCATACTTTAGACTTCCTAAAAGTGACGATCCTAGGCATGGTTCCCCCCATCCTCCAAGGGTTGTATAAGTCTCTAATTCCTAGGGTTAAATTCTTCCCACTGACATGCCTTCATTAGCTTCTGTTTTCTCTCATTCCTTCTCTCCCAGGAGAGGAGAGTGGTTGATTTGATCTGTTGAAGCTTGACATTAATGGGCCCATGATTTCCTAGTGGATAGGAAAGTGGGAAAGTGAAAAGATGAAGTTACCTGTTCCCTTGTAGCAAGCACATCTGCGTGGGTCCCCAAACCTTCTGTGATAGGTTCCTGTTGCTGCTGTAACTAATTACTACACACTCAGTGGCTTAAAACAACACAAATTTAGTGCATTAGAGTTCTGTAGGTCAGAAGTCTCACTGGGCTAAAATCAGTGCTGGCAGGGTCACGCTCCTGGTGGCTCCAGGGGAGAATCTATTTCCTCAGTTCCAGCTTCTGGAGGTGGTTCACATTCCTTGGCCTGGGGTCCTGGATCACTGCGACCTCTGCTTCCATCATCACATCTTCTGTGACCCTCTTGCCTTCCTCTTACAAAGTCCCTTCAGATTATATTGGCTCACCGGGATAACTAAGGACAATCTCCCATCTGAAGATCCTTAACAAAATCACACCTGCAAAGTCCCCAGGTGAGACGTAAAATCGTCACGGCTTTTAGAGACTAGAATGTGAACATCTTTGGGGGTGGGCATTATCTGTCTACCATGCCTTCCTTCTGGAACCCGCCTGCCAGCCTCATGCGTATCCAAGCACGTGGTACCGGGGTTGGCCCAGAAGACCTGGTCCCTCGCTCCGTCTGCAAGCCCACCTGAGCTTGTGGGGCTCACGTCTACAGAAAAAGGGAGGAGTCAAAAGTCCCACTTTGGATCAAGCCTAAATCATGTATTCTAATGTAGGTTTTGCAAAGCTCTGCACTAAGCATTATACACACAAGCAAAATCATGAGTTATATCTTCTACCTGGCTAGAAACTTTGCTTGGTGGATTTGCTTTATTGATCAGACCCCACAGAAAAGGAGAAGTAGACGGTGACCCAGTGCCCGAAACTCATTGTACCTGATCCACAGATATTTAATAAAATACCTGAAGATTCTTTTGTAATGGAATTTGTTTCAAATGTATCTATTCTGTAATTCAGATCTGGTAAAACAAATTTTTCAAAATCAAGGTGCAGCTATAAAAATCTATATTTGAGAAAAAGTTCAACACAACTGGAACTGTCCGAAAAAAATAATGAATTTTCCAAAAATACTTTCACCACTTGATACTAAATATAGCACCTGGTATTTTTCAAGTTTATATCAGCATAGAACAAAAAGCCTTGCGAACGCCGATCAATGAGGCTTCTCTGTTCGTGCACGTTGGACGAACAAGGGTGCACTGTGTTGTTCACACTGTGGCAGATTCTTGAGCCAATGCAATCCTTGTTAGCTATAAAGTCATCTTCATGACATTCATAACTGAATATTTAAATAAATATCAGATGCAGAAATGTCCTTGGTGACAGCAGAGCCCCTGTGTTAAAGAGCATAACACCGGCCAGAGCAAGAGCATCATCATCTGTTTAACCGAGAGCAGCATTATTTGATTAGAACACACCAAAGGATTAATGGAAATTTTTAAATAATGTGATGGCAAAGCCAGAAATTACACTGGCCTGAATTATAATGCAGCTCAGGGACTCCTTGGCCTAGAAAAAGTGCAGCCTGCATAAGGTGACAGAAGGTTCCATCCCATTCTTGCCACTTTTCTCTCTCTGTTATTCCCTGAGATGGCCATTTATTCATTCATGTTCATTCATTCATTCATTCATTCACTCACTCGGCATCTGTTATCCACCCAACATGGGGGGACATGAAAATAAGCAACACACAGTTCCCACCTTCAATGTGCTCCCTCTCTGCTGGAGAAGGAAAACATTTAAATTATTAACACAATAGGGAAAGTGCTATGTAACAGAGGGACGCTGGAAGGAAGAGAGTCAACAACTCTGTCCAGAGAGCTTCCAGCAGGAGACGGCACAGCACAGTGGCTCAGCCTCTGCACTCCGGGCCCGACTGTCTCTTTGTGACCTTGGGACAAGTTACATAATCTGTCTGGGCTTCATATCTCTGTGTGTTGACCAGACATAATGATAACACCGTAGGCGTAGTAAGGGCTACATAGGTGTAGTAAAAAGGGTTGGGTGGGCATAAGAAATGCCATAGAAGTGTTTATTAAATACATAACTTGATAGTTTCACAGAAAAGGTAATTAATATTTGTGCCAGGCTTTGAAGAACAGGCAAACATTTGTCCATTAAGAAAGAAGGAGAGGCATTCCAGATAGAAGGAGGTTTCTAGTCTTCAAGAATGTCCCACACTGCTACCACAGCTGGGTGCCTGAGAGGGGGTGTGCATAGGGTCACATGGCCACAGGCTGGTGGGGTGACGTCTGGTCAAAACATCTGGAGGCTAAGCCACAGGCTGGTGGGGTGATGTCTGGTCAAAACATCTGGAGGCTAAGCCATGGAAACCTTAAAAGAGAACTTTGCACTTCTCAGGAGCTTCAGAAAGAGCCCATACAGCTACTTCTAGAACAACCCAATGGAAGGGCATCCACACTGCCCTCTTCCTCAAGTCTAGGCATATCCACCTTCCCCTGGGGACTCTCACCAGTGCCTTGAAGGTAACATCTGCAAGTCCTGTTGATTCTAACTCCAGAACAAATCTGTAGTTGTCCACTTCTCCTCACCTACCTCACCTCTAGACTCCTGCCTGGACTCCCTGCCTCTGTTCTGGCCGCATTTAATCTGTTCTCCACAGAGTACCAAGAGTCATCTTCTTAATGCATCAGTCTTTTTTGTGTTACTCCCCTCCTTAAAGCTGCTCACACTGCCTGTGATGAGGCCCCTGCCTAACTCCCCCACCTCAGTTCTCACCACTTCTCACCACCTTCTTGTCACTCATGGTGCTCCTACCAGAGAGGCCATCCGCAGTGGCTGCTACAGGCGCTTTGCTGCCTCAACGCCCTCCTCTACCTCAAACCTTCCCCTCCCTCTTTTTATCCCTTAGAGCTCAGCTTCAGGAAGGGTGCAAAATGGTGGAAAGAGAACTCAAAAGGAAGTCAGCAAGCCAGGGCTCCTGTACTGGCTCTGCTGCCTCAGGCTAGGTGAACCGGGATGTCACCCAGCACTTCTGAGCCTCAGTGTATCCACCTGTAAAATTGAGGGATTGGACCCAACGTGGGCTCATGCTCCATCTCACTCCCATCCTTTTTTTATGCTGTTCAGGAAACTTAACCCTGTCGCCCTGCCTGTCTACTTTTGTTCTCTCTTGGACCAGCCTAAGAAGCTCCTTTAATCCCTCATTCAGCTCATCTCTCTCCTGCCCCCATTTTGAGTCTCATAAAAGTAAAAAACTAAAACGGGAAGAGCAAAACTAGTGAAAGATATTTCCTTCTTAAAGGAAAACTTGAAACAAAAAGAAGACTGGTGAACCCAGACAAGGACATCTTAGAGGTGAAAACATACTGCTTTGCGGATGACACAGACCTGTCACGTGGGCATCTGGGCCCTCGGTGGCCTGGCTCTTCCTGGCTGTCTCCTCCCACCCTTTGCCATCCTCCTGCTCTCGGCCATCCCCCCACATTGGACTTCCATCATGTCTTCCCAACGCAGAACTTTGGCTATGCTACTCCCACTACCAGAGCCATAGACCAGATCTCCATGCCACATCCTCCCACAGCACCAGGAACCTCCTCTTCACTGTACAAATGACAGCTGTGATTTTATATTTAACTTGTAATTATTCTATTGTGTCTGTCTACCCCTAAAACCTGTATGTTCTAACAGGACAGGAATCAGGTCCATTTAAATTTATCAGTATAAGTTTACTTCTTATCAGATAAGAGGTGATCAATAAATATTCTGAATGAATATATGTATAAAATAGCAGAGTGAAACACATCCTTTATGTAGCATATCCCCAATAACAGGCCCCCAGCCTGGTGTCTATGTGGCAATCGAGAATTCTATGTCCTCCGTAGAATCTACTTAGGATTTTCTTTTTCTCTTCCATACTGTTGCCTGGGGCCACTGTTAGCCCTTGACTCTCTCCTCCTCTCCTCCACCCCCCTTACCTGTCCCTAAAGTGACTAGAACAGCAGTGTGAAAAATGAAGGTGAGAAGAGAAGAGGCCACTACTATCCTGGTACTCAAACCAGACAAAGATATCACAAGAAAATTACAGACCAATATCCCTTCTAAAGATAGACACAAAAATCCTCAACAAATACTAGCAAACTAAATCCAGCAACATGAAAAGGATTGTACAACATGACTAAGTGGAATTTATCCCAGGAATGCAAGGTTGGTTTAACATCCAAAAATCAATCAATATAATAGGCACTATTAATAGAAAAAAAGAACAAAAACCATATGATCATCTCAGTAGATGCAGAAAAAGCATTTCCACAAAACCCAATACCATTTCATGATAAAAAACACTCAACAAAGTAGAATGAGAACTTCCTCAACCTATTAAAGGGCATCTGCAAAAACCCACAGCTAGCATCATACTTAATGGTGAAAGACTGGATGTTTTTCCCCTCTAAGATCAGGAACAAGACAAGGATATATATTTGGGCCACTTCTATTTAATACTGTCCGACAGGTTTGAGCCAGGACAATTAGGCAAGCAAAGGAAGGAAGGAAAGGATGGAGGGAGGGAGGGGCATCTAGATTAGAAAGGCAGAAATAAAACTCTCTCTATTCACAGATGACATGGTTATGTATAGAGAAAATCCTTTAAAATCTACCAAAAAGCTATTAAAACTAATAAAAATTGTTCATAGAAGTTACAGGTCATAAGACCAATACACAAAAATCAATTGTATTTTTATATACTGTATTTTGAAAGGACAATTCAAAAATTAATCTAAGAAAACAATTCCATTTACAATAGCATCAAAAAATACTTAAAAATCAGTTTAAGAAAAGAAATGCAAAACTTATACTCTTAAAACTATGAAGCAATGAAAATGTTAAAAAATGAAAATGTTAATAAATGAAAAGCCATCTCATGCTTATATATCAAAATACTTGATATTGTTAAGATGACATTACTCCCCAAAGTGATCCACAGATTCAACACAATTCCTACCACAATCCCAGCTGGTTTTTTTTCTAGAACTGACAAGAAGATCCTAAAATTTATATGGAAATTTGAGGGACCAAGACAGCTAAAATAATCTTTAAAAATAAGAACAAAGCTGGAGAACTCACACTTTCCAATTTAAAAACTTACTTCAAAACTACAGTATTCAAGACAAAGTGGCACTGACAGAAGAATAAACATATAGCTCAGTGGAATAATATTGTGACTCCAGAAATAAGCCCTCACATTTTTGGTCAATTGATTACAACAAGGGTGCCAAGACAATCTGATTCTTTTCCACAAATGGTGCTCGGACAACTGAATATCCACATGCAAAAAAATAAAGTCAGACAACTTCTTCATAATATACACAAAAAGCCATGCTCAAAATAGATTATAGACCTAAATTAAGCAAGAGCTAAAATTATAAAACTCTTAGAGGAAAACAAAGTTGGATTTGCTGCACAAGTGACAAAAAAAAAAAAAGCAGATAAATTGTACTTCATCAAAACATCAAAACTTTTCATCTTCATCAAAATATCAAAACTTCTGTGCTGCAAACTAAACCCTCAGGAAAGTAAAAAGACAATCTGCAGCAAGGAAGAAAATATTTGCAAATCATATATTTAACAAGGGATTGGTATTTAGAATTTATAAAGAACGCTTACAACTCAATAATAAAAAGACAATTAACCCAATGTAAAAGTGAACAATGAATTTGAATAGACATTTCTCCAAAGAAGATACGCAAATATCTAATAAGCACATGAAAAGATGCTCAACATCATTAGTCATTAGGGAAATCCAAAGCAGAACCACAAAATACCACTTTGCATCCAAAAGGATGGCTATAATTAAAAATAGAGACAAGAATTGGCAAGGATATATAGAAAAGTGGAACCTTCATATATTGCTGATGGGAATGTAAAATGACGCAGAGCCACTTTGGAAACCAGCTGGGCAATTCTTCAAAATGCTAAACATAGTTATCACATTACCCAACAACTCCACTATGAGGTGTCTACTCAAGAGAAATGAAAACATACAAGAGCTGTCCGGAAAGTAGCCAGCCATGTAATATGTTCTCATTATATTAACAACTGCTGTATACTTTCCAGACAGCCCTTGTATATCCACACAAAGATCTGAATGTGTATCTTCATAGCAACATTATTCATAATAGCCAAAAATTAGAAACAATCTAGATGTCCATTAACTGATGAATAAATAAATAAAATGTGGTATATCTATACAACAAACTATTATTGGCAATAAAAAGAAATGCAGTACTGACACATGCTACAATGGACGAACCTTGAAAACATTATGCTTAGGGAAAGAAGCCAGTCGCAAAAGGACAAATACTATATGAGTCCATTTATATGAAATGTTCAGAATAGCAAATCCAGAGACAGAAAGCAGATTAGTAATTCCTAGAGACTGTAGGCTGCAAGGTAATGAGGCAATGGTGATTATCTGTAACGAGTACAGGAGTTTCTTTTAGGGGAGACGGAAATGTTCTAAAATTGTATCATGGAGATAGATGCACAATCTTATGAATATGTTTTTAAAAATTGAACTGTATTCTTTAAATGGATGAATTTTATACTATGTGAATTATATCTCAATAAAGCTGTTTTTAAAAAAGAAAGAAGGAAAAAAAGATGCCCTGAGGTCATACTTCTCCTTATTCAACACTGAGCTCACCTGGATAGAGTTGGAACCCATTCTACTAAGTGAAGTATCCCAAGAATGGAAAAATAAGCACCACATGTACTCACCAGCAAATTGGTTTCCCTGATCATCACTTAAGTGCACATTTGGGAATAACACCAATTGGGTGTCGGGCAGATGTGGGGAGGGAGGGGATGGGTGTATACCTACATAATGAGTGCGATGCACACCGTCCGGGGAATGGACACGCTTGAAGCTCTGACTCAGGGGGGTGGGGGGGCATGGGCAATATACATAACCTAAACTTCTGTACCCCCATAATATACTGAAATAAAAAAAAACAAAACACTGAGCTCAACAACCTCCATGTTCTCTCATCTCCCAACCCCCAACCCCCAGACGCCTCATTCTCCCAGAGACCCAAGCCCAGGTGGGTCCAATAGTGACATGTTCAGGGTAATCTTACTCAGTCTAGACTTTTTCTGTAAAATATATACACACACACATAAAAATATTGTATGTATGTGTGTGTGCATAATATACATTATACACACATATGTAATATACAATAATATATTACACCAATCCTCTGAATTTTGAGTTTTCAAAGACCCACCTTGATTGTCTATTCCCAGATCAGCAAATTAAGACCCACAGACCCAATCTAACCCTCAATCTGCTTTTTGTTTCTGTATTACTTTTCAGCTGAGAATAGTTTTTACATTTTCAAAGGGCTATTTAAAAAAACAAAAAAGAATACAGGACAAAATGCAAATGTGGACTGCAAAGTCTTAAATATTTATTTACTATCTGGCCCTTTATAGGACAAGTTTGTTCACCCTCAGTCTACATCTTTTATTTTCTCTACATTTACCAAGTGGTAAAGGGCAGGAAGAGAAGGAAGGATACGAGGAAAAAACATAATCTTTCTTTCCTAGCATGGTTAGCAATGAAAATAGCACAGTGCAAGAGCCAGGTTGTACAGATTCATGAGAGCCAATTTTTAAATTTTTAAGAGTTCTGCAAGCAGCAGACGTCACATTGGAATTGGCTACTGCAGAAATATTTGCAACACAGAAATCAAGGAACACTACAAACACTACAAATCGGAGCTTTTTCCTCCTGCAGAGAGCCAGCACGGCTCTGAAACTCTTCTCACCTTTGTACTTCTCAGAAATGAGAGGGCATGGAAGAAAGTTTCAACCAGATATTTGGTTCCCAGGGAATTTGCAGACGGGACAATGCCATGTTGTGGTACAAAGCTAGGGGAGTATAGGGGAGCAGGCAGGGCAATGTCTGGGTCCTCCAAAGAAAAGAGGCCTCAGACTCTCCAAGTGACTCTCTCCGATGCCCCCATCTTACCCCACCCTGTACCTTCTCTGCTCGGACACCCACTCTGCGAATATAAGTGATCGCCAGGAGGGTCTCCGCTGCCCATCTCTGAAGACTGCCACGAAGGAGAAGCGCCCAGCCCAGGTGCCAAGGCTGTAGCAGGTGAAAACAAGCTCCTGGCCTTAACCAGGCCGTGAAGGGAGGATTTTCTAATCACCACTACGGAGGGGGCTGGTCGCAATTTGCATAAAGATGCCGGAGGGACCAGAATGCTGAGGCCAGAGGAAGGAAGCCAAAGATTTAGGCCAAAAGCAAGGAGAAGAATGAAGATCGCAGGAAGGAGGAAAGGAGAAAGAAGTAGAAAGGAAAGGATAACTGTTTTGTCTCCTCTGCAAAGCGGTATTGAATGTCAGCCTCTAACAAGTGAGACTGAGAAAACTGGGACCAGAATTCTCAGCACCCTTGTCTTGTGCAGAAAGGGTCTCGGCAGAGGCCTCAGGGTGGGAGGCCAGGAGAGCTACCATTCCCCCCGAAATCATGCATGGCACTGATGGATTTACAGACGCTGAGGTATGCCTTGCAGTAGTCTTAATTCTCAATAGGTACATACTTAATGTTGGTTATATATTTTATTTGTTTATACTTTATTAACAATGTCATTTGTAAGCTTGTTTGGAAAAAGATGACAAATAAAGGGGTCCAATATTCAGTCAAATTATTATATGTCATATTGTACATATGTATCATAAGATTATCTGTTGAATAAACCAGCAAGGAGTCAGGGAGAGATTAGTTACAAAAATGCCAACCTGGATCTTCACAGTGTAACTTCATGGAAATTAGGATTTTATTAATTAGAAATTAAGACTCCTTGTCCCATATGAAAAAGCAAACTATAGTATTATTTTTTTAAGGCTCAGCCATGAATTAAATAGACTTTTCCCAAGGCAGCTGGGAACTTAAAATTCCACATGTAATGTTGTTTCTATGAGAAAATAGCTCCAAACAACCTACTTATGAAGAATGTTCAGAACAAAATGTGTTCTTTCCTCTCTCTCTCTTTCTCTTTCTCTCTCTCTCTACCGCTCACCCCGCCTCCCCCACCCAACAAAGACTTGGTCTGGGTGCATCTTTTTCACAGTTACAAGAAAATGGATTTCTCATAGACACACTGTGCTTCAAGGTTGTTGGCCCCATTTTGCTGCTGTGGTAACTTTTCCAGGCTCCAGAAAAGCTACCCTAAATGAATGTAAATTGGACAAGTCACGGGAGCATGCTAAGAACAGAACTGGTAACCTACAAGTACTAAACCCAAGGCTCTCTTTCTATCTCTAGTGTGGAAAAATGGGCAATGCTTTTGTCTGCTAAGGCAAACACATTCTAAATACCAGGATGGAAAGCACTGGCTGTTGAGTCAGCTTCCAAGATGCAACTGCTTTGAACTAGCAGGAATTCCAAGGCGTAGAGTTCAGTATGCTAATTTATACAGAAATGTAGTAAGATGCCAAACTCGAACACCCAGGCACACTGTCTGCTCACAGCATCCTGCTAGAACAGTAAAAACATCCCATCAGCTTGGCCAACAGGGCATCTAAACAGGTACAGCCCATTATTAAGCAATTAAGAAGTGATTATTTAGGCGACTTATGTAGGCCATTCCTAGCCCTACGGATGGCTTTACAGGGGTCATTTTATTTTTTATTTTTTCATGTAATGCCTCATTGATTCATTGGTATGACACCATAATTCCTCCTCAACTAAAATTTGTTGGGTTAGAAGACAATCGATGAGAAGAGTCACATTAAGACAAGCAAGAGGCAAACCCAAACCAAGAGACAGGAAAGTTGTGAAAAACCAGCTCAGGCGGTCAACTAGCCAACTTAACGAAGTCTCCCTCTTTCTCTCTCCGTTCCCGCCCACATTCCTGTTCTTAGTCCTGACTTGACAAGGCGACTGCATTAAGAAATGATGTTCCAGAAACCGCTCTGTGTTCTAGTTCGGCACGATCTCCACCTGTGCCCTCCAGAAGACCACTATCCCCAGCCTCCCACTTCCACTACCATTTAAGAAATAGCTCGAGATCTCTTAGGGATGAAGACCCTGCCCCATTCGAGGAGAACTTGCCTGGATAGCATGAGAGAATGTGGCTCTCTCAGCCTGAAGGTGGAACGTACAACAGCAACCTTCCAGAAGCCCCAGGACAGAAGATATTTCACAGAAAGGATTATGCCGTATCTTGGAGAGATAACTGGATTAATTTCCTAATTATTTCCAGCAGCAGATGTAAACAACCATTGGGACTCCTTCAAAGTCACTTTCAAAACTAGCACCTAAGGATCCTGGAAGATTTCTGCCTCTGACCACAATTCTGGTCAAAAGAGGTACTAAAAGGCCAGGAGACCAGAGATGACACCATAATGATAATGTCTTATACTAATTAAGCGTATACCAAGTGCCAGGCACTGTGCTAAACACTCACAGTGCATTGTTTCATTTAGTCTTAACAAGACCCTATGATACAGGTATCATTTTATTCCCATTTATTTATTCAACAAATATTTACCGAACACCTGCTATGTGTCAGGCATTGTTCTAGCCGCTAGGGATTCAGAACTAAACAAAACAGGAAAAAAAAAATTCTCTGCCTTCATGGAGCATACCTTCTAGTGGGGCAGAGAAACACAAAACCTAAGTGAGTCAAATATATGGCATTTCTTATAGTCACAAGACCCATTAATAAAAGAGAAATGAATGCAGAAAAGGAAGATAAAAGGTTACAGGGGTGTCATTTAAAATAGGGTCGCCTATTTAAAATGACATGCATTGGGAAGATGAACCTGAGAAAAGATTTGAAGGAGCAAAGCAGGTGTCTGGGGAAGGGTATTCCAGACAAAGGGTAGAGCAAGTTCAAAGTTGCTTGGATGAGAGAAGCTGTGGTGCATGAACAGGAAGGTCGGTGTGGGGACAGCAGAGTGATTAAGGGGGACGTTGGAGAAGAAATGAGAAGAGTCAGAAGGGGCCAGATAGTGTGGCATCTTATAGTTAATTGTAAGGACTGCTTCCGAGTGAGAGATGGGAAGACATTGTAAACTTCAAGCAGAGAAGTCATGTAACCTGGCTTATGTGTTAGTAGTATTGCTCTGGCTGTGTGCAAAATGTAGACTGTGGTGTGATACAAGGATGGAAGCAGACAGAGGAGTTAGGAAGTCACTGCCATAGCTCGGAGACATGATGGAAGCTTGGGCTAGGCTGGTAGCCAGGGAAGTGGGCAGACCTGGTTGGGTTTGGAATATACCATGAGGCACAGCTGCAGCATTTGGTAGTGGCTCAATGCTTGCAGTGAGAGGATAACTCCACAGTTTGGGGCCCAAAAATGGGACTGCCACTTAATGAGAGAAGGAGTCGGTGAGAGAAGCACATTTGGGGAAGCAGGGACATCAGGATCTCATCTGTCCAGAAAGCGAGGCTGGCAAAGGGAACGCTCTCTCAGAGTCAGAATCTCCGGGGGGGGGGGGGGGGGGGACTCCCATGATTCTGGTTCCCGTTCTATCCAAGTGATGTCTTCTTCACTCATTCTTTCACTCATTCATTCACTCATTCCTTATTCAACAAATGTTGATCGCACATCCATTGTGTGCCTGAAACAGTGTGCCAGGTCTTGGGCATGCAGTGAGCAAGAAATACTTGGTTCCTTCGCTTGTAAAACTTATGATCTAGAGGAGAGGCAATAAATAGATGCTTATGCAAATATACCTACACCTACATATTGGTAGTAACCTATAAAATAAAACAAATATTTACTAATAAAGGAAGGGGGGTGTTAGACAACTTAAGTAACTTGCCCAGGGTTTCATAGCTGGAGAGACAAGAGTTGAAACATCACACAAGTGTCCCTCCAAAGCCCACATGCTCCCATTATTGAGTGATCTGATGCCAGCACTGTCCAGTGGAGAGGAGAACATGTGCACTGGTGTCAACATGTAGGAAAGAAGATGGGGGTGGGGGGCACCCAGCACAAGCTTCACTTATTCACAGTTCTTTCAGTAATCCAAGAATAGCAAATCCATTAAACTGCCCCTGGGTACAGGTCCCCTGAGTACATGATTTCCTCTCAAGCCTACAATGGGCAACATGAGAAACTCTTTGGTGCATTTAAATGTGATTCTGGGAAATGCAGACCCTTCAACATTCTTGATCTCAGTTTTCTTATCTGCAAAAAATGAGGCTAGATACTTT
Organism: Lemur catta; assembly: GCF_020740605.2. Taxonomy (NCBI): domain Eukaryota; kingdom Metazoa; phylum Chordata; class Mammalia; order Primates; family Lemuridae; genus Lemur; species Lemur catta. Next base: position 134,277,294 of record NC_059128.1, on the reverse strand, counting down.
CTAAACTCTGTATTCTAGGACCCTACTCTCCTATAACCTCAGCATTTCTGCACCCTAACTAAATTTCCAAAATAAACTTCTGCCCCCTAGAGTGTACTCCTTGCCAAATCTGCAAGACTCTTTCAAATAGTCATTTGATCTAACAGTGCAGTTCTGGAAATAATCCAAATCAAATAGCTACAACAGAAGAAACATCTTAGTGTGTGGTCAAAGAATTCCAAAGTTGAGCTACGATTTTTAGTATTTCTTTACCTTTACCTCTAAAATATAATTTTTAAGCCACCAGAAATTGTCCACAATCACAATACTCTTTCTAGAACTCTGGTAATGTCTTAAAACATCTGCAAGATACTTAATAATGGAAAAATATAGAATTTTTAATCCTATATTTATAATTAATTCATTAATTATAAATTGCTTGTCAGTGTTGACATACTAAATTAATGACATTAACTGCAGAACACAAAGTCCAAAATAAAGTAATGCTCTATATTGACATATTCTGATTTTCAATGCCTAATTAAAGCATGTAAGTAAAATAATCTCATTTTGGAAGTGGGGAAAATAAAGTTTACAAAAATGTTACAAATGCCCCCAAATCACATAGCACTGAGAAGTTTTCAAAAAGTAAAACTAGCATTATTGCCTATAAACTCTTGACTCAAATTACTGAGTTATTATTACCATTGATAAATACTGAAAAAGCAGTGCAAGGTAAGTAGGTCTGTTGTACACTTAAGAAAACATATGAAGTTTTAGTTTTCAGATGAAAATAATAGAACTAACATGAGGCAGGGGACCTTATTACTCACCTTGACATTGACCACCTTCTACCTGAGTGCAATAGTAACTTGGGCTCAGTTAACTAAACTGAGGAAAGTCTTGAATATATGTGTTTAATCTTCACTGGTAAAATCTATACATAAATAATTTAATCAAGTTTAAAGTAAATATGTTTCAAGTGCAGGGGTGGAAATGCACACATTAAGTAGCAAAATATTATTAGCTATAGGAAGGAATTCTTTCAATGCCCCTAAAGTATTTTTTTCACCAATCTATCCCACCACCCTAGACACATCCAAATCATTATATTATCAACATAACCATGTGAACGAACCAGGTGATCTCCACATGGCAAGTGAACAGAGACCCTGCTCTACAAATGTTATTTACAGCCTAAATATCCACCGAGCTGCATGTACTTCATAGAGAACTGAGTTGGGTGCTGACGATTTCCACTGTGTGAAAATGAACAACAAAAGCTCATTTGTTACAGATTATGTCCTTTTAAACGGTCATGAACTTTATCTTCTGTTCCCTCTCCAGCTCCCTTTCTTTCTTCCCATCCTGGCGCATACTCTTCCTCCCCCTCCCCCCAGCATGACACCTTTCCTTAGGACTCTTTTAGCTATGACTATATTCATCCATTCATTTATTTATTTCAAAGTACTTATTGATGACCTACTATGTGAGGGCAGTGTTGGCCTCTGGGCATCACAGATGAATGATGATGTCCCTGCCTTCAAGGAGGATGCAGTCTAGCAGACTAGGGAGGCCCCTAGTTGGGCCAAACAGTTCGCGAGCTGGGGGTGAGTCCCTGTAGTTGAAATCAGGCAGCACCCATATATTTTTTCACCTTCTTTCCAGACCACTTCTCTTACGGACCTCTAAGCTCCCAGAGTGCTGGGACCACACATCAATCATTTGTGTTGCCCCAACATCTAACACACAGAGCTGGGTCCCTGGCACATAGCTGGGCGCCATGAAGTGTTTCAGATGAATGGATGGATGATGGATGAATTAATAATTGAAATTGGATGACTAATATGCATTACAAATGACTTTTCTTTAACTCAATGGGATCAGTTTTAAATTAACCATTTCTTCCCAAAGCGTAGCCCTTGATATCAGAAGCTAAGTGGAATTTCGATTTCCTAGGTACAGACAGTCCTACTCTCGGAAAAGATGCTATTGATGCTTTCCTAGGATAATGTCATCATATTTAGTATAAAATTCCCCAAGCACCCTCCCCAGGGGAGAAGAGGGTGGGCCAGCGCCCCGCGCCGTCCTTGTCTGCCCTCTGCAGGGCTCTGACCGCAGGATGAGCGCAGTTTTCATGAACTTTTTTTTCCCTCTATTAGAAGTTGGGTCAGTTTAAGAATAAAACCTCCTTGGGGGAATCCGGTTAGAGAAGAGGGAGCCAGAAAGAGTTGGACGTGCCCAGAGAACAAGTGAGCAGAATACCAGCCCTCCCAGCGGCTCAGGACAGTCTGAGGACTGAGGGACCGGTGGAGGAGCGGGGAGAGAGGCGGGTAGGGAGGGCAGCCGGGTGGCCCGCCGCTGCCGCGAGTCACCTGCTCCCGGAGCACTATCGCCCTCAGAGAAGCCTCCCGAGGGCAAGAATTAACGACCGAAGCTCCAAAGGCGCCCAACATCAACTGTAGCGACCAGAGAAACGTCACACTTGCCTCGTCCCTCGGCCTCTGTCGCCTCTGTAGAGGATGAAGAGCCTCAGAAGACCCCAACCTCCACCTTCCCTTGTGTCCCGACTCCCAGGCGTCCCCACCCTCCAGCTTCGCTGTGTCGCCGGCTTCTGTCCCCTCTTGCCCGTCTTCCAGCCGTCAGGAAGCGCTACGCCCTCGGCGCAACCCGGAGTGAGCGGCGATGCAACCGCCTAGTCGCTCGGTTTCCAGCCTCGGATAAACCCCTGGCTCGCCCCTGGCGGGGGGGTAGGGGGGGCACGCCAAGGTCACCAGAATAGGTGACTGCCTCCACCTTCCTTCTCCCCAGATCCCTCCCTTTCTGAGATCCCCAGAGTCGGGGGTCCGCTCCAGTCCCTCCCCCCCCACGTTGGGAATCTCCTGCTTTGGCACCCCATCACCCCACCGGGACCCCTCCCCGTCCTTCGCCCTCCGGGGTCCTTGCCCCCTCTCGGAACGCTCCCTCTCTCTCCCGCGCCAGGCTGCCTGCGCGTCTCCCCTCGGTCTCCTTAGAGAAGGAGGGGAGGAGATGTGCTTCCCACTCGCCGGGGGAGCGGCGGGGCGACCGACGCAAACTTCTGCTGCACTTACTTCGGGCCGAGGATGCCGCCCCCTCGCCTCTCCTCGCTCTCCCACCGGCAGCTGCTCCGCGGCGACCCGGAGCCACTCGCATGCCCCACACCAGCGCAGCTGCGAAATGCGCAAGAGGGTCAGGGGGGTCTGTCCCCGGCGATCGCGCCCGGGGCCGGAGTCCCGGGCCGAGGTGCGGCCGCCACGCCGGGCTGCGAGCCGAGCAGGGGCCGCCTCCAGCCGCCCGGGGATGCTGCGCACCGCGCCGCGCGCCCTGCTCCTCGGCTGGGTCGCTTCTGTCCGACTCGCAGTTTCAGTGCATGCCAGGACTGCAGCACCCTCTCCGTCCTCCCCCGGAAACGACTTTCAATTCACCTGGAGGCTCGCGAGGCGCCCCGCGGGCGGGCAGCGTGACAGCGGGTGCAGAGAGGAGGGAGGAGCGCGGGAGCCGCGGCCGCCCGAGTGCGCCTCCCGCTTGCTCGGCGAGGAGCGCGCAGCCCTCTCCAGCCGCTCTGCTCTGGACTGCAGTCCTGACGTCACCCCCACCCCCACCCCGCGGAGGGTGGGGTGCGGGGAGCGAGGACGCGGGAGTGTGAGCGGGAGTGTGAGCGCGTGCGTGTGCTCGCGCGCGTGTGCCCCGCAGGGCTGGGGCCCGATCGCAACCGCAGCTGGATCCTGCGAGGAGCCAGAAACCGAGCTCCCTGCAAGCGGGCGCCGAGGGGCTGCTATGAACAGCCGGGGGCGCTCGCTTCCAGGTTGGGGCGGGGACGCTGGGGACGCTGACTTGGGATGCGACCACGGGAAATGGATTAACGCGGTGCGGGCGGTGGGAGAGCGGGAGTTGGACACTCTCTTTCCCCAAAGTTGGAGGGTGCACAGGACGCTGCGCTAGAGGGTCAGGAGCGAGCGCGGGGTAGACGGTGCGGGCGAGGTGATTCCACGCTCCCGTAGGAGGGACTCGGGTGGGAAGCAGAGCTCCAGAGTCCTCCGGCCTCCGCTCCGGGCAAGTTCCCGGGAGCGAGCCGGCGTTGGCGCACCAGGGGCGCCTGTCGCCTACCCCGAGCAAACATCCAGCCCGCCGCCCCTGCCTACCGACAAGTTGCTGCAAAGAGATCGGAGCGGCCAGGCTTGCCCACCTGATTGCCCCCCGCGTGAGCCCCAGCCAGAAGCTCGACGGAAGCGCCCCGAGCGAGCGAAAGCGGTCAAAGCTGAGACTGGACTCCCGCCCTTGGGTCCTGGGTCGGAGGCCGTGGTAGTGAGAACTCCGAGCAGACTCCCTCGGGGTCATCAGAGTGAAGCCACATTTTGAGTCTTTGCCACCCTCCAGGACCTTACACTCGAAAGGGACCTACGTAGCCACCCAACTTTCGTCTTCCTCTGCAATTGTCCTGGGGGCCAAAAATAGAAGAGACTTTCTGCGGAGGCCCCAAATCAACGCTCTTTAGGTGGTGCTGGGATGGCTAAAAGGCTGTTCCTGGAGCGTCTGCCCCTTAGCAGCGACCCAGCCGTCCCTGGGGCTTAGGGCTGAGTGCACGGCTCCGTGCGCCTCCCGCGCAAGCCCCACGCCCCCTCCACGAGCGAGTGCCCCACCCGGAGCTGTCGCCCGCCTCCCGCAGCCTCCCAGCGGGAGCAGGATGTGCCATGAGCCCAGCCGGGCCGGGTCCACTGTCAGCAGCGAGGGGAGGGGTCTGGCGCGCTCTGCAGGGATCGCCAGTGCAGCCAGCAATTTTGCCTCCATCGAGTGGCAGTCATTTTTAACTGCAGGCGTCTTCCTTCCTGAATCCAGACACTGTTTCATCTGAGATGCCTTTTATCCATTAAATTAATTTTCTAAATGGAGAGGGTGGGAAGCAGGAAGTAAGAGGGGGAAAAATATTCCCCATCCACAGACACTTTTTTTTCTTAAAACTTCAACTTTTTTAAAGTTACTGAAGTAGAGTCAGACCTGGATGAAGCAGAAGAAAGTTTCACTACCATCTTCATTCTCAAATAAAAGTTTAACAAAATAGAAGCAAGTCTGAGATCCTGGTCAACTGCCTTAGATTTAGTCTTAAAAGTCCCCACATACAAAAATTAGAATTCTAGCTAATAAGGCAAAATTATGGATATCTTTAACTATGTATCGGATTTCACAAATAACTAGTATAATTAAAATAAGTAAAGATGCAGGACAGCATGTTCCTAATTAGAACAAGGGAGTATCAGAGAAGGACATAGGGTCATCAGCCTCCAGGTTCTCTTGCAACCGTCCTATTTTTTAAGGTACAAATTTGCAAGCACTCTGACATCATGAAGGAATTACATAACCAGATCCTAGTTATGCATATTTCAAAAGCAGCAATTCCTCAGTAGGAACCACTGTTCCTGAAAATGCTAATTCAGATTAATAGTGTGGGAATAAGCAAGTCATTGACAAATTAAAGGCACCATTGGAAAACAAAATTGTCACATGGCAGCTCCACTGGTGCGTATGAACCTTCTAAGTTGGGTCACAATTTTGCTTCCAGGTGTTCAATGCAGCAAGTTAGTGATGCTATATTAGCAAGCATCACAGATTGGCTGACACAGCCATGCTAAGTAAAGGCTATTTGATGCAGCAAGCCTGAGATCTCCTTCCTTTACTTCATATTGCATTCTGTTCACACCTCCAGGATAACTATTTTGACATTCTAATGTGATTGGTTGTTTGCATGTCTGCCTTCCTTCTAAACTTACAAGCTCCTCCAGGGCAGGAGTTTTTTTGTTTTGTTTTTTAACCTTAGGACCTAGTACAAGGCCTGGTATAAATGGCAGGCACTTAATAAATACATGTTGAATGGATGTTCTTTCAAGAGTATAAAATAACAACTCCATTTTAAAATCTGTTTTCAACTGACCCTTCTGCCATCTGTGTGAAACAAATATGCAGGAGAGGAAAAATTAACTCTCCAAAGGATCACTACCAATGACTGAACTGGTCACTCAGTCTGAGTGGGGGGTTTAAATTGCCCATCAGTTTCAACATCACTTGCTGCTCTTATCCTGTAAGGTTTCTTTCACATTTGTCTATGGACATTTACAAGTTTGGTGTTTGGAACTCAGAAGCCCTGTCTAAAGCACGTTACAAATATTTTCCCCATTGTTTAGAATGTAGCACATCAGTTAAGCTGGGTGTTAAATGATTGCATTGCTGATGGGTTCAGAGGCACAATTGACTCAACTTGCCCTGGACTTTGCCCTAATTGGTGTGAGGAGAGCCAGAGTCTTGCACTGCCAATATAACCCAACAGCTCACAGGCCACTGTTGGTGACGGTGCTCTCAAACCCCTATGGCCAGGCAATTCAATTATCAGGACCAGATGCAGAATGAGACACACACACACACACACACACACACACACACACACACACACACACACGTCAGTCCACAACTACCATAGAGCCAATGCATTATGTATACAAAGAAAGAATAGCTCTGTTGCGATTCGGAGGAGGGTGTTCCTGGGGGCATGCTATTTCAACGTTGTAGTGGTTTTTTATCACTCACTCCATAGCCATTAAAGCTTCTAAACCAAACCTTCTAGCAAATATATGTTGGCAAAACTATGGAGAATCATAATTCTGTCCTTCTAGAAGCCATCTCCTGAGCAAAGCAAGCTCCCTCTATCATTACTACAGCTGCCCAGTTTTTGCTACAAAAAAAGCAAATTCAAAAAAAGACAAGAATAAGAATAAAAATGAATTATTTCACATAGGACTTGTCTTCCTGTATGCCCCCTAAAAATCGGTTAACATAAATCTTGTACATTGATAGCATACTTGTACCTGTGATAGATAAACACATACATGCACATGTATATTATACCATTTCCAGATTACGGTCAAAATGATTTTGATAAATCTATTCAATTATGTAGATATGTTTCTAAAGAGATATTAAAAGAAGGCTAAAATAATTATTGATAAAGAAAGCATGATCAAAACAATTTAAACATTTGTTTTTAGAGCACAGAAATTTGGTATGAAACACAGAAATTTTCCTGCAACTTCTCTCAGGAGTTGCTCTTAATATTTTATGCTTCATGATATATTCAGAGCTTTGTATTTGAACTGCTTGTGTAGTGCCCTCTAATCCTGATAGAGTTAACCCCAAAGACAAAATTCTAAGTGGCCAATTTCTTTTTAAGAAGTCCTATACTGATAAGAAATCCCAAACTGATAAATTTAAATTTCAAAAATGTAATAACCAAAATAAGTAGTTGACATTATATACTTAGAGATAGTATTCCTAAAGGTAATGTACAGTTAAATCTCATACTAAAATGTCAATGAAGAAGCATTTAGATAACCAGCTACTTTGTGGATATTCACAGATTAGCAATAATTTTGTGATGAAAGTTGGATTTGGCTGCCATTATTATGCATGTGTTCGTACGTGATAATTATACCTCAACACAGATTTTCTTTTTCTTTTTTTTTTTGAGACAGAGTCTCACTCTGTTGCCCAGGCTAGAGTGTCGTGGTATCAGCCCAGCTCACAGCAACCTCAAACTCCTGGGCTCAAGCGATCCTCCTGCTTCAGCCTCCCAAGTAGCTGGGACTACAGGCATGAGCCACCATGCCCGGCTAATTTTTTCTATATATTTTTAGTTGTCCAGCTAATTTCTTTCTATTTTTAGTAGAGATGGGGTCTTGCTCTTGCTCAGGCTGGTCTCGAACTCCTGACCTCAAACGATCCTCCTGCCTCGGCCTCCCAGAGTGCTGGGATTACAGACAGGCATGAGCCACCGTGCCCAGCCTCAACATAGATTTTCAAATAGAACTTGCAGTAGAACATTCCCTGGGTCTCCTTTATTGTCATCTATGGAGTCCTCTTCCGAAATAGACTACATGGACACCAAAGAACATCTTTGTCACATTATCAAACCTAATAAACGGTAGCAAAGAGACAACTCATTGTTGTTTCCAGTTCAGGTTTCGGGAAGGGCTTCCTTAACACGTAGGTTGTTAAGAGATTTGATAAGGATTGTTATTGGGTGTAGATTTGCTTATCCATGAAAACACTACTGCTAGTTGCAAAATTTTCATTTTTTCTCATTACTGGTATCAAGGCAAGAAATGTCCCAGCCAAGAGAATGGATTTGGAAAGTCAAGTATCCATCAGACTTGGTTCCTGCCCTCAAAGAGCCTACGATCTGGTAGCCTTCCTCTCTTCCTTCTTCCCTTGTGACCTCGCTCTGAGTTATGCCCTGGGAATTTGGGGTCCAGACACCCAGACCTGGGCCAGTAGGGCAGAACTGAATTTATGGGAACAAGTTAGAATATCTTTAAAGGCTTCAAGAAGTAGTTTAAAATGGGTTTTACAGTTATTGCACTTTTTGCTTCTTCCTACCTTGTATACAGCAACTTCCACCGAAGCCTAAAAGAACATTTGCTTTTATCCTTCGGTCCTTCAGAAACATTGATCTTTTGAATCCAGTTTTCTGCTCCGTCCTCTCTCATTTTTGCACAGAGTAGGTTTCCCCTTCCCCCATTTATACTGTCTAATTCAGGCAATTAGAACTTAGGCACCTCTGGGCAGAGCCCTTGTCTGCCTACATGTTTATGAAGCATTATGTATACTTACTGCACTCTATAAATAATAATAACAGTAATCACCCTCTATACAAAATTAGAATGTTAGCACATTCAACCAGCCTAGAATGCTGATTTGCTTTAGTGCTTCATCATTATCTCATGAAACCTATGGTATAATGGGCACTACATTATACAATCTTCCCAAAATATGGTACTCTATATTCTGGCAAAGAAATGCACCTGCAGTTTCCCTCCACCCACCCCTGAGACACAGAAATGGCAGGGCGATACTTAAGTTGTCGCAAACTATTCAAAGCAATCTTCTTTTCAGCCTTTTCCACCCAAAAAGCCAGACGACATTAAGTATGGTTAAGATATACGTGTCCAGGAGGAGGGACTTGGACAAGGAGATTGGCATATATAATTTGCCCCTACATAAAGGACAGGGTGTGAATTGCAGACTGCCACTCACTTGAAGGGGACACTTCTAAAGCTTTAACCAGTGGTAACTATCAGTGGCCACAGTGCAAGCTGGCTGAGCTTTCGTTGTCTGGCTAAGCAGCCATCAGAAAATCAGCTTGATTTTATTGGGAAAACAGTGGACCTGCCTCTCATTTTTTAACTCAGAGGAAAGAGCAAAGATATCCCTGAAAACACAGTCAATAAATACCTCTTGGTGTGTGCCAGACAGCACTCCTGATCTCTTCTTGCAGCAAACTTGCCAGGTTGGGGTAATTAAGTTAGTGCTGTAGCTTAGGTCATTGAGCAGACAGGGTACACGCTGAAAATACCCAGGCCAATTTGAAAATATATATCATGTTGAAAGAGCAGTGCTACAGAAAATTGAAAACCTCACAGCATTTTACTGCCTAAAAAGAGGGAGCTCCCTGCCTGCGTTGCTTTTTGCCTGGGGGTTTTATTCTGATGCAGTAATGTTATTTTAATGTGCCGGAATGGAAACCTTGGCCAGAGACTTCTGCAGTCAGAAATTCCAGTATCTCCAGCTGTATTTTTAGTCTTCTGAATTAATTGAATATAGCACCATATAGTAAAAATTCCTTCGACACTGCTGCAGAAATACCCAAGGCGGAGTTCTCAGAAAGTACTGGTAGCTGGCCGCAGAGCCAAAATGCCAGCAAATGTGCCAAGTCTCCACTCAGCAATCCTCCCTCTCTTACTTCTCTCCACCAAGCTTTTTTTTAACAGCACATAGATTTTATCTTAGAGGAAGTTATCATTTGAAACATTATCCAATTCACACCAAAATAATCATTAGGTATGTAGGCTGTTGCTTTGAAAAGAAAAAAAAAAAGAAAGAAAGGAAGAAAGAAAGAAAAGCCCATCTTGAATTAATCCTCAGATTTGTGTGTAAAAGACCATGGCAAATAAGAAATGCAAGTCAAAATGCCCTCTAGAAAGTTCCCATTAAAATAATAAAAGGAGATGTGTACGGTAACTGAAACTGTTCTCTAGCAACTACTTCTGAAGTTAAAAAACCATCAGAAGATATATACTATTCATTGCTGGGCAGGAAAAAAATATATATCAGAGGAGAAATAGTTATAAAGACATGAAATGGGTGAGTTAGGGGGAGGTGGGACATCTTCCAGCTTGAGTTTAAACTCACATCCTAGAGGTTTATTGACAAGACCCAGGTATCAGTCAACGATCAGTACAAGAAACAGAAATTACTCTGGGTACTCTAAGAAAGCAGTGATTTAATGTCTGGAATTGGATACTCACAAAATCATCAAAAGATTTGGAGGAAAATGTTCGGACCCGAGTCTGCAGAAATGACACGCAAAAAATACAGGACTGAATTCCCAGGCCAGGCACGGCCTCCGGGGCCACCGCTGGACCTAGGAGTTCAAAGACACGTGCCAAGTCTGCTGCGGCTGCTGCTGGACTTGCACAAAGCCAGAGACTGCCAGTGCCGAACAACTGTAGTTTCTGTGACCTTCCCTGCTGCAGAAACAGCCAAAGCTGGCAGGGAGACGGCTCCTGCCTCGCTTCTGCTGTCCAAATCATGTGTGAGTATGTCTGGTTAGTGAGCCCTGCCTTGAATCCAGAACCTTGGGCAAAAAAACCTGAGGAAATGGAGTTTGAGCTTTTCCAAATTCTCCGATTAGGGGATGGATGGAGATTGAGTGAGTCAATGAACAGCACCACCCACCAGTGGCCAAGAAATGTCTTGTACAAACATTCACTCCATCCTGAGACAGGGGGGTTTAGTGATGCTGGGCTGTAGCCGGGAAGGGCTTATTTTGAGAATAATAAATATCTATCACTTAGGGGATCCTCTCACCCCAGTTGCCAATATCATGGTCCAAGAGAGAGAAGAATACTATGCTAGTGAATCCGAGAGAGCCATTTCATGAAGACCTAAGTCCCTAAGCTAACAAGGCAGCCCTTCTGTGAGCCTCAGTAACAGTGTGTGGATCCGTGGGAAGAGAATCTTCCTTCCAGGAAAACCCAACCAACAGACAATAGACCACGAGGACTGTGGGAAAGAGACAGCACCAGCAGTGGCCCCGGTGTCTGTGTGGCAGGTCCTACAAGAGGCAGCCCAGTGGAGGAGCACGTCCCTGGGAGATGGTGCCAATGCCAGCAGCAGCTGCAGTTATGGGGGAATTTCTCCAGTTTTCAGCGCCCAGGGCCAGACAGGGAACCAGAGAGGAGGGAAACCACGAGCTCCACAAGGTGGCTGAGGGTTCCTTACATGAGGGGACCTTGCACAGGTTCACAAGCACTTGGGTAGAAGGGGGTGAGGCTGCTGAACAGCCAGGTGTGACAGTGGTTAATGAGGACAACAAGCCAACCAGAGTAACCATCAGGGCTTTGCTCACCTACCGCAGCGGTGCAGGCAAGAGGCTAAACGTGCCCCACGGAACGGCTCTGGGCAAGAGTTAGGCGGATCAGCACACACTGGGGACCGCAACTCCCTGCAGAAAGCTGCAGTGCTCTGGCTGTGCACCAAGCCTGGGGAGGGAGGGCAGCCCCCCCGCCATGAGGCCCGCCAGGCAGAGCCTTTGTAAATGTCCACGGTCAGACCTAAAAGATCACGCAAAGGACTTGGGCCTGGAGCTGGAATTCTCAAGGGGATGCAGGAGATGCTGCTGTGGTTTGACTGTGTCCCTCCAGAGTTCACATTGGGACTTCATCCTCAATGCAACAGCATTAAGAGGTACGGCCTTTAGCAGGTACCTAGGTCATGAGGACTCTCATCTAATTCCCATGAGAGACCAGTGCCCTTATAGAAAGCTTGAGGGACTCTGTTTGGTACTTTTTTTGCCTTTCTGTCCTGTGAGGACTCAGCAACAAAGTGCCGTCTTTGAAGCAGAGAGCAGCCCTCGCCAGGAACCAAATCTGCTGGTGCCTTGATCTTGGATTTTCCAGCCTCCAGAACTCAGTAGATTCTGTTCTTCACAAATGACCCAGTCTGACGAATTTTGTCATAGCAGTAGAAATGACCTGAGACGAATGCTCTTAGGTTGAGGATTAAAGTCCTTTGACTTTAATCAGTGGAAGTGCAGGCGTGGAATTATATAAATACTACATGTACACAGAGGGTGATGATGGTCTGACTTAAGATTTTTCAACTTTACCATGGGGCGAAAGAATCAATACACATTCAGTAGAAACCCGTTGAGTACCCATACAACCATTCTGCTTTTCACTTTCAGTATTCAATCAATTATATGAGATAGTCAACACTTTATTATAAGACAGGCTTTGTGTTAGATGATTTTGCCCAACTGTAGGCTAATGTAAGTGTTCTGAGCATGTTTAAGGTAGGCCAGGCTAAGCTGTGATGTTTGGTAGGTTAGGTGTATCAAATGCATTTTTGACATACACTATTTTCAACTTTGGATGGGTTTATCAGGATGTAACTCCATCATAAGTCAAGGATCTTGACCTATGTCAAGTTTGTGTGTATGTGCCTGTGTGTGTGTGTGTGTGTGTGTGTGTGACAGAGAAAGAGAGAGAAGTTGGGGGGGGGGGAGAAAAGAGAGAGAGAGAGAGAGAGAGAGAGAGAGAGAATTCCCACTAAATCCTCATTCTTGTGGTGGTCTAGAGAAACATTGCATATTTTTAGACTATATCCACATAAAGCTACATAAAAAGATATTCTCTTAAAAATCCAAGACACCTATGAAGAAATGTACTATTCCTTCAAAGCTTACCTGCTTATTTGCTCCACAAGACTGCCAGTAATGCCTGAAATTATAACAGCAATGTTAACAGTGACTCTGATGTCTGAAAATTTGTTCTGAACTTCTGAAATCATAAAAAAAAAACAACATGCCAAACCAACAAACCCAGGTAAGGGAAAAAGCCCTGAGAACCAGGCACTCACACTTCTTTGAAAGGCTTCCCAGGAGGTGGCTCATGTCTGCCCATGTGACAATCACAGGTGTGTCTCCCCTTTCTCCACTTTCTCTATGAGTCCTGGAAACCAGTGCAGATTGGCAAAGGGAAATAGATTATTTCTCCTTAGACCATATATGAAGACTTTCCACATCCCTTAGGTTGTTTTTTTGTTTATTTTTGTATTTTGTCTTCCTGACTGTGACCTGCACACACATTTTTGGAACTCTTTTTCAAATGAATCTGAGGGAAATGGAAATGGATATACATTCTGGATTAAAAGATAGGATTTTATTGTCTTGAGGTCTAACAAAAGTATTCCTATTATCTCCAATGTAAAGAATTTCTTTTAAAATACAGCTAAAGCCCTATAATCTGATGTTGATGATTATGTTTCTGGCTGCCCAACGCTTTTGAACACCTTTCTGATTTTTGATAACTGCCAACTTTTCAAGGTTAAAAATGCAGATATCTCACTTGTTCAAACTTTTTCACAGCAGAGTACAAGCAGGTAATTTGGTGGTGCCAGTAGCCTGCTCACCCATAGGAGACTTCAGTTCAGAAGTGAACAGCATGAGAGATAAGCTCTACGTGGAGTTTCCATTTTACTGGAGACAGTAATGGCAAAGACTTTCAGCTTTTAGGAGAAGCTGTGATTACAAGGAAGGGTATTTACAAGTGGAATATGTGCTGGCAGCAGGAGGAGTTGAAGCCAAGTTGAGTTGCGACCCTTGAACATAGTATATCTCTCCTTTTATTTAGATCTCTTAATATTTATCTGAGTACAATTTTTAATTTTCAAAGTTATGGATCTTACACATCGCTTGTCAGATGTATCCCAAATATCTCATAATTTTGGTGCTGTTGCAAATGATATGATTTCTAATTTCAATTTCTGTGAGCTCATTGCTAATATACAGAAACATATCGACCTTTGTATATTGACATTATATCATGCCACTTTTTAAAACTCAGTTATTAGTTCTAGTAAATTTTTGTACATTTCCATCAGATATTCCCCATAGACAATCAGGTCATCTGTGAATAAAAACACTTTTTACTTCTTCCTTTCTGATCTTGATGCTCTTTTTTTCTTTTCTTTGTCTGGTTGCTCTGGCTAGAAACTCTATGTGATGATGAAAGACATGGTGAAAGTGAACATCCTGCCTTATTTCTTATCTTACAGGAAAGGCATTCAGTCCTTCCCATTAAGTGTGATGTCAGCCATAGATTTTTCATATATGCCAGTGATTAAGTTGAGAAAAAAATTAATCATGGATAGATTTTGAATTTGGTTAAATACTTTTTCTGTTTATTGAGATATTCATATGGTGTGTCTTTTTTTAGTGTATTAATGTGATGAATTACGTTGATAGGTTTTCAAATGTTAAGCCAACCTTGCATTCCTGGGATAAAGTTCACTTAGTCATAACATTATCTTTTAAAAATATACATTGTTGAATTTGACTTGCTAAAGTTTGGTTAAGAATTTTACATCTATGTTCATGAGAAATATTGCTAAGTAATTTTCTTTTCTTGTAATATATTTGTCTGGTGTTGGTATAAGGGTAATGCTGTCCACATAGAATGAGCTGGAAAGTGTGCTCCATGCTTCAGCTTTCTGGAAGAGTTTGTGTAGAATTGGTATTAACTCTTCCTTAAATGGTAAAATTTACCAGTGAAATCATCTGGGCCTGGATTTTTGTTTTTAGGGAGAATTTTTAACTATTCAATTACTTTGATAGATACAGGGCTATTCAAGTTATCTACTTTTTCTTAGTGAGATGTGGTAGTTTGTGTCTTTCAAGGGATTTATTCATTTCCTCAAAGTTGTCAAATTTACTGGCATTCATAATATGGCTTTATTATCCATTTAATATCTGTATAATCTGTAGTTATGTTACCTCTTTTATTTATGATATTGGTTGTTTGGGCTTCTCTTTTTTTGTTTCTGATAAATCTGGTTAGCTGTTTATCAATTTTATCAATCTTTTCAAAGAACCAGCTTTTGGTTTTATTTTTTTTCATTATTTTTGTTTTGTTTCCTTCTTCAATATTTTCCCTATTTTCTGCTTACCTTAGGTTTAATTTGCTTTTCTTTTTCTAGTTTCTTAAGGTAGAAGTTGAGGTCAACAATAACTTAAGAACTTTCCTATTATCTAATGATATAGACATTTAGTGCTATAAATTTCCCTTTAGTGCTTTAATGGTATCCCATAAATTTTTTTATTATGTGTTTTCACTTTAATTCAGTACATAGTATTTTATAATCCCTTTTTGATCTCTTAAATGACACATGGGTTACTTAAAGTCTGTTATAATTTCCAAATAATGAGATATTTCCAGAGACCTTTCTGTTGTGGTCAGAAAACTTGTTGAGACTTTTCTATGGCCCAAAACATGATCTATTTTGGTAAATGCTTCACATGCATTTGAAAGGAATAAGTGCTCTGCTGCTGTCGAATGAAGTATTCAATAAATAGCAAGTAGGCCAAGTTAACTTATAGTGTTGTTTACATCTTCTATATCCTTACTAATATACTCTCTACTTGTTCTATCAATTAGGTTTAACTCTATCACCATATTTGTGAATTCATCTATTTCTCCTGGTAGTTCTATCAATCTTTGCTTTATGTATTTTGAAGCCCTTTTATTAGGTACATAAAAATTAGATTTTTATGTGTTCTTAATGAATTGACATCCTTCTCATTATTAAAGAATATTATTTTCCAACATAATATTCTTTGCTCTGAAGTCTACTTTGTCTGATATTAACATACCCACTCCAGTGTTCTTTAGAATAGTATTAACATGGTATATAATTTTTCATCTTTTTAGTTTTAACCTATTTGTGGCTATATATTTCAAATGGGATTCTTGTAGGCAGTCTATGGTTGAGTCTTGCTTCTTTAGCCAATCTGAAAGTTTCTGCCTTTTAATTAGGATATTTATTTTTTATTTATTTATTTTTTTTTGAGACAGAGTCTCACTCTGTTGCCCAGGCTAGAGTGCCATGGCGTCAGCCTAGCTCACAGCAACCTCAAACTCCTGGGCTCAAGTGATCCTCCTGCCTCAGCCTCCCAAGTAGCTGGGACTACAGGCATGTGCCACCATGCCCAGCTAATTTTTTTCTATGATTAGATTTAAATATACCATCTTGCTGTTTGTCTCATCCATCCTTTGTTCTCCTTTTCTTTTTCTGAATTTTTTGAATTAGTTGAATATTTTAATAATTTCATTTTAACTTCTCTATTGACTTGTTAGACATAACTCTTTGTTTTGTTATTTTAGCAATTGCTTCAGAGTGTTTATTCATTTTCATTTTACGGTAGTATACATCTTTAATTTATCTTTAGGGTACGTCTTTAACTTAACTTTAACTTCAAGTGATGTTATACCATGACACACACTGTGAAATAACCTTATAACAGTATACTTTCATTTCTGCCCTCCTGTCTTTTCTGCTTGCATTGTCATACATTTTATTTCTACATGTTTTAAACTCTACAATACCTTTTTATTGTTTTTGCCATAGTCAATTATCTAAGCAAAAGGCCTTTGATACGTACATGTGTAGTTACAATTCCCAGCACTTTTCATTTCTTTATGTGTATTCATATTTGCCTCTGGCATTTTCATTCTGTCTAAAGGCTATAGCATTTCTTGCAGTATTTTTCTGATGGTGATGAATTCTTTTCGCTTTTGTATGTCTGAAAAAGTTTTTACTTCAAGTTTTTATTTAAAAGGAGTTTTCACTGAGTATAGAATTCTTGATTGATAATTTCTCTTTGAGTACTTTTAAGATGTTATTCCACTATCTTCTTACTTGCATTGTTCTGTTGAAAAATATGCTGTAATTCTTATCTTTATTTCTCTCTACTTAACATGTCTTTTTTATATGGCTCCATTTGAGATTTCCTTCTTATTATAGTTTAGAGAATTTGATTATGATGTGTCATAGTAGAGTTTTTTTTATGTCTTTTGTGCTTTGAGTTCATTGACCATCTTGGATCTGTAGGTTTTAAGTTTTTATCAAATTTGATAAAAATTCAGCTAATACTTTTTAAATATTTTTTTGTCTCACCTACCCTCTTTCTTCTCTTTTCTGTATATTTCAGTTTCTCATATAATAAGCCATTAAAATGATCCCATATCTCAGTGATTCTCTTCTTTTTCTACAGCTTGTTTTTTTTTTGTCTTTTTCTGTTTCATTTTGCAGTTTCTATTGCTATGCCATCAAATTTACTAGTTATTTCTTCTACAATGTCTAATCTGCCAATAATTCTATCTAGTGAATTTTTAGATATCTAAGATTGTATTATCATCTCTGGAAATATGATTGGAGTTTTTTATTTATAACATATTTTTACTTAACTTGTTCAGTCTTTCCTCTAGCCTTTTAAAAATCTGGAATATAGTTATAATAACTGCCTTAATGTCTTTGTCTGCTAATTCTAACATATGTTTCAGTTCTTGGATCCATTTTGAATGATTGGGTTTTTATTGTCATATGAGGCATATTCTCCTCCTTCTTTGTGTGCCTGGTAATTTTGTATTGGATGCCAGATATTAAGAATTTTATCTTGGCTGGGTACAGTGGCTCCTACAATCCTAGCACTCTGGGAGGCCAAGGCAGGAGGATTGCTTTGAGACCAGCCCGAACAGCAGTGAGACTTCATCTCTACTAAAAATAGAAAAATTAGCCAGGCATGCTGATGTACACCTGTAGTCCCAGCTACTCAGGAGGCTGAGGCAGGAGGATTGCTTGATCCCAGGAGTTTGAGGTTGCTGTGAGCTAGGCTAACACTAGGGCACTCTACCCAGAGGACAAAGGGGGACTCTGTCTCCAAAAAAAAAAAAAAGAATTTTATCTTGTTGGGTGCTGAGTATTTTTGTATTCCTGTAAGTCTTCTTGAACTTTGTTCTTGAATGCAGTTAAGTTATTGTGAAACCCTTTGATTTGCTTGGATCTGGCTTTTCTGATTTGTTAGGTAGGTCCAGAGAAGGGCCCATTTTAAGGCTCATTATTTTCCACTTCTAAGGCAAGATCTTTCAGAGTGTTCTACACAATGCCTATTGAATTATGAGTTTTTTTCATTTTGGCTGGTGACAAGAGGTACTATTTCAGGCTATGTGTGAACACTAGGTACTGTTCACTCTAATATTTTTAAGTAGTTGTTTCTTTTGCCCTAGGTAGTTTTCTCACATGCATGTGTTGATCATTACTCCTCATAATACTTAAAAAGTACTGCCTGGAGATCTCTAGATTTCTCTGTGTGTGCAGAATTGTCTATAGTATTCTGTTCTTCAAACTTTAGCAGATTTTGCATCCCCATATTCCCAGCTGCATCACTTTAATTCAGGAAGATTTCTGAGCTCTGTCTGGGTTTTTCTTCCCTAACTGAGACCTGCAAATGCACTATAAGCAATCAACTGAGGCAAGCATAACACTCACCTCATTTGTTTCCCATTCTTAGGGGAAGTAGTTCTTCATTGGTTGATATCATCATCATTGGTTGATATTCTGGAAAAGCAAAACCTTAGGGATGGTGAAGAGATCAGTAGTTCACAGTACTTAGGGCTTGAAGGAGAAGTTGTAAACAATGGGCATGCATGAGAGTATGATGGAACTGTTCTATCTCTTCATTGTGCTGATGGTGTGTGACCCTTTGCATCTGTCAAAATTTACAAAACTATAAACCAAAAAGAGTGAACCCTTCTGTATGCAAATAAAAAAATAAAATTTGAAAACCTATATCCTGAATATTGAAACACCCACCACTTTTCCATGACTCAGCTCTAAGAATTCAGCCAGGCAACTAGGCATATTCCCTAGGGCTAGAGACTGGAGGATTATTCTCTTAAGATATAAAAAGTCTGAGTGGAGGATGAGGGGAAGATTTGCACATACTGACATTTGAGAACACACTCCTGCAACAGCTGGGCCTCTGCTGTGAGACCTGGGTGGAGTCCTGGTGGATAAGTCCTGCCCGCGCGCACGCATTCCAAACAGCTTCTTAGTATTAACTGGCATTCTAGAAGCCACGGAAATTTGAGGAAAGCCTCTAACATGAAAGAAACCAGTACAAATTCAGAAAGGAATAAAATTCAGAGACAATGCAGAAAGTTGAAGAAAAATTTTAAAATAACTATTTAATATCCTTGAAGCACTCATAGAAGATACTGATTTCATTTAAAAAATACAATAAACAAAGATACAGACAGTAATTAAGAATTCCTGGAAATTAAATATAGAGTAGAGAAAATTTTAAAATATCAGGAGGACTAAAAGATAAATGAAAGAATATCTCCTGCCAGGTGTGGTGGCTCACACCTGTAATTCTAGCACTTTGGGAGGCCAAGGTAGGAGCATTGCTTGATGCCAGGAGTTCGAGACCAGCCTGGGCAAAAGCAAGACCCTTTCTCTACAAAAAATTTAAAAAATTACCTGGGCATGGTGGTGCACTCCTGTATTCCCAGCTACTTGAGAGGCTGAGGCTGGAGGATCACGTGAGCCCAGGAGTTTGAGGTTGCAGTGAGCTATGATGACACCCCTGCATCCTAGCCCAGGTAACAGAGCAAGACAATGTCTAAAAAAATAAATAAATAAAATAAAAATAAAAATAAAGGAATATTTCCCAGAAAGTAGAACTGAAGATGAAGAGAGAAAAATCAGAGAAAAAAAAAATCTGTGAAGTTGCATAATTCAAAAATCCCACATCCAAATGACAAGTAAAACAGAAAAAGAGAACAAGGAAAATAGAGAAGAGATTTGGCTAAGAAAAAAAAAATTCCTATAATTGAAATTATGAACCCAGCAAAGTAGGAAAGGACCCACCCAAAGCATGTCAATGTGAATTTTAAAAACACCAAGAATAGATAAATAAGTAAGATCCAAAAAGTTTTCAGGGAGAAAAGGCTGATTGCATTTAAAGAATAAAGAATCCGAATGACATGTACTTCTTATGAAAGACACTGGAAACCAGGAAACAATGGAGCAAAACCTTCAGAACTGTGAGAAAAAATTAGCATCCCTATCCAGCTAACCTATCTATGGTATAAGGTGATAGAAACAGATTTTTAGATATTCAAAGTCTCAAAAGTGTTACTTACCAATTTCCATGCACTATTTCTCAGTAAGCTACTGAGTGATGTTATGCAGAAGAATAAGAGGATAAAGAAGACAAAGAAATAGTAAAAGAAAAACAAGGGAGGGATATAACTCAGAAGTGACACACAGGGGTGTCTCGGGACACCATCTCAGCCATAGGATGTATCAACCCATCCAGACTAGAAGAGGAGGACAGGAAGGTAAAGAGCTATGTCTCCAGTGGAAAGCAAACTGGAATTGATAAATTACCAGCTATGTTTTACCATGTGGAAAATGGTATCAAAAATAGTAGCATAGGTTTTATAGTTCTTGTGAAAAGTTTGAGAAGAATTTGTGATGGAAACATTAAAAAAAATAGCAAATAAAAATGAAGTAAATGTCAACTCCAAGGAAAACATACAGTTTCATGTAAAAGAAGAAAAAAATCCTAGAACAAGATTTTGCTCAGCAGTGAATAATATACCTTCATAGGCATAAAAATGTAACATTATGTATTTTATTAAAAATTATTATATAACTATATTGGGAGGATGGAGGAAGGAAGACATTGAGGGGTGGGTTGGTCTCATTAGACACCAAATGTTCATCTTTCGTACCAGGTACTCAACAGACAGTGTCTAAAACTGGAAAAAAATCAAAGTGACAGTAATAGTTAAAATTGTATAGGTGATTATCAGAAGAAATAGCTAAAAGAAGTAAAGAGGTTGCTTCTGAGAAACCCAACTCAGAGACTGGGGCAAAGGAAGTGCTATTTTTATTAGAAGATGTTGTAATTTAAAAAAAAAAAAACACCTCCATGCATGCTTTACTTTGATAAAATTATAATTTAAAAATTGCAATTGCAATTGCCCATTGTGAGAATGTCAGTCAGAGTGGAAGGCTACAGAATAATATTTTTGGAGCAAAGGGAAGCTGTTTTCTGTTTTTCAAATCTGCTGTGCATAGAGCTAGCCCTGTTAGTTTCTAGGGACGCAGAACAGCGGGATTACCAAGTTTCAGACCTTCTTATAACATTGTTTTCTTTAAAGAAAGCAAAGGGAGAAAAACTATATTACAATTCTTTTTAACTCTATTTTCTTTTTGTGGTCTTTTTAAATAGGGCTTTTTTTTTTCTGCCAACATAGTCACCCAGCACTTTAATGCCAGCATAGTTTGCTGCCCTAGACAGCAGACAACCAGCCTATATAATAAGATTGGCCCTGACATTATGAAATTGACATATCTAAATGTCACCATAGACAGGAAAATGCAGAATCAGGTTTTAGTAGAGTCAGCCCTTAGACTGTCCAAGAAACAATTTAGCACTCGGAAAAGCTCCCAGAATGGCATTCCTGAGGCTGAAGTCCTATGCCAAGGTCCACGATGCTCCAATAGTAAAATGCTTTGTACATGGACTTGGTTGAGTGGTGAATTTTATGGGATCCAGAGAGACTTCTCAAGGAACTCCAGGGCTGGCTTAAAAGACCTCACACCCTCACATCAGGGTGTGAGTGATGAAATAAAAACATGTCTCTGAAGGTCTCCAAGAACCTTGGAGGAAAATTAATTCTGACTTGTTTGACTTGCTGGTTCAGACATCTGTGAATTTCAACCATATTAGGCACCTTAACTACACAGAGACAATGGACATGACTACAGCAGTTTTATACAGGTAAGAGAGGTGAAGAAAAATTATATAAACTTTCACTTATAAAAAGTCTAAGTGGATTATTTTTTTAAAAAACTATTGATCTATGCTTTTGACATTCATTATGATTCCTCACGTAGATGGCCTTTTTCTTTTATATTATTTTGTCCAGTTTGTTTCTGAATTTCAGCTTTCTTCTTTTTGGTCTTCTGAAAATTAATTGTTTTATTCCATTTTTTCTCCCCTACTCTGATTGGAAAGATACATATTTACTTTCTAGTCTTCAAGTAGTTAGTTGTCCTTAAAAGTTTAACATGCTGACATTTAGAACTCCCACACTAATATCTTTATCTGCTCCTTGAATAATGTAAGGGCTTAAGATGCTTTAACCCAATCACTTACCTCAAAGCTTGCATACCTGCATCATCTAGCCTTTTAAATCTGATTTCATGTAAGAGTCATCCACATTGTTGTGCTCCAGATTATTTTTCACTGGCGTATAGTATTTCACTGCATGAATATTTCATAATATATATATCTAGTCTCCTGACAATTAGCATTTGATTTGGGGAAGCTGCAGAGGAATGCCATTCAGATCTCCCTTCAAGATGGAATTTGCTATAAGGAGTGAACTTAGCTGACATCCTCCAGTGGATGCAAGATTGTTAGGTAGGAATGAGGGTATGTGGGTAGCACAGACCAATGAGGATAAAGAGTAGAAACTACAACAATGGGAAATGGCAGTTTAGGAACATTCCTTCCACTGGGGCATGCACAGAGGAATGGAAAAACTGTCTGCAGGTAACCTTTCCCCATTAGCGTAGTAAAAATCACACCCACTATCGCCATGACAGCTCCGGAGCCAGCCATACAAGGACAGAAAATGGGAAGTTGCATGACTCTGGGAGATTTCCACCCACTTCCCCTGCAAAGACACCCCTAGCTTAACATATTATTAGGGATTAATATAAAGGACAGACCTTAACCCTGGGGTGACACTGTTCCTTATTGGAACAGTCTGCTCTCTGCTGACTTTGAGAGTGTACTATTCTTTTTTTTTTTTATTTCAACTTATTATGGGGGTACAAAAGTTCAGGTTATGTATATTGCCCATGCAATATACATGCAATATACATGCACAAGTCAGAGCTTGAAGCTTGTCAATTCCCCAGACTAGTGCAACCCCTGTGGAAAGCAATATGGAGATACCTTAAACTGATTCAAGTAGACCTACCATTTGATCCAGCAATCCCATTATTGGGCATCTACACAAAAGAACAAAAGTCATTCTATAAAAAAAAAGAGAGTGTACTATACTTTCTACACTCTGTCTTTAAACTCAGGGTCTTCTCCACTCACAGGGACAGACCCGTTCCTCTCTATCCAGAACATACTTTTGCTTTGCAACAAAGGCTGCTTGTGTGGAAGTGCTTTGCATCTGTCTTCACTCTGTCACACCAGCCCTGCTTGTGATTCTTCCAAGCAAGGAACAAAGAACCAGGACATCAGTCCCAAAATCAACCCTGACAAGATCTAATATACTATTCTCAGAGGTCAGGGTCTTCTGAGGCTGCAGCCAAGCAACGCCTAAGCACCACAGGGTTACTCGAGTCAAGCTATTTCTATCCAAAGCAGGTCTCTTTTGGGGCTTCTGATCAGCCTGGTGGAGACTTTCTGACAGCTGCACTGCAGTCTCAGGATCCTCTTACCCAATATTTCCTTCTTGTCTTCTCCCGCAGGTGCCAGACCTGCAGTATAGTCGGAAGTCTCTCTCTGTCTACTTCCATGAGCCCTTCATACTTCATAAACATTTCCCCTACCAATCCCTTGCATTCCTAATTCTATCTTAGTGTCTGCTTCCCAGAGGGCCCAGATGAAAACAGAATTACCTTAAATTTTTTGCTGTTACAACACTGATGCTTCTTACAAACATTCTGGTAGGTAAGACAAGAGTGAAATTGCTAAGTTGTACTGTGAGTTCAACTTTTTGAAATAGCAAATTATCTTCCTAAGTGGTTTACCAATTTGCACTCCCACCAGCAACGTATAAGGGATTCCTCTAGAATAATAGAACACTTGGTGCTGTCAGACTTGTTAATATTTGTCAATTAATTAGTGTAAAATCTTATCTCATTATGGTCTTGACTTGCATTTTTCTTATCACTAATGAGCCTGAGCATTTCTTTTTATGTTTATTGACCATATGTGTTTACTTTTCTGTGAAATATCTATTTTTGTCCATATGTACACATAAAATAATATGCATATATAACATAAACATACAAATATATTTTTATGTATACATATAAATTTTCTTTGGTCATATATATTGCAAATAACTTCTCCCAGTTTGTAGCTAATTATTTCATTTTCTTTAAGATGTCTTTCAAGAGAAAATTAAGTTGTTGATTTTAATGTGATTGAATTTACAATCTTTTTAAATATTATTAGCACTTAGTTTAACTTACTTTTTCATGCCACAAGATATGTGTTCATCTATATCTTGAAAATACATTCATATTTTCTTCAAATATATATTTTTTAAGGTTTTTTAAAAATCAGATCTATCTAGATTTGTTTTTGACATGGTATGGGCAAGAATTCATTTCTTTTTGGTCTTTTTTTTTGAAACAAAATAAATGATTTCTTGACTAAAGCACTGATGGGATGCATTGCCTAACTGAGTCAGGAAGTCCCCAAACAAACTTTTAAATTGCCCTGATCAAAACAGGATGCAGGCAGGGCAAGCTCCAACCTGTTAGAACCAAGATGGTGGAGGAACACCACCCCTTCCCTGAATGTTCCTCCCTGTGCTTAGCCCATTGCTTAATTACAAAGGCAACAGGAACTAGGGGGCCAGTTCTCCTCTGCAGGGAGGGCCAGCCTCTACTCTGTGCAGTAGGACTTTCCAACTTTCTATAGTTTCTGAATTAATCTCACTTGCACTTTCTTTGGAGGCTCTCTCCTGAATTCTTTCTTGTGTGAAGCCAAGGACACACTTGGACTTCAAGTGGCTCCCAGCATGGGGAGTCACTTTCCTGCGTCACATCCTCTGGGTGGGTACAGAGCACAAGAAGACTAGAGGGAGGGATGCACTAACTCCATTATTAGCTGTTCAATATCTTCTGGTGCGTCTCATCAGATTCTTTGCCCTGTAGGACCAAACCCTCTGGGATTAGATCAACGATACCTATTACCAAGCATTGATAGGTCATCGATGCCGACTTGTAAGCCTCAGATGGAGACTCCATGGAGAATGTCACTAAGCAATGTCACTTGTGTGTTGTGAGGGTAGAAGAGGAGTCTAACTATAATTCATTCAATAAATATTTACCAAGTTCTAGGCAAAATGCTACACACTGGAGCAACAAATTTCAGTAAGACTCAGTCCCTACATGTGGGAACCCAAAGCGAGGAGGAGTGACTTTCTGGTCACAGGACAGAAAGTGAAAGGAATGGAAGAGAAGTACAATGACAAGTGAAAGTGAAAGGGGTTACCCTTCCCCATCTGCACCCTGCCCCCACCACACACACATACACATACACACACACACACACACACACACACACACACACACACACACACACACAGCTTCAGAAAGAGTTCCTCATGCCTTTCCCGAAACGGTTTGCTCAGTGGGACAGTAAGTTAGATACACAACAAGAACTAAACTGTAGAACAGGAAGTATTATCATGGCCCAGTTGATCCAGGGACACAAGACCACAAAGCAGAAAGCCATGAAGCTAGGATCCAGCCCGGGCAGAACAAAAATGGAATTTCTGGTGTCCTATAATTCTCTGAGCAGGAAATTGAATTCCCAGGGAAACTGCAGTTGGCTGAAGTTGGATGTGAATTCATTGCCAAGGAATGTGGACCAAATTTGGTGGATACTAGAGAGTGGCAAGTTGGGGTTAACAGGTTTTAAACATCCTTGAGAGAGGAGTGTGTGTGCTAATTTGAGGTGAAAGGTTGAAGAGATGAAGGCTAAACACCCTCTTCCCATAAACTCTTCAAAGTCCCCACCCAGAGCTGCTGACTCTGACCCCAGGACGACAGCACCGAGATGACTGTCCCAAACTCCTGAGGGGGTTCTCGCCTGGCTTCCTGGGAGGAGCCCCTTGGAGGTCACCCGAAGTTCCTGCTTCCTCTTTAAAGACGCCTGCTCCAGGGCAGGCCCAGTGGCTCACGCCTGTAATCCCAGCTCTGGAGGCCGAGGCGGGCGGATTGTTTGAGCTCAGGAGTTCGAGACCAGCCTGAGCAAGAGCGAGACCCCATCTCTACTAAAAATAGAAAGAAATTATATGGACAGCTAAAAATATATATAGAAAAAATTAGGCAGGCATGGTGGCGCATGCCTGTAGTCCCAGCTACTCAGGAGGCTGAGGCAGTAGGATCGCTTGAGCCCAGGAGTCTGAGGTTGCTGTGAGCTAGGCTGACGCCACGGCACTCACTCTAGCCCAGGCAACAGAGCGAGACTCTGTCTCAAAAAAAAAAAAAAAAAAAAATGCCTGCTCCAGCTCTATACCCTCTTGTCCCTGGTCCCCAAACCTGGCAAGAGAAGAGACTGCTTTCCCAGCTTGCCCCTTCTTCACTGGTCTCAAAATAAGCTCATGGGCCAAATTTACCCTTGAAGGATTTCCCAGTGTGTCTATAAGGAAGAGAGGATTAAAAAAAAAAACCAGTAAGATGGGGAAGTTATATGAATTCCAGGAATCTTACCATATCCTCATGATCAAGACCCCAACTCCCACTCTTAATATCTGGAAACTTCCAGAAAAATCTCCCAAGTGTCCAGGAATTAGTATTTCAAGCATCCTTTTCCCTCCAGTTCTAGAAGTAATGGAACATCACTTTCTGTTCCCACAGCCCTACTCTCTGAAACCCCAAGCCTAGCTCTGGCCTTGCCTACTTAGCCCACTTTCAGCTCTAATAGGGTCTAATAGGGTGTGTCTTTTCTTTCTCCTCCAACTCCTTTAGTTTTCTTCTCCTTCAGTTTCCATGACCCTTACTTAAAATTCTTTCTACAAAATGTAGCTTCTGTGGCAGAGGCAGGTCCCAGCCACACCTCATAGGTGACCCCAGGCCTGCCACCAAGTAATAGTGGCTTTACTTGATCTCGTGACCTACAAGTCTTCACCACATGAAATTTCAAATAAATATCAAGGTTTTCTCACTTGTTTTGCTCTGTTTTAAGATCATAAAACAAATCTGAATTCTGGGACCATCCTCTTACAAAAGTAAACTGCCGTCGCAGGGCAAAGGACCTTGGAAAGCCTACAAACGTCTCTGGAGAAAATGAATGTGGCAACTTAAAATGATGATATTATTTCTGCTTTGAGTCAGCATACTACCGATAAACCCTTAAAAGCATGTTTATTGCCTCGCTGGATAATGCTCTTACAGCGTCCCAATGTACAGTACCCAAGAGAATAGGATTAGCTGTGGCTAAACATGCCGAGAATTCATCATTTGCAGGAGAAAGAGTTTTCTTTGAGTTACAGCACTGGAAACAGAGCCAAGTTACTCTCAATGGCCAGCAATTTAAGTGAGATAATGTGTTTCTGAGCCATTGAGTGAAGCCAGGAACCAATGTCAGACCAAAGTGCCTTAAAGTAGAGAAGAAAAAGTCTAAATTATTCAGTATGGGTCATATCTTTCATTTCCTGGGTTTGGATAACCCCCCTGGAACCTCACCAGGATGCTCTGTGCCCTAGATTAGAACTTGTTAAACTATATCCAAAAAGGCATAGTTACCAACATATCTGCCTGATAAATTATTCCCGCTTATAAACATGGTGGTCATGTATCTTAGACTTTTCTGGGACAATCCCAGTTGAAATTTATTTTATTCTTTTCTATAAGGACAGCATGTTCAATGTTTAACCAAATGTGATTCCATGTTATTCAGAACATCGATTGCCGGACCCCATGTTCTGATTTGAAGTTTACAAAATAAGGTCACCGTGAGCTCCCACAAAATGTTGTAGTGATATTCCACTGTATTTGTGATACTCAGGAATCTGGGCTAATTTAGCTTCGATTCACAAAATCTGTAAAAAGCACTTGAAAGGCGATGTTATTTATCCTTCTCGTTCAGGTGGGAAGTCAGTCATCCCTGAATCATCCCAGACTAATGAGAATTTATCCTGCTTTCTAAAGATGTTCAGAAAAGCAAATCAACAAACCTCCTTCCGTTACACCCTTCCTTTCTGAATTCACAGTCACGTTCTGGAAGAGAAAAAAAGCAAAGTTCTAAACCTAGTGGTCCCATACCTGTAGTGAAGGCCGTTTGTCCCATAACTAACTGGTGATGGGGCCTTCGTGTCCGAATTCTGTTTGATTTTTTCTTTCCTAAACCATTCCCAAAGGCAGCAAAAATGACTGTATCTCAAACTAACACATTCATTACAATATAAAAGACTTTGCATGTGCCCGTGTGCTGTAATTTCTCTCGCCTGCCGATTCCTCTCCTCTCCTGGCTGCCGTACAGCCCGTGGGCCCTCTGGAAGCTCCAAACCCAGTAAATGAGCTCCCTGCTGGTGCAAACTTAGTCACTGAACTGACTCCACCACCTTCCCTAACGGAAAGCTGCCCGGCTCTGCAGGAAGCTGCTCCCAAAGCCTCAGCCCTGGAGGTTGTGCGTCTCCACCGATGTCGCTGCAGGGTAGGGAGGCAGAGGTGGGGTTATTTCTCTGCCTCTGTGTAAAAATGCCCTCCTTTCAATGCTCGTGACATCTTCCTCTCCCTTGGGCACCTTCTTCTCCCTCTTGTCTAGCACTTTAGGTCTCTGAGGTCCTGACAATGACTTTCATTCCTGAATCGTGTCTGCCTCACCGTCCAGCGCTGTCCCGAGTCCTGCATGTTGTTCATGGCTAACGCACGTGGCCCGTCCGACACATGGTCTCCAATGACTTTCACCTTCCAGCCATGTATTACCATGGATCTTGGGGTCACATGTGTGCCTCTGAAGGCCTCAATTCCAATTTTCTCCTCTCTGACCTAACTTACTCTTCTAGGTCTTTCCTAACCCCCAGTTATTGGTTATCTGATGTACTCACTCATGAACTTGCTCATTGCCTTCACCCAGGACTTTTGCAGGGACTGTTGGGGGCACCCCGACCCTGCACGTGCTACAACACCTGCTTCGATCCCACACCTAGACCAATAAGCTTCTGGAAATGTAGTGTGGAGCCATTTCAAAGCCGTGGTCTCCAACCTCAGCTGTGCCCTGTTCTTAGCACGAGGAAATCCTACCCCACGCTCATGCCCTGGTCATTTAAGACCAGCTCTCCTCTCCCTCCACATCTTCCAGGCACTCTGCTCATCTTCCTTTCCCTGCATTTCAGCAGACACACCGGTCTCTTGCTACTTGGAGAAAATTGAATTGAACTGATAGGACTTTCCTCAAATTCTCTCCTCCCTGTATAAATTATAGCTTCTCCCACACCCATCCTTGCCTCGTTTGCTCTAACTCCAAGCAGTGAGCTACAGCCCGTGGCCAACCTCCCCACCTGTGCTCCTGACCTTGTTCTTGCTGTCCCTGCAGGGCCCTCAGCCACCAGCCCTCTTCAGCTACTCTGTGTTCCCTACAGGACAACATTTACACTTCCTATCAATCCCACCTCTTTTCACTCTTATCCATCCACTCCCTCTGCTCTACAGCTGCATGGACCAATACAATGTTCACTAGATACATATGACTTTTTAATTTAAATTTATTTAACTTAAATAAAATTGGCCAGGCATACTGGCTCATGCCTGTAATCCTAACACTTTGGGAGGCTGAGAAGGGAGGATCCCTTGAGGCCAGGAATTCAAGACCAGCCTGGGCAACATAGTGAGACCCTGTCTCCACAAAAAATAATTTTAAAAAATTAGCCAGGCGTGGTAGCATGTGCCTGTAGTCCCAGCTGCTCAGGAGGATGAGGCAGGAGGATTGCTTGAGCCCAGAAGTTGGAGGTTGCAGTGAGCTATGATGATGCCACTGCACTCTAGTCTGGGCAACAGAGACCCTGTCTCAAAAAAATAAATAAAAATAAAGTTAAATAAAATTAAATTCAGTTACTCAGTTGCACTAGCCATTTTTAAAGTGCCCTACAGCAACATGTGGCAAGTGTCTACTGTACTGGATGGATGCACAGACATAAAACATTTCTATCATTCAAGAAAGTTCTCTTGGACAACAGAGCTCACCTTAGTGAATGCATCGCCCTGAAAGGGCCAAAGTTTCTTGTGTCTCTGAGTCATTGCACAGTGGGATGTAGGGACTATTGATACGTCTGTCACAACATTCACTCTGGCCTGCTACACATATTATTGTATGGAAATCCACTTCCAGAAGCAACCTTCGGTATGATTGCAAACAAACATTAAAGTCTTTATTTATCTTCACATGGTAATTCATGTGCCGTTAAGGTACCCATGTATTTCTCTGTCCAGATAAAAGTAAAGACTAGGCAGATGCACTGATGGGGACACAGAGCATTATACCTTCAAGGAACACCTTCGATCCCATCCTCCCAGTCTCCCCGATCTCCATATAATCAAAACACATACTGCCATTGTACATAGAGCCGTCATCCTACCTTCAAGCTTATTACAGATTCTCCTTAGAATACATTTTTCCAATTTTTTAAAGAGAACCTATAATAAACTTCCTAATTACCTTTGTTGAAACTTTTTTAGTGCATCCAGATGACTAAATTGTCACGCAGCAGAAAGAATACTTGTTCACCCAAACACAACACTGTTTTAGGAAAAGTTCAGGAGAAGCTGCAGTGAGAAAGAGGAAAACGTTGAACTTTTTTTTTTCAACTGCACATATTCCCCCAAATGAAGCCTTTACAGTGTGGCTCCATTATTTCATTTAAAGTGAATTCTTAGAAGATCAGGAATAGCAACACTTAAATATAAATATAAAGCACATTCCAAGCCCAAATATCAAGTTGGCGATAATTCTTGATCATTAGGGACACATTTCATAAACCTCGGGACTGGAATGAGAGGTGGGAGAGTCCAGGTGGGCCACTGCCAGGGGCTGGCTGTGGACGGACAGTTTGCTTCCTGGGCTTCCGTCTCGCCATGCATGAAACAACAGAACCAGAGAAGATTCTCTCCCAGCTCCCTTTGCACTCTCAAAGCAAGGATGTTGCTGGGTTGCAGGTCGAGGAAGGGCGTTCCTTAATACAATCAATATTTTCTCAATCTTATGTAAAGAGCAAAGGGAATCCAACTTCAAGTTCCTCTTCCCTAAAAGAGGCCACCACTTAATTCTTTGTGCGTAGGAGTTTTTGGCATCTCCATCACTTAAAATTGGAGAAATAAATATGAGTGCAGTGCTCTACAAGAGCAGGTTGTGCAGATGGGAAGTGGAGGGGTGTAGGAGGATGGCAGGAGAAGAGAATGCAGAGGTCATAATGCTAGTGTGACCTCATTAGAGCAGTGGGCGTGGCCCACTGTCTGCAGGTAAGAGGCATTTCCCTTCGACAGGACACAGCACTTCCCTTCATGCCCCTCGGCTTCCCATCTGTGCAGACCGCATTCGGGCACATTTCCAGCATGACACACTCTTTTAAAAGATCACAAATATGCAAACATTATTTGTAAATGTGATTTTAACATTTAGTTGTTTCAAAGCCTCTTCTGAGGGTATTGGCCCCATATTCAAGAGCTCAGATACACTCACAAGTTGCATCTTGGATGTTGGAGGTGAGAGGGGAGGACATGCAATGCTGCTTTGGTTTATTATTTTTCAGTATTATCGTGATAAATGAATGGAGAAAAGGACACAGTCCAAGGTGGAGGAAAGAGTATTTTTCTTCTGCAATATGAAACTTTTAATTATTTTAAATGTGTAACTTAGTCAACTTGGAAGCAGTCCACCTCAAAGTAAAATAAAAAGAAATGAAAATTGATGGTGCAATGGTCCAGTGACTAAAGAAAAATTTAAAGTTATTACAAATAGAGTGTAAAACCTCTCTAAGCAATTGCAACTTCTAGGATTGGGGTGAGTGTGTGTGTCCTCATGTGTTCAGTTAAAATATCATTGTGCAGATTATTATTTTCTTGGAAGACAAAAATAAAGGTTATTTTTAGTGCACCTTATAGCCAGATGCAGTCTTTAAAAAGCTTTCTATGCCACATATTTATTTAAGGAATGATTATATACAAACTGCGCCCACCAACGCCACACACTTTAATCACCTCCTCTCCAAACAAAAATAAACAAAGAAGGCTGCTTTGCTTTGAAATGCTTCTGAATTAACACCCTAAAGCAGGTCTAGCTTTCCTAATTGGGGAACCCATTACATTTAGGTGGCCTCGATTTTCTCCTTGCATCTGTGAAGGGTCCAAGATCCAAGGAAGAAACGGTGACATTTCTAATTTTTGAAATTATCACACGTACATAGACATTAAAAAAAAAGCAAAACACATACACTACTAAGTACCCATACATACTGCATTGATTTAGATAAATTATGCTGTATGCCAAGGGTGGAGGACTACACCACTGTTCAAAGGAATGAGATGATCTGATAGGGGTAAATGAACGAATATATTATTAAATAAAAGATGTATGACTGCACACTTAGTAAAAATACTAATAAATTACCATGTTCTAGTCCATATACATGTGTGTGTGTACATAAATATGATGCAAAACAGATGCTAATGGTGATCATGGCAGGGTAGCGTGAGAATTAGGGAGAAGCTCATTTCCTATGTAGTTTTATGATATAACTTATTTCTATGTATTATTTCTATAGCCAGGATAAATATTAAATGTTTTTATTTTGTTTTGTTTTGTTTTGTTTTGTTTTGTTTTGTTTTGCTCTGTTTCCCTGGTTAGAGTGCAGTGGCATCAGCCTAGCTCACAGCAACCTCAAACTCCTGGGCTCAAGCGATCCTTCTGCCTCAGCCTCCCAAGTAACTGCTACTACAGGCATGCGCCACCATGCCCGGCTAATTTTTTCTATATATATTTTTAGTTGGCCAGATCATTTCTTTCTATTTTTAGTAGAGATGGGGTCTTGCTCTTGCTCAGGCTGGTCTCGATCTCCTGACCTCGAGCAATCCACCTGCCTCGGTCTCCCAGAGTGCTAGGATTACAGGCGTGAGCCACCACGCCCGGCCAATATTAAATGTTTTTAAAGAAACGTCCTTGGAGACTTTTTGAGACAAACACAGCAACCTGACCCCATAGGTCTCACCTGCTTTCCCACAGAGGTGAGGCGACTCTGCAGGAGGACGAACTCCAGGCTGTGCCATGAGCCAGGGCAGGATGCCAGCATACGCAAGGACTGAGACATTCTCTGGCAGATGGAAGCATCGGTCCCTAAGATAACAATAACACGAATAAAAGCAGATTATTTACACCGTGCTCACCCTACTGCCTGAATTAGAAAGGAGGAGCCAGAGCAGCCAGGGAGTTAGGAGAAGGAAAAGAATTAAGGACCTCAGGGAAGTATTATGGACCATCCATGACAGAGGCACTTAAATACGTTTACACCTGGTGTGGCCACCCCTCTGCACTCCAGCTGACTGTCAGATCTGTGCGTGGGCCTTCTACAGATGGAGCTCATTAAGTCTGCCCATGACCTGCTTGTACTTAGTCTATTATATGTAACTCATAGAAAAATAATCTTACTCTGGGTATGGATTTGCCTTTTGTATCCAAGTGCTTTTGCAACCATCACCACCCATGTACCTATACTGAATGTTGTTTCTCTGCAATAGTATTTTATATTATACTCCTTCTGGCCAAGGAACTCATTTTATATTACAAATAAATGAGGCAATGTACTTGTTCTTATAAGATTTAGGGATCTTACTATGTATTCCAAACACCTTATAACTTGGTGGATGGTCCATTGAAAACTCACTTATGCATCAGCTGAAAGATAATACCCAGTGATATTGGGGACAGTTCTACACTATGGTGCCAACTCCCTGCAGATCAAATAGGAGGGTCTGGGAATCAAAGGGCTGAAGTGGGAGCGGCGCTATTCACTACTATACCTAATTATTCACTTGAAAAAATTTTGCTTCCCCTTCCCATGAATTTGAACTCTGCTGGCTTAAATGTCTTATTTCCAAATGGAGGGCTCCTTCCACCTAAGACACAATGATGATTTCACTAAACTAGAAGAAGCCACCTGGACACGTGGGGGTTCTCATGCTACCGAACTAGGAGATGAAGAAGAGATTTACTACTCCAGGTTGAGTAACGGACCTTGATGATCAGGAAAAAGTAGAGTTATGGTACGCACAAATCCTGAGATCACATCAGTAACAGTTGAGAATGAAGCCAAAGTCCCAGTGGAATACCCTGTCTTCCACACTTCCCACACTTAATAATTATTTTACTGACATTTCTATATTAAATCCTTTCACGTTTGGAAAATCTAGAGTACTTTCTATTTCCTGAATTAAAGCCTAGTTGATACATAACCCTAGAGAAACACTTGTATATGTGCAAAAAAAGGCAGGTAAAAAATGCCCACTCTAACATCATTGGTTAATAGCTCCAAAACAACAATTACTTACATTTCTAACAAGAGGGGAATGGTTGAATAGATTATGGTACATTTATACTATGGGATGCAGCAGTTTAGAAGAATGAAGTAAATCTATACATACCAACACACACACACACACAAAACACCAAGACATATCAAAAGGAAGTTACATAATAATTTGTGCCACATTAAACTATTTATTCTAAATATTGCATATACATGTTTTGGGTACATATGCCATGCAACACCATATACTTGCAAAGATATATACCAAATTCATAACAACAATAGCTTCTTTGGAAGCAGGGGCATTGTAGGTGGTGATAAATGAAGACTTTAGTTTTATGTATGATTGACCTTTTACAATCAGAATATACCCTTGTATTACTTGATAATCAAAAAGAAATAAATATTTAAAATAGTAATAATTTATTATAGCTTTGAAAAATGAAGCAATTATAAACATTTTTAAAATAAACGTGTACAATAATAAACTAACCTGGAACTACTTAAAAATCTAGAAAAGGATTAGATAAAGAGGGATATAAAACTTGCTAACTTTTTCATCTTCTTTGGGAAGGAGAGGGAGACAGAGTGGAGAGAGTACGTAGATTGTTTTTTTTTTTGAGAATGACAGAGAAATTTAAGTTCAAATATATTCTTAATGTAAATATAACCAGTAATAGAATAGAAATTGGATATGTAACTTTAAAACTCCCCCAAAAATATCAAAGGAAACTTCATCAATACAACAAAAAAACAGCAAGAGAGGAGAAGAAGCTGGAATACACAGTAAAGAGATGATTTGCCAGGAAAATGTAGAATAACAAAATTGACTCAAAAGCACAGCAAATTTGCATGGCATAATAACCAGGAAAGAAATTAAAAACTTAAAAATAATGAGAATAAGGACAAGAAAAGAATGGCAATAGACCCACATAGTTTACAGACAAGGTCTCTCTATTCATTGAAATTTTAACCAAGTCTTGTGATATCTGTGCAGTTATAGAAGACAGAAAAATTGGAATGTTCCCTGGTTAATTTTATGAGGTTAACATTATCTTAAAATTAAAAATGAATAAGAACAATAGAATAGACATGGACAAATAAAAGCCTATACTGTCTATAAATACAGTTATAAAAATTTTATATAAAACATCACATTAAATCCAATGTTGTACAAACTCCAAAGCTGAATTATTTCCAAGAATTCATGAACGGGTCAACTTTAGGAAATCTATTTATGTTATTAATCACTCAAATGTGTTAAGGGAGAAAAATCATAGGAATATATTGATAACTGCCACAAAGGTATTTGATAAAATTCATTATTCAATTCATAGGGAAAAAAAATCTCAGCAAACTAGGAAATAAAAGAATGTTCTTTCACTGTAATAAAGAATATCTATTAAAAATAATCTATTAAAAATTAAAAAGAAAATCTAATAAAAATTATAAAAGTATCTACTGTAATAAATATCTATTAATAATGAAGAATATCTAATAAAAATATCTATTAAAAATAAGAATATCTATTATCTATCTAGTAAAAAATATGTAACAGTAAACCATTATTAGCACTCCCACTGAAGCCCAGATTAAGACAAGAATCAGCTTTTAAAACTATATACTACATTTTTTTCTGGAATTGTTAGAAATAAGAAAAGAAATAAAGTACAAACTCAAAATGAAGAGACACAACTAAAATTATTTGCAGATATGTGATTCAGTACTAAAAATACCAGGGAAACAAAATATAATAGAATTTAATAACAGGTCAGAAGTCAGGTGAGTGCCAAAGATACAAAATAAATGTATAGACTTCATAGATTTTTTATGTGACAGCAAAAAGGAAAAGAACTGAAATGAAGAAAGAGCCATTTGCAATAGTAAAAATATTATAAAATGCATAAGAGTGAAATGTTCAAAACATATGTGGAAGAAACAACACTTTCCTAGAGAGCACTTTTTAAGATCTTAAATAAATAGTGATATATTAGATGTTCCTGAATGGGAAAATTTAATCTTGAAAAAATTAAATTCTCTCTCAAATTAGTCTATAAATTAATTTTCAGCATATAATTGCTTTCTGCTTTAACAATAGTTTTTGAAGCAATTATATAGTTATAGAAAAGATGAAGTAAAATCAAAGATCTGGTTTTTTTTCTGAATTATCTGGGAGTAAATTGCTTTCCTCTTTCCCCATTATCTAAAACTTTAGCCTGTGTTTCTACAAACAAGAATGTTCTACACACCAGCAATACAAGCATAACCATCAAGAAATTAACATCGACCTATCACTACCATCTAATCGTCAAAGCCCACATTCAAGTCTCATCAATTGTCTCAGTAATAATTTATAATAAAAAACTCCCAGTTCAGAATCATGCATGGCCTTTTGTTATAATGTCTCTAGTCTCCTTCAGTCTTTAACACTTCCTTAGCTTTCCCATGACTTTCGTGACCTTGATACTTTTGAAGACTACTGGCCAGTTGTTTTGCAGAAGGTCCCTTACTGTGGGCTTGTCGGTTTCCTCACGACTGAATTCAGGTTATGCATCTTTGGCAGGATTATCAGAGACCCAATGCCATGTTCTTCTGATTTCCGTACTAGGGGTGACCCAGTCTTGTGAATATTCCCCATGCCCTACCCAGGCTATGACACACAACGTCAAGAAACACCTCTACGTGGGTTCCCACTACACCCTCTTTGGGTTCTGACACCTACCCCAGACTTCAGCTGCTCTGGCTTTGACATCCCCCTGGCAGGAGTTCATAAGTTTAATGCAATCCCAACCATAACTCCAAACAAAATAATTTTGGAACGTCAAACAATAATGCTAACATTCTATTTGAAGAACTACCTGAGATGAGCCAAGACTTGTTTGAAAAAAAGAAGATTGAAAAGATTCACTTTGTCATATATTGCACCATATTGTAAAACCACAAAAGTTAAAACAGTTTGCATCTGACTCAGGGATTGACAAATCCATGAAAAAAAATAGAAATTAAAGAAGCAGATTGAAGAATATCATGGTATTTATAGCTGGCATAGAAATAAGTTAGTCAAACAACGGTGATTTGGAGAAAAGTATTAATTAGCATTCTGTATTATGGTTTACACAAAAGTTTACATGTAAAGAAATAAAATCATGAAGTAATACTGATTCATAATATTAAAATTCTGGGCTGTAAAATACCTTATTGGACATAGCAAAAAGAAAAGGAAAAGATCAATAGAGTGTCTATAAATCAAAATATCCTATATAGTAACAAGACAAACAATGGTGCTCTAGTCCACCATTGTAATTATAATTTTCTTCATTTACCAGTGTAAAATGAAGGCTTTGGAAAGATGATTTTGAAAATCCCTTCAAGCTCTAAAATGATGATTCTCCATATTTTATGCAGATGACTGTACTAAAATTGTGTCTAAATCTCTGTTGTTTATTTCATATAATGTAAGTCCTTTAAAAGCAAGATTTCTATTTCACCTTCATATGCCTTTTACATAGTTATGCATGCTGTGGTCATTGTTGTGGGTTCAGTTGTGTCCTCCAAAAAGATATGTTGAAATCCTAACCCTGGGTACAGAAATGTTTTGGATTTTGGAATATTTGCATATATATAATGAGATATCTTGGGGATGGGACCTAAGTCAAAACAAAATTCATTTAAGTTTTATATATATATATATATACACATATATGTAATGTGCATAGCCTGAAGGTAATTTTATACCTTTCCTTAAATAATTTTGTGCATGAAACAAAGTTTGTGTACATTGAACCATCAGAAAGCAAAGGTGTCACTATCTCAGCCATATGGATAACCTGTGGTTGTTTGGCATCACCATCATTCCTGACTCTAAATTTATTAATATATGCTACTAATTAGCAATCATTTTCTTACATTTATTCGCAAATAAGTACCTAAGAGTAAAAAACATGCCATACCATTAATACAGTGAAAAAAACCATGTGTTCAGGGTACCTAAGTAACACAGTAGCATCATCAGAATACTTGTATCAGCTGTTAGACAACAGCAGCAACAAACAACAACAGGCTTTCTGTCTCCACCTATGATGCTGTGCTGTGATTAAAAGGTTATTGTACACCATATCTTATTTTTTTTTTTTTAGGTGAGAAAAAGCATCAGAATAAGTTGAGAGACCAGGAAGTGGGTCCTCCAGGGATGAAGGCTTTTTTACAGTGCTGAATGGCTTTTTTACAGTGGTTCTTCCAGGATCATCTGCTCATTAACAATGGCTTTTGTCTTAGCAGTTGCCCTTTGATTTGATAAACTGACATTACCCCTTGTTCTGTTATGAATGCCCACTGCTCTAGCCCTTCAATGAGCCCATCACACATTTTCACTGTGTCACTGATAAGCATTTTTTCTGCAGTGTTAATGTCATCTTCATCATCACTATTATCACCACCATCTCGATTCAAAACCATTGTGGCTATTTCACCACCATTCGATAAATGAGCAACTGGAGCATCTTTATCAATGGCAAAAATTTCTTTGATACCCACTTCTTCCTGTTTACTGATGGATATTTTTAGCATATGCAAGGATGTTGGACATCATTTTTTTCTCACTTGACATATGGAACCTTTCAAAGTCACCATCTTGTTCATCATCATCACTGAACATAATTACAGACCAGAGGTTGTGTCAGACATGCACAACTGTGTCTTTAGTCACTGTGTTCCAAGTGTTGGCAACAGCATATATGGCATCCTTCATGCTACATTCCTTATAAAAATCTTCCATGCATGTGCCCTTGCTCACTAATGCTAGCATGCCATTCAAGAAAGTGTTTTTATATTTACTCTTCATTGATCTAAGGATACCATGGTCACATGGCTGAATGAATGAAGTCACATTTGCAGGAAAGTATAAGGCATAAATGTTATTTTTGATGAGAATTGCAGCTGGAAGATGAGCAGAACAATTGTCAAGGAATGACAAAATCTTGTAGTCATCATCCAGTCTAGCTTCCCTGCAGTGAACAGGAGCCACTGGTGCAAAATGTTTGTGAAACCAGTCAGAAAAGATGTCCCTGGTGATCCATGCCTTATTGTCAGCATAATAATGGACTAGTAAGAAATTCATGACTTCACTCCTTGAAAACAGTGAGGATGCAAGCTTTTGCCTCTCACAGTAAGTTTATACTTATGCATGCCTGCTGCATTAGCACATCCCAGCACAGCTATTCTGTCCTTGGCATCCTGAATTTCTGCAGGGCTCTCTCATTGACTGTAGTCAGTATCTTTCTGGGGCAAAAATGCCAAAACAGTGAAGTGTCATCAGCATTATAGACTTGTTCTGGTATCAGATGTTCATCAGTGATGATTTTGACAAACTCATCAATGAATTTCTCTGTTGGTTTGTGATCAGCAGATGTTTTATCACCACAAACCTTAAAAAATGTAAAGCCGTGCCTTTTCTTCATATTTCTGCTGCCAGCCTGCTGAATATTCACAGTTCCCTTCAATTTTCAGTTTATCATGATAGATCTTTGCTTGTTTCATGATCTGCATACCATTAACTGGTTTATGTTCACTGCAAGGCTGATAGATGCACTCTTTCAGTACGTGATTGAGATCTTCATTGTTAGCTTTATGCATTGTTTTTCTGTTTTTCATTAACTTCTGTTCATCACTTTCAGCATAGAACTTCAGCAGTGTATTTTCTGTTTCTTCAGTTCACACATGGTCATCTTTTTTCCTTGGGGATGCTAAATAAAATGTTTGTTGTGCACCTTCATTTTGACTGCAACCCATCACGTAGAGGTCAGGTGTGTAGTCTTCTACCTGTGGTGTCATGTCGGTACTCAAAAAGTTTTAGATTTTGGATCATCTCAGATTTTAGATTTTCAGATTAGGATGCTCAACCTGTACTGTGCATGTGACCCTATTTGGAAACAGAAACTTTGCAGATAAGAGGAGTTTATAGTGAATTAGAGTTGGCTGTAAACCCAATGCCTACTATTCTATGGACTAAAAGATCTGAAGACACAGAGACACTCACAAGGAGAAGGTCAGATGAAGATGGAGGCAGAGATTGGAGTGATGAAGCTACTAGTCAAGGATTGGTGGGGGCCATCAGAAACTGAGGAAAGGCAAGGAAAGATTCTTCCCTAGTGCCTTCGGAGGCAATATAGCCCTGCTGATGCCTTAAATTCAGACTTCTAACCTCAAGAACTGTAAGACAATGAATTTCTCTTTTTTTGAGCCACAGTTTCTGGTACTGTGTTATAGCAGCCCTAGGAAACTAGTACAGTCACTTAAACACGGTGATTTTATTTCTATATGTAGCCATACAGAGCCCCATGAATTCGAGCACTTATGGTCACCCATTAATGTTTTGAATGATGAAACCCAACAATGTCCTATTCTCAAGTGTGTTCTCTACAATTCTCAATTGACTGTCTTCCTTTTAGTTAGGAATAAGGTTTGCCAGCCTTGTAGCAACACAATTTTCCAACTGTTTGACTCATCCTTTAGATAGCATCTTCCTCAGTACCGATAACCTTTGCTCAATCTCGAACCCAGTAAAAGTCAAGCCCAGACTAATGTCAGAGTGTCCTCTTTTCCTCAGGTTCAATTGTTCTCCTGGAAATGTGATCTTAAAGTCATGTTTTTCACTTTACCAGGTGGCAAATGCAACCTGTGGGATATGTTGTAACTGCCAAGGCTTGTTGCACTTGCACATACTCATGGGAACTATAACCTGCTTTAAAGAAAGCTGTAGTATTTTTAGATGTAATCAGTAAAACCAAGGAAGAATTGGTATTTGATTGTGTTCAAAAGATTATATATTCATATGCTTTTTATAAGTCTGAGATTGTATCATTAGATCTATCTTTTCTCTAATTCTCTTTCTATCTACTCTTATTTTAAACGCATTTCTATTTTATTATTCCTTTTTATTCCCTATTCCACTTGCCAGTACGTTTCTAAAAATATATTATATTTTACCACCATTTTTCACAAAAGAAAGAATAGTACTTTACTCCACAATGGATTAACTCCCAGACAAATGGATTATCTGCTAATTTTATGCCATCCTTACTGAACTAAAACTCTTATTATTAATTTTTATCAATTATATATTATGGTAAAGTAGGTAGCTACTAAAAAGGCATTTTAAATGAGTATTTAGATACAGAGATTTATTATAATGACTTAACCCCAGAAAAGAGAACAAGAAGTATCATACACAAATTGCAAAATGATAGTCCACAAGCTGAATGGAATTTACTGATGTGCTTTATGAGGCATGCAGAGTTTTTTAAAATAATTTTTTAGAGATGAGGTCTCACTACATATGGTGCCCAGGCTTCTGGGCTCAAGCATAAAACAGAATATGAAATAGTTTCAACATTTAAAAATTAAGAGATCTTACAAAAACAAATTCTTATTCCTATCTTTGGGGGGAAAATGAGAAAAGGTGTCCAGCTATTCTACACCCACATTCCTGCCTGGTAACAAGTGGCTAGAGCTGGATAAGGACAACACACTTTTAGAATGGGACATGTGCTCTCCCATTCACCACAGTCCTCACCATTCCCTAGTGTCTGACACAGCACACCTCATTCACTTATGTTATCTGTCTCGCTCCTACAGGCACTGGAGTTTGTGACTCTTAGTATAGTGGATTACATAATCATCTTATTCCCCTTTCTGTAAAGCATCTTCATATATCTTTGCTTAGTCCATTACAATGCTTCTAAAATATCAAGGAAAGGAAGAAAAAGACAAAGAGAAATAGAGACAGAAAGAAATTGAGAGACAAGTAGAGAGTACAGATTGTAGTCTGTTCTTAGAAATCATCTTAATGTATTGTCTGGTAGCACCCAACAGTGGAAGAGACAGAACAAACCAGAATTCTCCAGCCACCTCCCAACTGAGAGGTTTAGTAATTTGCCTCAGGTAACACAGCTAGCTGCATAGCACTGCACATGATTGAATTTATGGGCTTCTACTTTCTGCAGTGTGATGGATGAGATAAACAACCCTCCTGCTGAAAACAACCAAAATTATTCAATGACAGAATTACTGTAATAGTAAAAGCAACTAATATTCATGTGGCACTTATGATGTGCTAGGTACACAATTCTTAAAATCTATGGGATTCCTCCAAATCTATGGGTAAAGAAACTGAGACACAAAGCAGTGAAGTAATGCAGCACCATGGCTGCAATTATGGGTTTGAGTTGGCAATCAGACCGAAGAGACCCAAATAGCCTTTAATTGAAGACTACTTTTGCTTGGCTTTATAGAAGGATCTAAGGAAGCAGATGCAGCATCTTTCTCCCATTGAGTGACCCAGCTTTAACCCAACTACACAGCTTGTCCTTATTCACTTCCTTCCCTGCCCCAAAGAGAGAGAGACAGAGACAGAGAGAAGAAACAAATGTAATAAAATCCTGACAATTTGGACAAATGGGTGAGGGGAATGTGAGAGCATTTGTACTGCTTTTGCAACTTTCCTGTAAGCCTGAAATTATTCTCCTCCAAAATAGGGGGTGGGGTATGGATATAATCATTACATTAATATGAGAAAGAAAAAAGTGTTTAGTGTAATGAAACATTACTAGAATTTTGTAAAGACCATCACTGTATATTAGGAATAAATGGTTAAATTCAGCATAACAGAACCTC
Source organism: Lemur catta (assembly GCF_020740605.2). Classification (NCBI taxonomy): domain Eukaryota; kingdom Metazoa; phylum Chordata; class Mammalia; order Primates; family Lemuridae; genus Lemur; species Lemur catta. The sequence continues at coordinate 134,234,386 of NC_059128.1, read as the reverse complement.
AAAATAAATAAAGCAAAAATTACTAGAACTTTAAGTATAAATTGGCAAATCCACCACTGAGTGGCAGATTTTTAATATCTCTGAGTCATTTTCATAGATCTGACAAAGGAAAACTCAGAAAGGATAAAATATTAAAACAATACAGTAAACAATCTTGATCTAAGGAAAATAGAGTATTGCCTGTGCTAATTGGATAATATACATTAATTCCAAACACAGACAAAACATTAATTAATAAACACTGATCATAAACTGGGACATAAATTCTCAAAACATTTCAGAGAATAAGTCTCACACAGACCACAGTCTCTGACCAAAATGCAATTAAGTCAGAACTAATAATAATAAAAGAATAGCTAGGAAAACTAGAAATTCAAAAAAAATCACCATTCAACATAACACATGGCTCAAATAAATAACCATAATAAAAATGTATTAATATTTACAACTGAATGATAATGATGTAATATAATGATCCTCATTTACTGGCAGATGTTAAGGAGCAAATCCAAGCTACTGCTACTTCTATTTGTCCCTTCTCCTCCTACCCCTTAACCCCCCCATCACCACTCCCAACGTAAATACCCATATTTTAACTAATAAGTTTCCTAATACTTTGTTTTTAAGATATATACACAGTAAAGTGCACTGATCTTAAATGTATATCTTGAGGGATTTAAAAATATGTATTTTTTGCTATTATAGCATTCCACTGTTTGAATATATGATCATGTGTTTATCCATTCTATCATTAGGAACTGGTTTCTGGGGGGTTTTGTTATTGTTAATAATCCTACTATGGATATTTTTGTACATGTCTTTTGGTGGGTGTTTCCATTTATTTCTATTGAATATATACTTTGGAGTGGAATTACTGGATCTGAAAGTAGGCATATATTTAGTTTTAAGATATACTGCGAACTTGTCTTCCTAAGCGTGTGTACAAATTTACACTCCCACCAGCAATGTAGGAGAGCTCTAGTGGGTTCATGTTGTTGCCAAAGTGGGTATTGTCAACGTTTTTAATTTTAACCATTCTGGTGGGTGTATAGTGGTTTTAATTTTCATTTTCTCCATGACTAATGATATTCAGCATATTCTCATATGTTTATTGCCATTTGGATATGTTCTTTTATAAAGTGCCTGTGAAAGCCTTTTGCTTATTTTTTTTTAATAAAAGCTTTAAAAATATAATCCACATACCATAAATTTCACTATATTGAAGGTAAATTCATTGGTTTTTAGAACATCACAGAGTTGTGCAACCATCATCACTATCTAATTTTCAAAATTTTCATCATCCAAAAAGAAGCCTCAACCCACACATCTATAGTGAACTTATCTTTGACAAAGGTGCCAAGAACATACATTGGGAAAGGACAATCTCTTCGATAAATGGTGTAGGAAAAACATGATATTCATGAGGAGAAGAATAGAACTAGACCATTATCTCTTGCTGTATACAAAAATGAAATCAAAATGGATTAAAGACTTAAATCTAAAATCTGAAACTATGAAACTACTAAAAGAAAATATTGGGGAAATGCTTCAGGACATTGGTCTGGGCAAAGACTTTTTGAGTAATATGCCCAAAGCACAGGCAACCAAAGCAAAATCAGACAAATGGGATCACATCAAGCTAGAAATCTTCTGCACAGCAAGGTAAACAATCAACAAAGTAAACAGACAACCCACAGAATGGGAGAAAATATTTTCAACCTATCCATCTAACAAGGGATTAATAACTAGAATATATAAGAGCTCCAACAACTCAATAGGAAAAAATTAAATAACCCAATTTAAAAATGGACAAAGGATCCAATAGACATTTCTCAAAGGAACACATACAAATGGCCAAAAAGAATATGAAAAATACTCAACATCATTAGTCATCAGAGAAATGCAAATCAAAACTACAATGAGATATTCATCACACCCCAGTTAAATGACTTTTATCAAAAGTCAGGCAATAACAAATGCTGGCAAGGACGTGAAGAAAGAGGAACCTTCATACACTGTTGTTGGAAATGTAAATTAGTGCAACCACTATGGAGAACAGTATGAAGCTTCCTCAGAAAACTAAAAACTAGAACTAACATATGACTCAGCAACTCCACTGCTAGATATATATCCAAAAGAAGGGAAATCAGTATATCTTAAATGTATCTCCACTCCCATGTTTATTGCAGCACTATTCACATAGCCAAGATTTGGAATCAACCTAAATGTCCATCAATGGATGAATGGATAAAGAAATTGTGGTACATATACACAGTGAGATATTACATAACCACAAAAAAGAATGAAATTCTGCCATTTGCAACAACATAGATGGAACTGGAGAACATTAAATGAAATGAGCCAGGAACAGAAAGACAAATCTCACATGTTCTCATTCTTTTGTGGGAGCTAAATATTAAAGACAGTTAATCTTGTGGAGACAGAAAGTAGAATAATGGTTACCAGAGGCTGGGAAGGGTAGCAGGGAGTGGGGGGTAAAGTGGGGATGGTTAATGGGTGTGAAAATATAGATAGATAGATAGAATGAACAATATGTGATAGCACAAGAAGGTGCCTATAGTCAACAGCAACTTTAAAATAACTAAAAGAGTGGAATTGGAATGTTCCTAACACAAAGAAATGGTAAATGCCTGAGGTGATGGATACCCCATTACCCTGATTTGATTAACAAACGTTGTATGCCTATATTGAAACATCACATGTACCCTATACATATAAACAACAAATATTATAACATTATTATACATAGTACATAATATATATTTTTATAATATATGTAATATTTTTTCAATGTTTTCAAGTTTCAACCATAGTACAGCAGGTATCAGTATTTCATTCCTTTTTATTGCTGAGTAATATTGCATTATATGGCTATATCACATTCTTTTGTATGTATTCATTAGTTGGTAAGCATTTGGACTGTTTCTCCTTTTTTGTACATTTTTTGTACATTTAAGCACAAGATTTTTTATGAGCATATGTTTTCAATTCTTTTATACATAGGAGAAAAATTGCTGGGTCATATGACAACTCTATATTTAGCATGTTGAGGAGCTGCCAAACTGTTTTCCAAAGCAGCTACACCATTTAAAAATACCACAAGCAATGAATGAAGTTTTCATTTTCTCCACATGTTCATCAGCACTTGTTTATCTTTTTAAAAAATTGCAGCCATTCCAATGGGTGTGAGTTGGTATCTCATTGTGATTTTTATTTACATTTCTCCAATGACTAATCAATGACTAAACATCTTTTCATGTGCTTTTTGGCCATTTGTATACCTTCTTGGGAGATATGTCTACTCAAATCCTTTGTCCATTTTCAACTTGGGCTATTTGTCTTTTTACTGTTGAGTTATAAAAGTTCTTTATATATCCTTGATACATTTTCCTTAACAGAGATACACGATTTGCTAATATTTCTCTCCCATTCTACGGGCTATCTTTTTAATTTTTTTATAGTGTCCTTTGAGATACAAGTTTTAAATTTTTATGTAGTCCAATTTATTTCTTCCTTTTTTGTCATGGCCATAGTTCTTTATTTGTCAACTTCATTAGTTGAAAATACTATCTTTTCCCTAGTTGAATTTTCTCACCCTTGTCAAAAATTGACAATAAATATAAGGGTTTATTTCTGTGCCCTCAATTCTATTCCATAAATCCATATATCTGTCCTTAATGCCAGCACCACATTTTCTTGACTATAGTAGTATTGTCAGTTTTGCAATCAGAAAATGTGAGTTCTCCAACTTTGTTCAAGATTGTTTTGGCTATTCTAGATCCCTGGCATAGCCATATGAATTTTAGTATCAGATTATTAATTCCTAAAAAATCCAGCTGAAATTTTGACAGAGACTGCACTGAGTCTATAGATCGATTTGGGGAATATTGCCATCTTAAGTCTATAATCCATGAACATAGGATGTTTGTTTTTCCATTTATTAGTTCTTTAATTTCTTTCAACAAGATTTTGATTTTTTAGTGTGTGGATATTAATTTCTTTTTTAAAAGTTTATTCCTAAGTATTTTATTCTTTTGCAAATGGAATTTTATTAATTTCCACATGGTTCAGCTAAATAAGGTTTTCCAACTTTTGGTTCTGTTGATTTTTTTCTATTGTTTTTCTAATCTGTGTTTCATTTATTTTCACTACAATATTTGTTATCTCCTTATCTCTTACTTTGAATTTAGCTTGCTCTTTTTCCCCCTAGTGTCTTAAGGTGGGAGGTTGTGTTACTGACATGAGATGTTTCTTCTTTGTAAATATACATGTTTATAGCTATACATTTCCTTCTGACCCTGCTTCACATGTGCCCCATAAATTTTGATATGTTGTGTTTTCATTTAACTCAAAGAATTTGAAAATTTTCTCTTTTGATTTTTATTTAGAAATGTAATGTTTAATGTCCACATATTTGCTAACTTTGCAAATTTTTTTCTGATTTCAATTCCTTCTGTTATTTACTTCTGATTTCATTTCATCTTTCCCAGACCTTGTTTAAAAAGGTCTACCTCAACTTGATGTTATCAAAATGCTTTCCTCTATTTTCTTCTAATAATTTTATAATGTTTCTTGTTTTTATAGAGTGGCAAACTGCCTTACAAAAGGATTTTATTCCATCTCTTATACATGTATGACCTTTATAGTGACTCTAGTTATTTTCAAATGTGTAGGAAATTGTCCAGTAACCATTTATTAAATTGTCCACCTTTTATCTCAGATTTGAAAGGCTACCTGTGAGAAAACTAAATGCTCACATTCACAGGAATCTGCCCCAGAATTCCTTGGGTCTCACTGATTGTCTATTTCTCTCCTGCTCCACTGTTTTATTTACTACAACTTAATGATGTTTTCATGCCTGGAGGGAAGCTCCACCCCTTGCTTTGTTTTCTTTCAAAAATATCTTTGCTGCTCTTATGCATTTTTCTCTTTCAGGTGATCTTCAGAATAAATTTCAAGTTTCTAACAAAAATTCTGAGTAGGGTTGTAATTTATCAATAAATTTGAGGTAGATCTGATACCTTGATAATGTGGATAATCCAGGATATACAATACACACACAAACACATACATGTGTGTGTGCATGTGTGCGCACACACACATATTTTTGACATGTTCTGTAATTTTTTTCTTTTATTCATATAGTTCTAACATTTCTTGCTAGGTGTTGTAGAGGTAAGTTGCTAATTGCCGATAGCATCATTGCATTCATTACATTTTCTAACTGTAGATGCCATCAATTTTGTGTTCTTAGTTCCAACCACATTTGTTAATTCTCTCATAAGTCCTAATAGTTTTCCAGATCATTTGCTTGATTTTTTTCTTGATTTATTCCAATAATTTGAACCTCCATAAGACATTAAATAGTGACAGCGATAGTGGTTGTCTGTGGCTTTTTACCAATTATAGCGGAAATGGTTCTTACTGCTTCAGCCTCATGTTTATTGTGGGATTTAAGGAAGTTCTCTTCTATTCTTAGTTTACAAACAGTGTTTTAAATAATAGTTATCACGCTTGAAGATGGGATTTGGTCTCTCATTTATTAATGTGTTGAATTAGATTAATACAAATCATGATGTTAAACCACCTTTCTATTCATTAGATGAAGCCTATTTTTCCATCATGCATTTTTATATATCATTGAATTTTATTTACTAATATTTTATGTCCTTGTATCTACATTTTCAAATTGGATCATAATTTTCCTTTGAACATCATGCCCAGGGATATGCTAGCTATATGGAATAAATAAAGAAGTGTCTCCTTTTCTTTTTTAATACTGATCAATAGCTTATAATAGTAATTATCTGTTTCTTGAAGGTTTCACAGAACTCATTCATAAACTGGGCCTGTGGCCTTTTGGGAGAAGGTATTGATATTTAACTACTTTTCACTATCTACTATAGTTAATGATCTAAACAAATTTTCTAACTCTACGTCAATATTTTTTCAGGTTATTCTTTGGTTCATCTATATTTTATAACTTTGAATGCTTCCAAGTAGGAAGGAAGACTGAGAAACCAACGAACAAAGACATAAACAAATAAACCTAAATGTTTCAGATAAGTGAACTGATAAGCATTTCTCTGTTTGGATTAAAAATGACATTGTTTCTTTCTCCTTTACAATGGAAAAATCTCCATTTAGATGAATACTTAGAGGAGCTGTGATTCAAAGCATTTTCTCTATTAAGCAACTTACAAAACAAAATAATCCAGTTTTATGTGTCTCGCTCAATTTCTAAATTGTGTACAAATTGCCATAAAACAAACCTGTATATATTGATTATACAATTTCTTAACTTGAAGATGAAAAATTAAATCCTTCAATGATAGGGACACAATAAAAAGGTGCTTGAAAGTGGTGCAGATACTGAGTTTTCCAACAAAATGATGGACTCTACTTTACAGATGGGGACAGAACAGTGGAGTGATGAAGGCCAAGAGGGTGAGGTTTATATTGCATGACTCAGAGCTGCCGCAGGAGAGCCAGGGAGGGCCTGGGTTGACTTTGTGGTTGTTTCCACAGTGGCCCCTGTAATATAAATCCACTCTCTCCCTGCTGCATGAATGAGCACCACCTAAACCAATCAAGCTAATCCTATCTACTCTGCTGCTGAGACCAGTTCTCATAACCCAGACCCAAGCAAATCACCCCGTGGCATTTTTCTGTAACCTTTATGGGGTTGCACTGTTAGAGTTCCACTATGCTGTTGAATTACTATATTCTTGTTCCTGTACCTGTGAAGCTTCAAACAAACTTCTAACAGCCCCACCAATAGAATATAGCATGAGGCTTTACTAGTGATCTCTCCTGCTTCCCTGGGAAAGGACATGACAAATCCACTGGGGCTTAGACACAAGCTTTAGAGGAAACAGCTCAAGTTAGAAAACATGGGCATCTTGTTTCTGGTATTATCTAGGTAAGATAGGGACTTCAATCTGGGTTTTTAGAGATGGGATTCATGAGTTCTACAACATGCTTAAATTATATCCAAAATAATGTACATTTCCTGGGAGAGGATCTATTGCTTGTATCGAATTCTCTAAGAGTCAATGATTTAAAAGCGTTAAGAACTTTGGTTATGGGCCATTTTTCTTGAGTTCAGGCAAAATTGCAAAGGCAGTAATCAAAAATCAGGAGACAAGAGACAGATTTGCACTGCAGGTAAGAGACGAGATTTAAGTCTCAGCAGTTCTGGGGGTGGTTCTCAGTCTTGGCTGTGCTTGGGAACCACCTGGGGAACTTACAAAAATTCCGTATCCAGAAACATGCCCAGGGAGTTGAATAAGACCTACATTGGTATCTGGGTTTGTAGTGTTTGTGTTTATGTGACTTACAGACTCTCATCAAGAGAACCTCAACCAGATTCGCTGCAAGAGCTTGTTTCCTGCTTTTAGCTCTGCAGCTCTAGAACAAATCAGATCATAGCTCCTCAAGATAAAAATTGCCTTCTCTCTAAGTAGACAGTCAGACAATTTATACCTCTAAAGAAAATTACTTTGGAGAATAATTACTTGTGGTGGAATTAAAATCCAGTGTTTACTCACAGACAACAAGATCTTATTGCTCTGAGTCCACTGGGTAACAGAAGTATGCTTGAGAATGTTCTGGAATGGGGATTAGAGAGCACTGGGATGTTTCTGGCTGAATAAACATCCTCATAATCACGTTGCAGCTTAACCAATATTTTAAACACCAAGGACTTTTACCCATCACTCCCCTAGAAGACTATATCACAAGGTCTGAAAGTTTAAAACCTTATTTTTCTTGATATACATCCCGAATTTTCCACTACTTCATTTCATTCCATAACTCCTTGTTAGGATCCCTTGTAACTATCTCAAAAAATTACTCATATAAGCAACAAATGATTCCAGAGAGAATTCATTCCAAACAAAAACATTTCTAAGATTGCCATTCTCTTTGCTGCCTATGAAAAATTATCATTATAATTAAGAGTAGTCATTACTTAATTTTGATTAGTGATCTACACAGTAAACTGCAGACACAAAATATTCAAAATCAGGACACAGTCTAAATGTAAGTCATGTTAGCAATATACTATGGTAAAATATTTAAAAGAGGCTTATTGTCTAGCTATTTTTAGCATTTATCTTAATTATTTAAAAACCTATTTTTTAAGCACTAAATAATGCTTCCTGCAAACTCCCCTTGAGTTTCAAAGGTAAATAGGCATTAACTTCTCTTGCAGATGGTAACAAAAGCTTGAAATTAACTGCTCCCATTTCCACACTCTTCCAACCTTCCTTCTGGCTTCCCAATATATATCTTTGAGTTCCCAATCCTTCTGGTAAGATCTACCAGCTAGATTCTGCATTTTTTTAAAAAAGAAGGACTATCAAACAAGACAAGCCTATGCTGAAAAGTTTATCAAACTCTTGAATTTAGTACAGTGATCTGTCTGTTTCTTACTTTTAATCAGATAAATGCCAGTTCCTGATGGTCAGATTAAGAACTGAATGACAGTGGGTGGTTTATGTGGCTGGCACGTCCAGAAAGCTGGAGGACTCTCATTCCCAGAGTGACTTTTTAGTCCTGAGGGTCTCGATGCTCAAGGAACTACAGAAGCCTTCCGAGCTGTCCCCACCACCATGAAAACAGATCAACAGAAAAGGTACAGCCGTCGGAGCCACAGAGCCCTGGTGCAAATCCCCTTTCCGCCAGCTAATACCCCGTGACCTCTGTGCAGCTCACAACCTCTGTGAAGCTCAGTCTCCCAACTGCAGAATGTGAATGCTAACATCTACCTCTGAGAACTGCATAAAAGATTAAGATGATGCATGTAAGACATCTCGCAGGTGGGAGGCATTCGATAAACAGAAATGATGGTGACCGCACGGTCTCAGATTCTATGAGTGTCACTCATCAAAAATCCCTTTGCAATATTCATTTTATATCATTGTATTTCCTAATATTTTCTAAGCCAATGGCTAACGTTTATTGAAAGTCTACATCATACAGAGGCTGGGGCTAGGAAGGTGCTGAGGATGGGGTAGGAAAAAAGACAGACCTGGGCTTGCAGTCCATGAGCTCCACAGATAATGAAACCCACGGGACACACTCTGAGCCTCTTCAGTTCTTTCAGCAGGAAGCATAATAAAAGCCCTGGGAGTCCAAAATGTCACAAAGTCTATTACTCCTTTTAGATAATAAAAGCCTGGATTTGCTGAATGCTAACTATAGCAACCATTTATATATTAAGTCATCTTTGCAGTAATCCAATGATGTAGATACTATTATTTCTGCCATCTTGCAGATAAGGAAACCAAGGCATGAAGAGTGAAATGATTTGCTCACATCACACTTGTGAACACTGGGCAGAGCTGGGACGATGGCGCGAGGCAGCCTGGCCACAGAGCCTGTGCCCTCACCTTCGTCCTGCACAGCTGGAGGAGTGAGGCCCACAAGCAGCCTCATCTTCTTGGCCTCCAGCTCCTGTAGGATGTGAAGACATGTTGTGCCAGGTGCCATGGATGCTGTCGGGACAAATGTCCACAGGCTCCGGAAGGAAGAGGACTGGGACAAATGACTGCTATCAGCTGCTTCTCGATCTAAAGCTCTCCAACAAGGTGAAGGAGATTGGCAAAGTCACCCTTATGCCTCCTGGGGAGGGTTCCGTGCACAAAGACTACCCACTCTGAGATGTGCCAGTTTGTCCCCAAAACTCATTCCTTGAGAGAGATTCTTTTGTTAATAAAGAGTAGGTGACATGAACGCTTTTTACCTGGGGATATTAGAGGAAAGAGGTAACAAGGGTTCCCCACTGTGGGTGTAATGCCAATATTGTTGCTTTGCAGTTGAGGAATGGAGGGGTTTGGAATGGAGACCCACACAAGAAAGCTTTCTAGGCTGGTCAGCAGTTCTCCTGGGGGCCTGGTGAGAAAGCTCTGTCAAGGAGAGACACACAGAGTAGCGGTTGATGGGCTCACCAGGCCCCCTTTCTTGGGGAGTTTGTATGTGACACATACACGGGGAACCAGCACCATAGTGAAGAGACACACACAGAGAAACCACAACATAGACAGAAGTGAGCTCTCAACTATAAGAGCAGAAACAGAGACAGATTGTGGCAGAGACACCCTAACTATGGAGCACCCAAGCAATGATCTCCAAGCTGTGGTTTGCAAGATGATCCACTGCGGGTTTAAAAGAAAATATTAGGAGTCCTATTTACATTTATTTCTCTTTTTTTCTTTTCTTTCTTTTTCACAGACAGGATTTTGCTCTGTTGCCCAGACTGGAGTACCGTGACCAGATCATAGCTCACTGTAACCTTGAACTCCTGGGCTCCAGTGATCCTCCCACCTCAGACTCCCAAATAGCTACAGGACTATAGGCTCATGCCACCACACTTGGCTAATTTTTTTCAGTTTTGAATTTTAGAGTCAGGGTCTTACTATGTTGCCCAGGCTGGTCTCAAACTCCTGGCCTCAAGCAATTCTCCTGCCTCAGCCTCCCAAAGTACTGGGATTACAGGTATGAACCACCGTGCCCAGCTATTTTCACTTATTTATCTCACTACTTTTTCACGATTATTTGTGTACATCTAAAAAATACATATATTGCATGCATATAGTACATGCTCAAATCTTTTCACTTTGGGGATACATGATCAAAAACATTTAGAAATGACTGCAGAAATGTATACAAAGCGGTAGATCCTCACTTCTGCAGGGACTGCCACCAGAGTGATGTCACATCCTGAAAATGTTCCTAATCACCTTGGGGCCTGGAACTGGAGATGCTGAGACAGAGCTGTGCCTTCCTCCCTCCCTTTCTTTACGTCAAAGCCCCACTAACAAGGTACCCCAAATGTGTCTTTGGAAATAGCCTGACCAATGCAGTTTGGTGATGACCAATTTTGGTCTATCCCGCCATGAGGGCAACAGCCATATAAGTCAGGAAGCTTATACAGAGGGGAGATCAGAGACACAGTCCTCAGAGGAAAAGTCGTACGGCCACAGGGAGAATGAGTGGGTTGTCCTCAAACACTATCAGGGAAAGCAAGAATTTGGAATTGAGGCTAGCTTTCCACTGACATGCATTAAAAACTGCATTTTTCTGTGCTTCACTCTCTTTTAGCCATATACCTCTGAGGTGGTTACCTTGAATATTTTAAATTCAACTTCTAGGTAGTTACACAGTTGAGCCCCCTAGGGATCATTTATCATTAAACATTTAGGAAACAAAAAAATCTCAACAAGAGGTCTCTAAAAATAATCAAAACTTCATAGATTTTCATTTCATTTCCTACCTATTCTGCAGGCCTAGTAAATGGAAAATTTTTCCAACAGAGAAAAGCTGTGGTAAAGAAATGCCAAAAAATCCACTAAGAAACAAAAATAGAGGAAAATTTCAAACCAAACTATTGAACGGATATGGATGATTTTATTTAATAGCACTAAGCAAAAATGAAATAATTGCAAATATAAAGTAACAAATGGTATTTTGCATCTATAAGTATTACTTATGGAATTTAGAATGGTAAAAGAGTCTAATTATACCGTCTAATCCATGATGGTAGAATTCATGAATATGGCAGAAGAGGATCAACGGTGATAGCCACCCCCGTCCATATGAAAGGTCCCATGTGAAAACTTAACTATGTTTCCTCACAACTGATTTTTCTTGCAAAAGGAGAAAATATTTTTGTAAATAATTTTAACAGTATCCTTTGGCCCATGGATAGAATGTCTCTTTGTAGATTCCATTTATCTCAACCATAAAAATGTCTTGCAATTGTAAGCTATTGTGATTATACGATTCATGACACCTTTACACCAAAAGACACCTCCAACCTCAAAAAGTTTGGTTAGGGTGCTGCTAAACACCTCTCAGTTTGGTTTATATGTCCAATCCCATTCATCACGGCTGCATGCTCTAAGCACAGTTGGTAGCCTTTGTGACAAACACAAAGCAACATTAATCATGATCTCTGGGCTGAAGGAGTTTACACTCTAGCAGGGAAGAGAAAACATGCACATAAACAATTATTCTACAAGATCAAATACACTATAGTCTGCAACAGTGGCATAAATAAAACGTGGAAGGATGTTGGAAAGAGCGTGTTCACTTCCTGTGGGGGCATCTGGAGACTGACAGTCATTAAAGGACAGGTCTGGAGTGGGAGGAGGCAGAGGAGAGGGGGATCAAAAAGAATGGCACCTTCCAAGATAGGGAAGGGAAAAACTTGAATTCCAGCTAGGGAAAAGCGAGTGACAGGCTAGAGTTAATGGGTACAATGCATGCTATCTGGGTGATGGGCACACTTAAAACTTTGACTCAAACTGTACAAAAACAATTTATGTAACCAAAACATTTGTACTCGCTTAATACTCTGACATTAAATTAAATTTTAAAAAATAAGTTAGTTTAACTCACAACTCAACAGTCACCCATGTTCTTTTCCTCAAGGCGTCCATCATACTTTGATATTTAGAAGTGTTTTGGGTCTACTTCCTAGTTTGTTGTACAGAATATTAAAAGCCATACACTCAAGGGTTGGGATTTAATAAAATTAAGCATTTTACTGGCTTAAAAAAACATTAGGAGAAATAGAGACGAGCGAAGCAGCAGTTAACAAAGGAGGACAGGTCAGTTGGTTAAAAGGCTGAGCTTCTCTCTCCTTAGTCTATTTTCTTTTTCTGCCTTTGTCTCACCCTGCTCCACTGCAGCGAGTGCGCCCACACGCTTCTGGTTTTGTTTATTCATTTATTTACTTGATTTTCTTCCCGGTCTGGGAGCTCCCTGAGAGCAAGGCTGGTCTTGTTTTCCTCTTTGTAGCCACAAACCTGACCCAGAGCTTGGCACGTAGGTATCTGTAGGATGAATGAATGCCACGCTGTAGGAACCGTCTCTGCACGGTAGTCGCCTGGTTGTGTTCAAGATTTTATGGTCAGCGATGATGTCACAGCTTTAACAAATAGGACAGCGGCCCACCGGCTGACCGGACAGGCAAACCCACCTGGGTCAGAGTGGACCTCTGATGCTTCAGGATGAGCGAGACTGTACGCAGGTGCTTACCTAAGGTACGTGCCTTACCCTCCCTTGTAAAATGATCTTGGTGGCACAGCCGTCCCTTGGTGTCCATGAGGGATTGGTTCCAGGATACCCCCAATTACCAAAATCCACGGATGCTGAAGTCCCTTATGTAAAATGACACAGTATGTGCATATAACCTGCACACATCCTCTGCAATATATTAAACCATCTCCAGATTACTTACAATACTTAATACTTATAATAACGTAAATGCTATGCAAATCGTTATACTACGTTGTTGAAGGAATAATGACAGGAAAAGATCTGTACATGTTCAATACAGACACAATTTTTTTTTTTCTCAAATCCTTTTGATCCACAGTGGATTGAATTCCTGGATGTGGAGCCCACGGATTTGGAGGGCCGACTGTACTTCTTCCACCACGGGGTTGCTGTGAGGATTAAATGAGCTAATGTGTGCTAGACCCTTAGCACAGCACCTGGGACGCAGTAAGTGCTTCATTTGTATAAGTTCTATTATTATTTAACATTAAATACAGCTTGTCAGTGACACCTGGGAGGCTGCTCAGAATAGCAGCATGACATCAGCTTTATGTTCAAAGCACAGAGCCTGGGTAATAATTCTCTGCTTTACTTTGGAATCTAAACTCATACCAACACAATTCTGTTTCTGGTGGGTGTATTACAATTTTTTTCTTGGTTTGGATGTGACACACATACAGGAGAATGTCACAACACTCAAATATGCAGTGCAATGTATGATTATTTAGCAAATATTCTTAAAATATCGGTTGCTCCCCCAAAGCTGCCACTGGGTTTCTTTCTGGCGGAAACCCTCTTTCTCTCTCTACAGAAAACCACCACTCTGATTTTTATGGTGGTCCTAGATTTTCTTTATAGTTTTATCACCTATAAGGTATGGTTAATTCTGTTTTTCAATTTTATATCAATGAGAAATATACTATATGCATTCTTCCGTGCCTTGCTTCTTTTGCCTGGGTTTATAAGATTCTTCAGAAAAAGCTCTAGTGCATCCTTTTTCACTGGAAGAATTTCAATATGCTAATATATGTACAATTTATTCATGCTCTTAATGTTTATGGGCCATTTTACTGTTAATGGGTATTTGGTTTATTTCCAGTTTGACAATATCAAAATTCTGCTTAGAACATTCTTGTATATGTCTCCCGATACACAAATGCTTCATTTCTCTAGAGATATGCCCAGAAATGAGATTGCTGGATCATAAACTGTGTGTAGCTCCAATTTTATTGGATAATGCAAGCTGTTTTCCAAAGTGAATGCACTAATTTCTTTTCCCACCAATAGTGTAAGAGATCTCCACATCCCAGGGTGCATTTATTACTGGATTTTTTATTTTGCCAATCTGGTATGTGTAGCAGGATGTCATTATGACTTTAGTTTGCATTTCCTGATTATTAATGATGTTGACCATCTTTGCATATTCTAATTGGTTATTCAGATGTTCTTTTTGTGAAGGGCTTGTTCAAGTCTTTTGCCCATTTTTAATTGGGTTATCTTTTTCTAATTGGTCTATAGGTACAAGGTGTTTGTTGGTTACGTGTTGCAAATGTCATCTCATTCTGTAGTTTGCATTTTCACACTCTTTACAGTGTTTTCTCATGAGTTTACTTAAGTTTAATGTAGTTACAATCTTTTCTCTTTGTATTATATCTTAAAACCCTGCCCAATGTCATGAAAATATTTATAATCACAAACACTTAGAATTTTTTGTCACATTTAAGTTTATGACCCGCTTGAAATTGATGTTTGTATGTGGTATAAGGAAGAAGTCCAGTTTTATTCTTTTCTTGGCTTTGCTCAAGCCAGTTCTAAGGCTATTTTGGGGAGAACTCATCTGTAGTGTGGACACAGGACATATGAAAACATGCCTCTCATACAGAAGATTTATGAATGAAAATTCTTTGTTATAGTTCTTAGCCATCACCATGCATTTTTATATAGTTAAGAATTCACACCTAGTAGATGCGGGGCACACTGCCTGCAGAATGGGCACACTTGTCAGGTGGTGCAAAGGCAATTTATGTAACCAAAGCATTTGTACGCCCTTAATACTCTGAAATAAAAAATTAAAATTAAAAAGAATTTACAAAAAAAGAACTCAATGGACCAAGAACCCGAAGAAGCAGGATGACAGTATAGATGGTCCAAGATTCTTTATGGCTGACACTAGACTTCAAAATGATGCCATTTAATGGTGTTATCTGCCTGACTCTTGAATTCCTGAGAAAATGCAAGTTGCATTGTGGTTGATTTTGAGGAGAGATATCTGAGCAAGGTGAGCAGACATTAAATGCAGCTTTGGAATAATTGGCCTGCCTCCATTGTTCAGTTTATAATAGCTGCAATAGCTCATACTGCTAAAATAGATCCAATTATGTAGAAAAAATATTAAAGAAACAGCAAGAATACCTTGCCTAGAAAGTAAGCATGGGATTTTTCTTTCTGTTTATGACTATAAATAAAGGTCCAATAAAATACAGAAATTCAGAAATAAATATATAGAAGAAAACCCTCACTTAGCACAGGTTCATATAATACTGGAAACTACAATAGTTAAAATACAATGGGAGAACATAAGTAAGGCTATAAAAAGTAAGAGAAGGCTTGATTTGTTTCATTAATCCTAGAAATTTGGCACAATATTTATTGCAGTATAAATTTCTGTTTCAGAAAAAAATTGTAGTACACCTTTATATACGTATGGCTAGTACAAATACATATGATTTTAAATAAAAATAAACAAATAGATTAGTACGTTTGATGTGTATTTCATCTCATGGTAAATGCCTGTCATCTGAGATAAAGGCAAATACAAACGTAGTAAATTTGAGCATCAACATGTTGTGTAAATTAATCATTTCAAAGTAAAGCAAGTTTCTTCTTCCCATTTTGCTTGATTTTAGTATCTCCTTCTGAATCTTTTCTAATCTCACTTGTCAATTACTGAATTTCCATTTTAGGAAATTTCCTTGATTCTTTCAATTGTTCGTCCTATTCCGCTGATCACTTCAGCTTGAAGGTAGCCCCATCTTATGATATTTTAAAAACATATTTAAAAATAAATGGTCAGGAAATTGGGAAGATGTTTTCTTATAGAAATTGTGTCATCCATGGCTATCATTAGGTCCTTAGTGCAGTTCGTACATACGCATAAAAGCCTGTTTCTCACAAATGTTGCTAGAGTTTAGCTCAAATAATACCTGAGAGTCTATGTTTACCATTTCTTACAATCCTACCATGGGAATCAAACCTGAGTTTGGAGCTGAGATGTCAGGGATGCATATTTTTTCCATGCTTCAGTGAGACATGGGAACCTCCTCTTCCTCTGCCACCTCTACCTTCTGGGCACCAGTGGCGAGACCTTCTCCCACCCTGGACACTGCTGGTGGCTTCTGTAGGCTCGTGTGGGACCCAGCAGGCGGGGATAGTGGTGGGACTGGCGGGAAATGAGAAAAACGTGGCAGTGTCTTGCGTGGACCTCTGGAGGAAGAGATTCCGAGGTTCAGAGTAAAGCTTCCGGTTCAAGGCTTTCTCTCAATATTATGACATAGATCAGTTTTTAACTTCCTCTGTCAATGTTTTGTTTCTGATATTGCTCATAAGTATTAGTCTACCAGTCTCTCTTCTCCGTGCCACTACTCATCGCCAAGATGGTCTTCCTCCCTGGCCAAATACCAAATATGATCCAGATCATTCCACCTGCTTCTCCTCTTTAGCCCTCAAGCAAGAACGGGAGCCCCTTGGGGACTTCCAGGGGTCTGACCACTGGTCATAATCGGGAAACATGTGGGTGGGGATGAAGTGACTCCTTCCTTGTTATTTGTCCTCTATGTCGAACCCCCAGAACATGTAAGGAAAAGATCAGGTCTGCACATAGGTGTTAAAAAAAGAGTCCTGTACCCAAAAAGTGAAGGTGCGAGTTCTCGCATCTCATGGGATCTGAAACAAAAACCTCTGGAACTTTCTTTCAGTGAAGGAGCTAAAAACTGTCCACTTACAGGAATATATGGGGGACAAATTGTGAGTAAAAGTGATCATCTCTTTTCCCTTTACGAGCCTTTTAAAGTTTGGTCAAAGGAGGGAAGCAGCTACTTTGACAAAGCCAACAAACTACTTGGCAGGTCTTATTTGGGAATTAACATACCAGTATGTATTTGGCAAATCCCGTTAACAGAGGTTGTCAAACAGTGGGGCCATTAAATTAATGACACTTGACATCTTCAACAAGTAGGCACAGATGGCAATTTGTACTCAATGGTAATCTCAGCTCAAACTATTTTAGCATCAAAATCTGACTTATTATGAATTCATCTTCTCAGTTTGGGGTTTTCTTCTGTGTAGAAATATTTGCTCCCGAGTTATTTGAACACTAATAAATTCTAAAAACTGAAGAGTCATTTTTGTAATTAACAATACAACAAAAGCAGGCCAATTTTTTGCCATAAAAGGTATTGTTTTAGGGATGAAGTTCACAATATCGGGAAAATTATAATATAAATGATGTTGTCAAGCCATGTTTTTCATGTCATTACTCTTTGTTTTATGTAATGGTGGAAACACAATGAAACTAATAGTTTCTGAAGGATGTTCTCATGGGAGTTAGGAATTCTGGTTTGTATCATTTCTGAGTACATCAAGTTTTTTGTTTACTGGAGAACAGAAAACCACCAGGCCACTTCAAGGGGGTATCGTGAGAAAACAGTGGGCATGGAACGAGAGGGAATGAACAAAGGCTCTAACATCAGGCTGATTTGGGTTTAAATTCCAGCTCTCCACCCACCAGCCCCATCATGGTGGGCAATTCAAACCCCACAAACCTTAATTTCTTCATCTGTAAGGCAGGGATAAGATCTGCCTCCCAGAGCTACTCTGAGAACTAGGTAAAGCAATCTATAGTTGGCACTTAGTAGGTACTTAATAATGCATGTCCCTTCCTCCCACTTCCAAACTCCCTCCCTTTCCACATAAATACAGATCACATGGCTAGGATATTTTATTCTACTTTGCAATAAGAAAATATTTATATAATGTTTACTATTTACCAGGTACCATCCTAAACATGTTACAAATATAAACTCACTTACTTCTCATAACAACCTGTGAAAAGTACCATTATTCTCTCTTACAGATAAAGAAACTGAGGCACAGAGAGTCAACAACTTGCCCAAGGGACACAGCAGGTCAGCAGTGGGCCGGGTTTACATGCCGGGCATTTGGTTTGCACGTAAGTCCTACGTCTGCTGTCTTTTATAGCAACAGATGGAGAAGTTGACTAGCATTCTTTGTTGTCAGAATTTCATTCCAAGGGTGAAATGTAATATAGAAGAAATCATAAGGATGTTGATATATAAAAATATTATTAAAAATAAGATAATGTTAAATATGCCAGAAAATATTTTGTCTTAAATGATCAATGGAGCCAAGGAAGAAGCAGATATCTGGAGGTGAGAGGGGAGGGCATCGTAGTGAGGGACAGTGGCATTATGTCAAGGCAGCAGAGAAAAATGCTAAGACCAAGTTGGGACATCATTTACCAAACTCTTCACAATCATTGCCACTGGATGCCAACTCTTACTGCTTCCTCTGAATCAAGATCTCTTCAAAACTACAACATTCTGCCCTAATAAAGCTCTGTTTCCAAGGGTTCCTAATTGATGTGTCACTGTGTTGGAAAACAATACTGAAGAGCTTCATCATGGACGCCCCACTGCATGTTCTGCTGCTTCTCCAGGACAAAGGACTGGGTGTTCTTCCACCAACAAGCACTCCGCTGTCGGACCCTTTTGGGAACTGCCTCAGCTGAAGATCTACCCCACCCCACGGTCATGCTCCTTCCCCAGGGCAGACCAACCCAATGAAAGGTCAGCACAGAGGTCTAAAGGCATAGTCCCCTTGCTCCAACTGGGACAATGCTGAAAGACTACTCCAGTGTCAAAGCATCTCATGGGGTTGGCTGAGGCCTCTGCTGAGACTGCATCTCAGCTCAGGGTCTCCCCTGCCCAACCTGCTGCTATTCCGTCCCCTTTGCAGGTGTGGAGCCAAAGTTCATTAATCAGCATCCTGCAAATTAACCTCCATCTCAGAGTCTGTTCTCCAGGAAACCCCATTTGCAACCAGTTTCTGTCACGTACTATTGTGTGTATACCAATGCATGTATGTGTACATATATGCGTGTACATTTGCCCGGTAATTCCAAGTTCCAGTAATTTTCACTTTGGCAGATTTCCAGTCTCTCCCTTCTACGTAGGCCCAGTGCCCTTGAGGTGACTGATGACGTGGCCATGCAGAAATGACAGCAGAAGCAGGCTCAGACTTGGGTCACACTTTGCAATCCTCAGGTCACCTTTTGCAATCCTCACTGATAAAAGAATTTAATGGGCATTTCATAAGACTTGTCACTCAAAGGCACCGACATGACGGCATAGTCATGACTATCTCTGGGCTGGAGATTTCCCCCAAAGCTAAACAATTCTTAATAAAATATTTTCCCTAGAAACAAAACTAGTATTATTCCTGAATAATACTAGAAATTGCAGGAATAGGCTTATGAAGAAATAATTTTTTTTTCCTAGTGAACTTGGTTTGTTTGCTTATTTTGTTTTAGGTGGTGAAGTGCTACACAGACTTTACAAGGATATCTTTAAAAGAATAGTGACCAAATCTGAGGCCTGCACATTTCTGTGGGTTCAATGATGAAAGAGAGTGCTGCTATTTTAAGATGTGATTAAGGCGAGCTTTTTTTAGACTCAAAATTTAATCGAGATTTTTCTTTCTTTTGTCAATTGTTCTCTGACAAGCGAATTCATTTCCAAGTACATTAGGCTGAATGAGATTCCAAGAGGCCCATGAATATCCTCTGCCAGACTCCATCTCAACAAAGTGGACAGTGTCATCACCCAAATTAGAGAGCCCTCTTCAGAGGTAGCAGTCCCAAGTCTGCTGGCGACACTGAAAGCCAGGGCAAGGTCTTGTAGGGAAGCTGGCAAGAGGCCAGGGACCAAGACTTCAAACATATGAAATCCTAATCTGTTTCCTGCCTCTAAGGACAGCTGAAAGACATGCAATCTCCTTTTAAATTCAAGTTGTTGATCTACTGACAGTAGATCTGTCCTGTCACCTTTCCCACTTGGAGGCTTGTTATATAAACAAAAGTGCTGTTGACAACTGACCAGGGCACCTCTCTTGGAGCAGGCTGGGCTGGCGTTAAAGAGCCCTGTGGTCTCATTGGAATGGCTGCTAAGAATGCTATAACAACAGGGTGTGCAAAAGCTGTAACATTGCATGAAACGCAATATTCACATTCAAAACAGATTTAACGCAGTAAGTTGTGACACAAACAAATTTCTTTCTTGTTCAACAGGTCTGAAGAGATGAACACATAGAAACTGAACCTAAGACTATATAAGATGCGCAAATGCAGCATTTTCTCTTTTTTTTTTTTTTGTTTTTTGAGACAGGGTCTCGCTTTGTTGCCCGGGCTAGAGTGAGTGCCGTGGCATCAGCCTAGCTCACAGCAACCTCAAACTCCTGGGCTTCAGCAATCCTCCTGCCTCAGCCTCCCGAGTAGCTGGGACTACAGGCATGCGCCACCATGCCCAGCTAGTTTTTTCTATATATATTTTTAGTTGTCCAGATAATTTATTTCTATTTTTTTTTTTAGTAGAGACAGGGTCTCACTCAGGCTGGTTTCGAACTCCTGACCTCGAGC
The DNA here is from genome assembly GCF_020740605.2 of Lemur catta. Taxonomy (NCBI): domain Eukaryota; kingdom Metazoa; phylum Chordata; class Mammalia; order Primates; family Lemuridae; genus Lemur; species Lemur catta. The sequence goes on along the minus strand of NC_059128.1, from coordinate 134,213,586 downwards.
GATCCACCTGCCTCAGCCTCCCAGAGGGCTAGGATTACAGCCATGAGCCACCGCGCCCGGCCAGCATTTTCCCATTTTTAAAAGAAGTATAGGCCAGGCGCAGTGGCTCACGCCTGTAATCCTAGCCCTCTGGGAGGCTGAGGCAGTTGGATCGCTCGAGGTCAGGAGTTCAAGACCAGCCTCAGCAAGAGCGAGACCCCGTCTCTACTAAAAATACAAAGAAATTATCTGGCCAACTAAAATATATATATAGAAAAAATTAGCCGGGCATGGTGGCGCATGCCTGTGGTCTCAGCTACTGGGGAGGCTGAGGCAGTAGGATCATGTAAGCCCAGGAGTTTGAGGTTGCTGTGAGCTAGGCTGAATAAACAAGAGAGTGATTATCCAGTTTTCACTGGGCTCTTGCATTTATTTGGTGGAAGATGGGTGGGGGACACAGGATTTCCTCTTCCACTGCTGACAGCGCCATCAAGGGGCGGGGTTGGGGGAGCTGGTCCAAATGACATGCCAGGCTCTTGGAAGGCGGCCGAGGGCTGACCACGTGCACATCAGTGCAAATTTGCCCATGCCAAGAGCCTCAGAAATTTCATTTCATAGTCTTGAACCTGCAATAACCCTAACTATAGGAATTGGAATGCTCAAAATCTCTCTGGTAGAAAACTCCACATTTGAAAAGTTTAAGCTTGTTTTTCCTTTCCAGTGTAACTGTCCAACATTTCCCAAAGGGTGGTCTGTGGGATGTTAAAAGGTACTACCCGATAAAAATTGCCATGGTCAAGTACATTTGAGAAACAATGGGTTTAAAGAAAGCACAACATTTCTTATAGCAAAGGGCTTCAGATCCTATAACATACTAATGCACATTGTGACTCTCCAAGTGAGAAATAGTCTTTACAGTCATTTGACCTTTTTGCTTCTTTTTCTTTTCAGGAAACAACTTGTGGGATTAGTGTCCCAAGGAACATATTTTGGAAAATCTTATTATCATTTTGGGAAACCTTATTTTAAAAAGTCTTATAACTGCTTCCTAAATCACTCCTTTTGTACCCACATTTTAAAATTCTTGGTTCATACATTTCATATGTGTATTCTTTTATTTGACATCACTGTGGCAAATATTTTAAAAAAATCAATTAATAAACTGTGCATTCTGACTCTTGACTAACTCAGCATTTAGAAAAATACAATTTTGTGTGCTCAAAGGCAACACCCTTCTAGAGTTTCTGGAAATTTCAATACAAGGTTTCAAATGGATAATAGACAGCACTAGCCTAGTTTTAAGGTTTTGAGTTGAACACCCCATTAGACAGCAAATTAGTTAATTCTTACTAACCTTCCATCACTATGGTGGGAAGAAATGCCCAAGTCACTTGCTCTGTCAGAACCAGAGAACATTCTATTTGATGAAGCATCTGTGATCTGCAGCCTCTGATAATGCCTATCAACCCCTAGCAGCCGACCTTGATGCCCTGCTGAAGGAAGAGTTAAGCAGCTTTTACTTGAAAAGGATCAGAAACAATTACAAAATCCAATGAGGTGCCACTGACATGGCAGAAAGTCACGCACGAGGCAGTGAAATATCAGGAACGTGCATTAATCAACCCGCAAAGCCAGCCAGGCTCTCCCTGAACCCGCGAGATAAATAGAAATATAATTTTAAACAAAAAAACAGCTCACGTCCAGAAATGACTTAGCTAATCTCTGTGCTGTAGCTTCATAATCCTTAAAATGAGGGTGACACAAACATCGAGCAGGCTTGATAGAAAAATTAAGAATAATGTATATAAAGCACCCAGCATAGTGCTTGGCACATAGTAGGCACTCAATCATATTTTTATTATTATTATTAGAATATAAAAAATGTGTGTGGCAAATCTTCTATCAAAAGTCTAGTATAATAATTTGGCTGGGCACAGTGGCTCACGCCTGTAGTCCCAGCACTTTGGGAGGCCAAGGCAGGAAAATCAATCCAGCCCAGGAGTTTGAGACCAGCCTGGGCAACATAGTGAGACCCCATCTCTGAAAAATAAGAAAAGTTAGCCATATACCTGTAGTCCCAGCTACTTGAGGGGGCTGAGGCAAGAGGATTGTTTGAGCCCAGGAGCTGAAGGCTGTAGTGAGCTACAATCAGGCCACTGCACTCCAGCCTCGGTAACAGAGTGAGACCCTGTCTCTAAAAAAAAAAAGTAGTAATTTGCTAAAACTGCCAACAATCTCATGACTTCCCCTCAGGATGCTACTAAACAGCAAACACTAGGAACTAGTCAATGAAAACACAGACATCATTCAAAGAAGGAGGAACAGGGGAAGTATTTATAAATGGCAGACAGAATTATAATTCAAGAATCAGTGGGATTATTTATTTTCCAAGGGAGGACTCAAAGTTTTATTATCATATTGGGCTGTCCTCATAAGGGCTGGCAATTGTTGTGAAAGTTCCCTAAAAGACTGATGATACGGTACAGAGATATCCACCACATAGTAAACTAAAGCAGATGTGTGAGGATTCGCCCCTGAATTGCAAATTGTATATTGCAAATTGCCCATGAAGGAATCCGTATGAAAAATCTCAGCCTAGGGCATCAGGTTAAGGATCCTGGATCCAGACACTCAAAGATGGGTGGCATAGAAATAAATACTGAGCAGTGCTTATGAGTGACCCCATCTTTGTTTCAATACACCCCTGCCCTTAACCTCTCATTCTCATAAAGGAGGCATTAGATTCTGTCCCCTACATAAAGCACATTCAGCTGCTCTTAGGAGAAAACTCTGTTTAGTTCCTGCTGCCATGGAGCTTCTTGTGTGTTTTTTTACCCTTAAGGCAGATGGGGTATTGAGTTGGAAAAAAAGAAAAAAGATTATATGCTTCACACTAGATTCTGATTTTTATCCTCAGGGTTCCTCTCTCTGTACAAAAAGCATGAGTGTTTTGCTGGTTTCGGGTGAGGATCATTTTCCTGCAGTGGAACATTTATACTAATCCTTGGCTGTTCATGCATTTCGCCATCTACTTGTTAGACAACATGTTCCTGTGACTGTAAAAGAGTCTGTCCCCTTGGGACATCGGTTGTCTCCAAACCAGAAGACTTGACCTTCACTTCAGCAGGAAACTAGAAAGAATGTCATTTTCTTGTAGTCTTTTCAACAATGTGACATGTTGTTCTGCATTGGCCTCTAGCTTCAGCCCATCCTTACCCCCCTTTAAATCACTCACTCTTGAAGATACTGCCTTAGACCTTTTTCTTTTTCAAATTGGTGGTGGATCATGATGCTGGAATGTTGTCAAATTCCTTCTAGAAATAATGCATTGGTTTTTGACAATTGAAAGGGGCTCAGTCCTAATGCAAAGACCCTGTACAATGGGGAAGCACCTGTCTGGAAAGTGAGCACAACCCTGCAGGAAGCCCACGCCTCTCGAGAAAGCAGCTGCTCTGGTTTAGTCGGAATGAACCGATGCTGGAAGAACAGAACTGAAGTTGACACATCCTCGTTAGAATGGCTGAAACAAAAAGCACATATGGATCTTTCTGAATCATCGAACACGCACTGCTTGATAAATTATATTCTCCTTTTCCAAGGCTGTGTCTCAGAATGCCTTCGCGGGTAACAGCCTCCCTTAGCTTTGGGTTGCTACTTTTCAGCACCCATAAACGGATTCAATGGATCTGTGCAAAGTGATCAGGAAAAGCTAGTTTTTGACCAGGCTTAGCCACGTGAACCCCAGCACTGTATGGTCAAGGCCGCTGCGCCTTTAGCAGAGTAACTGTTCTCCATGAATGAGTAGGAATTCAACTGCCATTGAATGAGTTGGAAAGAACGACATTAATCTCTTTCTAGAAATGATGCTTCTTTGACTCTGTTCTCCGTGAGCTGTTGGTGATGATATCCATCTCCCTCCGGATTTGACTGGGGCGAGGAAATTGTCCTGAGGGAAGCTGGGGGAGAGGGCTGGGTCAGACTCAAAGGCCACCTCCACCCAGGAATGGCTCTGTGCTGTGCAGGTCACTTCTAGATCTCCAGGTGCAAATCTCAGAAAGAGCCTATGCGTCAGGGTCTTGGCTGCTGGCAACGGAAACCCACTGTGAAGGATTGAAGCAGAAAAAGGACATGTTGAAAGCACACTGGGTAGCTCCCCAAATTGGCCGGCAAGGCCAGAGAACCAGGCCCTGAAATACGCATGAACTCCTCCCCTGCTGCTGGTGCTACTTGACCCCGGGAAGCACCTTCCCCGTGAGGCCTGTCACTTCAAGCCCTTGTCATTGGCGATGGTCCAGTCTGAAAGAACACACATAGGATTTCTCCCTGGAGTCAGACTCCTGAGGATCCTTGTCTGTTTCTTAATGCATCATGAGTGCCTAAAATATAATAGTGCTCAGCACATGGTAGAGTGCTTAGTAAAGTGTGATTTTTATAGGTGCTAACATTGGTGTGGGAAGTAGGGCCACTGCAGACACTCTAAGGGCTACTCCAATGAGCCCTAATGTTTCCAAATGTCAGCGCAACTGGCTCCAAAACTAGTGAGTTCCAGTAACACATGAGATGCCTGGTCCAGCCAGGCCTCCAGCAGAATGGATGCGGTAAACAGGAGAATTGTAGTCTTCAATTAGAAAGTAGATGCAAGAGAAGAGCTGGCCAAAAAAAAAAAAAAAGAGAGAGAGAGAGAGAAAGTAAAGGAATGGATGGTTCTAGGAGGGCCCTTTTATGCCAACTGGATGACAATGTGGCTTTATGATTCTAAGCTCTCATTGGAGGAAAGCAGATGAGGTTATGAAATTTGAAACAACTGTATGCACCTTCTGCCATTTTGCCTTTGGGCTCATTCACAATGTTATGGTCATAGGACTTTTTGTCCCCCATAGGTCAGCAGAAGAAATATCTTCCTCTCTCCAGTGATGGCACATTCTCATTTAAGGACAGGGCTCCACTGATCACTGCATGCGGCTCCCCCATCTGTCTCTCCAGCTTGTGCCTTTGCCCAAATCCAGAGCTATAACTCACAGTTTTACTCTTCCAAGTAAATGGTTCTGGTGCTCAGTATTAACTCACTGAATTGAAGGGATTAAAGAGTCAACTTTTCTAAACAAGAAAAGCCTCTTATGTTGAATGCTTCTTGAAAATTTGCACATTTTTATTTTATTGCTTGGTAAATTATTACCAGGAAGTTAAAATCTTTGTAGTCTACAAACAATATGAGGGGGTACAATTTTTTTTCCTCTAATGGATCTGTTTTTAAAGAAACAAAGCTCATACTCAAATGTTTCAAAGATGTTTTCTGTGATCTTGTGTTATTTAGAACTCATTCATTAAACATCTGATGAATAAATAGGTCTATTACATTTTTTAGCTGATTATAAGCTCATTTTAGAAGGATGGAATGAATTATCACACAATGATTTCATTGCAATATGTCTTTGTAGGTGTCCCGTGTTAGAAGGCATCGAGTCACAATTTGCTCTACAAATTGACAGGCTAGCAATCATTACTTTTCACATATAAACTTGAGTCAATCCTTGATTTCATCATATTTTTGGTAGTAGAGGAGATGGAGGTGGTGAGGCCTTATTATTTTTCCAGCACAGAAAATTATGCCATGAAATAAATCATGTGCAGGGCTGTCATCATGGCCCCAACAGTTATGACAGGATAAAAGAATAGTTACAGCTACCCTTCGGTGCACAGTGAAATAGTGAACAATTTGTTAAATATCCCTGGAGTCAATTAAACTGGCATGTGATCAGTTTGGTGGCCGGCGAGCCTCAGTGGGAACCCATTAGAATTCACCAAAAATGAAAATAGATGAATCTGGAAAAACAGTGTTAGATTTATGAAGGAAAGCAAACACCTCATTGAGCCAAGAATAATCTTGGTGGGCATTCTTTAAAAGAGATTAGCAAACAGAGGGCTGTATAGTTGTGCCATGATGACAGTGTTTTGGATATTTCTTGTGTGGTATTTCAAGCCATTACTGCAAAGGAATTAAATTAGCCACGTTCATCCTATACGACGTGAGAGAATCATTCTGCACATTGCAGCCATTATTAATTTTGCTCCAGAAGCAGCCTTGCATGAAGCATTAGAGTGATCCTTCTTTTCTTTTTGCATTTAAACTACAGATAAACACTACAGATTGGTACAGATGAATGCTACTGAAATGCCAAAGACTGTACGACAATTCCTTTTAAAGTCAGATATTCAATTGTGAAAGATATTTGAACGATCCAATGATGGATGTTCATTAGTTCAGTGCTGTCAAGCCGAGTTACTACGCCACATCTCTGATACTGATTCTGTTTTTGCCGTCATGATTGAGTTGTTGAAGAAAAAAGCATTCTACCGAGCTCTGCCCGACTGTGTCCAAACCAGCACTGACTGGAAATATCATTGGCTTACTCAGCGGCATCAGAACCCACAAAGCAAAGAGGTTAGATCCATCCCAGAGACTTTTGTGTGGCAGTAAATGGATTTGCCCTCTTTAGAGCAGAGAGCACAGTTCCAACACAATTATTCTTATTGGAACCGACTAAGGAATTTACTTCAAATGAGGCTGTTGGTTGTCCCATGGAAGCCGTGTCAGAATAAATATTCAACTACTCTTCAGAGACATAATTTGTTCATTCTCCCATGAAACATCCATGACCCATGAACTGTACGTAAAAGAGTTTGTTTAAATGGAGGGAAAAAATCTTTCACTCTAGCAAAACTTGTGTATAGCTCAGGTAGGCTGAAAACACTTTCACATCCAGTTTTTTGCCAAGGGGCCATTTTAATACGCCAGATGTCCTGAAGTGATATCCTTTTGTTATTTGTTGACAATAAATTTTATTAAGGCAGAAATTCCAAGTGACAGATGTCACCAGTGAATGTCCACATCAGTTTAATGAAGATGTGGCTTTGAAATACAGCATTGGAGGATAACTCTTTAAATGCAAAGCCGATACTGTTACCATTTGACAAGATGTGATGCTTTGCAGATTTGGAGGGGGAGGCACTGGGAATTCCTCATGGGAAAGAACACATACCTCATCCCTCTTTGTATCCAGACCGCTCTGAACCTAAGATAGTGCTCGGACACAATATTCAGGAGGTGCTTTGTAATAAAAGAGATGATGGCAGTGGCCCAGTGCTTTTTTTTTTTTTTTTTTTATTTCAGCTCTTCATGGGGGTACAAAAGCTCAGGTTATATACATTGTCCGTGTCCCGCCCATCCCCCTGAGTCAGAGCCTCAAGCGTGTCCACTCTCCAGACAGTGCGCCTGGCACTCACCATGTAGTCATACCTCCATCCCCTCCCCCCCACCTCCCCGAGTCAGCACCTTCAAGCATGACCATTCCCCAGACGGTGCGCAACGCACTCATCATGTAGGTGTACACCCATCTTCTCCCCCCACCCCCTGTCTCAGTCTGATATCCAATTGATATCCTTCCCTGATGTGCATTTAGGTGATGATCAGGGAAACCAATTTTCTGGTGAGTATATGTGATGCTTGTCTTTCCATTCTTTGGATACTTCACTTAATATAATGGGTTCCAACTCTCTCCAGGAGAACCAAAGAGATGTCATATCACCGTTATTTCTTATAGCTGAGTAATACTCCATGGTATACATATACCACAGTTTACTAATCCATTCGTGGATTGATGGGCACTTGGGTTGTTTCCACATCTTTACAATTGTGAATTGTGCTGCTATAAACATTCGGGTACAGGTATCTTTGTTATAGAATGACTTTTGTTCTTCTGGGTAGATGCCCAATAATGGGATTGCTGGATCGAATGGTAGGTCTACTTGAATCTGTTTAAGGTATCTCCATAATGCTTTCCACAGGAGTTGCACTAGTTTGCAGTTCCACCAGCAGTGTATGAGTGTTCCTGTCTCTCCGCATCCACACCAACATGTGTTGTTTTGGGATTTTTTGATAAAGGCCATTCTCACCGGAGTTAAGTGGTATCTCATTGTGGTTTTGATTTGCATTTCCCTGATGATTAGGGATGTTGAGCATTTTTTCATACGTTTGTTAGCCATTCTTATATCTTCTTTTGAAAAATTTCTATTCATGTCATTTGCCCACTTTTTGATAGGGTTGTTTGATTTTTTCTTGCTGATTTTCCCGAGTTCTAAATAGATTCTTGTTATCAGTCTTTTATCTGATGTGTAGTATGCGAAAATTTTTTCCCATTCTCTAGGCTGTCTGTTTATTTTCGTGACTGTTTCTTTGGCTCTGCAGAAGCTTTTTAATTTAATCAGGTCCCATTCATTTATTTTTGTTGTTGCTGTGATTGCCTTAGGGGTTTTCTTCATAAATTCTTTGCCTAGACCAATGTCTGTAAGAGTCTTTTCTATGTTTTCTTCTAGAATTTTAATCGTTTCCCATTTAAGGTTTAAATCTGTTATCCACCGTGATTTGATTTTTGTCAGAGGTGAAATCTGTGGGTTCTGTTTCAGTCTTCTACATGTGGCTATCCAGTTTTCCCAGCACCATTTATTGAATAGGGATTCTTGTCCCCAGAGTATGTTTTTGTCTGTTTTGTCAAAGATTAGATGGCTATATGAGGATGGTTTTATATTTGGATTTTCTGTTCTGTTCCACTGGTCTGTGTCCCTGCACTTGTGCCAATACCAGGCAGTTTTAAGAACCACAGCCTTGTAGTATAGTTTGAAGTCTGGCAAATTAATACCTCCCATTTTGTTTTTATTGCTTAAAATTGCTTTTACTATATAGGGTCTTCTCTGATTCCATACAAAGTGTATAATTATTTTTTCTAAATCTGTGAAAAATGATGTTGGTAATTTAATAGGTATTGCATTGAATCTATAGATTACTTTGGGTAGTACAGACATTTTAACAATGTTGATTCTTCCAATCCACGAGCATGGTATGGTTTTCCACCTATTTACGTCTTCTGCAATTTCCTTCCTTAGCGTTTCATAGTTCTCTCTATAGAGGTCCTTTACCTCTTTAGTTAAATATATTCCTAGATATTTTATTTTCTTTGTTGCTATTTTGAAGGGTATTGAGTCCTTAATTTGGTTCTCCCATTGAATGTTATTGGCATATATGAATGCCTCTGATTTGTCGGTATTGATTTTGTAACCTGAGACTTTACTGAATTCATTAATTAATTCCAGGAGTCTCTTGGTTGAGTCCTTGGGGTTTTCCAGATATAACATCATATCATCAGCGAAGAGTGAGAGTTTGATCTCTTCTGTCCCTATTTGGACACCCTTGATTCTGCTCTCTTGCCTGATAGCTCTCGCAAGGACTTCCAATACTATGTTGAAAAGTAATGGGGACAGTGGGCAGCCTTGTCTGGTTCCAGTTCTGAGTGGGAATGCTTTCAATTTTTCCCCGTTCAGTATGATGTTGGCTGTGGGTTTGTCATATATGGCTTGCATCATTTTTAAGTAGGTCCCGTTTATGCCTATTTTGTTAAGCGTTCTTATCATAAAAGGGTGTTGAATTTTGTCAAATGCTTTTTCTGCATCTATTGAGAGGATCATAGGGTCTTTATTTTGCTTCTATTTATGTGGTGAATTACATTTATAGATTTCCATATGTTGAACCGCCCCTGCCTCTCTGGGATGAAGCCTACTTGGTCATGATGAATTATTTTTTTAATAAGCACTTGGATACGATTTGCTAGGATTTTACTGAGAATTTTTGCATCTAAGTTCATGAGAGAAATTGGTCTGTAGTTTTCTTTTTTTGTTGCGTCCTTTCCTGGTTTTGGTATCAATGTTATATTGGCTTGGTAAAATGTGTTGGGGAGAATTCCATCCTTCTCGATATTGGAGAATAGTTTATGTAGGATGGGCACCAGTTCATCTTTGTATGTGTGGTAAAATTCGGGTGTGAACCCATCTGGACCAGGGCTTTTCTTTTTGGGAAGGTTTTTTATTGCTGTTTCAATTTCAGTTCTTGATATTGGTCTATTCAGGAATTCTATTTCTTCCTGATTGAGCTTGGGAAGGCTGTGTGTTTCTAAAAATTTGTCCATTTCCTCCTCATTTTCCCCCAGTGCTTTTTTATAGGATTGTTTGGCTAAGGGAAAAATTAGGGTGCCTGGCATATGCCAGGAGAAGTAGGAACAAGGCTGGAATGTACTGTCAAGAACAAACAAAACTTGTAATGAAAATTGAAATTTCATTCTTTTCAATTTCAAATTCTTTCCTTTCAATTTCAAACCATTTCAATTTCTTAGTAGGTCCAAAATATTAGACTAGACATCCTAAGTGATACAGAGTCACTCTGTGGTAACTAAGATTTCCTGGTGTGGTTTTAGGCTGTGAATAGTGGCATCTCCTTTCTCTGTATTGAAATTCAAGGTTTACCAACCACGGACTTCCAGTTAATAGAAGATCTTAACATTGGCTTAGAATGATCTGGAAATGGCGTCATTACAACTGTCCCTGAAAGGGAACCCCTTCACAGGGCTCACTTCGTTGAACAGAGTTAGCCAAAATGAGCCCTGAGGGTACTAAAAATGACCTTGGGAGCAGTTACACAGGTCATTCCCAACACCACCACCACTGTGTGCATTTAAAGCAGCCATTGAGGGCACTTAAGCCTTATGTCTTATTCCTGTGTTCATTAACTCGGTTTGGAATTGTCAATGCATCATTTTATCTTTGTCAGAGATAGCCTCCATTAATCTATGTCAAACTGGGGACTGGGATGTCCTTCTGTTGGCATCACACTGTGGCCGGTTAGCCCCATAAAGTAATGCTCCTTGTTGAAGACATGTCACCCGATACCCTGGACTTAACCAATTTCCTGTCCTTACTCTAAAGGAGTCATTTAGAAACATGTCCAATCCTTTTTCTTTTGATGTCCTCTGTCTGGCTGACCCAGGTAGCCTATCTTTGGGCAGAAATTACTTTTTCTTCTTGGTGTTTTGAAAGCTTTTAAGCATTTAATGTATTTAGCTGAGTGCTACAGGCAAACCTGATCTTTCAGCTGGTGCTCAGGGATAATACCGGGACAAACAGTATTGGAAATAACTCTTTTTCAAAAGCTCTATTTTTTAATATGGTATCTGATTAAATTGGTGCTTCCAATTTATCACAGCATATTGGTAGCAAAACCAGTCAATTTTTCCCAGGGCCACTCCATCTTCTAGTAAAGTCTCTGGGACACAATGAGTACATTTATCATGGGGGAATTATAAAGTTTCACTTTGACATTTCAAGGGAGGCTGATTGTACATATTCTTTACTCAGATACTAAAGATCTATGCATGTATCAGTTTTGGCTAAGGAGCTACTAGATCTTAGCATCTTTCATATATCTGAAGTCAAGACTATTGAGTCTTACAGTGATAGGAAAATTTCTATGTTTTAGCTTAAATTTTGTTCCTAGTATGTTATAAATGTGAACAAACAGAACTTTTAAAGCTTTAAGCTTATGTATAATATACATATAATTGGGAAAGTCAACATTTTTTACAGTTTGTATTAGGAAAATTTTCAAATAGTCAAAAGTAGAGAACATTGTATAATAAACTTATGCTCACCTGACTGCAGAAATTATCAACACTTTGCTGCTCATGCTTCATTCCTTTTTTTTTTTTTGCCACAGAACTTTAAAGCAAATCTGACATTGTGTGATTTCACACTTAACACATTTGTATTTCTAACTAATAAGTTCTTCCCCCCATTCTTAAAGAAACATAACTACCATGCCATTATCACAAGTAATAAAATTAACCATAATTTATTTTATTTTATTTTTTTTGAGACAGAGTCTCACTCTGTTGCCCGGGCTAGAGTTCCATGGCATCAGCCTAGCTCACAGCAACCTCAGACTCCTGGGCTCAAGCAATCACCCTGCCTCAGCCTCCCAAGTAGCCGGGACTACAGGCATGCACCACCATGCCCGGCTGATTTTTTCTATATATATTTTTAGTTGTCCAGATAATTTCTTTCTATTTTTAGTAGGCATGGGATCTCGCTCTTGCTCAGGCTGGTCTCGAACTCCTGACCTCGAGTGATCCTCCCGCCTCAGCCTCCCAGAGTGTTAGGATTACAGGCGTGAGCCACCGCACCTGGCTCATAATTTCTTTCATTTCATTTAAGCCCATATAATATTTGAATTTCCTAGATTGTCTCAAAAATGTCTTTTTATAATTGATTTAAAAAAAAAATATTCTATACAGGGTCCGCATATTGCATTTAATTAATATGGTATATCTTTTTATTTTTATAACTACGTACATTTCCCACTCCCTCCCTTCCCTCCACCTTTAGAAATTGTTACATTCTGAACTTGGCCCATTGCTTCCTCATGGTGTCAACTGACTTGTTAATCTCTCTTGCATATATCCTGCAACTGAGATTTCAGTCTAGAAAATTGATTAGAATTAGGTTGAATTTTCTAGACAAGATAACTTCACATTGGTGCATCCTATGTCAGATGTAGAGTAACTGGTTCTACCAGTTATTTAGCAATGCTAAGAATGGGCAGTGTGTTCAGGTGGTATCAGTTTAATGTCTCCAATATAAAGTTTGCTGTCAACCTTCTTCCAAATGAACACCTTTTAATTACATGCTTACCGACGTCAGATTTATTGTCAATGACTGACACACTCGAGCCTCTTTGACCCGAGGTCCCTTCAAGTACATCCCTGGTTTCTAGGACACTTCTTATCACTAGTTTGACATCAATAACATGCTTCGAAAAAACCACTTTCTTTCACAGTGTGCTTTACTCTCTATTTCTCCCAATGGGCTTCCAGAATCCTCTTTTTTTTATTGGCGGGCACTTCCCTTCGTTACCACATGCAGATTCATCAGTGTTTTACAAATAGGCTTTTAATAAGGTCCCGGATGCACTTTAACTTGCTCTGTGCTGCAGAATTGTACAGTTTCAACATGGCATCATCCATTTGATAAGTTCTAGTGGATCTTCATATATAAGGTCCTGTGGACCCAAGTAGGCTATTTGTAGGACCTGCAGTGATTTGTTAGTGACCTAGCAACACAGAACCACCTAGAACCTTGCTATTGAATTAATAATTCCTAACTAGCTATACTTGAATTTTCAAATTCCCATTATTTATGTGGCAAATACATAGTAAATGGTATTTTACTCACTCTCACTTAACCCATGGAGCCCCAGTCTTGGGAGCAAATGATTTCTTTGCATGGGAAGATGTTTAGCGTAGGGACAGAAAACTATTCAGAAAAAGGGTTTGGGGTGATAGGAAATATTCTTTAGGCAGAAATTCACCTGGGCAATATTTATTTTCCAACTAAGCCCAGGCATTTTTATTAACTTCTTTCCACCTCTCCATGAGAGGACATCCTAAAGAAATAGTAGTAACAACTACCATTGCATGAGTGCTTATTGGGTGCCAATCACTTCACAGTTCCAAGGCTCTGAGAGATTGTATAATTTGTGCAAGATCACACAGGCAGTAACTGTCAAATTTGTCTGAGAAAAGATGTCTCATAAACATGACACTACATCACTCTCCTGCTAGAAAGTCCTAAGAAAAGCCACCACTTTTGCACAGTTTCTACATTGCAAAGATTTGTGCACTGGCCGTTAGTAAGAGCAAGAACTCCCAAGCCCAAAGCTTGCACTCCAAGGGGTAAGCTTTAGGCAATTGCAGATGGCCAGAACAGAACTCTTTACCATACAGAATCGTACATTGTAAGGACAGAACTCCTTATAATGACACAGTAATGGCAGTGCCCAAAAGCCACCAAAGCAGCTCTGATCAGTGAGGAGCACATGATTAAAGAATGCAAATTGAAGATGCAGAAGTAGGAATAGAAAAAAGTAGGTACAGTAGAGATGTGACTCTGGCTACATTGTTGTTAGCCATGGTCTTTATCCAGAGGGAACAGATAGGTGGATAATCCCACACGCAGGCTGGACTTTCACTGTGTATCATTCGTAATTTGCTGCCTATATTTGTGCATAAAATAATTAGCTTTAGTTGTTCTCAACCAAAACTGACTTGTTTCTATACATTTTCAAATTTGAAGACTCTCTCCAGTTATTATGCAGTGAAGCCACCTGAACCGGGTGAACCTGACTGATATGGTTAGTTACCCTCCAGGTGCTGAAATAAGGTCTATGAGGTGAGAATCACCTTTGCAAAATAGCTCCCCAATAGGGATAATGTTTAGAAGAACCAGCTTTACACCTGCCATTAGAGCAATACACACAAGTCTTAGCAGACTGCATATTCTTAGCAACAAGAAACAACCTAGCCATTGAAAAACACGTGAATCATATAAAACTTCCCTACCTGACTACAGCAAAGACAGTCCTAAGTATGCAACTACTGGCATCTTAAAACCAATGTTGAATTACATCTCTGCTGCATGAATATGTTCTCCCTCCAAAAAAACCAAAACACTCCCGACAAAGCAAAAATCCAACAGATCTCCACAGGCAACACAAAGTAAATAATGTAAATGACCTTTCCTTTTGCAGCCATTAAAGGAGAAGGAAATTTAGATTGTGAAGGTGTTAAAGATGAATCCTCCTCGAATTGGCCCAATTGTCTATGGGGGAGATCAGCCGTGTGCTATGTTACTTAACAGCTCATGTCTGAGGGCCACTAAAAGGAATTTCAGGGATCATATGGTTTATAGCCTGTCTGGAATCCCATTTCTCAGGGAGTGGGAAATGGCATATACTTAAAAAAAAAAGACACCAAGGAGATATTTTCTGCTTTTGTTTTTCTATGATTATTTCTCTTTCTGCAAATTTTATAACTGGAATATATTAGGTATCCATTCTATTACATTAAAAAAACAGTAAAATTTTCTGTTATGATTCTTACAAAAATTTTTAGCTTTGTTTTTCTTGTCTTTGTCTGTAGGGCTCCTATTAAGTATGCCTATGAGAAAAAAATTAAAAGCCATTCTGAGAAATGAGAATTTTTTTCAAAGAGAAGCAAAATTGAGGTTACTATCAACTTTTGCTCTTCCAAAAAATCACAGTTTTCATTTACCTTTTCTTCTTTCTTCTTTTTTGAACAATTCAGCCACTTAAAAAAATTTTTTTTTAAATAACCTTTAGTTTAGAAAACGGCCACGTAGAACTTCAGGATGGCAGAGCCGCCTGGCTAGGTTTTAGGGCAGTTGTTCCCTGGGGAGTTGGAGGCATAGGGTTAGCTCTGGAACGAAATTTCCAGGGGGGCGGTTCAAACTGTGTTTGCCTAGTAAGGACAAGGGAGAATTCGAGGGAGTTGAAGGGGCTTTAGAGAGCAGCAGCCCTTTTCCTATGGAAAATTGTTTATGCTGCATTTTCCAGAACTGCTGAGAGATTCAATGGTGCACAGCCAGTGCATTGCATTCTCTGGAGGAAGCTGCACTCAGGAACTCAGGGCCCCCTGGCTGGACACGCCTGTATTCCTAGCCTAGAGGCCTCCTTCCCGGGGCAAGAGAGGGCTCAGCTGAGACCCTGTTCAGACACCTCTGCCAAGACCTTCTTAAGAGGATGGGGCTGGGGAGGGGGCTTGAAGCTTGAAGATGCTTTTCTTCACTCTAACTCAGTATTCAGCACTTTTCCACTCTTAAGCCCTTCTTCCCCTCATCATGCCCCACAAATAAAACAGCAGGAACCTTTTATTCAGTGTTCCTTCAGCAATTTCCCTGTCTGGACTATTCCTGGGGAAAAGACAGGGTGGTGGGGGAGCTGGTGCCTTGTTTCTCTTATTGGCTTCTTGCTTACACTATTGCAATAAGTAAATAAAGGCCGAATAGTTTGGTTCATTGCCCTGATTAATGACCTTGACACTTGGCAGCTTTCTAACAGGTCTCTGCCCTTGTGAAACTTACATTCTAGATTGCTCTCTGACTTGGGTTAAAAATTAAAGGTTGCTTAAAATTAAATGTGAGAAAAAAAAAAAAGGTAGCACATTCATTTGTTATCAATAATTAGCATCTCAACTCAAATTTTAATTTCAGAATTGGCAGGTACAAAACACAATATGACACCCAAAGTTACAGATTCAGGTGAGCATTTTCTGAAAGGTCTTAGCAGCCATGAGACGTTATTACAGGGACCACCTGTCAGGGCGCGATGTGTTCCCTTGAAAAGGAAGTCAGCTGGTCGTCTGTTTTGTTTTGGTTTAGTTGGGTGTTTTTGTCTACCCACAGTTTTTCTTTCAGAAGCTGCCTCTCCTCATCAGTGGGTACCACACTTCGGTAAACCCCAGGTCAGGGGCACAGTCCTCCAGACTGCCCTGTCTACCCGAAACTTCTCACACCAGCTGCAGTGGGAATACCAAGCTTCAAAGTCTGAGGGAACAGTCCCCACAAGCCTGGTCTCAATTCAGACACCCGGTGTGATGGTCCTCACTTCAGACCAGTGGGCTACAAATTCAGCGGTTTCCATGACCAACCTCAGGCTCAATAATTTGCTAGAATAACTCCAAGAACTCAGGCAAACACTGTACTTATGATTAGAGTTTTATTATAGCAAAAGAATACCAGTTAGAACCAGAATTGCATAGGAGAAAATCTGGAAGGGTTTCAAACATGAAGCTTCCATCATCCCCAGGGACGCATGACACCCCCATCATCAAAGTGTGACAACAACAAATGGAAAAACATCTTATCCTCATAGATTGGAAGAATCAATGTTGTTAAAATGTCCATACTGCCCAAAGTAATCTACAGATTCAATGCAATTACTATCAAAATACCAACATCATTTTTCACAGAATTATAAAAACAATCCTAAACTTCCTATAGAACCAAACAAAGCCCAAATAGCAAAAAACGTCTTAAGCAAAAAGAACAAATCTGGAGGCATCACATTACCTAACTTCAAAACACACTACCAGGCTATAGTAACCAAACAGCATGGTACTAGTATAAACATAGACCCGTAGATCAGTAGAACAGAATAGAGAACCCAGAAATAAAACCATACACCTAAAACCAACAGATCTTTGACGAAGCAGACAAAAATATACACTGGGTAAGGGACACTCTATTCAATAAATGGTGCCGGCAAAGTTGGAGAGCCTCATGCAGAAGGATGAAACTAGATCCCTCTCTCTCACTGTATACAAAAATTATCTCAAGATGGATTAAAGACTTAAATGTAAGACCTGAAACCATAAAAATTCTAGAAGAAAATCTAGGAAAAACTATTATCAACATAGGCCTAGGCAAATAATTTATGACTCAGATCCCAAGAGCAAATGCAACAAAAACAAAAATAAATAAATAGGATTTAATTAAACTAAAAAGCTTCTGCACAGCAAAAGAAAATAATCAACAGAGTAAATAAATAACCTACAGAATAGGAGAAAATATGTGCAAACCATACATCTGACAAAGGACTAATATCCACAATCTACAAGGAGCTCAAACAAATCAGCAAGAGAAAAAAAATAACCTCATTAAAAAGTGGGCAAAAGACATAAACAGACATATTTCAAAAGAAGATATACAAATGGCCAAACATGAAAAATGCTCAACATCACTAATCATCAGGGAAATGCAAATTAAAACTACAATGAGATATCATCTTACCTCTATCAGAATATCATTAAAAAGTCAAAAAATAATAGATGTTGGCACAGACGCAGTGAAAAGGGAACACTTATTTATCATTAGTGGGAATGTCCAACCTCTATGGAAAACAGTATGGAGGTTTCTCAAAGAACTAAAATGGTATCTTCCACTTGATTCAGCAATCCCACTACTATGGATCTACCCATAGGAAAAGAGTCATTACATCAAAAAGACACCTGCACTGGTGTGTTTACTGGAGCACAATTCACAATTATAAAGATATGGAATCTGCCCATCAACTGAGGAGTGGATAAAGAAAATGTGGTATATATATATATATATATATATATATATATATATATATATATACCATGGAACACTACTCAGCCATAAAAAAAGAATGAAATAATGTCTTTTGCAGCAACCTAGATGAAACTGGAGGCCATTATCCTAAGTGAAGTAATTCAGGAATGGAAATCCAAATGCTACATGTTCTCACTTGTAAGTGGGAGCTAAGCTATGGGAATCCATGAGTACACAGAGTGACTTAAGGCAATGGTCCCCAACCTTTTTGGCACCAGGGACCATGGAAGACAATTTTTCCATGGATGGGCCAGGGGATGGTTTTGGGATGATTCAAGTGTATCACATTTATTGTGCAGTTAAACCTCTCTGCTAATGATAATCTGTATTCACAGCTGCTCCCAGTACTAGCATCACCACCTAAGCTCCACCTCAGATCACTGGCATTAGATTCTCATAAGGAGCCACAACCTAGATCCATCACATGCGCAGTTTACAGTTTATAGTAGGGTTCAAGCTCCTATGAGAATCTAATGTCTCTGCTGATCTGACAGGAGGTGGAGCTTATGCGGTGATGCGAGTGATGGGGAGCAACTATAAATACAGATGAAGTTTCATTCTCTTCCACTGCTGTGTGGCCTGGCTCCTAACAGGCCACAAACTGGTACCAGTCCACAGCCCAGAGGTTGGGGACTGCAAGCTTAGGAGACACTGGAAACTCAGAAGGGGTAGGGTGGGAGGAGGGTGAGGAATGAAAAATTAGCTATTAGGTACAATGTACACTATTCAGGTGGCACACTAAAAGGTCAGACTTCACCACGATACAATTCATCCATGTAACAAAAAACCACTTGTATCTCTTAAATCTATTGAAATAAGCATTTTTTAAAAAACATGACAACTGGCAGAGTATTGCCAACCAGGGAAGCTCACCCAAGCTTTGGTGTCCAGAATTAATATTGGGGTTTTCTTACATAGCCATGATTTAATCATTGCCACATGGTAGAACTCAATTTCCAGCACCCCCATCCTGTCTCCCCAGAGGTCAGGCTGATACCTTGTGGCTCAAAGCCCCAAATCTCTAAGCACATGGCTGGTCTTTCTCAAGTGGCCATCCCACCACCCTGAGTCACCTCATTAGCATAAACTACCAAGTGTGGGTCCAAGGGGCCTACCATGAATAGCAAAGACACTGTTATCACTCTGAGAATTCTACAGGTTTAGAGGTTTCCTCCCAGGAGCTGGGAAGAAGGCCAGCAATCTCTCTGGGTAAAGCTAATTCTTTACTATGCAATAGAGTTGCCAACCACTGCCTGACTCAAGTTGGTCAACTAGATCACCCCATCCTTTGACAACACTCAGTGCTTGGTTCAGGACTGATCACATCCAAAGCTGAGCCATCAGATTTTCCCTGAGGTTCTTCCACCAGAGCTATCAAGCAAACTTTCTTTTATACATTAGTGCTGTGATTTGGTAAAAATTGTGTATATGAAAGAGAAAGAAAGGGAGACAGAGAGAGAGAGAGAGAGAGAGAGAGAGATCCGATAATATTACGTGAGTCTCTCGATTCAACCATATGGAAAGTGTTCTAGACTTTTCAGTTACAAGAGCTAATAGATTCCTTTTTTGGCTTAATTTATTTCAAGTCAGGTTTCTGCCACTTGCCATCAAAAGAAATTTGTCTAATACCTGCAGGATGTTTGTGGGTGCAGAAAGGGAAATGAAGAATAGATACAGACAACCTCCGTCTCCTCCTGCGTGATGTTTCCCTGGACCACTCCTGCTGTCCAATTTTCTAAAAGTGCTACAGGGATTTTTTTCATTCTGAAATTTTAATTCTTCTTTAATCAAGGAATCAAAATTAATCCAAGGAAACAATCAAGAAAGCAAATAGATAACCTACAAAATGGGAGAAGATATTTGCAAGCTACAGATCTGATAAAGTGCTAATCACCAGAATTTACAAAGAACTCAAGCAAATCAGCAAGAAAAATACAAACTACCAATTAAAAAGTGGACAAAAGAACAGAAGCTTCTCAAAAGAAGAAAGACAAATGGCCAACAAACATAGGAAAAAATGCTCAACATCACTAATCATCAGGCAAATGCAAACTGAAACCACAATGAGATATCACCTTACCCCAGTTAGAATGGCATTTATCAAAAAGTCCAAAAACAATAGTTGCTGGCATGGATGCAGAGAGAAAGGAATGCTAATACACTGTTGGTGGGACTGCAAATTAGTACAACCTCTATGGAAAACAGTATGGAGATTCCTCAAAGAACTAAAAGTAGACCCACCATTTGATCCAGCAATCCCACTGTTGGGTGTTTATCCAAAGGAAAAAAAGACTTTTCACCAAAAAGACACTTGCACTCTAATGTTTATTGCAGCACAACTGACAATTGCAAAGATGTGGAATCAACCCAGTGTCCGCCACTTCATGACTGGATTAACAAAATGTGGTACATGTACACTATGGAGTACTACTCAGCCATAAAAAAGGATGAATTAATACCTTTTGCAACAATCTGGATGGAACTGGAGACCACTCTCCTAAGTGAAGTGTCTCAAGAATGGAAAAACAAATACCACATGTACTCACTATTAAATGGGAGCTAATCAACGAACACACATGTGCACAGAGGGCAGTAAAACTCAGTGGAAATGAACTGGAGGGAGGGGGAATAAAGGGAGGGGCAAAAACCTACCTAACAGGTACTATGAACATTCTTTGGGTGACAGATACACCTTTAGCCAGGACTCAAGCATTACAAAAGTGATCCACGTAACCTAAACCATGTGTATCCCCTTAATATTTTGGAAGTTAAAAAATTAATCTATACCCCACAAGAAAGTCATGACAATTGACTAACTGATCTCTTTATACTTTTAAAACAATATAAAGAACTATTCAACCCATGAAAAAATATTGGCAATCAAGTTTTAATCCTTACTCACCCCCTCAACCCTTCACTAAAATCAATAGGAGTAATCCTATCACTAAGCTTTATTCATAGGAACATTTAAGAAAATAAATGGAAAGCTATTCTCTCAAAACCAGCTTTTAGAATTTATAATTCTAAACCTTAGTATGGTACTACTCCATGTTGTAAACATATGTGATATGTATATAAAAAACTTGAGTGACACAGTACTGACAACTACAAATTATTTAATTTTTAAATAAATCATTATTATTTCACATTATCTATATTATAACTCACTCTGGCTCACGTGTATTCTGATAAAATTTCTTAAGTGAGAGAGAACCTCATGGTATCACAGCCAGGGAGCTGCGATTGGGTAAGAGCCACAGCAGAATTTACTAATGCATCAGCCCACAAAGTGTTTTATTTATATAAACATCATCTGTCACAGGTAGTAACTCAGAATGAGAATCACAGGGAACTGTTCTGGTAGAGGAAATAATCTGTATATACGTTGACATGAAATTCTCTTTTCAGAAATGCCATAAATACAGAGACTATCCCTCCTTCTATGTGTGCTTACTGTGTTTCTGAAGATGTCAGAATCCCAGGTTTCAGCACCAAAGATGCCAGGGTGGGAGTCTGCCGTCAGTTCTTGGTGTGCTCTTGGCCAAAGAATGACCAGACACACCTAAGTGTCAAGTCCATACTATTACCCCAGTCCTCTGACTCCTTTCTTGGAAAAATCTCCGGCAAGGCCAACACGACAGGGTAACCTCAGTCAGGGAGCAGTTTCACAAGAGTGTTAGGTTGGGACAAGGAGAAAGGGAACAGATGCTTTATCCAGGGGGTTTCTATTGAGAAATAGATGATCCTAGGAGATGGTTCATCTACAATGGGAGGAACAAATTAACCAGAACGGGGGCTTCCGAGGAGAACAGATGCTGTGTCAAGGGGTTCCCAAGGACTGACAACCAGAAAGAAGTAGAAAGGCCACAAAGTGGAGATATGAACAAGGCCACAAAAGAGGGTCTCTGGAGCATGCGCACAAGTAGGCTGACAGTATCCTCACGTGACCTACCCTCATTAGCATAGTAAAAGTCACACCCACCAGTGCCATGACAGTTTACAAATACCATAGCAAGCCTTGGAAATTGCCTTACAAGGTTAAAAATGGGGAGGGTTCCCAGTTCTGGGAATTCTCCACCTCTTTCCAAGAAAATCCATGAATATTCCACTGCCCACTTAACATAAAATTAGGGAATCAGCATAAAGGGGAGAAATTTTGTTCAACTCAGGGTCTCCTCCACTCGCAGAGGTTGACCCATTCCTTCTCTGGAATGTACTGTGCTTTAATAAACTTCCACACTTTGCTTGCATCTGCATGTCTGCTCATTTGCTCCATCAACTCGGTACCAGTAACTATTCCTCAGTACTGGGAACCAAGAACGACAAGGACCCAACATCTGGTCCCCACACCTGACAAGAACATCTCTTCATTGTAGAATAAAATGGGTCTGTCTCTGCGAGTGGAGAGAGACAGACCAGCTCACTCACTCACTGGCCAACTCACTCTTTCTTGACTTCTTGGTTTCCTTTTATTAGCCCTGTCGGGAGGAGGGCTCTTGGGAGGTGTAGGATGTTATCAAATGATCAACAGGTGTACTCAAAATGCCATCTGCACATAAAGACCTCCTTCTAAGAAAGCCCACCGAAGGCAGGGGTGAACCACAATGCAGATTCAAGCTAATGGCATATTAATTACCCTTAGGTTACTCAAGGGCTCTTCCTAAATCTTAGTATGCCTGGGCTGGGGAATTCCTAGATTGATAAAACATTCCCTCCTTCCCCAGGTGTAGCAGTTGCTCGGGATAGGATTGAGGGTGGGGCAGCACCAAAATGGAGTGCCCACCCTTACCCTTCTTCCCAGGTGGAGCAATTGCTTGAAACAGCACCAAAGCAGGGCACCCTTGTCCCGAGAAGAGCCAGAGATCTTACTATGTACCTAACACAATGACAGTGTCGGGGTCATGCACATGCCTGAAATAGGAGAGAAACTTAAATAAAAAATGTTTTCAATAATCAGATGATCCGCATGTTTTTCATTAATTCTGAGCCAAGCATTGTTACTGTCACTGAACCCTGTTTTGAAGTTGTTCTACAACTAAATCTTTCTAGCTGTGATGTTTTTATTTGCTAAATGGAATGAATACAATCCATATAATTGACATTCAGTAATTCTCATAGAAGCAGCACAGTGTAGACACAAATCTGCCCTGACTTGGCACACAGGCTATCACGAGGGCTCTGACGTCGACACTCTGAAATATTAAGTGTCTTTCCTCCACAAAAATAAGCCTTTTGAAGCCTTGAGGCCAAGTTTTAATCCATTTTCCTCTCAGTGGTAAAGGTCTTATGCTGTATGGAAACTTGTTGACAGAGCTGTGTTTCATCAGCCTCCTCCCGTTCCCTCGGACCGAGCTGCCCCCCAGCACACTCTGCTGCTACTAAGGGCCAAGGAAACACCAGTTCTGGGCGTGTCATGCCCTCCCCTGGGCAGCTGCCCACAGTTTCTGGTGTGTCCCACCCCCTGCGACTTGGCTGAAGCCTCACCCGCTATAGTGGGGAACCTGCGGCCTTGGGGCCACATGTGGCCTTCTGGATCCTTGAGTGTGGCCTTTTGACTGAATCCAAATCCGTGAAGTTTGGACTCAGTGGAGAGGCCACACTCGGGGATCTGGAGGGCCACAGGTGGCCCCGAGGCCGCAGGTTCCCCAGGGCATCCCACCCTAGAGATGTGGAGAGTCAGTTTCCCACCCAGTCCGGCGCTTTCAAGAACAAGCCCAAGGAGGAGGCTTGGAGGGAAAGCGAGTGGCAATCCGGATTCTAAAAGCCATGCCCCAAATGGGCCACCGGGAGACGCTGGAGAGATTTGGGAGGCAGAAGGAAGGAGGAGGCCACTTAGTAGCTGATGCAAGTTGCTGACCGGGTGACTCACCGCATTGGCCGAAGCAGCACCCGGCCTTTGGCCTGCGACTGTCCTGCCTTCCCAGTTTGCCTTCAGCTTACCTGACTCTGGAGCAGGTGTGTGTGTTTAGCTCCAGGAGGAAGAGCCCCAGCTCCTACCAGCCCACCCTCTTCACGGAGCTGAGAGGCAACAAGAACTGATGCAGCTTCAGTCCATCCTCATGGCGTCCTGCCTGGTCATGACCTTCCCTTCCAGGCTGCCTGCCCAGTGGGCTTCAAGCCCCAGCACTGGATATGGAGGCGGCCTTACGGAGACTGCTTAACCAGCTCCCATAATTGCATAAGCGCATGCCCTGTGGCAAATCCGTGTGTGCTTGAACCCCAGCTGATACACCTGGGCTAACTAACCTTTACTAATGGGAAGGGGGAGAGGGAGAGAGCAAGGTGACCGAACCCCTCCACTGCCCCCTGTTCCCAGACCACTCCAAGGCATGGTGCATCACCACAGCCCCCGGGGAAGTGCTGAGTGCACATGCCTGGGCGTGACCGGGGCCTCTTCCTGCTCATCACCAAGGGATAGCAAACACGATCATGCACCATTCTGCCATTGATTCTCATCCTCCTTGCTGCCCTGGGTTTGAACGTACCCTATAAAGCATGAACCTTTCATTTATTCTTGCCTCGAAGTATTTTCCAGAGACAACAGTGCTAAGAAAATTAGAACAGGAGCAGGGTTCTAGAAAGCAGACCTGCAGGACAGGATTTGGGAGTCACTTTGCCCATTCATCTGAACCGCCTCCTTCCACCATGGAGGCTGCTCTTTTTCCAGCTGAGGTTTAATGCTGGTCTCTCTTCATGGTGTGTGTATTTTTCACAAGTGAGCTCATCTGTTCTCATGACTTCAAAGCCTATCCTTATGATGATGATTCCAAAATCTCATCTCCAGCCCAGACATTTCTCCTGGGCTACAGATTTATAAATCCACCTTCCCCCCAGTGGTGAACTCTTGCAACTCAGCATGTCCTGGCCTGAATTCATCACCTTCTCCCCACTCCCCTGGTGTCCCCTATCTCTGCACGACCTGGAGTCCTTCCTCGTTCCTCATCACCTTCACCTTTCACATTCATCTTGGAATCAAATCCTACCTATTCTTGCTCGTAACTATATCTCAAAACACCATTTTTCTCCATCCTCACTGCTACTACCTTGATTAATCCTAGTAACCCATTCTTGGCTGAAATAATGCTCTGGCTCCCTGAAAGTCTTCAGTTTTCCTAATCTTTCTCTTCTCAAATCCCTTCTCCATGCTCCAGCCAGTGTGATCTCTCTGAACTGCAAACCCAAGCATCATGAGCTTTAAAACCCACCAGCGTCTCTTCCATTGCTTTTAGGATAGAATCCAATCATTCCAACAGGTCTAATAAGATCCTTCCTGATCTGGTCCCTGCTTGGCTCATAGCCATTATCATCTTTGCCCATTATAGTCCTCATGAAATTCTTTCATGCCTGGAAGGTAGCTGGCACTCTCTCCTCTGGGCCTTCATGCAGAAGTTCCCTTTACCAAGAACATTTTTCTATCTCTGTCCTTCCCAAGTCCATCCTTCAGGTTGCAAATCTGGCATCACATTTTCCCAGAAGCCCTCATGAGTCCCCTAGACTAAGGGTGAGGTGACACATAGCACCCTGCTCTTCTCATTCTGCCACACTTATCACACATTACAGTAATTGCTTATCTAATTATTTCCCCCACTAGATGTGTAACTTGTTGGTCTCACTTATTGCTGTATGCTAATGCAGACTGCAGGGCCTGGCACATAGGACAGACTCCAGAAATATTTGATGAGTGAATAACCATCATTTTAAAGAGACAGAATAGCTCCCAGGTAGGGGTAATTTCACCATGATATGATTAAATGTATGGACTTGTCTAGAAAAAGAAAAAAAATGTATCAATCATTCCAGAGGCTGGCTGGTTTGGAAACACAGAACAAGGTGAGTCACGGAGGTAAATGCTAGAGTGTCTGTCCCAACACATGCAGAGAAGGAGGAATTTTAGCTAATGGACTGCAAATACTGCCGTCCCATTAGCAAGACCATCCCCCTTAAGAAATGGATATATCCAGCTCTTTTAGCTGGATGCCATTAACTTCCCATTTTCTAATTCCGTACTCATGTAGCAATTTCATAATTATTATTTGGTTTCTCATGTAAGTCTGTCTACAGGAAGGATGACATGTAGATTCTGAGTATCTCAGGTCTCTATGTCGGTAATTTCTCATGGGAATTAACAAATTGCCTGCAGATTATGGTGTGCTCTCCCTGAGAACTGCCCCAGGTGGGATCTTGTCTGCTATTCGCTCTTTGGACACTTTTTATTTTATTTTATTTTATTTTATTTTATTTTATTTTATTTTATTTTAAAGAAGAGTCTCGCTCTGTTGCCCAAGCCAGAGTGCCATGGCTTCAGCCTCGCTCACAGCAACCTCAAACTCCTGGGCTCAAGTGATCCTCCTGCCTCAGTCTCCCGAGTAGCTGGGACTACAGGCATGTGCCACCATGCCCGGCTAATTTTTTCTACGTATACTTTTAGTTGTCCAGATATTTTCTTTCTATTTTTAGTAGAGACAAGGGTGTCACTCTTGCTCAGGCTGGTCTCGAACTCTTGACCTTGAGCGATTCCTGCCTTGGCCTCCCAGAGTGCTAGGATTCCAGATATGAGCCACCATGCCCAGCCTGCTCTTTGGACACTTCAACCGCTCTTACTTTACTTCTTAGGTTCGGTGGCTGGGGGTGGAGGAAGTTATGCCCAGGGCAGGGACCATGCCTTGTAACTCTCAATTCTTTTCAGCCCTCAGCGGATGCCCGGCTAGTTCTGATTCTTTGCCAAGCAACCACAGGACACAAGCAGGACATTTCTGTAACACTTTGTTCTTTGATACACAGAGAGAATTATCTTAGAATTTACTTACCAACCTGAGTAATTTCTAAGACACACTGACCCAAAGAAGACAGAAATGAAAGATTTCAAAAGCAATTTTGAAAAGAAAAGAAGTGAACAAGTCAGGTCACTAGAAATAGAGGCTCTTGGATCTAACTCTACAGAGCAAGGCTTTGGGTACATTTAAAAATCACAGCAACGGGAGTTTGTATCTAAAGAAAACGGATGGCCTTCCCCTAAGAGCTCCTCATTCCTGTAATTACTAGGTATGATGAAGGAGGGTTGGACAAATAAAATACAGTTGAATAGTTGTCCATATTATGAGGAAGAGCCTGATGCTTTATAATTTCAATTTTTGTCAAATGAATGAAATTACCAACATCCATTTAGTAAAAGTACTAATGCAAGGAACCCAAGTAAAAACTGTACAACTGATGCAGGCGCCTTGTAGAAATATATGTCT
Source organism: Lemur catta (assembly GCF_020740605.2). Classification (NCBI taxonomy): domain Eukaryota; kingdom Metazoa; phylum Chordata; class Mammalia; order Primates; family Lemuridae; genus Lemur; species Lemur catta. The sequence goes on along the minus strand of NC_059128.1, from coordinate 134,186,500 downwards.
CAAGCCTCACGTACATACGGCAGCAGCATGTAAAAATGGTAGCAATTAGCTCTGTTTCATACAGGCAGGTACAACTCCTCATTTAGATCTTTGTCCTTTAAAACCAAAAAGGACACGAGATAATTGGGAACCATCTTGGAACCACGCTACTTATGAATTTTTCTGAGAGTGGGTGTTAACCTCTGGCCCTGTTTCTGTTCTCTTGGAGAAGGGAGCCCAGTCTAAATTAATGCTAAGTGGAAGCACGTTTGGCATTAGATTATACCTTTCATTTCTCCAGTGACTCGAGCAAAACATGAGTTTTCTGTAATTAAAATATGCATGGAGAATGCTAATGAAAATTTTGCGAAGGTTATGACACCTTTTAAAAACAAACTTAATCACACACTGAAAAAAGCAGATCAGGAAAAGAAAAGAAAGAAGAAGAAAATAAACAGACCCGTCCAAAAAGAAAAGTTAAAATGACTTATTAATTTCTCAACATTTGGCACCCTGAAAATTAGTAGCTTGGTTTTTCAAGAAGAGAAGGCAATGGAGTGAAGATGTTTTACTTGTCAATAAAAGCAGAAGTAAAGATTAGGTCATAGGTATCTGAGAAAGCAAGCAAGATGTGTCAGCATGTAATCTATACAAGAATGGTGGGGTGGAAACTCACTTTTTAATGTAAGTGGAGGTGAACACAAGGTTGCAACTCTTATTCGTTTTCTACCTTTTGTAATCTTTTTCTTTTTAAATCTCCTGTCTTTGTTAGTGCTGCTATAACAGAACATCTGAGACTGGGTGATTTATCCATAGTAGAAATTTATCTTTCACAGTTCTGGAGCCGGAAAGTCCAAGATCAAGACACCAGCATGTTCATTGTCTGGTGAGGGCTCTATCTCCACTTTCAAAATGGGGCCTTGAATGTTCCACCCTTCAAAAGGGAGAAATGCTGTGTCCTCACACACGGTAGAAGGGACAGAAGGACAAAGGCACGTAGCTAGCTCCCTCCAGCCCCTTCATACGGTCGCTAATACCATTCATGAGGGCAGAGCCTCCTCAAGTCCCCACCTCTTAATATTATCACATTGGTGATGAAGTTTCAACATGTGAATTTTGGAAGGGGCACAAACATTCAAACCATAGCACCTTCTGAATCTCAATCTTCATTAATACTGTAGGCAAGACTTGAAGCCACTGGTCTTTTCTGTAATGTGCTAGACATCATTATGTAACCATTCTCTGCCAAACACATCCGGACCCACCTGCCAACTCGGCCTGCCTGAATATAGAATGAGTGGAACCCGTGAAAGGCTGGGGGGATGTTAAAGATGCAAAGGACTGTATTATCCAACTTGCATTTTGAACGTAAAAAAAAGAGACCAGAAGGAAGACTCAGGGTGCCCATTATTATGCACCTGCTTAGCACCCAAGATGGGATAGAACTCAGGGTTCCTGATTCCCGGGCCCAGTGCTCCCTCCAGCACCTGGGCTCCCCCCAGCCCTCATGGGATGTTATGGAAATGACACCTGACCAGCATCTCAATCCGTGCACTTGAGATCGGCCTTTGCTGCTCATCAGATGCAGGATCTGAGGCACATCCAGATGGCCTTGGTGAGCCAGTTTCCCACCTTTGAAACAAAGGGTTGGATTTGATGTTCTGAATGTTCACTTCCACTACTACATTAATCTGAAATGGGAGCATTACTCTAGCTGAGAACACGCATCTATTTCTTTTTTTGTTTATCTCCCTTTTAATGAAACTAAAATCAGATCTGTATAATAAAAGAAGCTTCTGGTTTGCAGAGTTACATAACCATTTTCACTATTGCTGTTCATCAATGACTCGTGCTCCTTGGGTAGCCCCTGCCACACCCAGGGGCAGATTTCACTTTCAAAGGATGCGTCTGAATCAAGTTAGATCCTGAGACACAACCCCCTACCTCAGGAGGTCCCTCCCTTGGAGATCCTCCTAGAACACCTAGTTCTGGGCTGAGACCAAGGCCCCAAGTTCACTCTAGAACAGACTTAAAGTACCAGGGCAACCCTGGAATGTGACTGTTTTCTGGAGATGATTTAGGACTGCCCACATAAGATCACCTTCACCTACACTTTCTTTTCATTTTTTTTCTTTTTTTAGGGGGTGGGGAGGGACAGGTTTTCTCTGTCACCCTGGGTAGAGAGCAGTGGCATCATCATAGTTCTCTGCAACCTCAAACTCCTGGGGCTCAAGCGATTCTCCTGCCTCAGCCTCCCAAGTGCCTGGGGACTACAGGCACACACTACCACACTCAGCTAATTTTTCTATTTTTGGTAGAGACGGAGTCTTGCTCTTGCTCAGGCTGGTCTCAAATCCCTGACCTCAAGCGATCCTCCCACCTCGGCCTCCCAGAGTGCTAGGATTTTAGGTGTGAGCCACCATGCCTGGCCCACCTTCTCCTACACTAAAATCACAGCTGCCAATGCTGTGGCCAGTGAACAGGCTTTCAAAGAGAGGCCCATGTTCTTAGTCTTCCTGTAGGGACTCTCCAAGTGGCTAAAAATATCCCACTGAAGGAAAAGGGAAGACGCACACAGCTCCTTTATCCAATGGCTCAGAAGAGAAAATGCCAGGGAAGAAATATCATCAAATGGTTTTTGTCATGGGCTGAATTATCTCCCTCAAAACTTCATATGCTGAAGTCATAACCCCCAGTATCTCAGAATGTGACTGTATTTAGAGACAGGGTCATTAAGATAAAATGAGGGCATCAGGGCGGGCCCTACTCCAACACAACTGGAAGAGGAAGTGCGGACACTGCTACAGAGGGGAGACCACATGGAGGCCCAGGGAGAAGATAACTCTACCAGCTGGAGAGAGAGGCCCCAGAAGAAACCAACCTGGCCAACACCTTGATCTACTACTTCTATTCTCCAGAACTTTGAAAAATAAATATCTGATGTTTAAGCCACTCAGGCTGTGGCGCTTTGTTATGGCAGCTCTAGCAAACTAATACAGTTTCCCTTTTTGCTTTAGTGATGGTTGTCATTATAAAAGTAACACATTTTCCAATGGATGGACTAAAAGCTCCACAGGTTCCATGCCCCATGTGCTGTATTCACTACCATGTCCACGGCACCCAGCACAGTGCCTAACATGCAGCAGATGTCCAAAAAGTATTTACTGACCTACTATAGAAAAACTTTAAATTATAAATATTAATAAAAAATACAAATAATCCCATTGACTACTGATAGCCACTGTTTTCACATAGTATTTTTCCCAGCCATTGAATATTCTTTTGCAACATGCTTTGTAACATTTGAATGAAACTCTAGAAGGTGGAAGGTGGATAAACCATAATTTTTAACACTTACTATTAGTATTTGTTTCCATTTTTTGTCAATATAAAAATACTATGAATTGAAAAATTACCTGTTGGGCACAGTGTACACTATTCAGGTGATGGGTACACTAGAAGCCTAGACTTCAACACTATACAATATATACACATAACAAAATTCAACTTGTACCCCCTAAATCTATTGAAATAAAAAGTTGTATATCATGAAAGATACCTTTGTAAACAAATCATTTTGTCCTGTTTCCTTCAGAACAAATTTCTAGAAGCAGAATGATTAAGTCAAATGTATGCACAACATTAAGGCCTTAACATATTTGTCAAATTTTTATTCTGAAAGGTTTTACCACTTTATACTCCTCCATCAGCCTATTTGGATTTTAGCTTCCAATAATAATGATCACAATTCTAATATTAATTGAGAATTTGCCATGTGCTAGATGTTATGTTAAATACTTTATAAGCATATTTCATTTAACTCCCTCAAAAAGCCTGTGAGGTAGTTACTAATATTATTTGCATTTTATAGCTGAGGAAGATAGTCTTAGAGAAATTAAATGGCATGCCCGAGTTCCCTCAGCTAGTAACAGGAAGAGCTAAGAACCAAAACTAGTCTATTTGACTCTCGTAACTCCCAGTATCTTTTGCCAATGCTGGATATTCTTGTTTCTTATATCTTTACTAATTTGATAGACAAAATCCCATAGATGGTTTTAATTTGCATTTTCTTGTTGATTAATTAGTTTGAACATATTTTCTTATGTTTATTAGCCATTTTGTTATATTGCTTTTTTTGAGTGAACTGTCTTTCTATTCCACTAGGTGTAATGGAACTCCCTTATATGTTATTTGCTTCTTTTCTCTTGCTGCTTTCAGATCCTCTCTTTGTCTTTGATACTGGACATTTTAATTACAGTATGGCTTGGGGTAGTCTTATTTGGATTGAATCTGATTGGAGACTTCTGGTCTTCCTGTACCTGGATATTTATATCTTTCTCTAGGTTTGGAAAGTTTTCTGCTATTATTTCTTTAAATCAGCTTTCTACCCTTTTATTTTTCTCTACTCCCTTGTGAATGCCAACATCTCATACATTTGGTTTTTTGATGCTATCCCATAAATCCCATAAGCTTTTTTCATTCTTTTTCATTCCTTTTTCTCCTCTGTATAATTTTCAAATAACCTGTCTTCAAGTTCACAGATTCTTTCTTCTGCTTGACCAATTCTGATGTTAATGCTCTCTAATGCATTTTTCATTTTGTTTATTTTATTTATCAGCTCTAAGATTTCTGGGTTTTTTATTGTTCGTATTTCAATCTGTCAAATTTCTTGTTCTAGTCACTTATTGTTTTCCTCATTTCGTTGAATTGTTGCTCTGTATTTTATTGAGGTTCATTGAGCTTCTTTAAAATAGCTATTTTGAATTCTTTGTCGTGCAATTCATACATCTCTATCACTTTGAAGTCAGTTAATGGCACTTTATTTTGTCCATTTGATGGTGTCATGTTTCCCTGATTGTTCTTGATCCTCATGGTCATGCATCAATATGTGTGCACTGAAGAAGTAGGTGCTTATTGCCAGTCTTCACAGTCTGGCTTTGAGAATGTCCTTCAACAGTAAGCCTGTCTAGAAATTCTAGGCAAGTCATCTGTTGTGGTCCCTATGACCATGACTGCTACAGCTGTTGTAGCCCAGGATCACTGTAGCCAGACTAGAATCCCTTGACTGCTGACGCTGGTGCAGCACCAGATTGGAATACAAGCCCTCAGTCACTGAGGCCTGCTTGTCACTGTGGGTTATTCTGCACTCAAAGCCACCATAGTTGGCCAATAGTGATGTGGGCTAGAACTCAAGTCTCTGTTGCAGAGGCTATGCCAGGTGGGTCTACAGGTTCACTCTGCAAGTACTGGCTTGGAGTTAGGAGCCATGGGAATCTTCCTAGTGCTGGGTTTTACTTTAGCTGCCCTAGTATTGGAGTCCAGGGCAAAGTCCCATGCTTATTTCTTTCTATTTTCTGCAAGGAGAGGGTCTCTCTCTCCATGCTGTGCAGCCTCGGGTTGGGGGAGGGGTGATGTGGATAATGTAAAACTGTCCTTCCTACCCTCTTCAATATGTCTTTTCTTATTATTATGCTATAACCAGGTACTGCAATCTCTAATCTAGTTTCCTCAGCTTTTGTGAAGGTATTGTTGTGCATGAATAGTTGTTCAAATTGATGTTTCTGTAGGAGGATGATTGCTGGGGAGCCCTATTCCACCATCTTGCTCTATCCCCCATATGTCTGTGTTCTTTTTCCTTTTTGCTGTTGGTGCAAATAGCACAATAACTAAATAGGAAAACTTCCATGTATTCAAGATGCCTATGAAGACTCCCAGAAACCGAGATTTGGCACATGTCTCACTAAGATTTGCAACTGACTCTTCTAATTACTCATTCCAGCCGAATTTTCAGGATAGTCTCATCATCTCATACATGATACGCATTTGGAGATAACCCACTCAGCTACTAATTTTATGAAGCTTTTTTTTTTTGTTTTGTTCAGTAACACCGTAAATTATTTCAGTTGGGTGGTTTCCTAATATTTTATTAAGTCCAACTTTTTTGCTCTTACTAAATCTTGGCATTTCATTCCCATCAAATTGTGGAAGGAAGAAAAAAGAAGAAAAGGGGGAAAAGGAGCAATAAACACTTCCTTGAGCTAACTTTTATCTTTATGTAATCAATACAGTTAAAAATGTCACAGCACCCAAGCCCTAAGAACAGAGTTCTGAGCAAGGATTCACAATTCGTCTGGTGGTAGTGAGAGGGAGAAGGCAGAGACAGAGGAGGACTTGTTTTTGTGTTGTGAACCAGCCTTTAGCCATGCAGAAACATTTATCTTGGAGATAGGTTCAATGTGTGGGATGGTTAATTATATGTTGAGGAGCTTAATTTAGGATAAGAGAAGCCACAAATTCATGGCAGACACGCAAAGCATCACCAAAGCTCTGTGCTGTTGGGTTCACAATGTTCCATGGTATCAGCCTGGTTCAAGGTTAAATTGATTAAGCATAGATCACGTCAGCCAGAAGACTCGATTCAGCAGAAGCTTGAGTATGGAGAGTAATTAAGAGCCTCCTCCTTATTCAGGATTTTAAGTTCCAAATTTAGAATTAGGATATAGGAAAAACCCTTTAGCTTCCTGCAACAACTGCTTTGCTTTTGTTGTTTGTTTGTTTTTGCTAATTTAAAGAGAAAGAAAATACTTCTGTCCCCAAGACCTCATTATTTGACCCCTCAATTCAAAGGATATGCATGTTAAGACATGTTGATCCTTTAATAATGAAGTGCTGTATCTGGACTGTTGAATCTAGCCTTATTCAGCTTATCAGCACCGTCAGCAGTGACTGTGGGAAAACGGAGCCAGAGGGAGTTAAACTGTTTGGACAGAGGCATTAGTGCTGATGGTGAGTTCCCGAGGTTGGCAGCTCCTTTGCCTTCTTCTACACTGCCATTCACAAGAGCCAGGTGGCCCATAAAGCACGTTCGCGGGAGTTACTCTGTGTCACAGTCCCCTCTAGGTTACAGACAGAATTGTGCCTGGCTGGGAGTTTTAGTTTAGATCAATCTGCAACCACTAGCAAATTGCCTAAAAACTGGCATTGAAGCTGCTTTAATCAAATTCCAAAGGAAATATCATTAATATGCAGCTGTGAGTAAAAGAATATGTAGTTAGTCTCTTTGAAAGGCTTTGTAACCACAAAAAAAAGTCAATTAGGATGACCTTAAAGTAGTTGGAAAGAGCAGCTCATACTCATCATTAGCGCCTTCTAAAGAGATCTAACAAAAGAGCATGGCTGACAGCACGCATACCGTCAAAAGCGCATTGGCCTTACTGGCAGGCAGGGGAGGAAGCCCCACTTACGGTGTGTCCTCGGGGCCTGGGTACCCTAGTGCTTCTGCTTTTCCCACCAAGGGCTCAGGCAGCCACACAGCTGCCCAGGGACTCAAAGGTGGAGCCGCTGAAGTCCTACTCCGCCCCCGGCTCTGCAGTTGACCTGAATAAATCCAGATAACCACTTCATTTTCCTTAAGGGGATAAAGGGAGACCTGCTCAGAATCTAGCTGAATGCTATAGTTCACAAATACAATGTTTTATTGAAGACCATGAACACAGGTGGACAGGGATACCCACACTCTTTCTTTTCCAGACCCCAAATATGGCATAATTGGGATTCTAAAAAGAGATTAATCTAATCAATGGATCCAAAAGGCCAACCCCACTCAAATTTTTCTCCAAAGAAAAGGTTACTGTAACCTAATATCAATTTCACCTAATGAGTAATTTTTCAGGAAACATTATTTTTAAAAATACAATCAATTTGTGTTACCAATTGTCTTTCATAAGCAAAAATTACTTTGTATTTTAAAACAAATCAAAACAAAACATCTTTTTTCCTTCAGAAGAAGAAGAAGAACTACTATAGGTTTGGCTAATTGTTCTATAATTGCTTGAAAATTATAAATATATCTGAGTTTAACTGGGGTAATCGTCATACAAAATTATATCAAGTATGAATACTGTGACTCAATTCTAATTACTGAGAAAAGATAATTACATGCAAAACAAATAGAGCTAATCAAAATCATTAGGAGAACTTGCTAATCAATCACTCAAATTCTATTTGGCCATCCAGAAGTCTAAGAGTGTGTAGAAGGCGGGGAGGGGAAGGCATTAATTAAAAGGATACCTCTGAGAATCCCAGAGACTGACAAAGGGGTGACAATTTCCGTGAACAATATTTGCAAGAGTGAAATTAGGAGTAATGGTATCAGTGACTAACATGCTCGTTTCCAAAATACTCTGAGCAACGACAGCCATTTCCTGATGGTTCTTTAAGATGCTTCTAGCAAATTTCATCTATTTATAGCTTCTGATTGCTGCCACACCAACCAAGTGGCTGAGACAGGGAAATATGATCTAAAATAGTGTTGCACTATTTCCTTTCCTCAGAGGAAATGGATTTTAGTCTTCAAAATCTCCTCCTCAGCTAGTCTCTCTTATTGACCCTTCCCCAGTCAACGTGAGACACCCCCTCCACCCAGAGGGAGAAACCTCAGCTCAAGATGCACTGACTTGCATTTTCAGCCCCTTAACTTAACCTGCTTTTTGGTTGTTCATTTTAAAAGGAAATGCTCTGAAGAGAGCACGCAGAATGCAAGCAAACATTCAAGCAATGAAAACCGCAAGGCACAGAGTAGGTAAATTGTGATAAATAGCAAGAGGAGCAGAAAACAGCTGAAATGAGGATGGAAGAAAATAATCGCTGCACATAATGAAAATCCATTCTGGGAGAAGCAGCAGCATCTGGGCAGTGGCCAGTCCCCAGACAGGTGGAGACTTACTGTAAAGAAAGAAATAATCAGCAGGGAGAGGATAGAAGTGGAATACTAAAGAGTTCATCAAGGAAATTCAATTGTATCTATTTGTTAGATATAAGAAATATTTTTTTATAAAAAGAAACTATGACTATACCTCACTGAGGTGATGTCAGAGAGGCCTAGTGGACAGTCAGGAATGTCACCATGGTCCAATGGTACTACAGTGTCAGTGGAGACCGAATGGAGAGCTAGAAGTCCTATCCCTGCCCAGTTGTAACAGGAAGCCACCCCCCTGGGGCACTGACAGAAACCAACAGGCCAACAGGAACATGGGGTGCAACCTCCACCTGGCAGGCACAAGGCAGTGCTCCCCCTCCCTTTGCCAGAGTGCTACCAGAATACGCTCAGCTAAAACAGAAGATTTAAGTAAGATCCAGCCTCCAAACACAGTACAAAAACATCCAGATTTTAATCAAAAAACACTCCTCATCCTAAAAACCAGCAAGATCTCAAAGGGAATGCAAAAAGACCATCAATAGATAGCAACATCGAGTGACAGAGGTGTTGGAATTACTGAACAAACATTTTATAGCAGCCATGATAAAAAATGCTTCGAAGAACAAGTATTATATGAACACATTTGAAACAAATGGAAAAACCAAAAGCCTCAGCAAGAAACATAGAAAGTCTCACAAAAAAATTAGAAGAGACACAGTAGAACCAAATGAGAATTTTAAGAATGGAAAAATACAATATCTGACATAAAAATCCTGGTGGATGCACTCAACAGCAGAATGGAGTGGACAGAGGAAAGAACTGGTGAATGGGAAGATTAAGCAGTGGAAACTGCCCAGTCTGAACAACAGAGAAAAAAAAAAACATACAGAGACTCAGGGACCTATAGGATGATAAGAAAATATCTAACATTTATGTCACCAGAATCCAAGGAGAAGGAAAAGAAGTCAGGGCTAAAGAATACTTGGAGAAATAATGGCTGAAAACTTTCCAAATCTGGCAGGAGGTATAAACCTACAAATGTGAGAAGCTAAGTCAAACTCAAACAGGACAAACTCAAAGAACTCCATGCCAGGACACATCATAATTAAACTTCCGAAAAATGAAGACAAAGAAAAACCTTTAAAAAATAGCTAAGAAAAATGATACTTTACCTATACTGGGAAAACAATTCAAATGACAGCAGATTTCTCATCAGACACCATGGAAGACTGAAGGAAGTGACACCACATTTTTCAAGTGCTCAGAGAAAAGGCTTGGCAACTCAGAATCTTACATGCACTGAAAATATGCCTCAGGAATAAAGAGAAAACCAAGACATTCTTACATTACAGAAAATAAAGAGAATTTATCATCAGTAGGCCTATCCTAAAATGATGGATAGAGGAAATGCTCTAAATAGAAGAGAAATGATAAAAGAAGGAAACTTCAGAACATCAGTAAGGAATAAAGAACATAGTAAGCAAAAATGCAGGTAAATATAGTTGGTTTTTCTTATCTCCTTCAGTTTTCCAAATTATGTTTGATGGCTTTAGCAAAAATAACATTGGCTGATGTGATTCTAAATATATGTAGAAAAAATATTTAAGATAATTATAGTTGATTCTCATTACTTACAGATTCTGCATTTGTGAATCTGTCTACTCACTAAAATTTATTTGTAAGCCCCAAATTAGGACTCATAGCACTTTCACAGTGAACATGTACACAGTGGCAAAAACTTTGAGTCTTCCAACACATTCCAAGCTCAGATTACAAGGCTGTAATCTTTTGTTTCAGCTCTTATAAATATTACTTTTGCAGTGTATCTAGTGCCATACTATCTTCAATTTTATATTTTTTATTGGTAAATTCACTGTTTAAAATGGCCCCCAAATGTAGTTCTGAATGCTCTCCAGTGTTCCTAAGTACAAGAAATCTGTGATGTGTCTTATGAAGAAACTTTATCTGATAGATAAACTTCATTAAGGCATGAGTTATAGTGCTGTTGGCCATGAATTCAATGCTAATTGAATATAAGGTGCCTTTCAGTAGAAACATCCATAAAACAAGCTAATCTATTGATCAGTTGACAGAAATGTAATCTGAGGCTCACATTTTCCCCCAAGAGCAATGGTTTAGTATTTGCTAATTCAGAGAGACTTTATAGAACATAACTACTGTGAATAATGACAACCAGTTGCATATTATAAACAAGGGAGGGTAAAGGAATGTAAAAAGAGGTAAGATTTATATACTTCACTTGAACTGGTAAAATGACACCAGTAGACTGTGACAAATTATGTATATATGATGCAATACATATAGCAATCATTAAACAAGCTATACAATGAGATACATTCAAGAACACTATATAGAAATATCCAAGTGGAATTCTAAAAAATGTTCAAGTAATCCACAGGAAAAAGAAAACAGAACAAACAGAAAATAAAAAATAAAACAGCAGTCTTAATCCCTAACATATCAATAATTACATTAAATGTAAATGATCTAAATATACCAATTAAAGGACAGTGATTAGCAGAGTGAATTAACAAACATAACCCAACTATTTGCTATCTATAAGAAGCTTACTTCAAATATAACAATATAGGTAGGTTATTATCAGAGACAGGGGGAGGATGTCTAATAGTGATAAAAGGGTCAATTCACCAAAAGTATGCAGGAATCTTAAATGTGTATGCATCAATCAACAGTGCAGCAAAAATGTGTGAAGCAAAAATTAATAGAATTTAAAGGAGAAACAGACAAATCCACACTATATATGGAGACTTCAACACTCCACTGTCAACAACTAATAGAGCAACTAGACAGAAAATCAACAAGGATATGGAAGAATTCAACAATATCATCAACCAACATGATCTAATAGACTATTTATAGAATGGTCTATCAAACAGCTGCAGAATGTACATTCTTTTTAAGTCCCTATGAAAGATATATCAAGATAGACCAAATCCTCAGCCATAAAACAAACCTCAAAACATTTAAAAGAACTGAAGTTTTACAGAGTGTTTTCTCTGACCACAGTGAAATCTGACTAGAAATTAATAACAGAAAGGTAACAGGAAAATCTCCAATAATTGGTAACTAAGCAACACACTTCTAAATCATCCATGGGCCAAAGAGAAAGTATCAAAGGAAATTTTAGAAATACACTGCACTTAATAAAAATGAAAACGCAATATATCAAAGTTTGTAGGAGACAACTAAAGCATTGTTGAGGAAAAAATTTATAGTAGTAAATACATACATCAGATTAAGAAGAGAAGTTTCAAATCAGTAATCCAAACTCCCACCTCAAGAATCTATATAAACAAGAACAAAATTAATCCAAAGCAAGCAGAAGAAAGAAAATAGAATGATAGCAGAATAGATGAATTGAAAACAGAAAAACAAAAGAGAAAATTTATGTAAAAAAAGAGTTGGTCCTTTGAAAAGACCAATAAAATTGACAAACATGTAGCAAGACTGAGAAAGAAAAAAGAAAGAAGACACAAATTAACAATATTTATAGGAATGGAACATGGGATATCACCACAGACCCTGTAGACAGTAAAAGGGATAATATGAATTCTACAAACATAAATTTGACAATTCAGATGAAATTAACTACTTCCTTAAAAACATACTATCATTGACTCCTCCAATAAGATATAAATAAATTTAAATAGCCCTATAATCGTTAATGAAATTGAATTCATAATTTTAAGTCTATAAAAATAAATCTGCAGGCATAGAAGGCTTTGACAGAGAAAGCTGCCAAACTTTTAAAGAAGAATTAATACCAATTCTATACAATCTCTTCTGGAAAACAGAAGAGGTAAGAAGATTTCCCAAATTAGTATTACCCAATTCCATAACCAAAGATAGTGCTAATAAGGAAAACTACAGAATAATATTCTTCATGAATGCAGATATAATAATTTCTAACAAAATATTAGCGAATAGAATTCAGCAATATTAAAAGATTAGATACCATGACCAGAAAGAAATGCAAGGCTGGCTCAATATTTTAGCCTAAAGAAACAGACTAACGAAAACATGATTATATCAATTGGTGAAGAAAAAGCATTTGACTGAAGTTAACACCCATTAATGATAAAAACTCTCAGAAAACTAGGAATAGAGGAGAACTTATAAAGAGCATCTAAAAAGAAAAAGAAAAAACCCAGAGAGAGCATTATACTTAATGATAAAATGGTAAAAGACTGAATGCTCTCCTAAGATTGAGAAAAGGTAAGGATGTTCGCTCTCACTAATCTTATTCAACATAGTGCTAGAAGTTCTACTCTGTGCAATCAGGCAAGAAAAATGGAAAACAATAAAAACACACACAGATCAGAATAGAAGAAACAAAATTGTCCCTATTTGCAAATGTCATAACTTCCTATAGAGAAGCCAAAGGAATCTACAAAAGAAACTTCTAGAACTAAGTGATTTCAGTACATTCATAGGACACAAGATAAACATACAAAAATCCATTGTATTTTTATATATTAGCATCAAACACATGGATTCCTAAATTAATAATACACTGTTCATAGTTGCTCAAAAATTAAATACTTAAGCATAAATCTAATAATACATATATGGAATTTGTATGATAAAAATTATATAACACTGATGAAAGAAATCAAAGAAGATCTAAATAAATGGAGAGATATTCTGTGTTCGAGGATTGGAATACTCAATGTAGTAAAGATATCAATTTCCCCCAAACTGATATATAGGTTTAATACAATTCCTATCAAAATCTCAGTGAGAGTGTTTGCAAACATAGGCAAGGCTATGCCAAAATTTATATGGAAAGCCAAAGGAACTAGAATAGATAAAACAATTTTGAAAAAGAAGAATAAAAGATTTTAAGACATACTATGGAGATGCATAGTAAAAACTGTGTGATATTGGTAAAGCAATAGACACATAGATCAATGGACTGAACAGAGAACCCAAAACAGAGCCACACAAATATGCATAACTGATTTTTGACAATGGTGTAAAAGCATTTCAATGGGGAAAAAATTAGCCTTTTCAACAAATGGTGCTGGAGCAATTGGACATCTACAGCAAAAATAATAAACTTTGACCTGTTTTACACTTTATATAAAATTAACTAAAAATGTATCAAATCTTAAATGTAAAATGTAAAACTATAAAACTTTTAGAAAAAAACATAGAAGAAATTATTTGAGATTTAGGCAGAGTTCTTAGATTTGATACCAAAAGCACAATCCATAAAGTAAAAATTGATAAACTGGATTTCATAAAAATTTTAAAGCTTTTTCTCTGTGAAAGATCCTACTAAGAAGATGAAAAGACAAGCTACAGACTGCAGACAAATATTTGCAAACCATTAATGGTACAGACATTTTGGAAAATGATTTGTCAGTTTCTTTTTTCTTTCTTTTTTTTTTTTTTTTTTTGAGACAGAGTCTCTCTCTGTTGCCTAGGCTAGAGTGCCATGGCATCAGCCTATCTCACAGCAACCTCAAACTCCTGGGCTCAAGCAATCCTCCTGCCTCAGCCTCCCGAGTAGCTGGGACTACAGGCATGCGCCACCATGCCTGGCTAATTTTTTCCATATAGATTTTTAGTTGTCCAGATCATTTCTTTCTATTTTTAGTAGAGACGAGGTCTCGCTGTTGCTCAGGCTGGTCTCGAACTCCTGAGCTCAAATGATCCACTCGCCTCGGCCTCCCAAAGTGCTAGGATTACAGGCGTGAGCCACCGCGCCCAGCCGATTTGTCAGTTTCTTAAAAAACTAAACATGTAACTATCATACAGCCCAACAATCACATTCCTATTTATCCTAGAGAAATGAAGACTTACGTTCACACCAAAATCTACACACAAATGTTTATAGCAGCTTTATTTGTAATAGCCCAAAACTAGAAATGGGTGAATGGTTAAACAAAATATAGTATATCCATACTATAGTAATAAAAAGAAATGAACTATTAAGATATGCAAAAACCTGGATAAATCTCTAAAAAATTATTGTCAATGAAAAAAGTCAATCCTAAAAGGTTACAGAGTGTCTGATTTATAAAACATTTTTGAAATAACAAAATTACAGAAATGCAGAAAAGATTAGTTGTTGCCAGGGATTAACAAGGCGGTTGGCAGGAGGGAAGTGGATAACATGAGAGATCCTAGAGGTGATGGAATGTTCTGTGTCTTGACTGTATCCGTGTCAATATCCTGTTGTAATATTGTACCATGGTTTTGCAAGGTGTTACCATGGAGTGAAACTGGATAAAGAGCACATGGAATCTCTGTATTATTTCTCACAACTGCACACGAATCTACAGTTAACTTAAAATAAAAATTTTAATCATAAAAAAATCTGAATATATTGTTTTCTCATAGGGAAAAAGGGAGAATGAATCAATGCAAACCATTCCTATAAAAGAAACATTGAAGTGAATCTTTCTATAACATATAATAATTCCAATACACTAGACCAAATTTTAAAAATTGTTCAGGGCAACAAAATTTCAGTCATCAAAGTACTTTCAGCAATCCTGGAGTATCAATCTTGCCTACTCTCTACTTCCAGACTTGGCATATAGTTGGTGTGTTTGATCATATTTGTCTATATTTGTGCATTAATTCATTTTTGTACTGGAATTTGAACATAGCACTTCAAAAGCACAGTGACTTCTGGTTGTTTCCTGCTCATGTGATATTGACGTGAAATGGTATATTTCTTACTGGTCACTCTGAGCATCGTTTGGATGCAAGGAGTTCAGTGAGAAGCAAGAAACAAAGGAAGCCATATATTTCCCATGAGAGGAGAGAGTGTCTGAATATACTAGAGGTGTTGGACACAGAGATCAAAAAGAAAGAATAACAGGCCTAAAGCTAGATAGAAAATAGAAAGGACTTCACAGAAGAGCAGTTTATATGAAGCAACATCAGAAACAGAATTATGAAGTTCAGCCCTGGGTAAAAGAAGGTACAGATTTTCTTCAATGCCTCTTCATTCAACAGGCATTTATTATTGAATACCTACTAGATGCAGAGAAAGCACTTATTGAATACCTACTAGCTGCAAGGAAGGTACTCTCAGGGAAATTTAGAGATATGAAAGGGGAGCTCCTTTCCCTTGAGGTTTTTATAACCTGGTATGAATTACAGAAATATAAAAGAAAACAGTGAATGCCACGACAAGGAGTAGTTGACCTCAATACCAGTGGGAACGTAAGCAGTGTGTCCTAGAGCTCAGGTAATGAATGCCCCTCCCCAGTAGGTGCTCAACCCCCGTAGGTTACCCTGCTTCTTCCCAGGGACCCCACTTTGGGTCTCCCACTCTGACGTCTTCCACAACATCATTTACGTCGGACCTGTACCCTCCACAAGGGTTAATCAGATAAATCAGTGCCAATTAAGATATTAATCCCTGATTCTGGCTTAATCTATGATCCTTCTAGATAACTTAATTCACAGAAAGAAGTAGTTGAAAGCTTCAATCACCTCCACAGGTACATCACAGGAGGGAGGAGAAAGAGCAGAGTGTTTGAGAGTCGGGGTGGGCCCTCGACAGCTCTGAAACTGCACCGCAGAGGGGGCTGCCCAGAAAGCAGCCAGTCAGATTGCGATTCCAGGGAGGAGCACCTCACCTCTAAGAGAAAAGTTCTGGGTAAAGCCCAATTTGCTAGAAGAGACTTTGAATTGAATGCTGTTATTGTACCAATATTATTAAATCAAGTCCAGCTAAAAACCAGAACATTTTCACTTGTCATTAGCTTGATCCGTTTGTATAATGTGACTCATTAATCTTTTCCACTGAACTAATCTTAGGTTGCAAAATAATTCCATCTCCTGGATCCTAGTCCAATCTTCAGGCTATAACTAGATTTCTAAAGGCTTCCTTTGTTGTAATCAGCTCTCCCCATGCTCACGTCACCCGCTACAAAAACAGCACAATCACGCTGCAAACAATGACTTGTGTTTACAGCACAGCTGAAATTAACACACAGGCAGAGGGCAGCTATTGAAGGATGCCAGCCACGTGCCCATCTGTCATTTCACCTAAGTCATACACTACCTGCTGAGATGGGCATTCCATCCTCACTTTAGAGGTGAAGAAAGAGGGATTCAGAAAGGTTAAGTGACTTGCCCAAGGTCACATAGCTAGTAAGTGCTGAAGCCAGGATTTAAATTCAGGTCTGTCTGACGTCAGGGCTTACATACTTTCCTTTGCATCCCATTCCACATGGAATTAAAACCAGAAAAATGAAATAAGAATTTGTCATTTTCACTAAAGATGAAACAGGAATAAATAACTTAAGTTTCAAAAGTTGGAAAGCTTTCCCTAAATAACAATGCCTGTTAGGCATTGCCATAAGGATACGTAACCATAGGATGTCTTTGAGATATTATGCAGATCAGAATAGGTCAGACCACCATGAGGAAACCCTGCCTAGAAGCAGAGGCTGGAATAGAGCAGCACTTAGAACTTTCCTTCCAAAGTTCATGTCTGATATTCATCCTTCTGCCTCTGCCTAATATTGTATGTATGTCTTTAAAATCATCAAGGTGGTACTCTCTTCAGTCAGCTTCTGCATGTTCCCAACGGCTCAATCAAACCAAACACAAGAAACTGTAATGAGCAGCAATAGTGGCAGATCCTGAAGGCTTGGGCAGGTTGAGGTCACCAAACCTCCACGTCCCTTTGAAGTGAAAGGACAAATACAGGGCGACTGTTACCAATACTCACTACTGGTGCAAGGAGAATGATCATCCAGGCCTTCTCTCCAACAGCTTCCTGCCACTCCCAATCAAAAGAAAAAAAAAAAAGAGAGAGAGAGAGCCAAGACATGAGAACAAGTCTGTTTTTTGCCCATGCCACAATTTTCTACATGCACGATCCATTTCTGCTCTCATGTTTATTCCATGAGTTTGAGAATCAAATTGTAAATATCTGCAACTTAGACAGCATTTCCCTGGATGCTCAATCACCTGCTATCACAATGCCTTGGCTTTAAACAATCTATCATTCTCACCATTAAGAGAAGACAATAAGGCTTAACAGTGCAAGTCATATGCCTGAAACCACAATTTGTCTCCTTCCTTACCCAGTCTGAGCAGATGGCCACAGGCCTACTGGATGATTCAGATTTAATACATGATTCTGAGTCATTTCCTTAGAGGAGCAGAACGGGTTCCAGCTTGAACCTAAACTGTCGTCAGCATAAGAGTCAGACATTCTGGTCGTACGTGGAAGGCCCCAGTCATGGAACTCCAGAAGTCTATTTACGCACAGGACCAAGACTGGGAAACTGGTGATCAGGCACACGAGCTTGGTCCAAGGTAAGGCCCCGGGAGCTAATGGACAGGAAGGGAGATGTTGAGCATATCACTCGGCTTGTCCAGCCACCCAATCCCATGTACACAGGTGTTTGCTTAGAGCCCAAGGTGGCAGTGCTCTGGCCAGGTAAGCATATTACATGATGTTTGGGGCCAGGGGAAAGCTGCTCCCCACTTTGGCAGAGAACACAGCAGGGCTTGTGTGCATATTCTGAAGCATCTTTGATGCAGCATGGAGAGAGTGCGCGTGGCTCGACCAAAGGGTGGCACGACTCTGTGCTGGGCGTAAAATGGGATGTGGCCACCAGTCACCTCCAGAATGCCTTCGTGGGGATCAGAGAACAGTGCAGAAGGGGAAGGTCCAGCAGGGAAGAAGGAGATAGATATCAGGCTCTGCAAGGAACCCAAGAGGGCTGTGCTCGAAAGCCCACCTAGATTCCACTGAGGGTTCCCTGAGATAGTTGAGGAGGACATCAAAGAGACACATTGGGGATCCTACAAGAGTTTGTGTCTGCAGAGGAGAGAAATATCACTGGCTACTGTGATCATCACTGTGATGTAACCACTTAGGTTGCCTAGGAAACCCAGGTTTCCTGCTATGCTGAAACCAGAGATAAGAGAAGGATACGACTGCAACCATACCTTGGAGAAAGAGGAAGGCTGAAGGGAGTATGACCAGCTATGGGTTCAAGAATCATTTATCCCAGTAATGTATTAACATGAGATAACATAATTAAACAGTTTGTTGTGGGTTTTCCTTCCTTTGTTAAAAAACTAATTTGCAAAAAAGAAAAGAAAAAGTAATTTGCAACTGTAAGTTAGAAGCTCTGCTCTTTTCAAAGTCAATAGTTTCACATATTGGAGGTCCAAACACCACATTCTCTTTCCAAAGACTTTATAGGCCATCTACCACATCCTATTGCTGTTCCAAAAAGTCACCAAATTTCATGGCACAGTCTGTTTTGGGTACATCTCCATCTTTATTTCTCATAAGCATCGGAGGCAGAATATATTAATATCCAAACAGATCTCATTATCTTTTTATCAAACTCCTCCCTCTGCAGTTTCTACCTCAATAAATGACTTTCCTATACATCAATAACAATTAAAAAGCTAATTCTGGATAGAACATCCTCCCTCTAATAAATCAAAAATATAGCTATAAAGCCAATAAAAATACAGAAAACCCCAGTATTATAAAGACAACATTTCTTCAAAAATTAATCCCTAATTTCAATGAAGTTCCAAGCAAAATGTAAACAATATTTTGGTAAAAATTGACAAGCCAATTTTAAAATTAAAATGAAAGGGAAAACATGAAAGAAGAACCACAAAAATTTTAGAAAAATGAAGAAAGACACCCTAGTAGATAGCAAAACTGTACCGTAAAGTCAGAATCCTTAAATCAGTGTGACAGAGGCACCAGAATAAAGAAATAGGACCCAGAAACAGATCCATACACATGGATAATAGAGACGTTTCAAATTTGTGGGAAAAGGATGGACTGAACATTCAATAAATAGCATAGGTACAACAGGCTACACTTTTCTAAAAGATAACTTTATATATACTTTACCCAATTGGTATAAATCAATAAATTTCAGATGGATTAAAGACCTAATTATAAAAATATAAAACTATACAACATGAATGAAAACTTGAAAAAAATATGCTAAATGAAGTAATATGCTGAAATAAAAAATTTAAAAAAACAAGTCAGTAATCAAAAAAATGTACTATGACTCCATTTATATGATATGTCCAGAAAAGGCAAAAATATAGAAACAAAAAGTAGATTCATGGTTGCCTGGCTGGGGGGTAAAGATAAGGCAAGTATTGGGATAAAATGTTAAGTTTCTGCAAATGGGTATGAAGGTTCTTATGAGGCTGATAGAAAATGTTCTAAAATTGATTGTGGTGATGGCTGCACAGTTCTGTGAATATACTAAAAACCATTCAATGGGCCAGGCGCGGTGGCTCACGCCTGTAATCTTAGCACTCTGGGAGGCCAAGGCGGGTGGATTGTTTGAGCTCAGGAGTTTGAGACCAGCCTGAGCAAGAGCAAGACCCCATCTCTACTAAAAATAGAAAAAATTAGCCAAACAACTAAAATACATACAAAAAATTTAGCCGGGCATGGTGGCACATGCCTGTAGTCCCAGCTACTCTGGAGGCTGAGGCAGGAGGATTGCTGGAGCCCAGGAGTTTGAGGTTGCTGTGAGCTAGGCTGACGCCATGGCACTCTAGCCCAGGCAACAGAGTGAGACTCTGTCTCAAAAAAAAAAGAAAACAAACAAACAAACAAAAAAAACCATTCAATGGTACTCTTTAAATAGATGAATTGTATGATATGGGACTTATATCTCAATAAAGCTGTTAAGATATATATAAAACTAAAAAAATTCAAGGAAAATATGAGAACACATTTACTATCTTGTACTAAAAAACTCATTCACAGACATACAAAAAATCTTTAAAGAAATTTTACTACGTGTGACTTTGAAAACTGTACAAGAAAAGAAAGGACTTTATATACAAAGTTAAGAATCAAACAACTAGCAAAAATATTTACAGCATATATAAAAGAAAAAGGGCTGATGTAAGAACCCATTCACATTCAAACATATACAAACATACGTATAAAATAAACTACAAGTCAATAAGAAACAGACAACCTAATAGAAAACTGGTGATGGTTATGGATGAGATATTAAAGTTTAAAAATTATTCAATCTCATTATTAACTTAAAATACAACTTAAAACAGCATTTTTTACCCATCAAATTGGAAAAAAAATACATTAGACTGATATTATCATATTGGCAAGAATGTGGGAAAATGAATATATTCCTGTATTGCTGTAGGAGTATGAATTTGTAAGACTTACTAAAAGGTAATTATGCAAATATGTATTAAAGCCTTATATGTACATACCATTTGGCCCAACAATTCCACTCTAGTTATTTGTTCTAGAAAAATATTTATACACATACATAAGAAGCATGTATAAGGATTTTAACCAGAGCATTACTTACAAAAGTGAACATTAGGAAACATTTTAAATGCCCTAAATTTGGAATATGGTTAAATCATGGTACATCTGGCTACAGAGGCTTCAGAGGATGAAACAGTTCTATGTTTACTAAGATACAAATTAATAGTAGTGGATATCTGTTTTTGTTTGTTTTGTTTTTGAGGATATTGGTGTTGTCAAGAATTCTTCTATATCTGTGCAGATAATTTACCAAAAAAATTGCATAACTTATATAATTAAAAATAAATGAAAACAAGAATGTGCAACATGTTAGTGAGGAATATTTTGAGAAAATTATCAAAACCATGCTTTGTACTGGTCTCAAGCAGAGATAAGAAACTATTTTTTAAAGGGGATCAATTTAGTTAAAATAACAGTATGTAAAGATCCTGTGATCTCGCTTCCTTAGAATTGACCTTGTAGAGAAAAATGCATGTATATAAAAAAATAAAGATGTAATCATAAGAATATCCATTCTAGAATTTTTTTAATTTATAAAAATAGACACAAATTAAGGGTCTACATGTGAGGGATGGTTATATAAATTATTATAGATGCATTAAATAAAATTCTCTATAGCCATTTTAAAAGATGATGTAGATTTATATTTTTGATTTGGTAAATGCCTTACAAAATGTAGTTAAGTGAATAAATGGGGTAACACAATAGCATGTCTAGTTTGATCTAATTTACTTAAATAAATAATTTCCATATCTTTGTGAATTTATATATAGAGAGAGCAGTATCTCAAGGGATATTTAATAAAATGATATGGTCATTAAAATGATGAAAATCATTTATTTAAACTTTTATTAAAAACCTAATATCTCTTAAGATGATGTTAATATACAATAATTATTACATATGATCTTTATTATTCTATAAATCAAGAACTATTTTTCCTTCCATTTTTTTAGGTACGAAATTCAAGATAAAAAATGTACAAAGGCCCCACAGCTAGTAAGTGATGGGGTTAAGATCTGTCTTTCTTACCCTGGAATCTGTGCTTTTAACTACTGCCCACTCCATTTTCTTATAAGTATTTATTAATAATATAAGTACGGTATTGTGTTGCTTCTAAGCCTAATGGTTGCTGAACAGTAAAGAGTTACCAAGAACTGTGCACCAGGGGGGTGATCATGAAGGCCTTCATCTTCCTAAAGTGCAGGGCCTCGTTAGAAAGGGGCCAGTCGGAGACCGAGTACTTGTCCTTCCCTTAGTCCTGGTAGACCCTGTTCCCTCCAAGGCCTGGTCAAAGTCTAACACTCTGCTTAGAAAAGCAACCCAGACAGGGCTGTATACACAACACACACACACGCACAGTGGTATTTTTCATGGCCTTTTTATGACCACCCTGTTTCTACCCTTTAAAAAATCCATGAACGTCACATAATTGCCATTTTCCTTTTTTTTCCTTATTTCCTTTTTTCTTTGTGTGTGCATACGTGTGTGTGTGTGTGTGTGTGTGTGTGTGTGTGTGTGTGATGGGAACACTTAAGATCTACCCTCTTGGCAAATTTCAAGTATATAATACAGTATTGTTAACTATGTATATGTATACCAAGACATCAACTGGTATATCTTAAATATATGTAATTTTTGTTAATTATACCTCAATAAAAATGGGGGGGAGCTGAACTAATTCTCTCTCCCAAATGCCCTATGATTAAAATAAAATTTTTAAAGGTGTGGCAAAGATCTTTAACAAATATTAAGAAGAATATATTTCAGGGTCTATTCAAAAATTCAAATTGTAATTTAATATAATCTTAATAAATATATTGATATATTTGGGGGTCTACTTTTAAAAATTCAAATTGTAATTTAATGCAATCCTAATAAATAGACCACCCATCTTCCCTGGTACTATTAGATAAGTGCATGGCCGGCTGGCTAGAGTTTCCGCCACTAGCATGAATCCTATGGATGCAATATAACCAGATTTTAATAAAATATCTCATTTAAAATATCAAGTAACTAGACATTCAATACAAATTGGTTTCTCACAAGCTCCAAACTGATTGAAATCCACTCCTCCATCCTCCCCCTAAAAGAATGGTGATGAATATGTGAAGTTAGGGACAAATGCATGGAGAGAAACAATAGCAGATAATACAAATACGTGTGCATGGGGACAGAATGATATAAGAGGTGCTACAGGAAGTACCGTTAAGTTCATTTTGACCAACAAACTAAGTACACGAATAGTATCTGGGAAAGAGAACTTAACCTGCATGCATTTGTAACTAACACAATAATAGTATTTTTGTCCTTTGTGCCCATCACACTGCAGGGTAGGAAAAGGTGATTTGTGGGAAAGATGAAAGATGCCTTGTTGTTATAGCAGTGACTTTTGCGGACATGGAGAAATAGCAGCAGCAGACAAGCAAGAGAGCCCAAGGCTGTCTGTCCCCACAGGGCTCATCTCAGGGCCAAAGAACAACACGTCCGAGATACAATGGTGGTTCCCCATGGAACCCTGCAACTTGCACCGTGCTTGAAAGATTAACTCAGACCCATATATGGAATGCTCACAATGAAATTCAGAATATTATCAAAAACTACTTGTTATTATTTGGTAATGAATATACATATTCAAATATATTTAATATGCTATAAAAAATAAATATCAAACAAAAAACATTTATAACAGAATGTAGGAAAAAGGAACTAATTAATATTTATTGAGTACCAATTATATACCAGGTACTTTGTGATCCTAATTTCCTTAGATCTTCACATCAACACCGCAGTGTTATTAACTTCCCTCTTACAGACAAGGAAATTGCAATCCCAATAGTCCAGGTGACTCACACAAGGTCAGACAGGTAAGTGATAGACATAGAACTCTAATCCAGGCCAATCTGGTTTTAGAATCCGTGGTCTTTTCACGCTGTGGCACCATCTCCCACCATCTCCCTAGACTGAGCCTGCTTTTCTCATTGAATAGACAAGGTTGATGTGCAATCAGCGCATGAGTAGCATGTACTACCTTAAAGCCATTCATCAGAGTCCATCCGACAGAAGCCTGGGTTAAAAAGAAGGAATAGAATGAACGTGGTAGTTTGCCAGCTCTGGTCTCTTAAAACACCACTAGGAATTAAATGCAATTATTTCTCATTACCTGACTTTCTTTTCTGCAACAATATTTTTAGGAGTACCAAAAACAACCTCCTAAGGAAATACCTCGCAGTGAGTAATTGTTGACACAAATACGCCCTTGAGTTCATATCTTAGGACGCAGTGGGTGCTGCACCCACCTGCAGAGGAAGCATGTTTCAGGGCTCTAGAAAGCTCCTTGAAAAGCCCCAGGTGCTGAAATTGCCCTAAAGCAGTGATGAGAAGCCTCCAGCCTAATCATTCCATTTAATGCTTATTACCATGCTGCAAATCGGGGTTATTATTTCTCCCCCTTTTAGAAAAATGAGGAAAGGGAGGCTCAGGAAGGCAGGGCAGCCTGAGTTCTAATATCAGAAATCTCATTCAGCAGACAAGGCACCTCCCTCAGCTTTGTTACACCCTATGACGTGGGTAGCTCATGTCATGATGGATGTGCCACTAGCAGGGTCTGCCAGTTGGAGGATAACCATTGACTGGATTTGCCTTACAGGTAGAGACGCGTCTCTGCTGGCTTGGAGAGAAGGCAGATGGCGGGGAGAATGCATGGGGATGGTGTGAGCGGAGTCTGTCATTTTCCAAATGGCTGCTGTCAAGAAAAGAAAAGCAGCTGATGAAAATCATGTGTTGCAAAGTGAGGAGACTGGGAAATTCTTCTTTTGTTTTAAAGACATTGTTGTTTGTCTTATTTGCAATGGGAAGAAAAATATCTTTTCAGAAGGAATATAATGCCAAGAGGCACATGGAATAAGCCACGTTTTATGGTTAAGTAGCTTATAAGGTCAGCGTAAGACAAAAGAAACAAGATGCACAAATGTCTTACTCAACAACAAAAGTTATTCAAAGGCACAGCATTATAAGAAGACACTGCAGTGTAGGCTACTATGCAGATCCTGAAATTTTAGCCAAAAGAAAAAAGAAACATTTGTTAAGTCCAGCAAAATAGTGAGAAAAAGAAAAAGATTTCAACATACTGACTCTGAGAACTCCCCGAATAAACGACCCAAGTGAAGATGATCTCACTTTGTGAAGCTCAAAGTTGACAATTTGCACAAACTCTAATCTTGATCATAAGCCCTTGGGTAACCAAGAGCTACCCAAAGTGTGAGAAAACCCTCTACATGAAAGAGAGAGAACAGAACAAACAGGAGAAAGCAACTTAAAGGAAACGGAAAGAATACAAGGAGAAGAATACTTTAAAAACAAAAACTGCAACTAGTATCTTCAGAGGCACAAGAAAAGATAATGCATGCATGAAACAAGAACAGACTCCTCCATAAAGGAACATTCAGAGAACAAAAAGTGTTCTTGGAAATTCAAAGCAGGATGACAGAAATGAAAATTTTAAGATAAGGGTTAGAAAACAGAGGGAAAAGCTAAAGAGGAGGATGAGACTAGAGAAATAATAAAATTAAAACATAGGTCCAGGAAGTCTACCATCAGAATTTTAGGATTATCAGAATCAAGAAAATGGGATAGGAGATCATAAACAACATTTCTTAGAACTAAAAGCCATCAGTTTCCCCTTTAAAGGCCCACCAAGTGCCCAGTACAGTGGAAGAAAATAGAATCACCCAAAGACCATAATTACAGATAAAGAAAAGCTTCTGCAAGTTAGAAAGCAAAAAAGAAAAAAAGAAACTGACCACATTAAAAGGAGCAGGATTCAGAATGGCTTTGTACTTCTCAACACCAACATTGGAATCCAGAAGACAATGGAGTGATGCCTTCCAAATTGTGAAGGAAAATCTCTTCCAACTTAGAATTCAATACTAAGACATCAATTGCAGGTGAGGTAAAACTCAAACACTTTGAGAAATGCAAGGCCTCAAAAAAATGTGCTTTTCACATACCCTTTTCCAGGAAGCTATTGAAGATGCCCTCACCAGGGTGAGGAGGTAAACTCAAAAAGATTATATAGAATAGAAGGACGAGGAGATTTAAAATAAGGGAGAAAAAAAGGAGAATTTTCAAGATAATGAGGAAGAGAGTTTCCTACTGATAACTAAGCACCAAGCAGGAAGAATCAATGAAATAGTCTGATTCACGAGATTGGCATGAATTGACTGTCATCTTGATTCCTTCTGCTAATATACCATCTTTTTTTCCTTCTATTTTTTTAATTTCAGAATATTACAGGGTAAAAATGTTTTGGTTATATAAATTGCTCTTGTACTGTTTGAGTCAAAGTTATGTGTGCCCATCACTCAGTGTGCACTGTACCCGTTAGGTGTGAATGTACCCATCCCCTCCTCCCACCTGCTTGATTTCCAATGAATGTTATTTTATGTGCACATAAGTGTTGATCTATTAGTTCCAATGTAATGGTGAGTACATGTGGTGTTTGTTTTTCCATTCTTGTGATACTTCACTTAGAAGAATGGTCTCCAGCTCCATCCAGGTTAATACAAGAGGTATTAGTTTAGCATTTTTTATGGCTGAGTAGTACTCCATGGTATACATATACCACATTCTATTAATTCACTCATGTATTGATGAGCACTTGGGGTGTTTCCACATCTTTGCAATTGTGAATTGTGCTGCTGTAAATATTCGAGTGCAGATGTCTTTGTTATAGAATGTCTTTTTTTCCTTTGGGTAAATACCCAGTAGTGGGATTTCTGGATCAAATGGTAGGTCTACTTTTAGTTCTTCGAGATATCTCCATACTACTTTCCATAGCGGTTGTACTAGTTTGCAGTCCCACTACTGTAACATCTTTTAACCTAGAGGAAACTACTAGAGGATGTTCTCAAATTTAAAAAAAAGAAGAAGAAGAAGAAGATACAAGTTCAGAAAGCCCACCCAGGCCTAGAATAAGAACAAAACTAATCCAAAAACTGCACTATCCAGGCAGCCTGGGGCCGGGGGGCAGGAAAAGATCTGGAAGGGCATTTTCTCAAAAAAATATACACAGGAACTGATAGGCTGGGTGTTGTGATTGGCTTTGTGGAATGTTTTATTTAAAAAAGCCATTAGAAGAGATGGAAATAATTAAAAATAGGTACAAAGAAAACTATGTAAATTTCTAAAAAACAGGCATTACTAACTTTAAGAAAAATATAAGGGAAGGAAAGAAAAATAACTATAGTACAATACAATGCTCAGTTATAAAAAATATTAGGACAATCGCAATACTGATTTAACCAAAATTATAATAGATATATTGGGGAGATGAGAAAGCAGAAGCAAAATAACACTGGTGTGGAGAGCTAGTTATACCTTCCACAATGAGCATTCGCTAGACAATGCCCAGGATGGACAGTTCTAGAGATGGCAATACATGCACAGTTTTTAGAAGTCTGGAGACGTGCTAAGTGCCAGAAGGAACTTAAAAGAGTTGAAAGTAGCTGCCTTTGGGGAGGGGGGCGGAGGGAAGTAAGAAGGGGTGAATCAAGAGACAGCTAAATTTTGTAATAGATCTTTCACTACTATTTTGACCTTTTAAGCTATATGCACGTAAAGTTTTTATTTAAAATTGAATTTAAACACCAAAATAAAGAAAAGAAAAATGCTGTACATCCAATATAAACATATAGGCTCTCCGGGGAGGAATGTGAATATTAAAAAGAGACCTGGTATTATTGAACCCCTGGCTGGAAGAAGAATAATAGTACAGATTCCGCCTGGAACAGCCTAGCTGTTTTCACCTTCACATTTCCACTTGAACTTCTGTCCTTTCATCCTTTGCAATTGTTTGAATAGTCAGTGATCTAATCTTCTCCGAGTTCCAGAATTTCATCCGCAGGTAAAACAGGATCTGTTACTTGCTCACATTATTTCTCTGAATGACAACACTACCCTGTCCTAGGGAACACGAAGATACTGCTCATTATATACGTAACCTTCGCTGCCTTGTATAATCAAAGGACCTTGCAATGGTAGAGTACTTCACAGTTTTCGGTGTGTTTTCCCATGATTTTATTTGACTCCGCAATAGTCCAGAAAGGTAGGCCACGTAGAAGCTCAGAGAGTGTAAGTGACTTTCCTAAGGTCACTCAGCTGGTAACAGCAGAGCCACCAGCAGGGGCCTCCGCTGGTGAGTCTCTCTCCACGTACCATCCCATGCAGCAGGGCTTGTTTTCAAATTTCACAAGGTCTCCATTTGTTTAATAGCTCTGACTGCAGGCAGCCCCACAACCAGATGGTGAGAAAAAAGAAAGAGAGCGTGTGTAAATTTACTTCTCAGAACCCGGCCACTGTGCCCAGAGTCAGCCTTAGAACAAACTGCCCTTTGCTTAGATCAGCCCCAGAACCTGTCATGCGAACAGCCCAAATTTGGGGTCTTAGGGCTTCTCCACATTCAAGGGTCTCTTTTAAAATTAGAAATACCCCTAAGAGGCCGGGCGCGGTGGCTCACGCCTGTAATCCTAGCACTCTGGGAGGCCGAGGTGGGCGGATTCTTTGAGCTCAGGAGTTTGAGACCAGCCTGAGCAAAAGCGAGACCCCGTCTCTACTAAAAATAGAAAGAAATTATATGGACAACTAAAAATATATATAGAACAAATTAGCCGGGCCTGGTGGTGCATGCCTGTAGTCCCAGCTACTCGGCAGGCTGAGGCAGAAGGATCGCTTGAGCCCAGGAGTTTGAGGTTGCTGTGAGCTAGGCTGACGCCACGGCACTCTAGCCTGGGCAACAGACTGAGACTCTGTCTCAAAAAAAAAAGAAAAAGGAAAGAAAGAAATACCCCTAAGAAACAGAGTGCCTTAACACTCATCAGCTAATGCCTAATATAGGTTTGGTTGACAGATGGCTAAAAATAAGCCTGAGATATTGGAAGACATTTAAGGGAGAAATAAACAGGCATCAATTTATCCTAATTCAAAGTTGTTCTCAGGTTCACACTGGCCGTCCTAGCCAGAATTATTTTAAAAGCTCCCTTTGGCAGGAATGCCATAAGAGGCCAACTCCTCATGTTGTCTACCAGTTACTACCTGATGATTGGAAAAGTAACAACCACCAAAACAGTAAAAATCCCCACTAAGTGCAGGTCATTAAGAAATATTTTGGATAAACTAGCATTATACTCTTCACAGTTATTTGTGCATCATTTTAAGAGCAGTTGGATGTTTCATCTTGTTCATCAGAAACAAGATTTTCTCCCTATTTTTAGCAAAAATTGTAAGCCAGGCACGTGCCGCCTTTGCTGAACAGAATATGATTTCTTGAGGCTCTTCGATGTGTGGGTACATGGCAGACGGCTCAGAGAAGGGTAGAATCCCAAACAAGCTGTCATGATCACTTTGAGGTAACCAGACCATGTGTCCAACTCAGCTATGACTTCCTAATTTCATTATCAGCACTCTACTTTTGTTTATTTTTAATGACTATTACACATAAATTTAAATTCACAGCCTATTGGAATCCATTTGGGCTAGCTCTATGTATGAGTGGCGAAGTCTACGCAGCTTTAAATATAGCAGAAAAGATAATTGTAAGATAGCTCAATCAGGGTTTCTGCTCTTCTTCACATATTTTAAAGGCATCACACACAAAGGTCACCTAACGGCCTTTACGGAAAACCCTGCCTTCAGAGCTGTTTTCGTAGCCTGTTGGCGGCTGAGTGTTTTCCTAAATCAAGCACTAAAAACTAGATTTACACGGGTTGTTCGAAGCTGAGAGCCAGCTGCAGCTGCCATTAGAGCAATTCAATTTCTTTTTTATAAAGCACAAGTAAGGCTCAATTTACTAAAGTTTTATTTCCTTTTTATGCATCCCATATGCTAGGGGAAAAAATTAAGTTTATGAGATTAAAAATGAGTTTTATGCTAAATGTTTACAAAGTTTCAGCTGGCTGCATTTGCAAGCCCTCACACCGCCCAAGTTCAGCTTCCGGCTTTTTCTCGCTTCCATTCCAAGGAAAGGTCTTTGTGTTTGCAAAAGGAAGTTGCCCACCCCCCTTCTCTGCTCCCCTCTAGCTCTGCCTTCTTCTTTCACATTGTACAATTTTATACCAGTTGAGGCAGATGGATAAATAAGTTCCTCCATGGTGCCAAAATCTTCAGAGAAGGTTTTCATATGGTCTCAATCACTTTTTTAAATGGTTCTTTTTCTTTTTCCCTCCATTCTCTGTGTCTGGATTAGCTAGTCTGGTGGTGTTTTTTATTTCTATGATCAACTCATAAAAAGCAATATAGCTTTTACTTGATAGAAATGTCTAGATGGAGAATTGCTGCTGAATTTGGAGAATAGTGCATTTCATGACCTAATTGCAAACCATAGATTTTTAAAAGGTCAAAGCTGCATTTGTTTGCTCCAAAATTAATGAGCACAATTTTTAAGTGTACGTATGTAATTGGGAAGACCCCAAGATATCCATTTTTAGTAGATTGCACCACGCAAATTCTTCCTTCCTCTGAAATACTTTGGCCTTTCTTAGGGTTGGTTTTTGAAATTGCTTCAGTTCATGCTAAGCTATTGGAGAACCTGTCGTTTTGAGGTGCATTCTGTGAAAAATACAAGAAGGGTAGAAAAATACAAGCCAACAAGAAAGACTTCTAGATATAAGGCCAGAGAAACCATCTAAATGACCAATGAAATAAGTCATATCTATTTTTGCCAACTCATCCTGCCTCTACTTAACTGTTAAAAGGTTGAGTTTGAAGCCTTCCCAGTAGGAATAAAGGAGATTCTAGAGTCTTAAAATATGTGATTGGGAAAAGAAAAGAGAAAAAACATCAACATGTAAACATTGCGGCAGATGACAGCTGGCAAGGGTCCTGTGAGAACAAGTCGTTCTGCTAGTTAGCAGCACTAAGGTATGTCCAAGCATGTCACAGAGGGTTCCTCAGAGGTTTCCCAGCTGGGGAGAGCTCACAGTCAACTCCAGTACTGAGATTCTCAAGCAAAGAGAGAAATGAAGATCACCTCCCAGGCATTGCTCTAGATGGGGGATAAGTCCACATGGACCAACTGAAGCCAGAGACACTAGCTAAGCATCAGGAGGCTGGAATTCTGTGGGGGTGTAAACTCCAATTAATCACATCCCAACAGGTAACTTTTGGCAAACATGATGGTTTGTACCACAAAGAGTGACAAGAATGCACATCACATGGAAATGAACAAACCTCAGAAAGAAAGGCGAAAGATGCCTACAGCGCGCTGATGGATCTCAAAGACCTACTGCAGTAAGGCCTGCACCCCACAGTGGCAGAGACAGAGCAGGGCAGAGATGATCTTGGAACACTTGATCTGACATGCTTCTAGCACCCAGGATCCTGCTGGGAGAGGGAGGTACTTGAGGCTGGGGTTTCCCTGGTTCTATAGTAAGAAGCTTAGAGCAAAGATCACTTTTTGTTGACATGTTGTCACCCACGTTGCATTAATTGGACCCCTTCAAATGGTTAGGGCTTAGAAAATGAGTCATACCAATGAACCGTCAACCACACCCTGGATTTGGGATCCTCGCCCTTCAGTTAGAAGAGATAAGATGCACATTCACGAAACAAGCAGAAACATAACAAAGGCTGCGTTGGTAAGGCGTGACCCACAATTCAGCAGCAACTGGGGAAGACAGAGGAGCCCAGGTGTGTAGCAGTGGTCAGAGAAGTTTCACAGAAGAGATGGGCCTTGAAGGATGTGTCATATTTGGACAGAAGATCAACAGTATTTCAGGCATGGGGAAGGGCATGAGCCATAGCATTTGCAGCAGGTGTGACAGGGGACTGTTTGTAGAAAGAGGGATGGCAGCGAGGGGGCCAATTAGAGTGTAGGGCTAGGAGAGTTGCAGAAGGTAACACTGGAACGAGAGACTGGACTCGGGATTTGGAGGATCACCAACCACAAACTGAGGCACAGTGACAAGCCCTTCAAAATTATGGAAAGAAAAATGGCATAATGAATGTGGCATCTCAGAGCGACGGATCTGGTGCTAGCATAGCAGGGTAGAGTGGAAGGGAATGAATTAAATCACTGAAGAGGAAGAAAGGATCCAGGCACCAGGTAGTGAAGCACGAGCAAGAAACTGGAAGCCTCCAGGGGAGAGAGGTTGCGTAGTTACTCTCCCCACTCACCTCCTCACCCCGTGCCTTGCCTCGGTAGGGTTCGCCAGGGGCTGTGCTCCTCTGGGAACCGGTGGGTCATCCCAATCCCACAGCTCCAGCTTTCTCTGGATGGGCAACCCATAAATATGCTTGTCCCTTTTGCTTTTTGCAATACTGGGGTGGTATCAGCATCCAACGCTGTTAATACCCTGGAGCTTCCTGGGTTCCTTAACCACATCTCAGTGTCTTTTTTGAACAAGCCTTCTGTGCCTTTGCAGATCCTGACTGATAGAAACACCAAAACTATTTTGAAAGAAGAGTAAAGAAGTTATGAGTTAGACTGGAAGAAAAAAAGAAAGATGGTGAGTACAGTTTCGAGCACAAGGAATCCAAAAACAGGACACAGTATGGAGCACTGATCAGTAGTGAATACTCTAGAAGGACACCTGCTGCCTTGGATGGACGGGATCCCTCTACTTAGTGGCCGTGTGACATCAGTTGGGGGTGGAGGGGATGTGGCTTAACATTACCAGGGCTAAGTTCCTTCATCTGGAAAATAATAATAATAATTGTTTTAAAGATTAAATGAGTTAATCCATATAAAGTACTTAGAATGGTATTAGGCTTAGTGTGCATGCTGCATAAGTGTTTTTCTACTATTGTTATTATAAGAACTCATGTGGGAAACACTGATTGTAAACTAAGGTTGGTGCATTTTGAGCTTAATGGTGACAGCAAATTACTTAAATGGAAATTTCCAGGCAGCACTCAGAAATAAATACTGGCGTTCGGGCAAGAGGAAATGACTAAGGTATAGACAGATATAAAGTAGGCTGTATGAAAGGGAGAGGCGAAACTTTGAACATGGATGGCCTTTTCAAAGGGATAAATGCATCAAAAGAATAAATTTCTAAGAAATAAGCAGTGGAGAAACCCATGGTGAGTGAGTAGGAGGAAGATGAGAGGTGAAAAAAAAAAAAAGAAGAAAGAAGCAAAAGAGCCGGATTTTGTGGTATTACAGAAAATAAAGGAGCAAGAAGCAACGGAAATGACAAATGCCTTTGAACTTCACAAAGCGGTTACCTGGACCTTCAAGAGAAGAAGGTTGAAGAAATGGAGGGAGTAGAAGAGAGAAATTAGTCTTTTTTAAAAAACAAAGGAAGCAGGTACAGCCAAGAGTAGGTCACTCTATGGTTTTCCCCAAGATGGTGTAGACACAGACAAGAGGAAGAAATTAAAAGAGAGAAAAACTGGAGATTCTAGAGGAAGAAAAGACAGGTAAAACAGCAAGATGCCTCTGAGAAAAGACAGAAGGCCAGGATTAAAAATCAAACCAGAATTTATTTGGAAATGAGAAATCAAAATTCCAAGTGTTCGCAGGGTTTTCCTACCCTGATGGTGTTCTTTTCATTTATAACAAAGCTAGCTATTAAGATTTTAATTATTATGGTCCAGCTGTGAATTTGAGCTAATTTAAAAACAAAACCAAAAAAAAAAAAAAAAAAAGGCAACCTATACTCATTCACTTCAAAATAATGTGGTTAGAAACATGGTCTCTAAGGCAAGACTGGCTGAGTTTAGACCCCAGACTTTGCCACTTAGTAGCTACATGCTCTTGGGAAAATTGTCTTTCCCTACCTAAATTTCTACATCTCTAAAATGGAGATATTAATAGCACAGACCTCATTGGGTCACTGTAAGAAATCAATTGCTTAGAACAGTGCCTGGCTTGTAGTTAAAATTCAATAAAACTTAGTTATTATTATTCACACATATCCACCATGTACAATAATTATATCTTAATTCTTTCTCCTCAGGGCAGTACTCTGATTTCTTTCAACCCAATGAGAACATTATTACAGGAAAATACTTTGATAATCATGCCTGGTGATAAAGTAAATTCAGATATAATGCAATTGGAAATTGGCACTGTATTCTTCTAAGCCCAAACCCATTTTTCAAATGGGGCAGAGCAAGCAATGTTCTCATTTTTTGGAGAGGAAACACAAGGAGTGAGGGGGCAAGACTAGATGGAGAAATGGTAGGCAACCCTGTCTTAGGAAACAAGAAAGTGAAGGAAGCTTGCATGCCCATCTCCCCAGGAATCTCTCAGCCCAATTTCCCTGCACTGGGCTGAAAAAACAGGCACCAAGGGACCCAGAGGTTTCCAGAATCCCTGCTGCTGCCCTGAAAATCCATTCAAGGCCCCCAAGAGCCAGAATCACCTCCATTGATATTTAACCAGAAGACACAATGGCCACAATGGTCCCAAATTGGATCTGGGACCAGGAAGGATTTAAATGGTGTAGTCAGACCCTGAACCAGCTATAAAAGTTCACCTCATTATTTTATTTATCTTGCAATAACATAGACCCCTACAGTTACACTACCGAAATTTTTAAACTTTATCAAGTCACAGCAGGGTTTTCCTATACTTCAGTTGTCTTCAGAAAATTTTTCTAGGTTGATTAATTGCCTCTTAAACCTGTTATTGTTTCTGTCTCCCCTGGCTGAACTCTAATTTCCTGGAGAATGGGGTTCATCTTTATCCAGTTGTTTTGGTTTTTTTTTTTTTTTTTTTTTAATTTTCCACAATGCCTAGCACAATGTAGTAAGAAAACAGATACACTGGCAATCCAAGAAAGGGGTTCGGAGAGGCTCAGAAGAGATTAAGCTTCACCCTACTACTATATAATCTCCTCCTCCATCAGCCCACTCAAAGAAATTGTCCCCTTCGTCCTCTTTTTTGTAGAAATTCTAGAGCAACTTCTGAATCGGTGCTAAATAAATGTTGCTGAAATTTTCTGATTTTACCAACATGATAGATCCTTTGTTTTATATCCTTCAAGTGTATCTCCAGCTCCCCTCTGTAGGGAATAAAGACCAGGATATCTCCAATGGGTGATTCAGATAGGTAGGGAGCCCATGAGGAAAGGCACAGAGAATCTGAGGACTAATTTATTTGACCTACAAAGAGTCAAAGGCTATTTTGTTAGCTAACTGCTGAATGGTATTGAGAAACAGCCCGAATAGCCAAAACAACAGGAGACAGAACAGCGACCTAGCCAACTCCTTTGAGTTGGAAGCATAACAATCCAAATGACATCCATTCTTCTGTTCGAGTCCTGCTAAGATCCCACAAAACTGCTCTCCTCTCTTTCTTCTGGAAAGGCCTATTCCAGTCTATTTTGCACAAAGACTTAAAGTTCAGGCACCTGCCAATGTTCATTACAGCTGCTTAAAAGCTAACAGTGGAGTAGAATCTCTACCCAGGTATTACTCTATCAGAATGAAATGATTGCCTTCCTTCCACCCTAGCTTATGTCAGATGAGGTTACCATATTTCATTTTTCTCACCCACCAATCTGTTCTGTTAGAAGTGGGTGGATAATGGCAGCAGGTTTCTCCTTTGTAGTGTGTTTTATTTTTCTTGTTTCAGAATCGATTCTGCCCAGAGTATAAACTCCAGAGTAATTAGTAAAGAATTCTTGGTTTTATTCATCTTTGAACTGACCAGTTGAATAAAAGATTCTATTTGATTATTCATTGAACACCCGTGTACTGGTTTTAGCTTCAAGGACTTGACAACATATTTGGGAAGACATAGAAATAAACAGAGGATGGAAAGACAGTGTGGTAAGTGCTAGGGCAGATGTATCCACAGAGTAAGAAGGTTGAAAAAGGCTTTCTGAAGGAGCCCCTGAGCTGAATTGTGAAACTGTGCAGGCAGACGTGGTGGTGACAATGCTCACGCAAGGGGCAGCCAGCACACTGAGGCACAAGGGAACATGGCACATTTGAGGAACAACTAGCATGACCGGAATGTAGAGTGGTAGAAAGGGACCGGCTAAAGATCATGTTGGAGAGGAAGAAGAAGCATGCAGAGGAACTCACAGTTCATTGGCACAGGAAGTCATGAAAGACTTTTTAAATGACATTATGAGATCTTCAATTTAGAAACTTAACTCCAGGAAGAAGAATTATATTGAAAGATGCATAACTCAAGGCTGGGAGGAAAAATAAGAGGCTGTTATAATAAGTTACACAAAAAATAGGGATCTTGACTAAGAATGAAGTAGTTGGGATGGAGAAAAAGAGGTGCATTTGAGAAATAATAGAAATAGTATGGAAAGATCACAGTGACTGAGATGTGGAGGTCAAAAAATGAAAGAGCCACTGACGATTCACAGATGTCTGGTTTAAGCAACCAGGTAGAGAGTTATATTATTCTCTGACATAGGGAACGTAATGAATTCAGGAAGAGTACAGTTGCTAGATGCATTAACTTTGAGGTTTCTGCAAGACTTCTAAGAAGAAATGTCCAATACATAGTTACATATACTGATCTTAAGTTCAAGAAAGAGTTCGATACTAAAGATATAAGTTTGGGACCCGTTAGCACATTGGTGGAAACTAAAACCATGAGAGTTAACAGGTTCATTCAAGGAGCCTGTGAATTATGAGATGAAGACAGGAAATAAGACCAAATAGAACACAAGCCAGCCCCTGGCTCTAGCTGATGTCTACCACCCTTCGTTAAAAATGCATCCAGAAGAAAAGCCCTGCTCTCCCATATTCTCTGAGTTTGCTTACTGTTCTGCAGTCTTTCATGGGTTTTTGAAGTTGACTTTCAAATTCATGTGATTTAATGAAAACAATCTTTTCAAATTGCGAGTTGGTCGAATGAATGATGAGTGGGTGGAGACAGAGATGGGGGTGGGCAGGTCAAACACGACTGCACGGGGCCGAAGATTTTGGAAGAGGACTTCAGGCAGTTTTACTCAAATGGGCCCATGGGCTTACCAGACACCAATATTGACACAGCTGACATCAGCCCCAATCCAGAAACCATTATTAGTCTTCTTGGTACGTCCCACTTGCAAA
Organism: Lemur catta; assembly: GCF_020740605.2. Classification (NCBI taxonomy): domain Eukaryota; kingdom Metazoa; phylum Chordata; class Mammalia; order Primates; family Lemuridae; genus Lemur; species Lemur catta. Next base: position 134,149,472 of record NC_059128.1, on the reverse strand, counting down.
AATTCATCCTTACAACATATCAGTAGAAATTTAATGGTAAGAAAAGAAATTAAGGAAGCATGTATGGTCTGCAATGAGCATTTTAGGGTAAATAAAATATTCATGTCCCCCTACAATTTCCCAAATACACCCACAAGATCACACCTTCTCTCAGTGTCTTATGAATATAACATGAAGTCACTTTGCCTGTTTTGATCAACATTAGGTCTTGGTGGGCACTCCAATCTTCTGAGCTCTGGAACCTGCCCTTTCCCCCTCACCTTCCAGAATGTTCTGTTCACTAATACACTTGAAGATGTCACCTGACTATGTCCAGGCAGGATTTGCTCTGTATTAATCAGAACTCTTTGGGTTGCAAGTGACAGAAACCCAACTCAAACTAGCTGAGGCAAAGGGGCAAACAACGGTTCCATGAAGCCTGTCTCGGACCCTCTCCCTATCCTGTGTCTCTGCCTATTTCTGCTCTCAGCTCCCATCTCTCATCTTTCTGTCCACAAAGCAGGAAGCAGCCCCACAACTCACATCTCCCAAGTTGAACCCCAGAGAAGATCTCAGCCTTGTTCTCACTAGTCCCGAGTTCAAAACACCCGACTGGATTTTCTGATTACCAGCCTAGGAAACACATCTACTTAACAACCATATGTTCTGTGCAGAAAAAATGTTATTTCCCAGTGGGGGGTGGGGAGGACAGAATAATACACACCCATCATATAGTCATAGCAGAATTCTCCCTCAGTTTTCTCGTGCCCCACAGATCTACCTGGATGTCTTATGCATCAGGGAAGCTTCTCGTGTTTTAGAGCCTGTTGCCTTTCTATTCTGCTCAATCACTCCATAAAGGTTTTGTGTGCTCTCAGGCTGACACTCAATCCCCACGTATGAGGACTACTTGTCTTCTGCTCACCTAATAAAATCATAGATGAGATGGGGAGGTCAGACTCCAGATGAGCAGGACCATCAAATAGAAAGAATATTTTTTACTGCTGGTTTCATAAGATAGCTTTGCAATCCTACCAAGTGGGAAGGCTGATGAATTCAAAGACAAATCTATCTATCTTTGTGTTAATTCTGATTTAAAAAAAAAAAACCTATTTAGAGACATATGGCAATTTAAGAAAGCAGGAAACCAAAGAACCTGACATTCTTGGAACAACAAATAAAAGCTCCTTAAAAGTTAACAAGGCAAAGATGAATGTGGATTCTAACACGTGAAGTTAGCGGTATTTCGTGATTTGGCTCCACTGGAAGTTATTATACCAGAACAGAGCCAAAAGGGAAACTTAGTTTGATCTTCAGTTCCCAGTTAAAGAAATCTAAAATTAGCCACAGTAGGATCTGGTTACAGAGTATTTCTAATGGACCACTGAGCAGATTGGTGATTCATTTTTGTTCTTTGAATATAAGAAGACATGAGACTGATGATTGGCGAGGAGACAGATTTAGAAAATATGACTACACCCAAGACCACTTATCAAAGGTTACATTTGAATACGATTAAGATGGAAAATATATTATTCGTTTTAGTCCACTAACGACTTGATAGCTACTTATTATACATTGAAAGCATCCCCTTTAATTATAATTTTTTATAATTATAAGTTTCTTGGCTATGTGGCTTCTGTCAGAAGAAACAAAATAAGCAAAGAACTATGTTTTCACATTTTCTAATATTCAATCTTCTACCAACAAACAAATAATTCAAAAGTTAAATGTATATAATAGTTATGATTCACTTAATTCATTCCTTTTAAATTGAAAACTGTTAAACTTTTACATTATTTTTCGGTATAAGAAATCATATTTCATGTATATTACCACTAGGTGGCTCAAATGGCTAAAACACTAATTTGACATAGGAGCAAAACAAAAACTTACATATTTAAGGATTTATATCTGTTTCTGCGGTTCTATACTTTATAGTTTAATTTTCTACAAACTTTCATATTATTTATAGATTATCACTATACCACTACACATGGTAGACAATTACTTTTAATGTAGGTCATTGTCACGTGTGCCATTTTTATGAAGGAAAAAGGATTAATGGACAAAACAAATGAATTATTTTACACTTTGTCATAAAAATCCAATAATAAAATAAATTAAAGTTTTACCAGCTGACTGAGACCAAAGTATTCAATGGGGTCTAAAGAATCAGAGTCTTGAGTTATATTTCATTTTAATGTATCCAGGCACTTCTAGAGATTACCTGCTTCACTTCCTGGCAGTTATGGTTATTTATGTCTCTTAGAGGAAGTGACTTGTAGTCAGAGTTCTATTTCTCTGTAGTCCAGGGACCTTGAAAATCCAAGCAGTACTCTTCCTTAGAGTAAGTTGTGAAATGTGGCACTCTCTAGATACTGCGTTGGCCACATTAAATGGCTTGGGGCCCTCTACTGTGGCTGATACAAATAAAACAAAAGCCAGAAATGATTGTTTTCTTCCCAACTTTAACAAGCATCTCATAATTCTGTTTGTTCACAATAGAGGGCCAGAAGGTGAAAGAAGGAAAGATCCTCCTAAACTGCAAAGGAAAGTATTAAGCCAGTAGATTCCATCAAAAAAGGAAAAACACAATGGCGACCTTGGAATAACAGGGCCTTGTATGTTTCCTAACCAAGAAAAACCAATGCACTCCCCCATTATTCTGAAGGTATTTCATTCCCTATACTTTCTTAGTAGTGTACCAACAGAAGCTCTGCCCTTCTAGTATAAAGTGTAGAACCATCAAAATCTTAAAGAAAATCTCTTTCAAGGTGATGGTTTTATCCTTATTTGTTTTTATAATCACCACCAATCAAATTTTTCACCCTAAGTTATTTAATTGGCTCTACCCTGGGGTAGAAGCAAGAGCCTATGTAGGAAGAGCTTAAGGGATGATATTTTTCCAACTTTTATAAGAAACAAGTAACATTTTCCCCCTAATTCTTATGCTCTGTAGAGGTATTTTTAAAATATTTTTCTTGGCCATTTATTATTTGTTATTTGGAAGTACATTTAAGAATCTGAGTTTGGCTTAAAAGAAAAGTATTGATTCTCCCTAAGGGAGCCATAATTAAGTTTTGGCTGCGGTAACAGCAGGTCCTGATATTTTTATATTCGTACTCAGGCACCTGACATTTAGGTTTTATTTGAACATAGAGTTGTAAACATAACATGAACCAGTTATCACATAGCTCTTAAATACCAAGATCTAATTAGTTCTCTCCAAGCATAACAACTATACTTGGTCAAAGTTCCAACCAGTTAGCTTTTGAGCCAGAAATGGAGTCTTATCTTCCCAAACTATGGCCATGAATAGTTCCCACTGAGTGACAAAAAACAAAATACAAACCAAAAAAAAAAAAAAAAAAAAAAACACAAAACACAAAACCTCAAAGTGATTTAAACAATCAAAGAGATGAATGCTAGAGGTAGGGTTAATTTCAGGATTGGTTTGGTTCAATTGCTCACGGATGTCATCCAAGACCAAGTTTACTTCTGCATCTGTCTGCCCTTGGCAATGTCAGCTTCAATCCAGTGGTCCTTCTGTGGCTGTCCACACCTGCCTGGCCTCTGTTTCTATCCATATCTAAGAATAAAGGAAGAAGATGGTATCCTAGTTTTTCCAAAAGAGAGAAGACATTTTCCCCAGAAATTACTCAGCAACTATGGTCTGCAGGCTCACTGCCCACCCCTCATGTAATCACTCTGGCCAGGGAGTGGATGCCTAGCCTTGTATAGGCCGCATCTCGGTGGCCAGGAGTGGAATCAGCTCCCCCCAGCAAATGGGCTGTATACAGGAGGCGTGGGTATTGTGTAAAAATCAGGCTGCTCCTAAAGGGAAATGGAGAAGGCATTGGTTGGGGGTAGGAGTGGCTACTAATACATACACCTATGTAAGGGAATCTCTAGCACCAAACTGCCTGAATTTGAATCCAGGTTGTACCACTTATTAGCATGTGGTATATTAGCATGTGGTAGCATTAGTATGACCATGGGCGAGGTACTTGTCCTCTAGGCAAGTAACAAGTGGGTCAATGATTTGCTTAATTGCTTCTATCACAGGGTTATTTTCCTAAAATCCAAGGCATTAAGTCCAGCATTTATCACACTCTTCCTTTGTGTGAGGCATGTGGAAAGAACGGGAGAGAACACAAAAGTGAGCAAAATGATGTTCTACTTCGAAAGAGCAGGCAATTCAGGAGAGGAAATTAGAGCACAGAGATGGTGGTAAAAGACAGATGGGATGAGTTACAGAAAAATATGTGTTTCCTAAAATGACATTTTTTTCCTAATTAAATATTTTTTAATAGCAAGCACATTTTGTAGTATTTTTCACATCCAAATGAAGTTGTTATAATTTTTCTGGATAGTCATTTGTTAATAATAATAAATGATATTAATAATTGATCAGAACAATAAAATTTACCAAAAAAAGAAGAGTAGCTAACCAAATTTCAACTATAAAGTACGTAAAATACAATATGTTATCCTGCTACATATTTATTAGAATAGCCAAAATCCAGATGTAGATCAACAAGAACTTTTATTCATTACTGGTGAAATGCAAAATGATGCAAATACTTAAAAGGCAGTCTGTCATTTCTATTTTTTTTTTTTTTGAGACAGAGTCTCGCTCTGTTGCCCAGGCTAGAGTGAGTGTCGTGGCATCAGCCTAGCTCATAGCAACCTCAAACTCCTGGGCTCAAGCAATCCTCCTGCCTCAGCCTCCCCGGAAGCTGGGACTACAGGCATGTGCCACCATGTCCGGCTAATTTTTTTTTCTATGTAGATTTTTAGCTGTCCAAATAATTTCTTTCTATTTTTAGTAGAGACAGGGTCTCGTTCTCACTCAGGCTGGTCTCGAACTCCTGACCTCGAGCGATCCTCCTGCCTCGGCCTCCCAGAGGGCTAGAATTACAGGCATGAGCCACCATGCCCAACCAGTTTGTTCATTTCTTACAAAACTGAACATACTCTTCCCATGTGACTCGGAAATCTCACTCCTTGAAATTTACCCAAAGGAGCTGAAAATGTATGGCCACGCAAAAACCTGCACATGGATGTTTACGGAAGCTTTATTCATGATTGCTAAAAAAAAAAAAAAACTTGGAAGCAACCAAGAGGTCCTTCAGTAGGTAAATGGATAAATGAACTAGGGGGCATTTACACAATGGAATATTATTCTGTGCTAAAAATAAATGAGCTATCAAGCCATTAAAATACATGGAGGAAACTTAAATGCATATTACTAAGTGAAAGAAGCCAATCTAAAAAAGCTATGTACTATAGGATTCCAACTATATGACATTCCGGAAAAGACAAAGCTATGAAGACAACGAAAAGATCAGTGGTTGCCAGGGGCTGGGGGGAGGAGAAGGAGGAATAAGTGGAGCACAACGGATTTTTAGGGCAGCGAAACTACTCTGTATGAAACTATAGTGGTGGATACATGTCGTCTCACCTTTGTCCAAACCCACAGAATGTACAACACCAAGAGTGAACCCTCATGTCAGCTATGGGTGTTAGGTGATAATGACACATCAGTGGAGGTTCACCAATTGTGGGAAATGTACCACTCTGGTGGGGGATGTTGACAACGGGGGCACCTTGTATGTGGAGGATGCAGGAAACATATGGGGTATCTCTGTACCTTCTACTCAATTTTGCTGTGAACCTAAAACTACCATAAAAAATAAAGTCTTTAAATATGTGTTTGTATATAGATACACACTTATGTATAATGTCATCGACGCTCTAATATTTAAGATAATGGAGAGAAGCAAGCACTATCCAAAAATCGCTGTAATTTTCCATGGAAGTCTTTTTGTGCTTACAGTGAAGTATGTGAGAACTTGGCATTCTGTGACTGCCATGAGGTCACACCACAAACCTCCCTGTGAAAACCTAGGAGGTTGTCATTTCCCCGCCCACCCCCTGGGTTCAGGTTTTTACTGGGTAGGAAGAGAGATCTTTCTCTTGTTCTAAATAGAGTTTATTGTCTTGGAGCAGAAGTGTAGCTAGAATGTTGCTTTCTGAAGACCTTCAGTGGGTAAACAGGTCCCCTAAGTAATTCGGTAGCTATCGCCAGTAGAGGGCGCTGTGGCTCCTCCGGTGCCGCCCAAGTCAGCAGCGGTGGAGCCCCCGGCGTGGACACGCCGTGAAAGGCTGGCTCTCTCTCTTCCCAGTTCCGAGTCCCCAGAATTTTGAACACCCTGCTTTTTACTTAGTTTTCCTTTTTCTTAAAACAACATAATCATGGCAAGATAATTCTGCAAAACCGAAAGAGTCCAATCAAATGCATATGATTAATAGACGGAAGGTCCGTGTTGTCTTTGCTCCTAAGAAACAGAGAAAAATGGTCCTCACTCTTTGTATTTATAGCTGCCGGTACCTCCCCCAGTCCCTTTTGAAACGCATTGACGGGGTTCAGGACACCTACCCCAATATGGCATGATGAATATGTGAAGCTGAATCTGAAAGCAGAAGCTGGAAGTTCTCTCTGACCTTCCCTTACAATCTGTCCTCTGAAGTCGTCATAGGACCCTCGTGTGACAGGTGCCAGCCTCCACCCAGAGCAAAGGGACATCCTTATCTCTGAAGACTCGGAGACACAGAAGCATCTGAACAAGCAGGCTTTGCTAAGTTTCCTGCAGTTTATGACCATTAATCATACCCTTTTTGCCCTGTAATATCTCCATGACTATCCACTCTCCATCAGATCTGCTATAAAAGACGTTCAGGTTGAACTGTGTCTTTGGGTCTTTATTTCCTTATGAAGGTGCCCTATCACAGAAAACTTATGTTAAATAAATGTGTATGCTTTCCTCTTATTAATTTCGCCTTTTGTTATAGGAGCCTCAGCCATGAACCTAGGAGGGCTGATGGAAAGACAGTTTTTCTTTCCTCCGGCATAAATAAAATTCTTAGGGTGGGGGCAGAGGACACACTCATGAGACTTGCAGTCTTTAAAATGCAATTGTGGCCACGGGGCTCACAGACACTGCCACCAGGCTGTGTGACCCTGGAGGAGGGAGCTCTGTCTGTTCCTATGTCCCTGTGTCTGCTTCAGATCGGTACCTACATAAATGTATGCTGAGCTGCTTTCAATTTTTCCGGAAGGTTCATAAACCAACCCAGATTTGATATGAATAAGAAAACAATAATGTGAAAAATGAAAACCACAGGACAGAGGTGGAGACGATAACAACCCAAATATTATCCCAGGAGAAGGGAGCGGCTGGGCAGGGCTCACTAAGGCCTGGAAACACAGCCCGTACTGGGATCCACTTTCATTCCCACAAGAGAAGCCATAGCATTTCAGGAACAGATGCTGGAAAAAACCATCCTGATCATCTTGAGTCAACCTCGTTATTTCACAGTTGAGAAGGGAGGTCCGTAGCAGGAAGTAGCTTACCCATGTTCACTCAGCCAATTAGTGGCAACAGTGAGACCATGAATGATTTCATCCCCCAGGCGGGTCTCAACTTCCCCACGTGGTCGTGGCCACTTCACCCATCCCTGCATCCAGAAACTGCACTGCGTTATTTCCAGGGCTGGGGTTGCTGGTTCACTGTCCAGCACCCGTTAGAAATAAAGAATGGGTAAGGACTTTGGGTGATAATGGCATGTCACTGTAGGTTCAGCAATTGTAGAAAATGTGCCACTCGTATTTTGCCCTGACACACGTAGGTGGGACATTTACAGTCCAGAGCTCCTACCCTGGATGGCCCGTGAGGTGGCCCAACGCTTTAAAACTCTTCCTTTAGGTCTTTTGAGGATTCTTGGTCTCAGAATTTCTGAAAGACCCAGGTTACTATTAATAGAAACACTTCGATGATATGGTATAAGCCCAAATCAGGAGTTTGCACAGGGAGAGAAGATGTTGCCATGCAAATGTCCAACCCCAGAATCCCAGAGTGATTCTGGGATGGCATTCAGCGGAAATCAGTAATTCCATCAAACTGCCTAGCCACGTGGCTTTCTCATGTGCTATTTCAAATGTATGTGTCAAATACCTATAAACACCTAAGCTGTACAGGAACTACAACCTGCAAGATGGTTCTTGTTTATTAATAGATGCTAAAGCAAGGGAATGAGTGGCTACTGTTTCCATTCATGTATTAAATCAACCATTTGATCCTGTATTGATTAGGTGTTCATCAAGTGACTCAGATTTCAAGCACTGGGCTTAAAGACACATGCAAAAATGAATGAGAAACCATCCTTCCCTCATGGAGCTCCAATTCCTGGCAGGGTGATAGAGGAGAAAACAAATTATCATGGTGCAATGAGGAAAGTGCTCTACTGGCAGTACGACTACAGGGTCGAGGGAGAACAGAGGCGTGAGGGAATCCTCGCTGCTACGTGGGGGTTCTCATTCAATTAGAGCTCAGTGCCAATGACTCCCTAGTGGCTCATTTCATAAACTAACAGTCATACAATTTTCTCTCTTTAGTGGTAAAACCCCCAACATCATTAACTCCCTGTTTCCCTGGTTGGTACTTAATACAATTCATAGAATTAAATCTCACCTCTTTCATCTTTCACCCCTTTAACCCAGCAAGGCCCTTAGTTTATCTTTTTTAGCTATAAGAAAATGTCCTTATATATTATACATTACAGTCTGAAATAAATGGATTTCCTTACTTGGGCAGGAAACTCGAAATACTTAAAAGTTCAACTGTTCTCCAGTGAACAGAGGAGCTTCTAAAGACAGCAGTCTATATTTTCTCACGCTAGAGAATTTTAGAAAAGGGGAACTAGGAGATTATTGAGATCAGCTTTCCTATTTTTTAGCCAAAGAAACTGAGACCTATACTGATGGAATGAAGTAACCAAGTTATAAAATTAGTATTGGAAGATACTTGCTAATTACAATCACTGTTGACAGAACTCACAGCCACTCCTTCTTAGTCACTAAAGATCTCAGACTCATCTCACCGTGTCTCTCCAACACCATTATGGACATAATTCCTGGGGATTTCGATACCCCGTATAGCCTGCCAATCTTCACTCTTCCCCAGCAAAGATCTTGTCCTCCTCAGCTTGGCCACCCACCTCCAGGGTCATCACCAAGTGCATCGCCTCCAAATGCCCAGTTTCAAGCATCCCACTGTCCTGCCACCAGCTCATCCCCTTCAGACCCCAGTTCTAACAACACTTGACCCTCCTAGCTGCTCATTTCATCGTTCATTCTCCTTGGCCCACCGCTCACACCCTCACCTCTCTTCATACTCAGCTCAAATCCCAAGGTCAACATCATAGGCATTGCTTTGCAGACACCCTCAATCCTTTAGTCATCACTGCCTGACAAAACTCCAGCCAAATCCAACTTTCTCTACCCACTCCTCACCTGCACCTGTGCAACTAAATATGGCCACAGGAACGCACAGTCACGCTGACTGATCTCTCTTTAGCATCAATGACCACAAATGACAGTCTGGCCCTCGGCATCGCCCACCAATCCTCGGGAACTTTCTCCAAGTCCGCCCTCCCAAACCACTGTTTCACACCGTCCTCCCCCTTCTCAAACCTCCCAAACCCCTCTCTCTCTTCGAGACTAGCTAATCGCATATTTCAATGAGAAAAAAACACAAAATACCTATTAATAAATGTACTGTTTGCACCTTTGCCATACATCTTGTCTTCCTTTTTATAACAATGAACTTGGTCCTAGTGCATTAGATCACATCCCCTCTTTCCTACTCAACAATCTCAGTTCTGCAAATATCCCTTTTCTCTCTCTGTCTCTTTTCTGCATCATCCACTTTCCTCTCTCTACTAAGTCATTTCCATCAGAATTTATACATGCTTCCATCTTAAAATATCACTGTTTACCCCAAATTTCCTTCTAGTTCCTATCCCATTGCCAAGTCCAAGGATCAATTTTTATTCCTACTCTTATGTATCAGTAGGATTTGACTGTTCCTTCTTTCTTAAAGTATCTCTTCTCTTGGCTTCTGGATAACACACTCTTGCTCTCCTCCTTCACCCCTGGCTATTCGGTCTCAGTTTCCTTGGTAGATCCTGTTCTTCTTGCCGATTTATAAAGATAATATCCCAGGGTTTGGTTCTTAGACCTCTTCTCAACATATCATTTTTTTTATAATCTCAGTATATTGGCTTTTGGGGAGACTAGAATATGATACCCCAAAATATGCCTCTTTGGCAAAAGGATTGTTGAGCTAAAGGCAATAAATAAGCAGCAAGTGTAGGACATCTCTCTGCCCTCCTTCTGTTTGCTTTAAAGCAGGGCGCAGATTTACAAAGACAAAAGGTATCCTGCCCCCTCCCCTTCTACCTGGAAGAACATGGCAGACAATTTTAGGCCCTATGGGCTTGGAGGTGGCACCACAGGAAGCTATTATACACGAACAAGCTTTGCTGACTGGCCTTTCTCTGACATTTATCTGCCTTCCCACAAGTTGCCACCTGTAGAGACTCAAAGTCCTTTTCCTTTCTCTTGTCATGACTCTAAAATTGTACTGTCCTTTGTTCAAGGTGCCATCTCAGCTCTAGGGGACTTACTCATTTCCTGGGTGTCTCCCATGTATACGTGAAATATACAGGTTAATCAACTCTTGTTTTTCTCTTGCTAATCTTTTGCTACAGGAATCCATTCTAACTGAGGCCTTACAAAAGCTGAGGAAAACACCCCTTTTCCTTCTGCTTTAAATGCCATCTGCATGCAAATGGCTCATTAATTTTTATATCCAGTCCAGTCCTGAAGCCCAGACACACACTTCTAACCTACATTTCTACTTGCAGGTTACCTTGAGCTGCCCAAAACAGGACTTTAACCCCCTCCCCCAAGTAAGTCCCTACTTCTCCCCATTTCTTCCCCATGTCAGTAAATGCCAACTTTGTTCATGCACTGATTTGGGCCAAACCAGAAAAAAATCATTCTTGATTTCTTTTCCTCACTGCAGTTTTCACATCCAATCTATAAGTAAATCTTGTTGACTCTACTTTTAAAACACCTCCAGAATTCTACGAATCCTATCACCTCTAACTCTACCGCCCTGAACTCTAAGAATAGTCTTTTCACTGCTCTTCTGTTTCTACTTTTGCCTCCCTGCAATTTATTTTCCACAGGAAAACCAGACTGGGCCATCAAGAATGTAAGTGGAATGATGTCACTCCTCTGGTTAAACTCTTTCAGTGGCTTCCCGTATCCTTCAAAGCAAAATGGAAAGTTTTTATAATGAGCTCTGAGCCCCAACACGATCTGGTTCCCAACCAACTCTCTGACTTCATCACCTACACTGATCTTGCTCTCTCGCTGTGACTCCTCAATGGCCCCCTCTCGGTTCTTCAAGTCAACCAAGCACATTCCTATTTCAAGGCCTTTGCACTTATTTTTTTCTGTTGCCTGGACAGCCCTTCCGCCAAATAGCCACAGAGCAGGCTTCCTCCGTTCATGCAGATCCTTGCTTGAATGCTGGCTTTTCAGAGTAGCTTTTCTCCGACCTCCCACCTTCTGCTGGGAAACAAGCCATTCCCAGACTCACGATCAGCACAGCGATGTACCATCATCTCTCACGGTTCAGGAGTAGAAAGGCCCGGCTGGCGGGTTCTCACTTGAAGCCCTTCATGCAGCTGCAGTGAGACGGTGGCTGAGGCTGGAATCATCCAAAGTCGTCTTCATTCAGACATCTGGTGTCTCTCCAGGGGCTAACTCGGCCTTGCTCACAGCATAGCGATCTCCAAGTCATCAGACATCTTGCATGGTGGCTGGCTTCTCACAGAGCAAGGGTTCCGTTCCAAGAAAGGAAGTGGAAGCCCCCAGGCGTGAGGCCCGGGCTCAGAAACTAACAGTGTCACTTCTGTCACACTCACAGAGCACCCCTCCCCCAGCCAAGAGACTTGAGAAGGGGACATAGACCCCATTTGCCCATAAAAGGAGTGTTGGAAAGTTTTCAGCCACATGGCAGCCAGCCTCCAAAATGGTCCTCAGTGGTCCTCGTCTCCTAGCATGGATGCGACGTGCCCTTTCCTCCCACGCTAAACCTAGCTGGGCATACTGGGTGATCTGGGAGGCCAGCTCATAGAGAGACATGTGGGTCACCTTCTGGGAAGAAAGCAAGCTGCCATGCCACAAGGACACTCAAACTGCTCTATGGAGAGGTCCCCACGGTGAGGAAGTATGGCCTCCTGCCAACAGCCAACACCAACTTGCCAACCTCATGAGTGAGCCAACGCCAGACCTACTCAAGCTTTTGGACGGCCGAGGCCTCAGCCAACACCTTGACTGCTCACTTCTCAGAGACTCTGAGCCAGAACCACCCAGCTAAGGTGCCCTGAAATCCCTGACCTGCAGAAGCTGTGTGAGATAATAGACATTTGTTGCCATGCCAAGTTGAGGGGTATCTTTATACTGCAGTAATTCACTAATGCATCATGACATCTAAAACAGCCGCCCCTGTCTCACCCCCGGCAGTCTCAGTCTCTCTTCCCTATTTTCTCTCCGTTGCATTGGTCACCATCTATCATAGTATATATTTCATTTGTTTGTCTCCCTTCTCCCCATAAAACGTAAGCTGCAAGGGAAAAGAGACCCTGCCTGGTTTTTTCCTACTATATTCTCAGTGCCTATCACTGTGCCTGGCACATAGTGAACACTAATATTTATTAAATAAATGATATTAATTATTCTCTTTACCACCAACATGTACTTATTATAACTGACTACTTAGCACAGCGTATTATTGCCCTCGTAGTTTGCCGTAATATTCATTTATTCAACAAATACCTACTCGATATGATTATAATAATAGCTAGTATTTCTTCCTGAGTGTTTACCACGACAGGAAGTCTAAGATATAATATAGACATTGCTTCACTTCTCACAGTAGCCATGAGACCACTATGACCAGGAGTCTTGTGTTAGGTACATTACGTTTGAGCTGCCGGTAAGACATCTACATGGAACAGGGAAGGGGGCAGCTGGATAAATGAGGCTGGAGATGAGAGCAGAGGTCCAGGGTGTGGAAATGAATTTGGGCGTTGTCAGATTCTAGATGGTACTTAAAGCCACGGGACTGGAGTTAGAGACGAGAAACTGACAGAGACTCACTGAGGCTCTGCAATGCTCCTCAGGAAGGAGGAAGGATAAGCAAAGATGACTGGGAAGACCCAGCCAACAAGGTAGAAACAAAACTAGGAGCCTATGGGGTCCTGGAGATGGAGAGGAGAATGTTTTCTATTCCAAAGAGAGAGTGATCCGCTGTGTCCGATGATGCTGAGAAGTGAAGTCAAATGAGGACAGGGAACTGCCCGTCAGACTGGCCAGGTGAGAGCTTTTTAGCAGGCTGGTGGGGGAAGGCGGTGACAGCACGTTGATTGCAGATAGTGCTAACACAGCAGAGAAGAATCATTGGATGAAGTCAAGGGGAGGCAGACAGAGGCCAGAACGCTGTCCTTCAGCAGGTTAGGAAGGGAAAGGATCCACTACTGTGCACCAGTGTCAGGGGTTGCCTTTAAAGAGGAGCAAAGCCAGTTCTTCCCCGGGAACAAGAAGGCAGGCAGACTGCATGGCACAGGGTGTGGGGCACACATGCAAAGTGTCTTCTGTTTGCTTCTATTTCCTCAGCAAGATGCAAATCTAGCTGAGAATGAGAAGATGTTAGCAGTTTGAAGAAAAAGGAGAAAGTATGGAAGAAATTTCTATGAGAGTTGGGAAGGAAACAGACTAGGTCACTAAGGTAGTTATGACCGTAGCCCTAAGACTTCACTTACAGTTCATAAATCTAACAAGTATGGTTCCCTCAAGCCGTGTCCAGCTGCAGTGGGTGAAGAGTTGAACTTTTTGCCAGGTGAGTTTGGCCAAGGGTGGGGGTGACACGACAGACAATGTTTGCAGGGTGGACCCTGGCATCTCAGCCACATGGAGGTGGATAGAGAACGTGGTATTTGAGGTTTCAATGGAGAGGAAAATGTTTGGAGTTAGAAAGTATAAGGGTCAGAGCAAGGGTCAGCAACTTCTGCAAAGGGTCAGAAAGGAAATATTTTAGGTTTTCCAGGCTATACAGTCCCTTGTCACCACCACTCTACTCTGCCATTGAAGTGCAAAAGCACTGAGAGACAAAATGTAAAGGCATGAGCATGGCCAAGTCCCAATAAAGCTTAATTTAAAAAAAAAATAAGCAGCAGAGTTGATATGACCCCCAAGCCATAGTTGGCCAAGCCCTGATGCAGGTACTTAAGTAGTTTAGCCACTTGCTAAAAATACTACAGTCAATTGCCTAAGATCACATTGCAGCTAATTTTACCCACCCAGTATTATTTCTCTAAGTTTTGCATTAAAGAAGACAGAGAAAGAACTTTGTCGTATTAGTCCTTAGAGCCCATTTATTTAAGTAAGGCTTAAATGGATGAAAAGGGACAGGATGGCAGATTTAATGTTTCTTGATGGATAGAAGGAAAAAAAAAACAACCAGAAAAAATACGTCTACTTGCACAAAGTCTTCAAAAGCAATGGGGAACACATGCAGAAAGAGAATCAGCACAGATAAAAGGCTGAACTGGAAAGTGATAAAAAGAAAAGGAATGGAAACGTGAAGAGAAATACTACATACAGGAGAGAAAACTGAGCGAAGCTGGAATTCCTGTCTTCGGCTCTTCCCAGCCCCGAGCCCAGGCGGATTGCCTGTTCCTCTGCTGCCACCTTCAGTCCTCTCAGGAGCCTGGCTCTGTGTTTGCATTTTGCCCTGATGGGTTGAAACAGGTGGCGATTCCAGTGAGTGGTTTTCTCATTTTTTATTTCAGCTCTCTTAGTGAAATCCAAAGAGGCTCAAGGATGCAGGACTGGAGTGGATGATTTAGAATGAGGGGGAAAGGACAAGATCAAAGATTGAGAAGAAACTGGCAGCGGGAAGACACTGAGTAGAGGCAGGAACTCCAGGAAGAGAGGTAGACTGGAGACAGCCTGATTCTGTCCGTCATAGAGCTGAGTTTGCATGCAGCTGGGCAATTCTGCAAAAGCGATGAAGTGAATCAATGCACATGATTCATTATGACTGGGATCTGGAGGTGTGGAGTGCAAGCAACATTATGGAACCACAAACAGCTCTGGGGAGATCTAGGTCTGGCTGTGACCCCATATTTTATCACGCCTGGTCAGGGAATCAGGGGTAATAAGATCACAGGGATATCATTTTTTCACATATTAGCCAAATCCACCCTATCATTGCATTATGGTTTTCTATTTAAGAGTCCATCTACATTGACAGCAACTTGAAGCAGAAATAAGTCTTTTTCACTATTGCATAGCTAGCACTCATTAAACTCGTTCTCTCCAAGAGTGAGCACTTAATGAATTCATGTTGTTGTTTCCTTTCAAGGATAAAAATCAGAATTTTCAAAATGTGGGAAGTTGTCAATTCTTTGGAATGGAGATCAAAAATCCTTTGTTTCTGGAAACTCTCCGAGCTCACCATCTATTTTCCGTGCCTCCAACCTAAAGCTATTCTCTATTTCAGTTCATTCTTTCAACTCCTCTCCTCACCAACAGAGTCCAAAGCAAATGGTCAAAGCTTTGCACTAATCGCTGCAGTTATAAGGTACATTTAGTTTGACACTGACCCAAGTCTGGGATTCAGTCTGCAGCCACTACAAGTCTCCCCCAGGTGACATGTTGCCTGAGGGGAGATAGACTGAGTAGGAAATGTCCACTGTCGCCCTCTTGTGGCATCTCCTCTGGGCAGTTTAACCCTGGTCCAGCAGTGGGTGAGGGAACATGCCCTCTCTAGGTGTCAATTATGATATACAACATCTAAGACATTCGAAAGATGAAATGCTTTTGCACTGTACGTAATAGTAGGGGCTAAGTTACTAAAGGAATAAAAACAAAATGAAAACTAGGAGAATCAAGTGCAATGGTTTACTTCAAAAACATAGCCATGCCTTCTGTGTTCCTAACCAAAGTTTTGCCTTTCTCTTATGGTTAAGGAGACTTCACTTGGCAAACTCACATGCAAATCCCTTCTTATTCAAGTCGGAGGTCACTTCTTCCAAGACCCCCTCCCTGACTCTCTCCTCCTGACTCCCAGGGTTGGCTGCATGCTCCTCTGTGTCCACATCCACCTCATCATGTTGTATTGAATGGATTTCTTCACCCTCTGCCTCCTGCACCATCCTGAGAATTCCTCTGTCACTTCAACCCAAGCACCCAGTGGACGCTTATTGTGGGTTTTTAAATGAATCACTCATTCGTTGATTGTTGATGGAGTCAAAGAAATCACAAATTCCATTTTAGGAAAGATGGCCCTATCTCAGCCCTGCTAGTTGACTCAACCGTGGGAAAAGCAAAATAGTCCCAAGGGCTTTTCCATCGCCCTTGGCTGCGGGGCCCATGGGCATCCCGGGCATTGGTGAGAGAAATGTCAGAGATGCCACAACAATGCAGGAATGGACACTCACCCTTCTGTCTCTATGCTCCTGGGGTGTCCCTTGCAGTTCCTGAGCCACTTCACAATAGTTTGGGGCCCTGGGAACAGCCACGTAGAGATCGCTTGTGTTCCAGCTTGCTTCAAAGTTACCGTGACCTTGAAACAAACTTCCTACAACTTCTGTTGGCTGCAGGAATAGTTTTTATTGTTTCATCCTTACCCTCAGAGGTCCTTTAGCCATTTAAAAGCATACCAGCTTTCTGGTATAGCCATAAGATTTGAATTATTTTGTCAATTCTGATTATTTTTTTCTCAAGAGTATACTTTGCTTCAAAACCCATTTGGGGTGAACTTTCAGAAGCCTGCTGGGGCGAAGAGCATTACCCACAACACAGTAGTCCCCTGTTGTCCACAAAGGATATGTCCCAAGACCCCCAGTGGATGCCTGAAACCTCAGATAGGACCAAATCCTATATATACTGCATTTTTCCTATATGTAAACACCTATGGTAAAATTTGATTCATAAATTAGGCACTGTAGGAGATTAACAATGATGAATAATACAATAGAACAATTTTAACAATGTGTCAACATCACTACTCATGCTTTAGGGCCATTATTAAGTAAAATAAGGATTACCTGAACACAAACACTGCTACCCAGGACAGTCGATGTGACGATCTGATAACCCAGATGGCTCCTAAGTGACCAGCTAGGGCATCTATAGCCTGGATCCACTGGACAAAGGGACGAACCACATCCCAGGTGGGACAGAGTGGGCCTGCAGAGAATTCATCACACTACTCAGAACAGCATGCAATTTAAACTTATGAACTGTTTATTTCGGGAGTTTTCCATTCAATATTTTTGGAATGTGATTAATCATGGGTAACTGAAACCTCAAAAAACAAAACCACAAATCAGAGAGTCTACAGTATTCTTGATTTATCTTTCTGATAAACACATCAAATCAATGGATGTGAACTGGTGTCCTTATATATTTCTCTTGCTAAGTTAACCAAGTTTACAGAACTAGAAAAGTTAATTTTCTAGAAGATTGGTACAAATAACAGAATACTGGTTTGAAGGGAGCAAAATGAACACAAACATATATATTAGTGCAGTCGTCCCTTGAGTCATAATTATTTGTGAAAAGACATAAAATCAGATTCAGGTTGTGAGTCCACTGTGCTCCGTTAAATTGCATGTCCAGTTAAGAACAAGGGAGCTAATTGCTTTCAGTGGGTACCAGTTCATGACCACACTGTCAAAATCCTAGCACCAGTTCATCTCTCTTTTGTTTGGTTTTAAGGACACATTTTTCACAGGGAAGATACACACAGCATTGATTGTCATTTTTCTAATTCAAACATCGGTTTGTTTGTCTTTTAGCAGAGAGAGAGAAATAGGTCAATAGTCAATATGCTGAAATGTGAAATATCTCTCATGCTATCATACAGACAGTAGACGCTTAGCTACCACCTGTTGAAAGACTAAAAACATTTTCAGTTAAGAGCAAGTTATGTTCTTAAAAATGTAGTTTAATGCAGGCAAAAACACAATACTGATTTTAAAGTAAATATATGTCTCTAAAGTAAATATATATATTATCACTCTACGATTGTTTGGTTCTATTACTGTTTAAGTCATTTTCTTTCTAACCCAAGATTCATCTGAAGAGCAAAGCTTGCAGAGTCAAGTAAATGGGCTTCCCTTTCTGCCATTTAGGGAGTTACCTAACTCCCTATAGGGAAAACCTGAAAATGTTCCTGCTATAAAACTAAATATAATAAGGTAAAAGAAATCTATAGTGGCCAAAAAAATGATGAAGAAACTTAAATGAGAAAGGTAAAATTAAGTTGATAATGCTAGACAGCTCTACAGTGTTTTGTATGTCTTTGCAAACAAAGATGGGTACCCTAAGGTTTTACCCCTCTGCAAATAGTGTCCTAAAAAACAAATGCCCTCCAAAAAAGGGTGAGAACAAGGAAGACTATCTTGGCCTAACCCCTGGATGGAAAAAAAAAAAAAAAATCTCTTCAAAAAATATATCATCATAAACTACTGTATTTAATTGTCCCGAGATGTCTAAGCCAAAAAGCTAATGATAACAACAAAAAGTGCTGCCAAGCTGGTAATATCCTTAGTAGAAGGAAATTAAAATCTGCTGTGAAAATTGTACAAAATTCCCACCAAACCCACTTAAGTTCACAATTTAAAACTTACAAATAAGCAAAATAATAATAATGAAATCAATCTACTCAACACATAGTGGGAAGAACTCAGATAATAGAATCAGAGTTTTTTTAAAAGTATGTTTAAATTATGAAAAATGAAAGATAAATTGAACATATGAAAAAATAATGATGCTATAAAAAAGACAAGATAGATTTGAAAAAGAAAAAAATAGAACTTATGTAAATAAAAGCTATAGTCATTGAAACTAAAACTTAATGGAAATGTTAAACAGCATATTAAACACAGCTAAAGAAGGAATTAGTGAGAGGGAACTTATATCTGAGGAAATTGTAAAGGGAGGCAAGACAGAGATTCAAAGATATGAAAAAGGACATGAAAAGGAAGCTAAGAAACATGAACAATACAATGAGAAGGTCTAATATAGTTCTAACACAAGTTCCAGAAAGAGAAAATAGAAAGAATACAGGAAAGAAAATATTCAAAGAGATAATGTCTTAAGTTTTTCTAGAATTGGTAATAACCTGATTCCTTAATTCCAAGAAGAAAAATAAACCCAAACATGATTAACAAATATTTACCCATTCCCAGCATAGGAAAAATGCATTCATTCAATAAGTTGTGCTAGAATAATGTTATTCCTATTGAAAAATAAAATAAAATTAGATCCCTATCCCACATATTTTACAAAATTCAATTGCAGATAGATTAAAAGCTAAATGGAGGGAAATAAAACTTCAAAACATTTAGAGAAAAAAATGAAAAATAGCTTTATGATCTCACAGTATAAAAAAATTATTAAACAAATTTTCAAATAATTAACTAATGTTTTGTTAATTAAAAGATAATATTTAGGAAAGGCATAGTGGCTAATGCCTATAATTCCAGTGCTTTGGAATGCCAAGACAGGAGATCGCTTGAGGACAGGAGCTCAAGGCCAGACTGGGCTACATAGTGAGACCCTGTGTCTAAAAAAAACTAAGAAAAATGAGCCAGGCATGGTGGTACGTGCCTGTAATATCAGCTACTCAGGAGGCTGAGGTGGGAGGATCACTTGAGCCCAGGAGTTGGAGGCTGCAGTGAGCTATGATTGCTCCACCGCACTCCAGCCTAGGTGACACACAGTAAGATACTGTCTCTTAAAAAAAAACCAACAAAAAAGTATATTATTTAAAAATCATAAAACAAGCCAGAGACTGGGATAAAAAAAAAAAAAAGATTGATGACCAAATATTATTTAAAAACTTCTATAAATCATTAATAATAAAAAGAACCTAAGAAATCAGCAAAACAAGATGTAACACAATTCTCAGAACAAGAAACCTGAATGGCCAATAAACATAAAAAGATGCTCGACTTCAGTAGCAATTAGCAAAATTCCTATTAAAACAATAGGATACTCTGTTTCACGCTCATCAGACTGGTAAAAATGAAAAATTCTGATGAAAACCAGTTTTAGTGAGACAAGCAGCAACAGGAACATGCTAGGGGAAGCTGTCAGTCGATACAATGACTTTTAGAGGACAATTTGACCACATCTAGTCTGGGTAAATATGAGTGCACCCTAAAATCTAGTAATTCTACTGTTTTATATATATATATATATATATATATATATATATATATGTATATATATTCCTACAGAAATTCTTGCCTAAGGAGACATGGAGAAATGTAAAAGAATATTTTTGAAACTGAAAAAAAATTTTAAATAGTCAATCAATATGAGAGTGGCTGAAAAAATGTTTTATTTATTCACCCAATACATAACGACCATCAGTAAAAGTGAATAAAATAGGGTCAAATCTGCCCATGGTTAAAGCTAAAAAATATATTGCTAAACAACAAAAACAATGTTTTGAACATTTTGAAAGATACATACAATATGATGCAATTTATATAAAAATTAAAACATGCCAAAAATACCATAATTTTTTTAAGGTGACATATGTATAAAGTAAAGGTATAAAAACTAGAGAAGGGAAGGTGGGAGGTAGGAGGTTTCACAGGGGGCCTCAACTGTGTTTGTGATCATCTTCTTAAACAAGGTGCTCAGTAAATTAGGCATTTATCATACTATCATCTATACTTTATATACGTCTACAGTATTATTTAATGTCTTTAAAAAACTCAAAAATAGGCAAATATTTTAAAATGCCCACATTGTTTAAGATGAAACCATCAAACCATTTCTACATTGTGCTAAACGTCCTGGGCCTTATGAAGATCTCAGAAACAGAGCAGCTTGGGTTGTTAGCAAATGAACCATTACTAACTTTAAATCATTTGATATTGAAAAAATATATTTTTCTAAATATTTTAGAATTCAGCATCCCCATTAAGTTTCCTTGACAGCATTCATGCCTCATAAACTAGGGAAAATATATTACTCACATTAAGAAAATGTCTTGCTTTGTGCATTTTGATGACTTAAATCTTCCAGGCCCCCAAACCACAATGGTAAAATGCAAATGAACCGTTGTAAACGTTTGCTCAAGAGTACATGTGTAGGTTTCTGTCACAGACAAGGGGAACACATTTCTACTTAAAATACTTATTGAACACCCAGTGCAATTTATTTATGTACATAGGCATTTCTTCTCTTCATCATAAAAGGCATTTCAAACAGCTGAATCTATATGATGACTATAATGAAGTTGAGTACTTGGGGTGAGACAAAGAGTATTAAACAACCCTTACCCACAAAAAGTTTATAAAATAATTTACAAAACCTTTAATCCAAATATGACAAGTTCATGTTCTCCAGATGTAGAATATTAAGACATTTAAACAGCCGACTGCTTGAAATATGCAGGTAGCAAATTCCATCAGTGCCCAACATAATATTCATGAGCTCATTTATACTTGCCCTACAGTTTCTTTCATCACTATGGAGTCAGCATTAATCTTTCTTGCTGGTCATTTTGTAATTCCTAAAATACATTAAAAAATTTTTTTTGCAATTTCCCAGCAATCTCAAAGTCTCATGTTAGTAATTTTCTTTGCATGCCCTTTCTCTACAGTTGCTAAGCAATTTGCTAACAAACATCATGAAGCAACATCGCCAGATGCCTAGAAAATGTTATCATGGTCACGTCTGGAAAATGAGCCCATTCAAAGTATTATTGGGTAGTCATTAAATGAGCCAGTGTCAAGGACAGAAGAGTCCTAGACAATACTTATTTTGAACAGTCTCCCCCTGGTCAGACTGATCCTGCACAGACTGGAATTAAAACCATTTACTTCCATGAAGTTTTATGAGCCCAGGAATTTTCCCAATGAACTGGTTTGAACTTGGGGAGCCTTTGGAAAGTAAATAACAGCAAAGCCTGCTCCGTGTCAAGTGGGAGGGCAAGTAAGGGTTAGACTAGAGGAATGGAGCCCAATGGGGAGTCAACTGTAATGGTGGCTTTTGGGGTCACTAGAGCCAATCTATGTGAGATTGTTATTGGGTAGAAGGGGTTCCAGCTTTGCTTTTGTGATAGGTATGCAAGAAACACAGTCGCAGCTCTCAAGGGTCAGTCAACATCTTCATGGTGGGGGTCGCATCAATCAAATATGACATCAGAGCTTGAAGAGACTCTAGAGGCTCACCTAGTACTCTCATTTTACAAAGGAAAGAAGATAGTCCCAGGGAGGCCATGTGACTTGCCCATTTGAAGTAATGTCATAAAGTGATTGGCAAGAATGCTGATAGCAGTAACAGGCTCTTCCATGCTCCTCATTCTCCTCCCACCCCCGTGTTGGCCCAAACATGGTGCCATGTGACTACTGGAAGTGTCTCTCCTGCATGCTACTAAGGGCCAAATGACAGACGCCCAAACTGGAAACAGTGACCATGGCAACATTTGTAAATGCATTGCAAATCTTCGATCAGAACAGCTGGTTAAGAAAAGTATCTGTCTATACATGCTTAAAGAGGTAAACTGTGTGCTTTTCTTTCCCCCCACGTGGAGAGAAGAATTGAGAGCCTGGAAAAGAAGTCGAGTCCCTTGTACTTCTAGGTAGACCCCGAATCTTCAGTGGAGGAAAGTGGCATCCTTCGAAGGCTGCCCCAGCGGGGCCTTGTGCTCAGAGATGACAACAGTGTGAAGCCAAACACGTAGCTCCTATGAAGGGAATTCATAGGATCGCTCCTGCCGTACCCTGGCCACACATTGGGAGACGTCGTGTCCACAGGAAGTGTCCTTGCCGCAAGCAAGATCCAGCTCAACCATAGTGGGCAACTATGTCCCGGGCAGCTGCCTCTGCCCCAACGCTATGAAATCTGACTCTGAACTGCCAAACTTAACTGGTTTGCGTCCCTTGCACTTTTCTGTCACTCTGTCATGGAAGATGGCTCAGTCTCTTTTCCCTTCTAGGTAATAAATGTATTACTTCAGCTGGTGGCTTCCTCTATGGCAGGCATTGTTCTAAGGGCTTTACATGTATTAATATTTACTATTCATAACAACGCTATAAGGTGGGTACTACTATTATCCCCATTTTACAGATGAGGAGACTGAGACCAGAGAGATTATGGTACCATATGTATATTTTAATAGCAAGCTCAGGTGATCCAGCAGGTAATTTACCTGCTTCGGTGTATAACACAAAGCGATGTTCTAATATTTGGGATTTCCTTCAGATGACTTAGAGGGAAAAGGATGGTGTCACCAATGGCTCATAAATGACCAAAAAACAATAAATTAGAAGCTGCTGATGGTTCTCTAATCTTACATGGACAGTCACTAAATTTTACCTATGCACAGAACTGACTTTGGAGGGACTTTGAGTGTCTATCTGCTCTTGAGACCTCAAGTTGCACAACCTCACGTGCACTCTGCAGACGAATCCTCAGGCAGAATTCCCAAGAGTTCTGAAAACTGAGCTAGAATACACTTCAGATGAAAGAAAAATCCACAAATCAATTTTTAAATCTATTTCAATTTATAAAAGGTATGTGGTATTGACAATGTCATTTTCCCTCAGATACTGATTGGTATCTCTGCAATGTATTAATTACTTCATAACCTGCCTAGTTCTTGAATTTGAGCCACACGAGGTCATGTTTAATACAGTATTCACTCTCTTGGCTGTACTTATTAAATATTGGGGAGTTCAGTAATAAACCAACTAAGAATCTTTTTACTCATGCCACAGGAAAAAAAATCCACGGTCATTTCTAAATTATCTCCATGCTAACTTCAAAATCAAAAGATAAAATACTCTGGGAGGCCGAGGTGGGAGGATCGCTCAAGGTCAGGAGTTCGAGACCAGCCTGAGCAAGAGCGAGACCCCGTCTCTACTAAAAAATAGACAGAAATTAACCAGACAACTAAAAATATATAGAAAAAATCAGCCGGGCATGGTGACACATGCCTGTAGTCCCAGCTACTCGGGAGGCTGAGGCAGGAGGATTGCTTGAGCCCAGGAGTTTGAGGTTGCTGTGAGCTAGGCTGATGCCATGGCACTCTAGCCCGGGCAACAGAGTGAGATTCTGTCTCAAAAAAAAAAAAGAAAGAAAGAAAGAAAGAAAGAAAAGAAAAAAGACGACAAAAGATAAAATAATGAGTTCATAGCAGAAATACAATAATATTTTATACTACCTTTTATGAATGGACTGACCCATAAGAATCAATCAATAGCTTGATATTTCATTTATTTTGGATAGCTCTCTAAACACTTCCAACACTGACATATACTAGAGTTGATCTAACACAACATAATGGTGTTAAACGTGTTAAGAACTTGAACTAATCAGTTCCAAGGCTCAAACTAAAATGAAAGTCAGGTAAGTACTGCTTTTCCCAGGACCTCCCCCACTCTGGATCCCATCACATGCACACAAGCAAAAGAGAAGTAGCCCAATCGAGCTTGATAAATACAGAAGAAACCGGTTCTTGTGTAACAGGCCATGCATAGCTCACCCAGTTACATAATTAAGCACATTTGGCAGGAGAAGCCTGACAAGACTGGAATACCGTGCTTGTCTATAAGTGTTCCAACAGAAGTAGAGATGGGAAAGTAGAGACACCAATTTGATGGACTCCAAAACCTTGGAGCTGTCTTTTAATGGACCATGTCTAAATAAACAACCCATCAACTTGTATGGGTGCCTGTATCAGGGAAGACCTTAATCCTCAAAGTATCATTCTCTTGCCTTTTTTTCTTTTAAAGCCAATCTTTTCAAAAGTGAGTCTTCACTTATTCCCTCCCCTTCCACGCCCTTTGCAGTTGAGAGACTTAACTCCCAACCAAAACACTAAAGGTTTTCTTTTCAGACAGCAAATGTAAGTGGCTTCTAAGGCTTTACCCGACCTGATCGCTTTGCAGTATGTGACATTCTGCCTACTTTCCCTTCTCAAACTGTCTCATTCACAGAGATGATAGAAAGTTTAGAAACAGACTAACTAGCGTTCCATTTGGGGCCCGGACAATTACAATACAGGAGAGGCCTTTAACAAGTCACTTAACCTTCTGACTCTGTTTCCTGCCTCATGTATAAAAATGAGAATACTATTGCCTACCTTCAGGAGACGGGTATAGACGGAATGAAATGGGTCAATGCAAGCATCTCTCACCAGGCGGTCAGCGAGTTATTCATTTCCCTTCTCTCGACAGCCCTGTTCTTGCTTCCATCCGAGCGCTGCATTCTACTTGCCTTCAGCATACCTCCCCTGAACTTCCAGTTCAACTGTACAAAGCTAAACTGACAAACCCTTCCACTCCTGCTTCTGCTCTTCCATATCTGGGCTGGAGCTAATGGCATCAGCCCTCTCTCCTTCACCTGGGCCAGAATCCCAAAGGGCATGAAATTAAATGGGAATATAAGACCTAAGGACTTAGGGTTGGAACATCCATGAGGGATCGCATGTTTATGTCTATTCTCCACAGCAACTTTCCAGCATCCAGGCAAGCCCTACGAAGAGCATCTTCTGAATGTTTAAACCAGTGGTTCCCAAAGTGGGGTCCCCAGGCCACATGCATCAGCATAACCTAAGACCTTGTTACCAAGGTGTGTTCTCGGCCCCTCCCAAGACCTACTGAGTGAGAAACTCAGGATGAGAACCAGCACCTTCCAGGCAATTTGGATGCACAGTAAAACTAGAGAACCGCTGGTGTAAACAACCTACTAGAAGAAAGGTTGTTTAGGACAAGACAAATATTTAAATATTAGTGTATATAAACAGGAGTAATTTAATTCCATCAATATAAAATAACTTATGAAACAAATGATCTTGGTACATATTATTTCACTATAAAAACTTCATACATAATCTTGATACTATAAAAACTAAAAATATTTCCATCATTTCGTATCTCTGAATGCAAACTCTTTAGAGAAAGAGTGAAAAGGCACCTGTCAACTCTCTGAAAAGAGTATTCTTAAACAAAAAACTTACATAACAGATTCAAGCAGGAATACAATAGTTAAAAAAGAAAAGAACTAACTCTAAGAAGTGGATGACTGTATTTATTTTACATCAATTTGAAACATCTATTCTCCATGATCTAACTAGCAGATGATACAAATAATCAGTGTCATTTCAGAGGCCAGGGTATGCGGAGGAAAAAACCTTAACAACTTAAATATACTATGTTGATTGCTGTCTTTAAAGATACTAAGTTAAAATAATTGGTACACAGAATGCCTTTTGAGGCTCAGGAAATCTCAGATCTACTTTCCACTATTACGAGGAAGCATTAACAAGATAGATTTAAATTGGAGCGCTGCAAGTTCCTTCTCAAAAAAACAGGTCATACAACAAGAGCCAAAGCAACATCATCATGGAAGTCAACATGGAAATATTGTGTGGGGCACCACCAACCACAGAAATGCCCACCGCTCTACAAAACCTGTGAATGACAATCAACAAGAGCTTCAGAGCAATGAAATAAACAGATACACATGCCACCTATTGTTTATAAAGCCTTGTTTTTTCAAAGTATTATCTAGTTAACTAACAACCAGCTCAAAAAGATTTTACCTTTTAAAGGTCATTCGGGTGAGTGACTGCCACACACGGGATTATAAAATGCAAGGAAATGAAGCACCATAGATGTTGAAATGGTGCCAGTAGTCACTCCGTTGACATTACTATTTCTATCACTACTGAATTTCTATTACTACTGAATTTAAGTTACTGCCAGATAACTGAATCTATTTCAACTGCATTTACTTATCGGTCATCCTGGCTCTGTCCTAGTTGCATTTTTAGTTGCATTTCTTAGTTATTTTTGTCAAGTACCAAGCTGACTCCTTCCCTGACATCCCCATAGCTCAGCAGGGAGGAGATTGTAACCTTCATTGAGTCTCTGTAGTTTGGGGAGGACTGAGAAGGAAGCAACACATGCAGAATAACTCAGAATTTCTACTGCTCATGCCCAGGTATATCCTTGATTCTTATAAGGCTGGTTTGAGTCCAGCCTCCTTCATGGAGTCTTATCTGTTACTTCCCTGGAAATCTCATTCCTCAGAGTTGGGACTAAAGGTATTTCCGGTGTTAGAAAGACAAAAGCCTTTTATCTCACCCAAGCTCGCTGTCTAAGTTTCATGCTCCAAGAATCGACCTCTCTCTAGGACAACTGGCAACAGGTACATCTATTTCTTTCAAGAGAAACCACAGCCACTACAAGGCTATGTGATTTGACCACATGGTCCTTAAAACAAAATAAACCAATAATCAATCACCCACCAACGATCTGACTATAATTCATCAGCATGGCACACGTACCAGCAATTGCCCAGTGCGGGTCAGACTGCAAATCTGAGTTCTGCTTGTTTTCAATGTCATTTCAACGAGGGTTCAGAACCTACTAGGGTTCAACCTTACACACCTTTATATGATTAATATGTTTTAAATATTATGAAGGTTGTATACCAAATTTTTAGCAGTTGTTTCATCTGGTTACAAGTAGTTATTATTTCTTAGTTTTATTTGTATTTTCTGAACTTTTTACAATGAATAGCCATTTTGGGCTAACAAAAATTTTAAGAGAAACTTATATTAAAAAGAAAAACAATATTCTCCAGGCTTTTTATAGGATGGTCTGGAGGAGGTTGATGCTGCACATAAGGAAGGTTAGTTAATAGCAGAGAAAGGATGGGGACCTGAACTAAAACTGTGTGGATGAAAAGATATTTAAGAGGCAAAATTGACAGGAATGGATGACGTATTTTGGCATGAAAGTGGTAGTGAATGTTCAAACATGACACCCAGGTTCCTGAATTAAGAAGATAAATTAATGGTAAGAGAGGAGGAAAAGTCTGCTAAGATGATGAGTTCAATTCCAGACATGTGGAGCCTGTGTAGGATATTCAAGCAGAGAACACTAGAGTGAGAGGTTGGGTTTGGAGAGCCCAGGAGAGAGGCCCAGACAGTGATTCAGATTAGGAAGTCATTGCCAAAGTTATGACAGAAGTCGTGATTGTTGTGGATGAGGTTGCTGGAGAGAATGGAGAAAGAGAAAAGATGGTTGTGGAAAGAAATCCCAGGCAGCACCAACGTTCAAGAATGAGCACAGGCCCGGTGCGGTGGCTCACACCTGTAATCCTCGCACTCTGGGAGGCTGAGGCGGGCAGATCCTTTGAGCCCAGGAGTTTGAGACCAGCCTGAGCAAGAGCGAGACCCTGTCTATACTAAAAAAAAATAGAAAAGAAATTAGCTGGACAACTAAAAATATATAGAAAAAATTAGCTGGGCATGGTGGCTCATGCCTGTAGCCCCAGCTACTCGGGAGGCTGAGGCAGGAGGATCGCTTGAGCCCAGGAGTTTGAGGTTGCTGTGAGCTGGGCTGACGCCACGGCACTCTAGCCTGGGCAACAGAGGGAGACTATGTCTCAATGAAAAAAAAAGAGAGAGAGAGATGTAAATTCACGAAAAAGATTAGCTAGCAAACTTCCATTAAACTGACAAGTTCAGTGCCAATTTTCCCAAGTTTTGTAAAATTACTTCAGAGTCTTTCTTATCACTATTTGGGGCCAAATTGTTGCTATAAATGATTTTATAATTTCTTAACAATGTCTAAAACAGTCTTTTATGTGAATAATGGCATGTAATGGCATAGTCTTTTCTCTTTTTAATCTAAGCAGAAAAATCTCAATTTAAAAAGGTAAAAATGATACCAATTCTTCTACCCAGAAATAGACACTTCTCACATTTAAAAATTCTTTTAAAGTATCTCTTTTCTATCACTAAGCGCAGTTAGTAATTTTTATTGTATTTGACAAACCAAAAACCTTAGCCAGCACATTATCATACATACTCAAAGTAGATGCCTTTCTCTTTCAATTAGCGGCATTTCAATATGCTTGACTGAAAAGCTCTGGAAATCAATATGGTTCCACTGAATTAAAACAAGAAAAAACCAGGGCAAGCCTCAGTCCTGTTCTAATACAGATGCTCCTGGATTTACGACGGGGTTGCAACTCGATAAACCCATCGTAAATTGAAAATATCATTAAGTCAAAAATGCATGAATACACTCAACCTACCAAACATCATAGCTTGGCTTAGCCTACCATAAACGTGCTTAGCCTACAGTTGGGCAAAATCATTTAACACAAGACCTATTTAATGATAAATTGTTGGATATCTCATGTAATTTATTAAACACGGCACCGAAAGTGAAAAACAAAACAGTTTTATGGGTGCTCACCGTTATCATGACAGCTGAAAGCACACAGGACCTGAAGACATTGGAAGCACTGACCGAAAATGAGTCGCTAGATGATGGGGATGCCACGGTGACAGGATCATCAATTTCTCTCCCTTCTGATGGGCCCACAGGATAGCTGATACCAGATGAGCATCCCTTATCCTGAATGCTTGGGACCAGATGTGTTTCAGATTTGGGATATTTTCTGGATTTTGGCATATTTGCATATACATAATGATACATATTGGGCATGGGACCCAAGTCTAAACACAAAATTCATTAATGTTTCATATACGTCTTATACACATAAGCTGACCGTAATTTTATACAATACTTTGAATAACTTTGTGAAATTACTAAAGGAGGTCAGGTGTGGAATTTTCCACTTGGGGCATCATGTCAGTGCTCAAAGTTTTGGATTCTGGATTTTTGGATGAGGGAGGCCGTAATCTGTAAAAGGCACTGGGACATCGACACTTGATGGTTTAGCCGGTGTAGTGTTTCTTCAGAAAGACACCGAGTTTTGACTGTATAGCTTGTTCCTTCTTGTCACTGTACACTTCCCTGTAGCAAGCAAGGGCACCCTGTATCTGCCTGCTAGCTCTTGCGAAGCTCTGGAAACTGATATCCTTTTCTTCTGACATCCATAATTAGGCCACTGCTGATCACAGCAATAAGCCTCCACCATTTTCTTTGCTGTGGACTTTCTTGATGCCTCACATGTAACTTCTTCTTCCTCTGCCTCAACTACTTTACTTCTTTCTTCCTCCAGGTCGATCAGCTCCTCACTGGAAAGTTCTTCAGCCTCGATGCCAATAAGCTCATGAATATCCTGTTCATCAATGCCCAAGCCTAGCTGTTTCCCAAGCACTCATATCTTGTTACTTACTGTTCCACTGACAGCAGAATCGTTGTTAAAGCCTTTGAATTTGGTCACATATATCTTATCTTTCAAAGCTTCCAAATAGCATTCATTCACTGCTGTGTGACAACTTCCCACGCTGCAGTGACGTTCCAGACAGCATTTAGAATATGACAACCTTTCCAGAACTCTCGAAGCATTCAGCCACATTCAGTCACTTCAACAGCCTGTGCAAATGTCTGGTGTACAAAGCATGCTTTGAACACAGCTATTGCACCTTGGTCCATTGGTTGAATGAGTGAAGTATTTTTTGGCAGCAAATACACAACGTTTACATCAGGATACGTGTTGCCAACATGGTGCGGAGGCGCTGGAGCACTGTCTAAGGTGATAAGAATCTTGAACAGGATGCTGTTCTGCCTACAATATACTCTTGCCTGTGGAATAAAACAGTTCAAAAACCAGTCTTCAAATAATGCTGATATCATCCACCCTTTCTTGTTATGGTGATAATAAATGGGACATGTACACTTGCTCATGTTCTTGAATGTTCCAGGGCAGGGGTGGGGAACCTGCTGTCTGAAGGCCACATGCGTGGCTGGGAGTGGTAGGTCACGCCTGTAATCCTAGCACTCTGGGAGGCCGAGGCGGGAGGATCACTCGAGGTCAGGAGTTCAAGACCAGCCTGAGCAAGAGTGAGACCCCAACTCTACTAAAAATAGAAAGAAATTAGCTGGACAGCTAAAAATACATAGAAAAATATAGCCGGGCATGGTGGCGCATGCCTGTAGTCCCAGCTACTTGGGAGGCTGAGGCAGGAAGATCGTTTGAACCCAGGAGTTTGAGGTTGCTGTGAGCCAGGCTGATGCCACGGCACTCTAGCCCGGGCAACAGAGCGAGACTCTGTCTCAAAAAAAATAATAATAATAGGCCACATGTGGCCTCCTAGGTCCTTAAGTGCGACCTTTTGACTGAATCCAAATTTTACAGAAAAAAAAAATCATTTTATTTTCACTAATACACTTTTGGTTATCCTTTATGTTTTTATTTTATTTTTAAAGTGAACATATTTAAAATACCAAGCAACAAAATACGTTTCAACAGAATAATCCTCCCAGATTAACCAGCACAATTATTAATAGAACATTAGTAAGCCATAAGGGCTAAGTTGACAGCTGCTACACTCATGATTTAGTACCAACTTAGCTAAGTTAGTGTGGTCTCCAACATAAAAAGGTTCCCCACCCCTGGTTCAGCACCTTTGGGCGCCTTTTCCCAGGCCAGTGGTGCTGAATATTCCCATGTTCAACAGTAGGCTTGGCAACACAACTACGGGCCCTCACCAGACACCAGATCTGCAGGTGCTTGGAATTTGGACTTTCCAGTCTCTAGAACTGTGAGTGATAAATTTCTCTACTTTTATAATTAAGAAAAAGGAACAGTAGGCTTGGAGTCAACCATGATAACCTGGGAATTGTGAAGACAAACAACTTGAATTTACTTCAGATCTGTCATTCTATATGACCCCTTGAAGTTTCCATTTGTGTTTAAAATCTAAAAGAGTACCAAAAAAAAAAAACGTTGGGCTCAGTGGCTCATGCCTGTAATCCCAGCCCTTTGGGAGGCTGAGGCAGGAGGATCACTTGAGCCCAGGAATTTGAGGTTACAGTGAGCTATGATGATGCCATTGTACTCCAGCCTGGACAACAGAGCAAGACCCTGCCTCAAAAAAAAAAAAAAAAAAACAAAGAGTGTGAATTGTAAGGTATAATATTTTTGTTTGATAAGTACAAATTTTATTTCATACGTGAAAAAGTTTATCACGTTTGAATAGTATCTTTAAAACTGAAATTTCTTTTTTAATTTTAGTAAATTATTCTTAAACATAAAAATGATTATAAATTATTGCATGATTATTACTTCTTGGAATATAGAAGAATGGGGTGTTAAAGGTGATCTGCTCTGATACACTAAATATGCCGGGGTACCCCTGTTTCCCAAAATACCACTGCCAGTTTCAAAGAGAACACGTTAATCATCACAGAGAGAAAATGGGCTTCATAACCAAATTTTCATCTCTGTCCTCTTCCACAATAATTCAGGAAAAATCAAGGAATTATAAGATTGAGTATGCTTTGATTTTTTCACCCATGAGTATGCTTCATAGACTATAAAAATTTGTTTATGTCTGTTCAAACACCATGATAACTTTGGTGGGAGTTGCCTTTTAAATATGATAGACATGTTGATGGGTATTTTAAATTTATTGGTTATCATCTTGTGGCAAAAATGTTCCTAATGATTTCAAAATAAGGAAAAATCTTTGCATTGAGTGGTACAACTTAGGAAGCAGTGTAGGATACAGTCACCACGTTTAATTTAAGCAGTGAAGTGTTCTGTGGGGCATGTACTCGTGGCAGCACTTAGTTAAAGTTGCAGATGGTGAAAGTTGCTTTTGGAAGTTTCTCCAATAAGCTATATGTGAATTCCCGGATTTCTGTCACCAGGGGTACTGTAGCAGAGTGGTCAGGATTTCAAGTTGCCCCTCCTTAGGTGCCGCCTGCTTTCCTGGGCACACGCTCTTGCAGCCACTAGCAGGGGTCGCCCGCATGATTTGAATAGTTGCCCCTTCTCGTTTTCCTTCTCCCTCTCCACTTTTCCTTCCTCACTCCTCTGGGTTTTTGCCTTCTTCTTCCTGCTTCTACTTCATGCCAAAGACTTATTAAATTCCCTTGAGTTACATTTGCAAAATTAATTTGTATATGAGGCAATGCCACAGTATTTGGCAAGTCATGGTATTTTGTCTTCTAGCTTCATTTCACTTGCATTAAAACAGATTAAAACAATCCAAGAAACACAGAATGTAAGATTAAGATAAATGCATGCTACACGCTTGGGGGTTGGCTATGTGCATGCTTTTGCAAAGAAATCTGACCTTAAAAGTTGATTGCTTTAGGACCTTGACAAAATCAGGGATGAAGACTTCTCTTAAAAAGCATACTTTTGATGCTCTTGGATTAGCAAAGAGCAGAGCTTTCAACACCAAAGTCAATGATTAGTCAAATGGTTTTTCTAATTTCCCCTTTGTTTTCTACCCAAAACCACGTTAGCAATATCTAGATATTACTCTCGTTGTTTTTCAGGCATCTGCAAATGAAATAGTTCTTTATAAAATCTCTGAATAGCCCTCACTGTTATTTACTTGGGCAGATTATACAAAGGAATTTGCCTGCAGAGCACAGCTGGGCTCTGTGGCCCTCAGTGGGTCCCTACTCCAAAGGGGGTGGTGTTCTCCCTTTACCACTTCCTCAGAAAGAAAATATAGACGAGGCTGGGAGGCTGGGCTCCATGGTGCAAGCCTGTAGTCCCAGCTGCTTGGGAGGCTGAGGTGGGAGAATCACTTAAGGCCAGGAGTTCAATGCTATAATGTGCTATGGATCATGTGTGAATAGCCTGGGCAACATAGAGAGACCCTGTCTCTAAAGAAAAAAAAATATTTTATATATATATATATATATGAATGAGAAGACTTTCAATCATCACTCTCTCCCCATTAGAGGTATGTTTGCTGGGCAGATTTTCTCTAATAACTGCCCTAACTCCCTAACTGTTAAGGGTTCACACATTTTGAATTAATTAAGAGAAAATTCTCAAAGGCATTTTGTAAACATAACATGTTCTTCGTTTGTTTTCATATTTGTCTTCTGGGGAAGGTCTTGCAGAGCCTTGTGGTAAGTTGCTTAATAGTAGTCATGGTCTATTAATTCCATTTTTCCCCTCTAAGAGAAAGAGGAAAAAATAACTAATGACTATCAGGGTCCCTAAGCTTATATGGGGAAATTGGACCAAAGATCTCCCAGAACAACAGTGTTTTATTCTAAGATCAAAAAATGGCTTTCCAGAGCAGGGATTTTGACAGGAGTCCATGATCCTTAGGGGAGTCTTTGGCTGGGCTGCAGGATGCTGGAGATTCCTCTTTTAAAAAAGGCTGTGCAATGTTTTTTGTATGTACATTGCATCTGTTTTTAAAATGATTCTCTGACTTCCTAAAATCATTTCTAGGAATTCTTTTTTTTTTTTTTTTAGAGTCTTGCTCTGTTGCCCAGGCTAGAGTGCCATGGCATCAGCCTAGCTCACAGCAACCTCAAACTCCTGGGCACAAGCAATCCTCCTGCCTCAGCCTCCCAAGTAGCTGGGACTACAGGTGTGTGCCACCACACCCAGCTAATTTTTTCTATATATTTTTAGTTGTCCAGCTAATTTATTTCTATTTTTAGTAGAGATGGGGCCTCACTCTTGCTCAGGCTGGTCCTGAACTCCTGACCTTGAGCGAACCACCCACCTCGGCCTCCCAGAGTGTTAGGATTACAGGTGTGATCCATGACGCCTGGCCTCTAGGAATTCTTTTGCAGCATTCCAGAAGCTAAGGTTTGCTCCTCAAATTATATTAATTTTTAATGTCTTATGTGAAACTTAACATGCCATTATCCAATTCCATTTTTCAGAATTTTAACTAAAATAGATGAATGCCAAGGAGACAAGAGGGGTACAGGCACTCCTTGACTTGCAATGGTTTGACCCATGATTTGTCTACTTTACAATGGTGCATAAGTGATATGCATTCCAGAGAAACCTTACTTTTTTGAACTTTGATCATTTCCTGGGCTAACGGTACACAGTACGATACTCTCTCAATGCTGGGCGACAGCAGCGAGTGCAGCTCCCGGTTGGCCAGGCAGTCAAGACAGTAAACAATGGACGCTCTACGTTGTTCTGTGTTGCCAGCATTTTCTTAGATACTGAGCCTTGTGTTTTCACATCCCATCATGTCTATAAAACGCCTGTGTCTCCTGCCTCTGGTGAGAAGAGGAGGAGGAAGGCAATTACTCCTGAGATGAAACTCAATGTAACTGCCCAGCGTGAAGGCAGCAAGCCAGTAACAGCCATCGCATGTGAATTAGGACTTTTTCAATTAACGATCTCAACCATCTTAAAGGATAAGAAGAGAATCAGAGATGCAGTGATATTGTCAGTGTTGGAAATGTTTATAACAAGTCATGGATGGTGCCAATGAGGGCACCATAATTTTCACAATGGGAAGGTCAGCAGTGAGGCAGCACCTGCTGATACTGATGATGCCAAAGCTTTTAAGGAAGAGCTGTGTCTTAGTCCTTTTTCTGTTGCTTATCACAGAATACCTGAAACTGAGTAATTTATAATCTGTGGAATTTATTTCTTACTGTTCTGGAGCCTGTGAAGTCTAAGGCAGAAAGAGGTGCATCTACTGAGGGCCTTCTTGCTGATGAGGACTTTTTGCAGAGTCCTGAAGTGGTCCAAGGCATCACACAGCAAGGGGGCTGAATGTGCTAGCTCAGGTCTCTCTCACTTTTCTTACAAAGCCGCCAGTCCCACTCCCTTGATAACCCATTAATACATGAGTGGATTAATTCATCTATGAGGGCAGAGCCTTTATGACAGAGCCAATCACCTCTTAAAGGCCCCACCATTCAATACATATTGGGGACTAAGTTTCAACATGAGTTTTGGAGGAGACAAACATTCAAATCATAACAAGCTACACAGAACAATTATAGATGAGAAATATTTGTCAGAACAAATATTAAATGTCAATAAAATGAGCTTGTTCTGGAAGCATATGCTAAGCATACATACATTGATCAAGAGTTCAAGACAATGCCAGGATTCAAGGCATTCAAAGACCATGTAACGTTGCTTTTGGGTGGAAATGTAGCAGGGTTCAAATAAAGCTAATCTACCTAGAGCAGGGGTGGGGAACCTTCTCATGTTGGAAGGCTGCATTAATTTAGCTGTAATCAAATAAGGCTGCATTCATGAAACTTCAATTAAATATACTTAAAAATGTACATTATTTTGTAAAAATCTAACTACTATGTACTTAATAATTTCAAAAAATGAAAACTATTTGTTAATTTTGAAGTTAACTAACCTTTTAATGACTTTGTTGTATCTGTTTTTTGTTAGAAAGCATTTGAATATTTGATTGCAGCATGGAGGTCCACAGTTTCAGTTGATCCTCTACATGGGTATCAGTCATCTGTGATCTTAAGGACATCTTGGCCAGGTGCAGTGGCTCATGCCTGTAATCCTAGCACTCTGGGAGGCCAAGGCGGGTGGATTGTTTGAGCTCAGGAGTTCGAGACCAGCCTGAGCAAGAACGAGACCCCCGTCTCCACTAAAAATAGAAAGAAATTATATGGACAGCTAAAAATGTATATAGAAAAATTAGCCAGGCATGGTGGCACATGCCTGTAGTCCCAGCTACTCGGGAGGCTGAGGCAGAAGGATCACTTGAGCCCAGGAGTTTGAGGTTGCTGTGAGCTAGGCTGACTTGGGCAACTCTAGCCGGGCAACAGAGCAAGATTCTGTCTCAAAAAAAAGAAAAAGAAAAAGAAAATTGTCCTTGCTTTTGCTTTTCATCTTTTAATTTCTTCAATACAAACTTTTGCACCTCTCCCTCTAATTTAAAATATCTGTGGTCCTTATGAGTGTTACAATGTTGATGAGCACTGACTTTCTTTAATGTTGATATTGCAGCATCACAAAGCAAGCAAATCATCTTATCTTTAGCAGAATCTATATGTATGTATCTTTAAGCAGACAGGATTAAAAAATGCCATCAAGCTGTGCAACTATTCACAAATTCCACTTCAAACAGAAACTCAGTGCACACATGTCAAAAGCTGATAACAGACTGGAGTACTTGACCCCCCATAAACTCTCGCCAACCAGCCTTGTGCAATAGTGGCGCCAGTCAGGCGGGGGAAGTTGGAACTAAATCACGAGGGTAGCAGCTGTCATTAGCGCTTATGGCTTACTAACCTTCCATTAATAATTGTGCTGCTCAATCTGGGAGGATTGTTTTGTTGAAACTTATTTTATTCTTTAGTATTTTAAATATGTTCATTTTAAAAATAAAATAAAAATATAAAAGATGAACAAAAACGTATTAATAGAAATAAAAGGATTTGTTCTGTAAAATTTGGATTCAGTCAAAAGGCTGCACTTAAGTACCTAGAAGGCCTTAAGGGCGTAGGTTCCCGGCCCCTGTTCTGAACCTTCACGAACATCTTCCGTGAATAAACATGCACAGATGAGTCCACTGTGTAACCGACTGTATACCTGGAAGAGCTCCAAATGAAATTCCACTTAGGATACGATGTTTATTAAAGGGTAAGTAATTAGAAAGTGCTCGTTTGAAACTTACTGAACAGTAAACGCCACAGTTATCACAGCAATTGCTAAGAACTGGGTGTTTTAGGGGAGGCATATTGCATGACTGATACTGTTTAGAACTCCCAGCACAGTGCGATTTCTAACAGAAGCGCACAGATTTTGGGTTGGTTTTGAAATGACCGTTTGGTGACTGTGTTGAAATTCTCTGTGTCAGGCCGGGCGCGGTGGCTCACGCCTGTAATCCTAGCCCTCTGGGAGGCCGAGGCGGGTGGATCGTTTGAGCTCAGGAGTTCGAGACCAGCCTGAGCAAGAGCGAGACCCCGTCTCTACTAAAAATAGAAAGAAATTATACAGACAGCTAAAAATATATATAGAAAAATTAGCCGGGCATGGTGGCGCATGCCAGCTACTTGGGAGGCTGAGGCAGGAGGATCGCTTGAGCCCAGGAGTCTGAGGTTGCTGTGAGCTAGGCTGACGCCACGGCACTCTAGCCCGGGCAACAGAGTGAGACTGTCTCAAAAAAAAAAAAAAAAAAAAGAAAGAAATTCTCTGCGTCAGCTGCTGGCATCCAGGGCCGATCATCACCACTTCCCCCGGGTCCCGCCACCTCGGGGGCTGCTCTATATCTAAAAACATAACTCCTTTCGCAACACGATAGGGATATTTTATGGCAATTCAGATGCTGAATATGAGGTACTGATGCTTGCTTGCTTTTTAATATAAATAAATGGCCCCGGCCAGGCACGGTGGCTCACGCCTGTAATCCTAGCACTCTGGGAGGCCGAGGCGGGCAGATCATTTGAGCTCAGGAGTTCGAGACCAGCCTGAGCAAGAGCAAGACCCCGTCTCTCCTAAAAATAGAAAGAAATTATATGGACAGCTAAAAATGTATAGAAAAAATTAGCCGGGCATGGTGGCCCATGCCTGTAGTCCCAGCTACTCGGGAGGCTGAGGCAGTAGGATCGCTTGAGCCCGGGAGTTTGAGGCTACTGTGAGCTGGGCTGATGGCACGGCACCTTAGCTTGGGCAACAGAGTGAGACTCAGTCTCAAAAAAAAAAAAATGGCCCTTAGGATATGTTTCAGGCAGCCTTCCCTCTGCCCTGCGCTGCAGTTTCAGTACTGCTAATTCCACGTGGCCTAAGAGTCCTCTCTGCCTCGGACACCTTCGTTTCCCGCTGGACGTATTAGGGACACCAAATGTGCTCAGATGCATGCAACACTGTTCACCCCACAAAGGGAATAAGAAGCTCCGAGAAGGGTGGATGTGTCCGAAGGTGAACCGTGCAGTCTTCTAAAACAATCAAAAGTTGGGATGGTAAATAAGGACACCCTTAAAAAAAGATAGATTTTTCTCCCCACTACAGACTCATGACCTTGAAAAGGCTTCAGAGATGACTGCAAAGGGCACTGCCCCTCTTCTGGTCCTGACTTTGAGCATCTGGGGAAGGAGGCTATAAACAGTTCCATTCGAGAGGCCTCCGTAGAGTCAAAGAGGTGAAGGAAATGGTACAGGACAGTTTGGGGCTGGAGGGGACACGCTGATCAGAGAACGAGAGCACTGGAGAGTCCAGGAAAGGCTGCCACCCTGTGGGAGACAGGCTGGATCAGGGGAAGCTCTGCAGGGCAACAGGAGATGTGACAAGGGAGGTGACAGTGCCATCTATCACAGGCGCTGCCACTCAGACAAGGGCCAATGCCAGCAGGATATGGGCACCTCCCTCATCTATAGAGGCCACCTGCAGGGGTGGCTTCTTAGGCTTACCTGGAAGAAGGGCCTGGTGATTCCTTGTGTGGCAGGTTCCTCTTCCTGGGCTGGCGACTGCTGGCAGCCGGAAGCCAGAGTGAGCACCCAGGGGCTCCAGGGCGCTTTACCTGCTTTGGGCCAATCTCTCTCTCTCATGTGTTAATGCCAACCCAGCTGGGGTAGAATAGAATTCCCAGGGGCCCTCGGCATCTTTAAATTTAACAAGCCCTTCCAGGTGACTTTTATCACTAGGCAAATTAGGAAATGCTGCTTGAAGTCAACAACAGCTCAAATCTATTGAACACACCGTATGCAGGGAAGCGTTCTAAGCAGTTTCATGTGTGTTGCTCATTTACTCCTAACAACTACCCCACCCAGTGCTGTCTCATCTTCATTTCATAGAGTAACGACCCCTTCTCCTCACCAATCCATTAAGGGTGGAATTTACCCTGTGAATCTCAGAGCAATCTCATTTCCCCTATCCACAGTCTCTTAAATTAGATTCTGAGATCTCCATCGCCTTGAGATGAAGCACTGACTTGCAGTTTCTGCAGTTTACAAAGCACGCCACAAGCTTCTTTGCATAAAATAGGAGCTCTATCCATATTGGTGCATCTAAGAAATCAAAGAGCCCTTCTGCTTTTTACCCAGGGCTTTCGGCAGTGTCAAATTCTACCTTGATTTCCGAGATGTGGAGGCAGAAGCTGGCAGCAGACCCTGCCACTGAAAGCAGAGCCCTTTTGAGTTACATTGGCTGAGAGTCAGGGTCCAGCAGAATTTGAACTAGGAAAAGCAAAACACAAAGATCATCGGGCTTGGCTGGCTCTCCTAGCCGGGATCCTGGCCGAGGAAGAGGATTTTGGATCTTAAGAGAAAAGTAATGGATATTTCCAGTTTCCTATCACTGGCTCCTTCTACGTGCTTATCCACAGTTTAATCGGCCTTCTGAGACTAATAGTTTCCAGTTTACTAAAAGCCCATAGTCATCCTTCTTTCTAATGCCTGTTACACTTGCTGGACTTTACAGTTTGAACATTTTATACTTTTCTGCTCTCTGATTTTTCTATAACACAAAAGCAAACACTTCCAGGCTTCGTTCCATTCAGTTCCACTCAGGGGACAATCAGAACAAATAGGGACGCCAACTATTAATATTAATATTAATATTTTCTCATCAACAGTTACCCTAACTCCAACACGAGGAAGCTTTTCCTTGCTCTGTAATTCAAAATTAGTTTCTTAAAACTGAAAACACGCCTTAAGTATCTACTATGGATCAGGTTTTTCTATTTAATCCTAACTGGGGGGAAAAGGTACCACTACCTCCACTTTTTTTTTCCCCAGACAAAACTAAAAGAGATGAAGTTAGTGATTTGCCTAAAACCACTCATTCCATAGGAAAAAGGAGGATTTGAAGCTATGTCTGACATCAAAGTCTATGCTCTGTCCACCATATTGTAGTACTCAAGGTTCAAGCTATTTTGTTCATTGTTTCATATGTTTTTATCTCCTCAAATAAGTGAAAAACATGTTCACAGAAGACACACGTGCAGTGCTGCTTTGTACTGGTGCTATGCTAAGCCCTCAGGAGGAGTGACATAAAAACAAGTGAGCTTGGCCAAGGCTGGAGTGCGGTGGCACAATCATAGCTCACGACAGCCTCGAGCTCCTGGGTTCAAGCCATCCTATCTTCTTGCCTCAGCCTCTGGAGTAGCTGGAACTAGCTCACACCGCCATGACCAGCTAATTATTATTATTATTATTATTTTAAAGACAATACCCTACAGGGCCTGGCCTCTGCTCACATCTCCAACCTCATCTAATACCTCATTGTATACATATTTGTTGAATGAATAACACTTAAATTTTCTGCATTAGCCTTCCTGCTTCCCAAAGGACTTAGTGGAAGAGGAAAGTTATTTTTGGTACTACTTGGTGGGAAGTAAGGGGAAGTTTATATATATCTTAGGTCCACCCACCTAAGATGAAAGACTGTTGAAAAAAATATATACATATATACATAAATTTTTTAAAAAACACTTAAATTTTAAGATACATGCCAGTTTCACAAAAACCATATTGGTAAAACAACAAATTTGTCTTATTATGCTCATCTAGGTAGCAACTGATAGGTAATTGACACAGGTAAACATGATTATCAATGTTTATCTCTGTTGTGTTCAAGAAAGCTCCACCCCACCCCACCCCAGACAACTCCTAGAGGCTTTTGTGAAAAACTATTACTTTTTCCTTTTTGGTTGACTGACAATTAATAAAGCAAAATCTTACAATTATAATATATTAGCCAAATTGTGTACACTAAATCAATCAAGTAGTAGTAGCTGTTCTGATAATAACAGATTTGATTGTTGATAATTATATCAATTAGAGACTCTTTAAAATTTATAGAAAAGATATTTTAAAAAGAATATGCTTTGAAATTTAAATAAATAACCATTACTTATTACTTTTCTAAGGTTTGATCTACTAACAACACCTAATGAAGTGGATAGTCGACAATTAATCAAATTAAAAGACCAAGAAGACAAATGTCAATCAAGGCATAATCTATGAATAGTTGACAAACACTAAACAGTTAACAGGTTTCAGGCGGATGATGGGCAGGTTTATTAATATGCTGATTCTATTATGCAAATCCTCATTAGAAGACACTGCTTCATTCCCACGATGTCAAACTTGCTTCCAAAGGATAAATTATCATGATACAAAAATAGACCACAGACAAAGCCCTCAGTTCTACTCAGGCAAATCCAAGAATAAAGTAACCCAGATTGTTACTTAAACCTTACATTTAGAAAGGTGAAAGAATTTAAGTAAAAATATATACTTAGTTTGAAAATACAGACTATTTTTCTAGATTATGATTATCTTACACACCACTTAATTAACAAATATTGACTTATACCAGTTAGGCACATGAAAGAGTTCTCTGGATTCCAGAAGCAGATCCTTCAAACCATGCTTAATGGCTCACACTGAACTCTTAATCAGACCAGTGATATATTTTCATGATCCAGTAAGGGATGTGATCTACCATCTCCTTGATTTTCATTTTGTTTATAAGGATAAGCTAAATCTAGCTATATCCCCTTCAGTCTGAAACTCCAATTTCACATATACTATCAGTCATCTAGATTCTCTCCCAAAGGCAATTGAAAATAAAAAATGTGGAGTCCTGTTTCCCCTAGATCTTTAATGTAGACTGAATGTAAATCTGAATGCTTAAAATGATTAGTTTAACATGATTAGAAAGAATCATTTAATGCCTTCAAACTATAACCTTTTAAATGTAGATCTGAGTAGCTCAAGTATGTAGAATCAGCAAACAATGCAGAACAATGAGGCAAATTTACATTTTTGTGTTTTATTTTATCAACTGAGAGTCACAGAACTTCACATACTCTAATCAGCCCAGGAAACTCATAAGAGCCAACAATGCCAAGAACAAATTAAAAGTCCAAATGTCAGACTTGATTTGCTAATATCTTTGGAAATGGCTTATTTTCAAGTTGAAAATCCTCTGACTTGAAAATAAATCTTACCAGCCGGGCACAGTAGCTTATGCCTGTAATCCCAGCACTCTGGGAGGCCAAGGCAGGAGGATCACTTGAGGTCAGGAGTTCAAGACCAGCCTGAGCAAGAGCTCAGGTGTGAGCCACCCACGCCCAGCCCCATGTTTTCTTTAAACTTGTTAACTTCTAGATTCACTGCAGTGTGATTTGAGAATATGGCGTATATAATTTTTACTTAAATTCATTAAGATTTTGTTATGAAAGACTTTTGTTAGTAATACAAATAACAAAAGTTACAACTTACGAGGTATATCCCAGAAACATCGTATCCCCTTTAAGCCTCTCAAGAATACGATATGATAGTGTCTTAGCTGAAAATACCTAGGATCAAAACCTCGACTAAGCTTCTAGACAATGCTTTCCTGGGATGTACAGTCCCAGGACAGCAAGAGTAAGGAACAGGGAAGTGAGGCAGGAAAGGAAAGAAAGCCACCAAGACAGCTGCTCAGTCACACAGGCTTTCTCCAGCCTCCAGGGACAGAAAGTAGAACCAGTGCACCCCAGAACACAGCAGTCCCCTCTTACCCGAGAGGGACACATTCTAAGACCCCAGAGGGTGCCTGAAACTTTCTGCAGACAGTACTGCACCCTCCATATACTATGTTGGTCCCTATACGTATGCACAAATGATTAAGTTTACCTTATAAATTAGCCACAGAGATTAATAACAGAATAATAATATACTATAATAAAAATTATGCAAATATGGTCTTTCTCTCTCTCTCCCAAAATATCTCATTGTACTGCATTCACCTCTTTTCAGACTGCAGCTGATGGTGGGTAACCAAAAGTGAAACCACAGACAAGGGGGGGAATACCATAGTCCCCTGGAGTGACGGAAAAGGATTTTCCTGTTGGATCTTTTTGTTCCATCTTCTCATTGTTAACATTTATCCCAACAGGTTATTAACAACCTCTGGTAGATTGTTTGCAAAAATGGTCACAATTTCTCCCATACCTGAGTCCGTGCCC
This sequence comes from Lemur catta, assembly GCF_020740605.2. Lineage (NCBI taxonomy): Eukaryota > Metazoa > Chordata > Mammalia > Primates > Lemuridae > Lemur > Lemur catta. The sequence continues at coordinate 134,105,874 of NC_059128.1, read as the reverse complement.
TGATGCAACGTGACTTTGTAGTGTCTTCGTTCAACTCAAGGAGTTTATTTCTCCACCCCTTGAGGCTGGGTTTGACCATGTGATTTTCTTTGGCCAATGGGATATTAGCAAGTATGATACCCAGCAGAGACTTAATGTCAGCAGGGCTTGCCCTCTGTTGCTGCTGGGAACCTTCTGGTATGGCACCATGTAATGAGCCTGGGCTAATTTGCTAAGTAATGAGAGACACGTGCAGTTGTCCCAGCTATCATTGAGCCAACTGCCAGATATGTGGGGGAGCCCCCAACACACACCAGCCAGACTGTAACCAACAGATCAGTGAGTAATTAGATTCCATACCATCCAGCCCAGACCAGCATTGTCTGGCCGCCCACGGGATTGCGAGAAATAATAAGTGTTTGTTATTTAAAGGCATTAAGTTTTGGGGTGCATAGGAAAAGCCTCCTAAGGACTCTACCACATTTCCAGATTGGGTTGCTTGGCGCTTTGGAAAGCTGCTAAGGAAGCCAGACCCCATGGCTCATGTTTCAGTGTTTTCCTGGAGTCCAACAATGGTGGGAGGAGCTGTAGCTCCTGGGGCTTCACTCCAGGGTCACTGTAGCCCCTGCAGCTCCCGACACATGGGTGTGACAGGTGCCACACGGAAGCCCCACTGCAGAGCAGGTGGATGCAGGCAGGCTGCAGGCCAGGAGAGGAGGGGATGGGATCTCCATCAAGTAGGGACCAACGTCCAAGTTTGGAGGTGGGGCCCAGCAATACCAAGAAGTGACTAAATGGTATACATGGCTAATATTATTCTATGTAAATTAAGACCCTTAATTTGTAAGTAATGGAAACTAACATGAATTAGCTTAAGGGAAAAAAAGGCTAATTTGTTACAAGGATGAAGGAAGGCAGCTGGGCCTTAGAAATGGGTCAATGTTAGAAAATGAAAATCTACTCCTCAGTCCACTGCAGGGCCTTTTTACTGATCTCTGAACACACCACCCTTGTGCATGGTGGAAATCCAAACACAATGTCTGTGTGAGGGGGTGTGAATTCTCCAACCGCCAGCTCTCAGATGCCTCCGTGGTTAGCCAGTCACTACCACTGTGGGAAACTTAATTACTCTTGCAGAGAATTAACAACCAGCTGGGCCTTCTCGTCTCTTTTATTCTTCCATTTCTCCTTTAAGTTTTAGTTCTGACTTTTTATTTTATTTTATGATTTCTTTTGTAGAGACACGGGTCTCGCTATGTTGCTCAGGCTGATCTTGAACTCCTGGCCTCAAGCTACCCTCCTGCTTTGGCCTCCCAGAGTGCTGGGCTTACAGGTGTGAGCCACCTGGCCCAGCCTTTAGTTATTACTTTTATGCCCTGAGCCTTCTTCTTGATCCATGTAGGAGAGACGTGAAGCTAGCTGCACTTGAATATAACTTTCTATCACAGCTTTCTCTCCTACCACACACAAATGTCCCATTTATGCCACTTAAAATATTACACACTAGTACAAGAACTAAGGTTTTTATTATTGTATTAAGAATAGCACAGAACTAAAATTGGGAACGCAAAGCTTGCAAGAATCTGTAATGTATTTAATTTACTCTGTAATTGTTATTTTTATTAAGTTGTGCGTACTCATATTTTTTTTAAATCAAATAGTTCAACACAGTAATAAAAAACAGCTGTCCTCTACCACAACCCTCCCATTCAAGATTCACTCCTTCAACCCTTATGCTGGTATTGGCTTCCATATTTTTTACAAATGTGCTTGTCTTATTATTATAGTTATGTGTATTATGAAATAATGTTATGTGGATTATGAAATAATGTTATTAAGGAATATAAATTTATATTAATGTAAGTAGACAATATATTTATCAGAAATATTAAAATGCTTCTTGATTTTTACTTTTAGATATTATACATTGATTTTCTATTATAGAACATAAGAATTTAATTCTTGGCTGGGCGTGGTGGCTCACGCCTATAATTCTAGCACTCTGGGAGGCCGAGGCGGGAGGATCGCTTGAGGTCAGGAGTTTGAGACCAGCCTGAGCAAGAGCAAGACCCCGTCTCTACTAAAAATAGAAAGAAATTATATGGACAACTAAAAATCCATATAGAAAAAATTAGCCATGCATGGTGGCCCATGCCTGTAGTCCCAGCTACTTGGGAGACTGAAGCACAAGGATTTCTTGAGCCCAGGAGTTTGAGGTTGCAGTGAGCTAAGCTGATGCCATGGCACTCTAGCCCGGGCAACAGAGTGAGACTCTGTCTCAAAAAAGAAAAAAACAAAGAATTTAATTCTTTTACATCCCCCACACACATAAGTCTACACTTCCCCTTCCTCATCTTCCCAATATAATTATCTTTCTTTTTTTTTTTTGCTGAGTTGATATTCAGTACATACATTTTATGATTATCCAATTATCTTTCACAGCTGACTGACCACATTGAATGTATTTGGGTTATAGTTCCTTTTCTTGTGCAAATTTTTTGTTCTCCCAAAAATTAATAATTGTCTTCTTCCATTTGCTTGGTTTTCTATGTTCCTATTGCTGACCATAGAAACTACTCAACAGAAGCGTCACTGCCCTCTCATAGCGTCCACACTCATCAGGTGATCTCCGTCCTGCAGCCCCTATGGAAGCTGTCATCCTCCTGTCCCAGGCTGAATGGCTGTTCTACAAGCCTGCTGCGTAGCTGTCACCTGGAGCTTCCTTCCAACACCATTATGGGAAGTCCCTTGGTCTCCTGCATGAGATAGATCCCCTGTGTCCTGGATCCCACGTCTTTTGTTTGTTTGTTTGAGACAAGAGTCTCACTCTGTTGCCTTGAGTAGAGTGCCATTGAGTCAGCCTAGCTCACTGCAACATCAAACTCCTGGGCTCAAGTGATCCTCTTGCCTCAGCCTCCCAAGTAGCTGTGACTACAGGGGCACACCACGACACCCAATAGAGACAGGGTCTCGCTCTTGCTCAGGCTGATCTCGAACTCCTGAGCTCAAGCAATCCTCCTGCCCCTGCCTCCCAGAGTGCTAGGATTACAGGCGTGTGCCACCAAGCCCAGCCTGGATCCCATGTCTTACTTTTTCTTGGTTTAAACCCTTCTGTAGGTAGAACTTCTTACGGTAGATTTTTCAGAAAGGTTGAGGAGATGGTAAATTTTTTGAGCCTCGAATGTATAAAACGTGCTTATTCTGTCCTCCCTCTTAATAATGTGTGTGGTGTAGTAAACACATTATTTTTGGTGCCATCCCAAGTCTTTAGATCACCTTTCCTTTGGTAAATTTCCCACCTCTTGAGTCTCCTCACTTTTCCAAGGTAGAACAAGAACGTGCTGTCTTGCAGCTGAGGCAGGGCGGGAAGGAGAGGAAGCTACGAAACCTACACTCTTCCAGTGACACCTACCTGTACAAGACCTCAGAAGTAGGCAATGTGAGAAAGCAGCTGTTTGCAGAATCCATCTTTTGTGTGAATGACAGACATAGCACCATCTGCTCTGGAAGGAAGGATGGCGGCAGGTGTGAGCTTCTTCACCATTGCAGCCAGGTACGGTGCCTGCTCCAGGTGTGGTAGTGGAGATGTTTGCACCAGTGCTGCCCCCACAGTGGTCTTGGGTGTAGATCCCCGCAATGTGGCACATGAGCCTGCCTTCTCTGGCTTACCAGAAAAGTCCATGAACGACCTGAGCAATCTGAGAGCAACACATTTCTTACCTGCTTAAACTAACCATACGGATTCTGCTGTTTGCAATTAAGAATAGTAGGGGGCCGGGCATGGTGGTTCATGACTGTAATCCTAGCACTCTGGGAGGCTGAGGCGGGAGGATCTCTCGAGGTCAGGAGTTTGAGGCCAGCCTGAGCAAGAGTGAGACCCAGTCTCTACTAAAAATAGAAAGAAATGATTTGGACAGCTAAAAATATATATAGAAAAAAATTAGCTGGGCATGGTGGCGCATGCCTGTAGTCCCAGCTACTCAGGAGGCTGAGGCAGTAGGATTGCTTAAGCCCAGGAGTTTGAGGTTGCTGTGAGCTAGGCTGACACCACGGCACTCACTCTAGCCTGGGCAACAGAGCGAGACTCTGTCTCAAAAAAAAAAAAAAAAAAAAAAGAATACTAGGGGATATAGCTGGACATAGAATTATAGGTTGGAAATCATTTTTCCTCAGAATTTGCAAAGCATTGTTCCATGATCTTCTGGCTATGATGTTTCTGTTGAGAAGTCTGGTGCTGTGCATTTTCTTAAGGTCCTGGATATGACGTATTTCTCCTCTCTGAAGGCTTTGAAACTTTTTTTGTATCCCTAGTACTCTGAAATTTCTAGTCAAACATGTGGGTCCTTTTGCATTTGTTGGGCAGCCACGTCGGAGTGTGCAGTTGAATGCATCATCCCTCTAGGGGGCGCTATTCCCATCTTAGCCCATAGACAGGACTTGGGTGTCTGTCCAAGAAGGCCCTGTGGACACCCTGAGGGACTTTACAATCTGAAAACAACGGCCACTCAGTTCTGGGACATCTGTTGCCTAATCTTTCCTCACAACCAATATCTTTGTGCTGCCTCTGGAACGCATTAGTACAATATTGGACTTCCTAGATCAATCTCTTCATTTTCTTATTTTGTCTCTATTTTCCATTGCATGTTCCTCGTTCCACTTTCTGAGAGATTTCCTCCACTTTATCTTCCAGCCTGCTGCTGAATATTTAACTTCAGCTATGCTATTTTGACAGAACTCTGTTTTAAAAATAGCATTCTGTTCTGCAGAATCCAAGATCTCTCATCTGTCTGAAGATGTCAATTAGAAGTTTATTTACTTTTTTCTTTCACTTAGGTTTCCTTCCACTCACTGCATTCTTTGTTTCCTCCCTCTTTTCCCTTCCACTTGCTCTTTCTGTTTCTTTTTCAGATGTTTTCGTCCCTCTTTTGTTGTACAGATGATGTAAATGCCTCATGATCCATGGCACTGACACGTTAGAGGGAGGCACTAAAAAGCTGATTGTGATCTGTGTGCTGGGCAGCTTCTCGAATTGGTGGCTTTATTCTAAATGACCTGGCATGGCTGTTTTCCTGAGGATCCCAACAGAAAGTCTCTGTGGGTCTTTTCCCTTGGTCTGACCTATTTCCCCAGAAACAAATCTGCCCAAGGCAGGGGAGTAAGCCTGGCAGCAGCATTCTCAGGCCCAAGAGGGAAGAGGGGCTGGGGCAGGGGGCCTCACCTTCCAACCTGAAGCCTTGTCCCTTGATGCCCAGTGTGGCAGAGCCAAGGGAGACCCCTTCACCCTCTGAAGGGTGACTGGAAAATCAGCTCACAAAAGGCAGATGAATTGGAGAAAAGGCATACAAATTTATTTAATGTGTATACACGGAGAGAACCCACAGGGTGATTATCTATGTAAGGTTTTTTGGAGTGGCCGGTGCCAGAGAAAGAAAGACGAGCACAGTTGAAAGGGATAAGTAAAGAAGCTTTATTGGGGTGCTCCTGGGTGGGGGTAATGGGTCCCAAAAGAGGGGCCCGGGTGAGCCTCATGGTCCCATGAGTGGAACCAGAGAAGCCGCTGCCCAGAAGTCTGGGTGGGTTTATATACATTTTTAGGGCTGCGGGATGGGAGTTTCTCTGGAGGGAAGGTTTGGTGGGAAGAGTGAGGAATTTCTTTGTTTCAGCTTTAGGGCAGGTATCAAGGAATAGGAGGGGCTTCTTCTTTTTCCATTAGGGAGGGGAGGGGTGTCCGCCACTAGCCTTACAATCTACACCCCCACTCCCACAAAGGGGTTCAGAAGCTTCTATACCATCCTGGCAAAACAGGTCATGGGAGAGGACAGGGGAGGAACTCCGCTGAGAGGCAGTCAAAAACTACCAGGAAGAATGCATGGATCTGGGGACAGAGGTTAACTTATAAATAGTTATCTTTGACAGACAGGGGATGTACCTTCACAATAAACATAAAACAAGAAGTGTCAAAGTGAAATGTCAGAGATATCAACTGTCACACTTAGTACTTAAGGAAATCGGACATTTCATACTTAATAACTGTAATATGTTGATTTTGAGCTGAAAGAAATTGAAAACTAGCCAGTGCAGGAAACGCTCATTACCTCCCCCTCAACTGCATAAAATAAAGTATAAATTTCCCCTTTAGTAAAGGGAATTTGCATTTATACAGGTAACCATACCAGGAAGAGAGCTACTCTGAGCTGACTTTTATCACCTGGGAGGCTTTTTTCCTCCCCTCCCTTTCCCATAATTTGTCTTCCCCAACCTGAAAAGCCCCAAATCCCTATGCCTTTCAGGAATAGCTCAGGATGATTTATAAATCTCAATCTCCTGGCCACTACCTTGAGTCTCATATTTTTGTGGGACTCCCACACATATGTATGTCTTTAAAATTGTTTTTCCTTTGTCCATCTGTTTAACGTCATTTTAATTCATAGACCAGCCAAAGAACCTATAATGGTAGAAGAAAGCATTTTTTCCTCTCCTTTGGGAAACAATACATGGCAAAGTAGCACGTGCAAAAGCCAGAGGAAAGGAAAAGTTATTTTCTCCGATTAATATACAGCAATAGTCCTCAAAGTGTGGCCCTGGGACAAGCGGCATCAGCATCACCTGGAAACTTGTTAGAAATGAAAATTCTAGAGCCCCACCCCAGACCTAGTGTATCAGACACTCTCGGGGTAGGTTCCTGCAATTTGTTCTTTAACAAGCAGTTCCGGTGATTCTAACACCTGCTAAAAGTTTGTGGACCACTGCTATAGAGGCAAGGAAATGGACTCTGTCATTCCAGGTTGCCATGTAGGAACCACCCTCCTAGTTACTAGATATGTATGTCTCCTATGCTAGGACAAGGTCAAGGCCAACATTTAGATAAAAGCATAGACCTGTGGAGAGGAGGACCAGAGAAGAGATAGACTTGGTCCTGAGACAGAGCAGGGACCCCTCTTAAGGGATCGGGGGCGGGGAGGGGGGGCAAGCATGGAAATAAAGAAAAAGTCTTGAGTCCATTTGAGGGAAATCCCAGGCACCTAGCTAGCCTCGCTAGCCTTGAAAACTAAATAGGGGCCAGGCGTGGTGGCTCATGCCTATAATCCTAGCACTCTGGGAGGCTGGGGCAGGAGGATCCCTTCAGCTCAGGAGTTCGAGACCAGCGTGAGCAAGAGTGAGACCCCCATCTCTACTAAAAATTAAAAAATTAGCCAGGTGTCATGGTGCACACCTGTAGGCCCAGCTATTCAGGAGGCTGAGGCAGGAGGATTGCTTGAGCCCAGGAGCTTGAGGCTGCAATGAGCTATGATGATGCCACTGCACTCTACCCAGGGCAACAGAGTGAGACTCTGTCTCAAGAAAAGAAGAAAAAAAAGTAAATAGACAACCTGATGAGCATAAAGAGAGTAATGACAATAGTCCTTCAAGCAGAGTCAGGAGGTGTTTTAGTCCCTTGTGGAAACTAAAAGATGGCGTCATAACATCTGTTCTTGAGTGGCTTTTCAGAAACCCCACCAGACAGAAAATGCAGATAAGAGGAAACTGCGGAATTGAACACTGACTACTGTTCTTTCTTCTAAATTTCTCCACGAGGGGCCTGGAAGGGGTCACACCCACCTTAACCAATTGCTAATCAAAGAATCTGTGACCCAGAAGCACTTGCTTCAAGATATCCCACCTTTTGGAGCCAAACCAATGTATAACCTCCATGTATTGATTTACGATTTCGCTGGCAACTTCTGCTTTCCTGAAATGCACCCCTGCCTTTAAAGACCCTGGCTTGTAAGCCACAGGGCAGTTCCAGTCTTCAGTGTTAGCTGCTCATTCTCCTTGCATGGTGCCATGAAATAAAAATGCCTCTGTCTCCTGTTGCAACTCTCAGCTTCAGGGTCTGGCCTTGCTGCACCAGGCGAGCAGATACTAACCGAGTCCAGTTTGGTTCAGTAACAGCACACGGAAGACCTAATTCCAAACCCTGAGGACTTGGCTCCTGTAGCTTTCTCTTTGACTCTGTGAGCTCTGCCAGGATTCCACCCAGCAACATGGATCAGATCCTCGCTCCTTTTTTTGTTTCTCCAAAGCCAGTTTGAATCAAGTTTCTGGCTTTGCAATCCCAAGACTCCAGAATAATTCCCCACTCTTCCTCTTTAAGAAGCAGAGTGAGCCAGGTGGTGCAGGTAATCCCAGCTACTTGGGAGACTGAGGTAGAAGGATTGCTTGAGCCTAGGCATTCGAGACCATCCAGAGCAACACAGTGAGACCCCCATCTCAAAAAAAGAAAAAAAGCAGCAAAGTGAAGTCTGTAACAGAGGGAATGGCCTGAAAAAGGGTAAAAATGCTTTGCAGCTGTCTCTTTAAAACCTCCCCACTCTTTTTGAGAATGAAAACCTGCCTCCCAGCCTCAGGCCAGTTGTTGGGAGGGGCAGAGGAGTGTCCTGTGTTCTTTGTGACACAGGAGATGGCTCTAGAGACCTGCCCAGGTGAGGTTAGGCTGGAGGTCAGGAGATCATCTTCCGAGGAGATGGGATGGATCAGAATCATCAACTGTAGTTAAACAGTCATAGCCTGAAGCTGAAAACCGTCTCTTTAAAACCTCTGTATTTCTGCGTATGGATGGGAAAATTGGACAGGAGTCTGCCATTTTCCTCATTTGCTGGCAACATTTTTTTTTTTGAGACAGAGTCTCGCTCTGTTGCCCAGGCTAGAGTGCCGTGGCGTCAGCCTAGCTCACAGCAACCTCAAACTCCTGGGCTCAAGCGATCCTCCTGCCTCAGCCTCCCAAGTAGCTGGGACTACAGACATGCGCCACCATGGCCGGCTAATTTTTTCTATATAGATTTTTAGTTGTCCAGATCATTTCTTTCTATTTTTAGTAGAGACAGGGTCTCCCTCTTATTCAGGCCAGTCTCGAACTCCTGACCTTGAGGGATCCTCCCACCTCGGCCTCCCAGAGTGCTAGGATTACAGGCGTGAGCCACCACGCCCAGCCAGCTGGCAGCTTAATAAACCTCCCTTTCCTTCTCAAACCACTTGTCCTTGTTTTTTCTGATGCGGCCTCAGGGATGAGTGCCAACATTCAGTAACAAGCTAACCTTCCCATTACGATCATCTGATCACCTACAGTAGCAAAAGAGTGGTGGCAAAGGACAGTGATTAGGGCCTGGCGACTGGCCGTTCCCCGAAAGGCTTTCCAGTTCTATATGCACAAACACGAACATATTTACTCATACGAGAATCAAATAAATATACTTTGTCTTGGTACTTTAGGTTTGGTGAATACATCTATGTTCATGCTATTCATAATACTGATGATTTTATTAATTTTTATTATGCTCCTTATTCTTCATCTTATTGCTCCTAATCTTTCAAAATTTAACAGAGCATTTGCTCACTTCCTGCAATTCACAAGATCTTCCTCTAGTTCAAGGATTCGGAAACCTACTGGTCATCAAAATCACCTCGGATTCAAAAATATACTGCTTAAGACTATACTTTCAGGGATCATTTCTATAGTTCGTTACTAGAGAAGTTTCTCTGAACGTGTGGAAAAGATAAATATGTAAATGAAAAATAAAGAAAAAAAAAACAAAATATAATGCCGTGCCTCACTCCAGACCTGCTAAATATCAAGGGGCTATTTTCTGCACCCACATAGACACCCATGCCCTGGTGAAATCAATGCTATGTGGCTTTTCATTGCCCTGAAAATAATGTCTTCTTAATGCCAAGAATTTTATCACATGCTTTCTTTTAACAGTGAAATCTGAAACATGCATATTTATTTTTCCTAAGAGTAATATAGAGATCAGAATATGTCTCCCCAAATCCTCTTGGACATAAAGGTTATTTTAAGCTGATTATTTTGAGAAACAGCAACCACAGAAACTGAGGACAGAGTCTAAGTTTCCCTTTCGTAAGGGGAATTAACATTTATAAAGGAAATCTCCATTTGTAAAAGTGTCTTCCTCTCTGTACCAGGAAGTACGATTCTGAATCACAAGAGGCTCTTATCAATGGAGAAGGCACAGACTTGAATCTGCCTAACAAATCTTCCCTTGTTTACCATACTTTTCCTGGTCATCCTGCCATAAGTTTGACGCCCCTGCCCAGAAGCCCCAAATCCCTTTTTCCTTTGTTGGTATAGTGAACTAAAATAAAATCTTAAGGGTCTCCCCAAACTAGCTGTCTAAATGGACCCCCTCTTGGCCAAGGGGATGCCCTAAAACAGATTTTCTGGCCATGGGAAGGGAGACATGCCTCACCATGCCCCCCTCCCTTCTTGGAGACATCGTTTGTAACTCACTAACAAGCCTAAGGCTATGCAAGACAAACCTGCAGCTCCTCAATTTACACAACAAATACATGGCTGGGTAGCTTATCTCTGCTTAACAGACTTCCTTATCTTCACTTAAAACATTCCAAGCCTTTAGACAAAGCTTCATTTCTTTCACCAATTACAGGTCAAAGAGTCTTGGCCAGTGAGGAGGCTCATGCCTGTAATCCTAGCACTCTGGGAGGCCAAGGCAGGAGGATTGCTTGAGTTTGAGACCAGCCTCAGCAAGAGTGAGACCACCCCGCCGCACCCCCTCCTTTACTAAAAATAGAAAAATTAGCCAGGCATCGGGGTGTGTGTGTGTAGTCCCAGCTGCTTGGAAGGCTGAGGCAGGAGGATCACTTGAGCCAAGGAGTTTGCGGTTGCTGTGAGCTAGGCTGATGCCATGGCACTCTACTCAAGGAAACAGAGAGACTCTGTCTCAAAAGCAAACAAACAAAAAAGCCAAAGAGTGTTTAAACTCACCTATAACCTGTAAGACCTCCCCCGAGGATGTCCCACCTTTTCGGGCCAAACCAATGTACACCTTCCATGTACTGATTTCTGACTTTACCTGTAGTTCCTGTCTCCCTGAAATGTGTAAAACCAAACTAACCCAACCACTGCGAGGGCACTTGCTCAAGGATTCTTGGGTGTGGCTCTCGGCCATGGTCCTCAAATTTGGCTCAGAATAAACCTCTTTAAATTATTTTACAGAGTTTGGCTTCTTTTCCATTGACAGTATTGTTAAAAGGAAACTTTAGACAAACTAAATTTAACAGACTTTAATTGAGCAAAGAATGATTCCTGAGTGGGGTAGCCCCTAGAACCCAGAACAGGTTCAGAAAGGCTATGCCATTACACGTGGTCAAATGACATTTATGCACAGTGTGAACTAAAATAAAATCTTAAGGCTCACCCCCTCCACTGGCTGACTAAATGGACCCCCTCGTGGCCAAAGGAATATCCTAAAACTAAATTGCCTGCCAGGAAGAAGGAGGTCAGACATGTGTCATCATGCCCCCCTCCCTTCTTGGGAACACCCTTTGTAACCCATTAACAGGCCTAACAGTATGCAAGACAAACCTACAGGTCCTCAATTTACACAACAAATATGTGACTTATCTCTGATAAACAGTTCCTATGTTAAAACATTCCAAGCCTTTAGACAAAGCTTCATATTTTTAACCAATTACAAGCCAAAGAATCTTTAAACCCACCTATAACCTGTAAGCCCCCCGCCCCCTTCGAGATGACCCACCTTTTTGGGCCAAACCAATGTATGAGTCCCATGTATTGATTCATGACTTTACCTGTAACCCGTCTCCCTGAAATGTATAAAACCAAACTGTGTCCCAGCCACACCAAGTCCACTTGCTCAAGGCATCTTGGGTGTGGCTCCGGGTCATGGTCTTCAAATTTGCCTCAGAATAAATCTCTTTAAAATTATTTTACAGAGTTTGACTTTTTTTCCATTGACAACAGAAAGTGGGAAATGAGGCACATAAACAGCTCCACTGGTTACAACTCAGTGTTTGCCTTTTGCAACCCTGGAGTGAACAGTTGGCCGCCTGTGATTGGCTGAGACTCAGCTATTTGTTACAAAAGCATATTCCTAAATTAGGTTTTCAGTTTGTACGCACACTGAGTTAGATGCAGTCCGTTACATAGGACTGGCATGGAGGCTTCTAAAGCCCAAATTTAATTTAACTCCAATCTAACAATTGATACTGAAAAAAAAAATCTTAAGTCAGAGTAAGCGTGAAATAGAAATTCAGGATTAAACCTAAAGGCAAACCCATAAGACAGGTTAAATGCATATAAACTAGTTAGTCTTGTGATTCTAAAGATAATTAATTACTGAAGTAGCTAACATTTACCGAGTGCTAAATCAGTGTTTGAGAGATATACATTGTGTTATTTCTAATTCAATCTGTACAACCCTCTGAAATGGATACAATAACTATTTCCATTACACAAACGATGAAGCTGGGTTAACAAGATTAACTAATTTACCTAAGGTCATGCTTGTAGTAAGTGCTTCAGCCACAATTTGAACCCCAGCCAACTTGACTCCAAAGACCTCCTTCATGGGCAAAGTAATTTGTGAGCAAGATATGATTATTACATCGTCCAATTATTAAGTGTCTATTACCATATAGCCTGCTCGTTTACATAGTACGTACTGTTCTCCAGTTGGTCGATGTTTGTTGAATATTTACTTCCTACTTTCACAAAGTGTTTTCCTGTGTTTTCCTTAACTACTCAGCATATTGGTGTGGCTGGCCCAAGGCACCTTCCCATCTAGATAAAATCAGACACAAGCTGAGTAATGTATTTTTCTTGGGTTTCTTCTTCTCTAGGCTTCATACAGACCGCTGCCCTTGTCTTGTGACAACACATTGCTGCAGTAGTATTATATCTGGGTCAGTTACAACTTTCTCTACATTAATTGTTTTTGATTGACACCTGCTAGGGACGTGCTTCTAGGACAGCTGTCCTGACTACCCCGGGAGGCCCCCTTCTCTTCACCAAGAACATTAGTGGCCATTTGGGTATGTGGGGGGTATCTTTACCCTTGCCTGCTCTCAGCCCATTTCTGATTCTTACTGACTTTAATTTCAGAGGATTGACCCTATCCCTAAATCCTAAATATAATATAAAATAAATACAGAAAGACAAAAGAATAAAACCAGCAATATCCTAAAGAAGTGAAATCTGTAAAAACCTAAAAAGGGACAGCTGGGCATGGTGGCATCTCAGCTACCCAAGAGGCCAAGTCGGGAGGATAACTTGAGCCCAAGAGTTCAAGACCAGCCTGGGCAACATAGCAAGACCCCTCTCTCAAAAAAAAAAAAAAAAAACCCTAAAAATAAAAAACTTTATGTGTTGTTCTTTCCAAAGAAAACCAGGGCTTGTGTTGAAGGCCACATTTTCAAGATATTTCTAATACGCTAGTGAATGATTAAGAATGGGAAGGAAATAGAAAAATAGCAGCCTTATCTAAACATAGAAGGCTTTGTATTTGTATACACTTGTTGAGGAGTTGATAAGAAACCCTAAATGATGGCCAATTCTAGTTAATTCTACTTTTATATCTTTGTCATGTAAAACAAGTTAATGTGCATTTTATTTACTTTATTCCCAGATAATTCAATTTTTTTATTTTTAAATTTTGCCTACTGTTGCTATCTCTGAAGAATATTTTTTTTCTTAAAGATATTTTAACTCTTGGCGGGGTGAGGTGGCTCACACCTGTGATCCTAGCACTCTGGGAGGCCGAGGTGGGAGGATCGCTTGAGGTCAGGAGTTCGAGACCAGCCTGAGCAAGAGTGAGACCCTGTCTCTACTAAAAATAGAAAAATTAGCCAGGCGTGGTGGTGTGTGCCTATAGTCCCAACTATGCAGGAGAATCACTTGAGCCCAGAGTTTGAGGTTGCTCTGAGCTAGGCTGACATGACACTCTGGCCCATGTGACAGAGAGAGACTCAGTCTCAAAAAAAAAAGAAAAAAAAAGATATTTTAAATCTAAGTCATTGTAATAAATAAAGATTTGGTAAAGACTGCTATTTTTCTGCCACAATACATTTACCCTTCTTGTTGGGAACAGTGGGGATAATATCCCGGTTGCATGTGCTATGTGACTTGTTCTGGCCCGTGAGGTCAGAGCAGTAGTAAAGGTGCCACCGCAGGGTGTGCGCGCTCTTCTTCCTCTCATCAGCTACAATCAGGATGTGGCGGGGCGCAGCTTAAATCATGACAGTCCCTGGGGAGCAGAGCTACCCTGCCAACTGGACTGCTCCCTCTGGAACTATAAAGTGTGAGAGAAATACAGTTTTTGCTGTAAGCTTGTCCTAACTAATACAATTGTACTGTATATTCCCATAAGGTTAAGCTGCCTTTGAAATCAGCAAAGCCATCTCTTTGCAAATTGCCACATCCTGAGTAGTACTGGCTTCTGCCAACAGCCACTATCAAGAAAATGAACAGGTAATGAAAAATCAGAGAACTACTTTATATTAAAAAGTTTAACATACACCTTAAATCTCTCTCTTCTTTGGCCTAGAATTGTGTCCAAGCAATTACTGAAGGTTTGTGTTTGAGGCATCTACTGTTTATTGAGACAGGAACACTGTTTAGAGTTAGAGTAAAAGATGTAATTGTTTACCCCCCCATGGGTCTAGTGCCTTTCAGGAAGAATAGCACAGGCAGTGAAGTGACAGCTAACTAAGAATTTCCAGACTGTAGTGTTCCACTTAACTGTGGCATTTCCTTCTTACTTTCATTCCTATTACATCACCAGCATAGCTCATATTTCACAGTAAGAAACAAAAAGTGTGAATGTTTCCTGTTTGTCATTAGAACTGAGAGGCTTGAGTTTATTTTACAAATTGGCTGCACAGGTATTACATGACATATTGGTATAAATTCCCTTTACAATTACCTATTTTGCACACCACCTTTTTGTACCTAGAAATACAACCACATTGTCCATCCCTAAAATATTCAAACAGAGAACCTCTAATCGAAGTGGAACACTTGTGTAGACTCAGTCTTTAGTTCTAGCACACATCACGGGGGCTACATCTCCACACATTGCCAATCTACTTGGCATCGTCACTTGGTACAGTCATTCCACTTCAAAGGATAAAATGCCCTGTGTGTGTAGTGTCTTTGCTACTTTCCCTGCTTTAAAATATAAAATGCACTTACCCCCATTGGAATGGATTCATTCTTTCCTTTTTTCAAATTGTCATTGTCTAGGTAGGTTCTACTCGTCAGCATGTCAATGTAGGGTACCTACTGAATCTATTCAACTCTTCTAATCAACACGAGAAAAAAATATTTGACTCTCATGAAAAAAGAAGTCCAGGATGAGGAAGACTAACTTACCCACACAGATGTAATACAAACACAGTTAAAAAGTATTAAGGAAAGGAAATTCAAAAGACAGTTGTC
Organism: Lemur catta; assembly: GCF_020740605.2. Lineage (NCBI taxonomy): Eukaryota > Metazoa > Chordata > Mammalia > Primates > Lemuridae > Lemur > Lemur catta. The sequence goes on along the minus strand of NC_059128.1, from coordinate 134,090,642 downwards.
ATATTTGTAATGGACCTGTCTATGCACACTGATTTAGAGTCATCAATGAAGACATAGTACTTGAATTGCCTTATAATTGCCACAGCTTAGTGGACCAGAAAACTAAATACAAAAATGTGTAAATAAAAGGAAGACAATGGTGGGGACTTACTATGAAGGATTACATATGGCAGAGAGGAAGCAAAGTTTTACCCAGGCAATGACAAATCGGCTACAATTCTGAGGATTACTACCAACCCCAAGTTTGTTTGTTTTGAAAATATGCCACTGCATACATTCAGAGATCCCTTAACCAGACAGATCCAGGATACTCCTAAAGAATGCGAAAAAGAAGACAAAGAAGACAGCAGTAAAGCTCTGTGGTTGACCAAAACCTAAAGGTTAAGCACACTCCTCACAGCAGAGCATCCCAGTTCTGAATTTGAAACCCATTTCTTGTTATTGAAGAGTTAGTTCTAACAAGCATGGTCGCTGGTGTCTCTGAACATAGGAAATCATAGTACTTAGGGGAATTAAGATTGGAAGGTGACAATGGTGGGGCGAGCAATCAGAGCGTAAGGAAGTAGACAGAAAAGTATAAAACACAAAGATAAAAGTCCCAGCACTCAGATACCTTAAAGCACAAATGAACTATCTATCACCCCTCAGCAATCTGCCCAGGCTTCCCCCATGCCATGCAACATAGCCATGCCATCATCAGAGCCCTGTGGTACTAAAGAAAGATTAAACTATATTCAGCTATTTTAGAAAGACAAATAAGTATACCATAAATTATTTCTTAAAGAATTCCACCAAAGCAGTTCTTTGGCTTGCTTTATATTTTACACATAAATGGATTGTTCAATTATTTGGAAAATTCAATTGTGAGAAACAAGGCTAGATAAGGTTTTTTTTTTTGTTATTTTTGAGACAGAGTCTCACTTCTGTTTGCCCAGGCTAGAGTGCTGTGGCGTCAGCCTAGTTCACAGCAACCTCAAACTCCTGGGCTGAAGTGATCCTCCTGCTTCAGCCTCCCGAGTACCTGGGACTACAGGCATGTGCCACCATGCCCAGCTACTTTTTTCTATATATTTTTTAGCTGTCCAGATTATTTCTATTTTTTAGTAGAAACGGGGTCTCACTCTCCCTCAGGCTGGTCTCAAACTCCTGACCTTGAGCAATCCACCCGCCTCGGCCTCCCAGAGTGCTAGGATTACAGGCGTGAGCCACTGCGCCCAGCCTAGATAAGGTTTTACTAAGAATAACCTGATGACAATGAACGATCTCTCTGACTTTTACTCACGAAATAATCGTCACTGACCTAATTTATAGCAGGAGGAAATACACTTTTTTCCCCCTAGTCGATCTGTTCTGAGTCACACAATTGTCCTGGCTCCGCTGCCCAATGGCACAAGCATGCACTATGGAACACAACAGACCTAAAGCATGCTTGCAATCCGTTCCACTTCCCTTCTCAACTCAGGCTATGGAAAGAAAAGAGCAACACTAGGAATTGCTATAACTGGACTTGGGATGGCAGTAACCCACAAAGCAAACCAGAGCGAGTTCCTTTGGACAAGGCAACTCTTTCAAAATCACTTCAGCTTAACGTAAATTCTATTTTTAAATAATTTCTGTTGGATTGGTTTCTTACGATGTTCGGAAGATGACACAAAATCAGTAAATTTTCATTTTTGGTTTCAAAAATTATTTTGTTGATTAAAGAATTAAGTATTTCAATTTTTTTTTTTTTTTAAAGATGGGGGTCTCTCTCTGTTGCCCACACCAGGCTCAAACTCCTGGGCATAAGCAATGCTCCTCCCACCTCCTGAGTAGCTGGGACCACAGATGCATGCCACTGGGCACCTGGCTCATTGTCTTTTTATAGTGCTATTTTAGTTTAAAACTCCCAAAATTACTTTGGCAGACATACTTCCCAATACTTTTAGAGTCAAATCATTTTCATTTAATTTTAATCAACCATTTTTCAAAGCTTGCATTTCCCTTCAATGTATTCCTTCATTCAACAATAATTTACTGGGGACCCACTCTGAGAAGTACTCGGTTGTAACCCAGGGACTCAACAGGGAACATAACACAGTCCGTGACTATTAACCTCATTTGGGGAATAAAACTGAATTATGTCCAGGCACAGTGGCTCAGGCCTGTAATCCCAGCACTTTGGGAGGCTGAGGTGGGAAGGTTACTTGAGGCCAGAAGTTTGAGACTCTTTCTCTACAAAAAATAATTAGCCAGGTGTGGTGGCACGAATCTGTATTCCCAACTACTCAGGAGGCTGAGGCAGGAGGATCGCTTGAGCCTAGGAGCTCGAGGTTGCGGTGAGCTATGATTGTGCCACTGTACTCCAGTCTGGGCAACAGCGTGAGACCTTGTCTCTTGAAAAAAAGAAAAAACTGAATTAACATCTAGTTTCTCAGTACCTCTTTGAGATAGTTACAGACACTCTACAGATAAAACAAAAAATCTGAACTTAAGATTTCATAAGACAAATTACTGTCTCTTTAATGTGACCATGCTACATATTTTAATTTGTCCAGTACATTTACTTATATATCAAATTATCAGATGTCCAAAAGATTAAAATCTATTTTTTCTTCTTTAATGCTTTTTCTCCATTTGAGCACACTGAACATCATAGTAAAATTTTAAGATTTTAACTTGCAGGGAACTAGGAAAAACAAAATAAATTTAAATAAAGAAAATATTTCAACACAGGAGTATTCAATCAAGCTGAGGTTAACCAATTCTGACGTTCATGGAATCCCAAGGTATTTCCTCTCCTCTATAATGTGGTTGCTGAGAAAAAGCTTTTACCGAATGAAAAAATTTTGATATAAAGCATATGAACTACAAGTTTAGAAAAACGTAATTCAAATACCACATGTACATGTCTTTGTGCCACTTATCAATAGTGGTTTAATAGTCCAATTAAATACACTAAAATGAGTAAATTTTATCTTGTCTTAGAGAAAACATCTGAGTGGGAAATGAACTCAGAAATTAGGACTTCAACCTATTGGCAAAAACCTATTTCATTTCAGTTTTTAAATTAAACAGTTATCAAAAAAAAATCACACTAATAGTTATTTCTAGCATAGTTTTTACTCTATGTGCCACTTTAATAAAATTCTCAAGTTAAAAGTATTATTTTCGTACTAATTTACCTGAAAACACCACAGTTGGGTTTACTTATAGATTTTAGGCTTCCCCATCAGATTTTACGGGGAAGGGAATAAATCAAAGAAACTTCAGAGAGCACACAGCATCTACCATTTCCTTCATACAGTTTTGAGGCTCTTGGTTTCAAACCAGTAACTTAAGTAATGCATCTGGCATAATAAATCTGTTTGCTAAACGTGTTAACCACATTCCCACCTCTTCAATTGCTCAAGTCTTCAGTGATACAGGACCACTCCTGCCAACATCTAAAACTAGTATGGCAGCAGAGAATAATATCAAGCATAAGGAAGTGACAAATACTACATTCCTCTTCAAAAACAAAAACAACAAAATACTAAACCACTGAAAGAGAATGGGAAAGACATAAACAAGCCTTTTAGGCCAGACAACTAAAAAAACATGCAACCATGTAATAAGATCTTAGGATACATTTTGTTTAAAAACATCACACTTCAGAATCTAAATCAAGGACCCGGGGTCCTAATTTGAAAATGAACCAGAATGCAAAAGAACCTATTTAAAAACAGCAATAGGCTTAAAGAACGCTTAGAAATTTATACCTGTCCATTCATTCTTGAGTAAATTTTAAGCACCTGCAAATTTCATTCAGCTCAAAATAAAGAATAGAGGTAGCCATGTAATTCAAATAAAAGATTTCTTTCTTCCCAAATACTTAGTGAAGCCATGAAGCAACTTACCTAAAAAATCCAGGATCTATGGTTAGCTAACACCTACACCTTCAACAAATTGTCTTTTCTTGATAACCAATGGCATCCTTCCAAAAATGTTAAGCAATGAACTCAATCAAGCTCAGTAGTGTCTGTGACCATGACATTTAATTGACTAAATGAAAAGTAAAAAATCCCAATCAGGTGTTTTTATTCTGCACTACACAACGTTCCCCAACAGGTGCACTGACTTAGTCCATCTGTGCTACTCTAACAAAATACCTGAGAATGAGCACCTTAACAAACAGACATTTTTCTCAGTTCTAGAAGCTGGGAAGTCCAACATTAAGGTGCTGGCAGGTGCCACGTCTGGTGGAGGCCCATTCCTTACAGATGACACCATCTAGGTGTCACATGGCAGAGCAGCAGAAGAGGGAAGAGCCTAAGCTAGTTCCCTCCAGCACTAATCCACTTATGCAGGCAGAGTCCCCAAGACTTAAATCTTTTCCTTAAAGGCCCTACCTCTTAATACCACCACAATGAGGATTAAGTTGCAACACATAAATTTTTGAGGGGGGCAGCGGGACATTCAAACCATAGCATGCACTTTTCAGCATCTTAAATCCCATGGTCTCAAGACCAGATTAGATAAAAAATTAGGGCACTTCTTTCATTACTCTTTAAAACATGAAAATCTATACTGAGAGTGAGTGGAACACAAAAGTATGACATTTAATTATCGTGCTAGTTAACACGATACTTACACGTCCTTATTCATTAGTCAATAGGTACAGCTATATCTTAGATAGGAATTATAATTAGAAATAATGAGAGCAATTTCTTGAGTTACTCCACCTTTAAATTATGTTTTATTGAGACTTATCCTTTGAAATTACTCATGATTAGCCTATCCTGTTCATGTGAGAATTTAAGAAACCTCTCTCATAATTTGGTGACATCCTTATGAAAAAAAGAAGTGTACATGTAAGAAAGTTTCCTACAAATATCCAAATTTTAAAACGACTATCCAAAAAGACACTATAAAAGTAAAATTTTGCATTTTATTCATTCATTCCATGAGCTAAGAATTGCTCTATTGTACAAATACAGTTTTGTACAAAAAAATCACAAAATGTTACAAAATAAAAAAGTACAAACTGCATTACTTAATAAATATGACTAAAAGTAGTTAAAGTGGCAATGAGATAGATTTTAAGTTGGAAACATTGTTTGACCCAGCAAACCATACAAGCTCTGTTTACAGACATTTTTACATTAATACAGGGCAATCCTATTTTGCCTTTTTAAAGAATTTAAAAAGAATATTAGGATAGTATTCTCCTGCTATAAAATAATTGCCAACGTTGGTTCCAGGCATTTATGCTATTAGCTTTGAAATCTCTTAGTTGAATCCAAGAATCTATATAAAGCAGGAGACTTATCTTGTCACAAAGTTGTATACCATAGTAAATTTTTTATAGCAAAATCACAAATGTAAATAAAAACAATTGAGAGCACCAGACAATCTACTCTAAACATCAACCAGAGTACGGAATAATCACTCTGCCATCAGCAAATATCAGACTTTCATTCATGACCTAGTAATATCCCTTAAAGAGAAAAAAAAAAAATCTTCGGAACCTTAAGTTTTTCTCTTTAAAGGACTGACCATTTCTAGAAAAATAATGATTTCTGAGAAACAACAAATCTGTTTTCATCAAAATGGAATGAGCCAATCTGGTAATAAGAATGCATCAAAATCCATTTGAAATAATTATCTAAGACTTGTCAAATTCAAATTTCCACAACAGAAAGTAACTACTAAATCACAAGCTCTGTTCAAAATAATAAACTTCATATAAAGCACTTCTCTGGATTTATGCCTGAAAGCTGTTTGTGAAAATGGAACACATCATAGATGAAGGTACACCCATTTTAAAAAATGCTGTGCAAAAATACATTTTTATAGAAAATAGACTACCAGGAATGAACAAATTTACACTGTGAGAAATTAGCTTGCAAATCAAGTAGTGCTCACTTTATACAGCAAATTATAAATAGCAGTAGGATCACCCAAAGCGATCATGAAACATCATTTAGGTGCCCAGCAACCTTCAGCTCTGAGAAAACATTCAAAAAAATGATTAAGGCATTACACCTACAGTAAATCTACTAGAAAGTTTAAAAGTGCTATTACCCTGATTAGAGTTCATGTGATTCTCCAAACACATTAAGTCACGTATGTAATTTTCCCAGGGTGTAAGGTTTCCAGACATTTCAAGAGCATGCATTCTGTTCAATATACATTTTGGATAGGGATATGGCCATGGATTTGGCAAGTTCTTCATCGCGTTTTCTTTGCACTTGAGTTTGTTTGCACCAGTTGTCATACTCTGGGTTGGGATAGGAGTGATCAAATACCGCATCATAGTGTCCGTTACTAAGCCAACTAAGCCAAATGCTAGGCCTTAGGGAATCCTCAGGGCCCAAATAGTGAATCATAGTAGACACCGTGGGGCTCTCTAACCTCCCTCCAGTAGTTAAGTGGATATTCACATTCAGCATCTGCCCCATGGCCAGCAATTCAGGGTACCCGGCCCACGCCCCGTCTTGGGCAGCAGCGATGATAAACTCCCCCACGTCGCCCTCAATCAGGGGGCTGAAGTGATCGAGGTGATCCGCGATGTAGTGCACCGTCTGCTCCCTCAGCTCCCGGTGCAGGCTCTGGTCCCCGTACACGGTCTTGCTGACAGCTCGATAGAGGCAGTTGCCGTCGGGAATGATGTGGAACCGGTACTTATTCCTCTGTCGCAGGTACTTGTCCTGCCGCTCCACCTCGGCCAAGTACAGGGCCAGCTTCTCGTCTCTGGGATCCGACCTGGACACGACCACCGTCTCTGCCGCGCTGCTCTGGGAGGCCTCGCCGCTCCGCGTGGGGGGCACCTCGGCATCAGGGTCGGGCCGCCACGCCACGTCCCCGCCGGGAGGGTCGCTGCGGTCGCCCGCCCTCTCCCAGCCCCGAGGGCTCCTCTCCGCCAGGTGCTCCTCGCCCCACGGGCCGGGGCTGGGTTCCGGGCTCCCCGGGGGCGGCGCGGGGCCTCGGTGCTTGGCAGCGGCCAGAGCCTGGCGGTGCTCGTTCAGTCGGAAGTTTCTGTCGGACCCCTCGCGGGCGGCGTCCAGGCCCGCGGACTCGGGGCAGTCGGGCCGCAGCAGCTCCTCCAGGAGCCAGGCCGAAGAGCCCCGCCGCGGCGGCACCGGCGCGGCGGGCGCGGGCGCCAGCAGGAGGCAGCGGCCGCGCTGGGCGGCGGCAGGCGCCGCGGCGCCGGGCCCCGGCTCGGCCCCGTGCAGCAGGAGCCTGTCGGCGCCCAGGGCCCGCACGGTGATCTGCGCCGTGGACGTGTAGTGCGGCGGCAGCGGCGGCTTGCAGGACGCGCCGGGCGGGCCGGCGGCGGAGGCGGGCGCGGCGGCGCCGGGCACCATCTCGAAGCAGGAGGAGAAGGCGGGCATCTTGGCGGCGGCGGCTTCCCGGGGCTCGGCGGCCGCGGCGGGCTGGCTCTCACCGGTCTCGGGCTCGGGCGCTGCGCTGGCGGCGCCCGGCGGCTGCAGCGAGACCTTGAAGGGGGCGGCGGCGGCGGCGGCGGCGGCGGGCTGAGCGGGGGCTGCGGCCGTGGGACCCGGCGCCCCGGCGGGGTAGTGGGTGCAGACGCTGCTGTAGAGCTGCATGTCCCTGCCCGCCGCCCGGCCCCTTATAAGCGCGGCGAGCCCCCGAGCGGGGGACACACCCTCCGGGCCCGGGGGAGGGGGCCGGCCGAGCGCAGTGACCCAGTGCCCCGAGAATAGCAATGACCGCAGGACAGCCGGCCGCCGCGCCTCAAGAGCCGCAAATAGCGCCCGGGTCCCGGCCAAATTCCTGCTGCGCCACAGCGCGCGGTGGGGGCGGGGAGGGGAGGCGCGCTCGACCCCTGCCGGTGCGCTCGGCCCGCAGCCCCGGGGCGCCGCGCCGGCCCGCGCTGGCCGCTGGGGACTCTCGGAGGAAGCCGCCCGCCCAGCTGGAGCGCGTCCCGCGGGCCAGGAGCAGAGCGGGGCGCGCGGAGGGCCGGGAGGCGGGGCCGCGGTTGTTTACCTCAGGCCTCGCGGCCGCGTCACGTGAACCCTCTGGAATGCGCGGCTACTCGCGGCGCCCCATTCAACTGCGCGGGCTCGCCCCGCCCCCTCCGGCCGCGCCCCGCCCCGCTCGGCGGACGTCATGGGCGTGGCCCGCAGCGCGCGCGCGCGGGGAGGGTCGGGCCGGGCGCGCCGAGGCTCCGGCGCCTGCGCAGTCGTAGCATTCCTGGCCGTCGCCCGCGCGACTCCGGCGAATCGCTACCCTCCCCCACCGGAGCCACAGGTTTCCGAGCTTCGCCACTCGCCGCGGCTGCTGCGGGTCGCGGCGGGACGGACGCTACTTGAGGCGAGCCGGAATGCTCGGAAAGCCCAGCCTCCGGGCCGCGTGTGGAGGTCGGAGTGCTGCCTTAAAACCTGTACGGCCTCTATGGTCGTGGGCCACCATTCCTGCTGGCATTCACCGCTGCGTCTTTTCGATTCAGTTCTTGGATTCGCTTGTTAAAGTCGCTTCTTCCCCAGGATCTTGCTGCCCTGCTAAGCCGAAGCCAGCTTTTCTGCACCTCTAACCCGTGCGTCTGGCAAACACATAGCCTGGGCAAAAGGAAGGAAGCCTTTCCAACAGTCTGTCTCAGAATACCAAATGCCATGCCACTTTGGGCCTTTTGAAAATAGGCGTGGATGCTAACCTAAGGTCAGAGGCAGTAGAGAAAGTCGCGACCTGCATTCCTGGGCGGGGTCGAATACTGAAAACACTGCTACTGAACCACGTTAGTAATGCTGTCCTTTGTGAAAGGAAGTCAGAATATTCATTTCATCAACCACGTACTGACTTCTGTAGCGGGAGACTTTTGCTCTACTATGAGCTTTGATCAAATGCTAAATTAACAGGCCCTAAACATTCAAGTTGTACCTAGAAGCTCTCCCACTGTTTTGGAGATGGGGAAACTGAGCCAGCAGGTTGTGGTATGCACCTCACCCCACCTTTCCCCGGAAATGTAAATTCCACCAATGGAAAGACTTTGTCTTGTTTTCTGTTGGATTTCTATCCCCTAGCACAGGGGCTAGCACATAATTAGAGCTAATTAATATTTACTAAGTGGATGAATAAATGTAAAACGAGATCCCAGGTTTTCTCAGGCAGTGGAGAAGCCAGAATTAGTATCCATTTGTCTTGACCCTAGCCGGAGCTTTTAATTTGCCATGGGTGTATGACTGCCATTTCTAGTCACTCCAACTGGTTAGGTAAATTAACTCCGGAGAAGGTGAATGACTATCTAGCCATCTTTTAAAATTCTGGGGAACTTGGAGTCCCCATGGCTGATTAGAAACGGGAAATTATTGTACTTGGATTTCATAACCGATTTGTTGAATGTTTATTGCTATGTGCATTGAGCACATCATACTGAACTGTTCCCTTTGTCTTTCAGTAGCTGGTCAAACAGAAGACAAGACTATTAATATTAACAAGAAGACAATCCTCAAATAATATTTACTGAGTACACAGTGTGTACCTAACAGGGCTAGCATAACAGAAGCCTGGAGGGAGGGAAGGAAAATAATTAGAGTTTATATCTTAAAGCAAGAATGGATTTTAAGGCCAAGCACAGGAGTTCACGCCTGTAATCCTAGCACTCTGGGAGGCCAAGGGGGGAGGATCGCTTGAGGTCAGGAGTTAGAGACCAGCCTGAGCAAGAGCGAGACCCCGTCTCTGCTAAAAATAAAAAAAAAAAAAATTAACCAGATGTGTGGCTCGCGCCTGTAATCCCAGCTACTGGGGAGGCTGAGGTAGGAGGATCGCTTGAGCCCAGGAGTTTGAGGTTGCTGTCAGCTAGGCTGATACCATGGCACTCTAGCCTAGGTGACAGAGTGAGGCTCTGTCTCAGAAAAAAAAAAAAAAAGAATGGGTTTTAATAGGTTGGGGAAAACACAGGGAAAAAAATAACACTAAGTACACAGAAGACAGGCTACGTCTGATGTACCAAGTTAGCAACAAACAAAAACAAAGAGGTAAAGATTCAAAACTTTAATATACATGAGGGCCTTATTTTTTTTTCCTTTTAGTTTTCGTGGGGGCAGTAGACTATGCAAGGCTGCTACTGGATGTGGGAATCGGTGTCCATGTTGTATGTCAATCTGGAAAGTCTTCCTGGAGGAGGTGCTTACTTCAGGAATCCTTCAAAACAGGAATGATTGACAGCCTTGGAAGCTAAGGGAAGGCAAGGCCTTGCAAGTGATAACAAAGCCATTAGGATGGGGAAGAGGAGCTGGCAAATCTGATTCCTTCAGCAATCTCCTTAATATCTTTTCAGATATGAAAGGTGTAATTGTACCACCAAGTACAATATATGTTGGTATTTACTATGCATCAGGCATTGAGAAGACAGGAGTAAACAAGATTTCCACGGTCCTTGCCCTGTGAAGCTTGCAGGAACAAATAATGGCTAGAATTTGACTGCTGATAGTAAACATTATTACAACATGGGCAAATTTGTTCTGTTCTGCCTGGTTTACATCTGAATATTGTAAGCTGATTCACTGAAGTTTATTTTTTTATTTCTGGTCTTTAGACAAATTCTATAATTAAAGATCCGTAACACTGATTCCTAGAAGTTTTACAAGAGCCCTGGGAATCTTGGAAGATGGAAGTTATTTCAGAATGCATCAGGCTTTTTTTTTTTCCTATTTTTACTAGAGACCGGGTCTTGCTCTTTTTCAGGCTGGTCTCAAACTCCTGAGCTCAAGTGATCCTCCCACCATGCTAGGATTATAGACATGAGCCACCGTTGCCCAGCCCAGGATGCATCAGGCTTTAGCAAAGCATGACTTCCTAGGTAGGTGTGATGAAAATAAGGCAATCAGCAGAGCAATGGTAGAGACTCAAGCCAAGGTTCTTAGCCTCAGGCAGTTTCATTACACTATGGGAGATAAGACCAAGAGCAACTTCAGGGGGAAAAAAATGAGTTCATACAATCAACTATCATCATGTAATTAAAATTAATATACATGATAAATGGCTACACTGTTAGAAAGTTTGAAGAGCTGTAAGTATTCATGGGATAAATTGTTTTATTCCAGATGGTTTACTGACTGTTAACCCCCCCTCAACTATAAGCTCTTTAGGAGAAGGGTCCCAAAGCATAGAATAACTGTTCAAGTTTTTGCTATAAACTATACTTTAAAAGCATGGGAAGACTGTAATTGTGATTTTAAAATAAAAAAAAAAAACCCTGTGCAAAGAAGCTGAATCCTATATCTTGAAATAAACACTAAATACATCCAGTTATGTTCAAAAAAAAAAAAAAAGAATCCCTAATGATTCCATTCTTGGAAAATCATCTGTCCAGCATATTTTGATGCTGTGCAGAAAATTGGTGGAAATTTAGGAAAATAGTATCCTAAACCAAAATTGATTGCTTAGTTATCATACAGGCTAGAAAAACAGGAAATGTCAATAGCTATAAACCAAAGGGTAGCAACAAAAGAACCAAAAGGTTAAAACAAAACAGAAAGGACAGTGTATGAATCAATGAGTGTTTACTGAATACCAGCTATGCTGATAGCAATGGTGCCAATGACAAAAAATTCAGAAACCGATTCTGTCGTGCAGCCCAGGCAGTAAAAACTTAGCCACCAAAGTCATCTTTATAAAATAGAACCAATTCTGGCATTTTTTAAAAAAGGAACATATACCTGAATACTGCCATCTCTTAGCAATATTCCTTTAAAAATAATATAATTCCCAACTTCTTACCTTTTGTACCCAAAATAATTAAAACTTAAAAAAACTCATGTTCATCCATTTATTCATTCATTCATCATTTCTTTATTAACCTACTATGCAAAACAATCTTGAAAAAGAACAAAGTTGGAGAACTCATGCTTCTCAATTTCAAAACTTACTGCAAAGCTACAGTCATCAAGATCGTATGCTATTAGGATAAACATAAACATATAGCTTAATGGAATAGAATTGAGAGTCCAGAAATAAATCCTTACATTCATGGTCAATTGACTTTAAACTATAAAACTCTTGGAATAAATAATAGACATAAATCTTCATGACCATGGGTTAGGCAGTAGTTTCTTAGATATGACACCAAAGGCACAAACTAAACTACAAAAGGGAAAGATAGAAAAATTAAACTTCATCAAAATTATTAATAAAAAATTTTGTGCTTCAAAGGACATCATTAAGAAAGTAAAAAGAAAGACTGAAAAATGGAAGAATGTATTTATAAATCATATACCTAATAGGGGACTTCTATTCAAAATATATGAGGAAGTTTTATAATTGAACAATAAATTGAAAAATAACCCAGTTTTTTAAATTGGCAAATAATTTGAATAGACATTTTTCCAAGGAAGATATCCATACAGCCGAGAAGCACGTGAAAAGATGCTCAACATCATTAGTGATGTGAGAAATGAAAATCAAAGCTACAATGGGATATATTTCACACCCACTAGGATGGCTGTAAGAAAGACAATTTCAAGTGTTTGTGAAAAAGTGACGAAATTAGAATCCTCTTGCATTGCTTGTGGGGTTATAAAATGGTGCAGACACTTTTTAAAACAGTTTGACAGTTCCTCAAAAGGTTACATATAGAGTTACCATGTGATCCAGTACTTCCACTCCTAGGTATATAACCAAGAAAAATAAAAACATATATCCACAAGAAAACTTGTATATCAGTGTTCATGGTAGCATTATTCATAATATCCAAAAAGCAAAAACAACACCAATATCCACCAAGTAATGAACAGATAAACCAAATGTGGTGTAGCCATACAATAGGTTATTATACAGCCATAAAGAGAATGAAGTACTGATACATGCTATAACATAGATGGACCTGAGAACATGCTATGTGGAGAAAGCCAGATGCAAAAGGCCACATAATGTATCACTGCATTTGTAGGAAATGTCCAGAATAGGGAAATCCATGGAGATAGGAAATAGTGGTTGCCAGGGTATGGGGTGAGGAGGGAATGCAGAGTGACTACCAGTGGGTATGGGTTTATTTTTTAGGTGATGAGAATATTTTGAAGATAGGTTATGGGCTAGAACAGTAGTCCCAGCTACTCAGGAGGCTCAGATGGAAGGATTGCTTCAGCCCAGAAGTTTGAGTCCAGCCTGGACAACATAGTGAGAACTTGTCTTTAAAAAAAAAAAAAGTCTGGGCATAGTGGCTCACACCAGTAATCCCAGCACTTTGGGAGGCCGAGGCAGGAGGATTGCTTGAGACAAGGAGTTCAAAGCTAGCCTGAGCAACATAGTAAGACCCCATCTCTACAAGAAATAAAAAAATTAAAATTAAAATTAAACTTCCTCAAGGTCACCCAGCTAGTAAGGGAAAAAAAAAAAATTAGCCAGGAAAGGTGGCCCACACCTCTAGCCCCAGCTACTCAGGAAGAAAATAGGTTTTAGTGATGGTTGATTATGCATTACTTTAAAATGTCTCAGCAGTAAACATATTTTATGACATTATTGTGTAAATCACATTTATATATCTTAATGATTTTTCTGACCGAATTATTTATCCCCAGGTGAAAGAGATATTTAAGGAACTAGGCTAATGAAATGAAATGCCATTTGTATTTATAATTTTGGTTTCTTCATAAACCTTTTGTGTAGTCTTCATGTTACAAAAAATACTTTTACATTCTGTTCCACAATCATTTATTGAGCACTTCACGAAGCATATGGGAATATGTTCCAGCTTCACCATATATAGAACCAACCAAACTGAAAATATCATATATATGTGTTGTGGGAAAAAAAGATTCTGAAAAGTGCCCAGGACATAGCAGGCTCTCAAATATTTTCTGAATGTTGTCAAATAAAAATGTAATATAAGCAAGAAAGGTAAGCACCTTGGGAAGTGATATGTGGGACTGATATAATTTTATGCTTTGTATTCTATTGAATTGACAATTTAAAGTGAACAAATAAATAAAAGGCATCATGTCATGCGAACACCTCAATATTCTTTCTCCAGCTCATCTACCAGGGCTGAAATGTCACTGGCTGGAAGTGACATTTCCAGGCAGAAGTGAAAGCTACTCTTAATTATTTAAACCTATGGCTCTTCTGAAATTGTATTTATTACTTGCATAACTTTAAGATTATGCTGAAGAAGAGAATGACTGAAAATCCTATTACGTAAAGATGGAAATTTAAATCAATTTATGATAACTAGATTAGATAATCAGTGGGTGTTTGTTTTTTGGAGGAAAAAAATAGAACAAAGTATGGAGAAAGGGCTGTGAGTATGTGTAATCATTGACTCTGGAGTTTAGGCTCAGAGAATGTACAGATCATTTTGATAATCAGCCCAAGAGGTCATCTAGTGATTAGAATAAGGTTCAGGTCTCTGCTCAGGCAATGGCATTTTTCATCTTGTGGATTCAGTTGAATATTGAGAGAAGTCAGCGCTGTTATTCACAGGGAGGTTTAAATGACATAACTTGAATAGAATAATCACTTCTCATACACAGCTTTGAATCATCCCAGCATGAAGGAGAGGAGCCCCTAAAACCTCAATTCTGTTCATTTGTATTAGAAAAGGAGTACAGCAGTTAGACCAGAAACATTTTGTTCTGTGCTCCATTGCCTGCTCTGGTTGCCTTAACCGATGTGACGATCAGGTCTTCTAATAATACCTAGGCCTGCTAGCTGCAGAGGAAGAAACAGAAATACATCCTATGGCTTTGTTTATAAAGAGCTTAACAAAAAGTAGGGAAAACAAGATACACACAGGAACGTTGAATAACAATGCAGTCATCGGTTGCCAAGGGTGATTCTAAGGTAACTCAGTTGTCTGTCTGTATGCCAACATTTGAAAAATCCACAATCTTTGCAATGTTTACCTAGTAGTTAACTATCTGTAAGTAAGTGAACATGATAACAATATGGCTTACTCCTTCCTAGGGACCTTAAGGGTCCTTCTGTGGGGGGGAGGGAACAGCCACACTCCACCCTTTCTCTGTATGGGTAGAAGGCCAGGCTGGGAAACACACCCTTTGTGACTACGAGGTCAGTTGTAAAAAATGCCCAGCCATTGTGTAACTATTTTGCCAAGGCTTAAATAAAGGCAGAACAAAAAAAAAAAAAAAAAAAAGAAGGGAGGATAGACATTAAGTTACTATAAAATTGCTTTTTATTAAAAAAAAATGTGGGTTGAAAAAAATTGGAAACTCTGATACACACCCACATTTTTCTTTCCAAAAATGATATACTATATATACTATTCTGTCATCTTTTACTTACCATGTCAAAATATCTTTTCATATTAGAAATATACTTCTACAACATCTTTAATAGCATTTTAACAAAACAATTATTTTTGAATCTTTTAGAAATTATGAAACATCCATATAAAGGAACTGGGGAAATGCCAAATAGTATTTGCAGCAGCTGGATCTGCCTTGCCTCACCTGCTTAGACCTCAGAATAAAAAGACAAAGAATATACACTTGAAAATGACAATGTTTCCTTTTTCTGATTCTGTAAGTGCAGTGGAAACTCTAATACTTATTCTTTACTGTGTCTCAAGGTCAGCCAGTTCATCTAGTAGCTTACTGTCGTGTGGTATGAACTACTTCCATAGCTTGCATCTTCTCTTTTAGAGCTCTTTAAGCTCTGGATTTTTTTTTTTTTTTTTTGACAGAGTCTCACTCTGTTGTCCAGGCTAGAGTGCCGTGGCATCAGCTGCAGCAACCTCAAACTCCTGGGCTCAAAGGATACTCCTCCCTCAGCCTTACTACAACCCACAGTAAGAAACAGAGTTTACATTGAGATCAAGTATACTCCTGTGTGTGTATGTATAATTGAGACAAGTTTCGTAAAATAACACTACCCTTTACTGTAGGATGCACTATTTTATCTTCTATTCCTTCTTTCATATGTTACTTATAACTTCAAATTCATTTCATGGCCCACTAATAGTTGTGACTTGAAATTGGGAAACCAATACTCTACAACCTCAGTTTTACTCTGATCAATCATGGTATTTACAGTGTAGGCCAACTCTTTTACTTCAATACATTTGCTGAGCAAATGGAATCATCGAAGAACAATGCAATTTTTCAGTAAATTTCCTTCAATAACCTATAATCTATGTTCTGAACCAGTACATTTTTTAAAGTAAAAGGGGTTCATCTTAATAATTACTCCAGATAGCAAGTGTAAATTGGGGGTACCCCAGACAAAATAGGACATATGGCCAACCTATCAATAACTGACATAGAAAATAGTTATTTCATATTTTCCCCTATTTTCTCCTACAGCACCCATTCCACTATCATACCCACAAACACCTAGTATCTCTGATATTTGGTGTATGTCTTATAATTTGCCAATGTAAACTAGAGTCAGGACCTCCGGATTCTATTCCCAACCTCAAAATTAATTGCTTAACTTTGAACAAATCATTATGTCTCCCTGGCCCTTAATTATTCCATCTATAAAATGAAGGTTTAATGATCTCTATGATTTCTTTCAACTTTAAAATTATATGATTTGATGCTATAAAAAATGATATAGAAACCATCCGTAAAAGTTTATAGTATAAATGAGGTAATTATGTAATATATTGGCCTTCACCAAAATATAATTTCTTAGAACTTCTAGAACATTTTAATGCACATGCCTGACTAACCCGGGCTGGGCTCAGAGAGCGTACAATCAAATGGACAACAACATTGGAGGCTTCAAGGGTGTGTCCTTCCTCTGTCTCCCCAGCCACAATTCCAATAAAAGATAAGAGCTACCCTGGTAGGTTTCTCAGATGAAAAACAGAAAAACACCAAGCGAGGGAAACAGAGAGTCTAGGATTGAAGAAAAATATGCTAAGAGGTTAAGTGAGAGGTTGAAGACAAACACTGTTGATTTCACAATTTTGTTAGGAGTGGACTCTAAATAAAATCATGGCTGCTGAATAAATTAATACTCATCATTATACTCAATTTGACTGAAACACACCACAGTTTTAAGAGTTACTGACTATAGAGGGCATTTGTCACATTTGTCATTGCCAAGTATATTTTTAAACATCCTTTACCCGCATGAAGAGCCCTTTCTCCCCTAGCTAGAAGCCTAGATTCATTCTCCCAGCTGCCCATGAATTCGACCTAGGCTCCAGCCATCAAACACCCACCCACCCAGGACTTCAGTCCCGCAATGAGTAACAGGAAGAAGCAGGTGCACAGCGGAGTCCCTCTTTTCCCAGGGTCCCCAGTATCATCCCTGCAAGCTGTGGTGTCCATGTGCACTGGCAGGGGATCGATGTCTTCCCTGGAGCAGTGTCTGCTATAGTGTGCACTTGTTCCAGCTTGACTCTGGAAGGATTCTCTGAACTTTCTAATGCCATTTAATATATTTAAAGCTACTTAGAGCAAATGCTGTTGCATGCAACCAAAAGCACTGACAGATTGAATAACTACAGTATGTTCGGTCTAGTAAAGCTTTATCAAGAAGATCATTTTGTCCTAAAAGATAGAAGTCTGGTTTGAAACAATGAAGACCGATTCTGGACATGAAACAGGGCTGAAGCAGAGGGAGGCTGGCCATGGAGAGTGGACACAGCACAAGCAGAGTAGTGAGGATGAGCGAGCCACTAGCAGACTTTGAAACTTGAGCCCAGATGTGTGGTTTTGATTGGAAGAACAAAAATTGGTCCTTGTAGAGGTTTCCTCATGTGAGGTGCTTAGAGCTGATTGCAGTAGCAAAGAGCTGGACGTTTGCAGGATTAAGGTTGAAACTTCCCTTATGTAGTCTCAACGTTATCATGTCATTAGAATCCCAGAAGGATAAATCTAGAAGGATACTCAAAAGAAGAAGTAATCATTTCTTGGGAATAAAAGGAAAGTTGGGAAGAAAGAAGATAGAAAAAAAAAAGAGGAATTTTTAGAATAATGCCAAAGTTGTGGAATCAGAATCTGTATGTGAAACTATTGTGGTCAAGCTGAATATTTGGCTGCTTTAAGAATTAATGGTTCATCACATAATCATTTCAACTATATGGCTGATACTTATATTACTAGGATGCCTGAGTTCGGCATCCCACCGTCTGATTTAGTGATTTTATGTAAATACTGCCCATTCATAATGACTGTCACTATGTATGGCAAAGATGGCGAAGACATAGGAGAAAGTATCTTTTGTATATATTAATAAAATTTCATCCATTTGTTCTGAGAATGGGTTCTCAATTTTTTTTTATTGATTATGGCATGTGTAACTTTGACAAATATGACACTCTCATGTATATCCTGAGAGTTTGGGGGGAATGTGAGGAAGTAAAACATGGAAATAAACTTTCTATCATTACAACTATTAATGTGCACCTGTAGCTGCTGCTCACAGATGAAGCAAGATATGAGTCATAAGTATTTCTGTCTTGCAGCATGCAACACAGGTCCTTGGCCTCCCATTTAGGAAAGCAAATTGGAATGAATTAAAGGTAAGGATTATATGGATAACTTTGAATCTACTCTAATTTATATTTTAGAAGGAAGCAAATTCTAAGTGAAAGAACTTTAATGTATTAGCAACTGATTGCAATACATCAATGTGTATAATCTTTGAGAATTGCTTTGCATTCCATTCACCCTCAATTACATTGATTGAAGAATGATGATTCATCCAGGAAAATGCCCAACAAATACAGTGGGAGAAAATGTGAGAAAAGAAATGCATGAGGCTGGACGTGGTGGCTCACGCCTGTAATCCTAGCACTTTGGGAGGCTGAGGTGGGAGAATTACTTGAGGCCTGGAGTTCAAGACCAGCCTTAGCAACATGGTGAGTCTCCATCTCTACAAAAAGTAAAAAATTTAGCCAGGGGTGGTGGTGCCAGCTATTCAGGAGGCTGAGGTCGAAGGATTACTTGAAGCTTGAGTTTGCTATGAGCTATGATGATGCCACTGTACTCAAGCTCAGGCAACAGAGTAAGACCTTGCCTCAAAAAAGAAATGCATGATAGATCCAACAAAAGAGTGAGCGAAGATCAATAGTGAACTAATTATCTGTTGGTATGTTACAAATTATCTCAAAACTTAACTGCTTAAAACAGTAATACATATTTATTGTCTCTTACAGTTTATGTAGATCAGAAATTCAGAAAAGCTTGTATCAGTGGCTCATAAGGACGGAGTTGGATGTCGGGAGGGGCTGTGGTCATGTGATGGCTTGACTGTGGCTTCCAACGTGGCTCACTCCCACGAGTGGCAAGTTGTTGCTGGCCACATGGGTTTTTTACAAAAGTCACCTTGAGTATTTTCATGGCCTGGTGGCTTGCTTCACCCAGAGCCAGGGATCCAAAAAGGAACAATGCAGAAGCTTCCATGCCCTTTATGACCTAGCCTGAGATGTCACTCAACATCACCTCCACCATAATTTGCTGTTCACATGGGTCACCTCTGACTCAGCGTGAGAGGAGACTATACAAGGAAGTGAATGCTAAAAGATAAGGATTATCGGGCTTCACCGTGGAGAGTAGCTTCTATAAATATAAGGGAAAGTGATTAGAAAGGGAACAGTATGTCTCCTTTAGGTAGGAAGAGATGGACGATATCTGAAGTCTGGTATGTTGAGGCTGTTGGGGTTGAGTTGGGAAATGTTACACAAAGCATCTCAGGAACCGAGAGCCTAGATACGGCTAGAAGACAATGTTCCCCAGTAGAGGCTAGTTCCTTGGGATATATTTTGGGAAAGTGGAACGTGGAGGAGAAACAGTTGAAGGGAAGGCAAGGTAGAATTTGCACCAGGCTCTTCTTCAGCACTTAGATCCAAAAGGAATCCTTCAAATTTCCTAGACACCCCTCCTTTCAGTCTTCAAATTCATTTCGCCAAAAGAGAAAGGGATCCAGGGGCCCAGGGAAGACACTATTTCATAGTAAAATGAAAACTCGTAAAAGTAGTAAAGTAGTAAAACTAAAGGATTAGGAAAATTTGTGGACAGATTTTCATGGATGTGGCACAGAGTGAGGAGCAGCAACTGGACTGGCACCACAAGCCTATTCCTTAGGCCAGGTCGCATCGTTACCTAGCTGGGCCTTCTGTAACTGAGAATCCTATGAATAACACCAGGGCTTCCACTGCACAAAGACAGGGAAGGGGGGAACTAACTGCTATTGAGCACTTAATATGTGCCAAGCACTGGGCTAGGTGTTTTCTACAAACTGATCATTTCATATAATACAATTCTGCACATTTCAAAAAGATGAAAACTAAGGCTCAGCGTAAAGGTGGCAGAGTCTGCTAATTGTTCCCAAATATCCACTTTTTCCTTCTCCCTTTATTTATTTATTATTATTATTTTAATGGTAGCAGTTCCCATTGTATCCTCCTCCCTTTTAACTCTAGAACCTCCATAGTTTTAGCTGGGAACATGACAAGGCCAACTAGAGACTACAATTCCCAGCCTCCCTTGCAGCTCAGTATGGCCATGTGATTAAATAACAGTCAATAGAATATGACCAGAAGTGATTGTAACTTGTAGGCCACACCTTTTAAAGGAGTATCTTCCACTTCCCTATACCTTCCCCATTCCCAACAGACAGGAACATAAACGTGTGGTGTTGGGTCAGCTTCAGTAATCCAGGTAAGAAACACACTTGGTGACATGGGAAAACCCAAGTTCGCAAATGACCTCACGAAGCTACCTATCAGCTTGGACTTTTAAGTGAGAGAGAAATAAAGAAACGTACTTTCTTTAGGCCACTGTTCTTTGCTCTGCGTTACAGCAGTTAAACTAGTATTTTAACTAATACATTAACTTATCAAAGATCATGCAGCAGCAAGTAGCAGTCCCAACACATTCTTATTCTGTCACCTCCTGTCATGCATGTTGACAAGGAAGATGTCCTTGCCAAAAAGACAAATGTTATCTTGGCTCTTGACACTCTTGCAGATTCAGCTCAATAAATATGTGAAAATGGGAGTTTATTCTGACAATTTTATGTCCTATTTAATAAAGAATCAAAACCATGGTTCCTCCAATGTTTGAGTGCAGTCTATCTCCATTAGGCTAAGTGTTAAACTTTTTGGAAGCTGAGCTCTGCTTATGCACAGAGCTGACTCATTTTCGATGCAACATAAATCAATTTGAGAGATGTTAAATTTACAGATTGTTTTCAAATGCAGTGTTCTCCCAGCATATTTTTCCCGTAACCTTATGCACATACCTACCATCTTGCCATCTTTATATAGCTCTTCCTATTCATACTAGAAACAGGAACATGTACAGCTGATACCAGCTAATACCTACTGGTTTAGTCACATTGGTTGGTAAGGAAATATTGAAATACTTCCATAGTCCTTGGTAAACAGCCAACATTCCCTGGCCTCCAAGCCTCTCAGCTACCCTAGCCCCTTTGGTCCCTCCCTCAGCACCTCTGGATCTATGCAGCACCCAGAAACCAGCAGGGAGCCTCCAGCTCTGTGACCTGAGTCCTTTCTGATTGATTGGTGTTCTTATCCTATCGATTACTAAACATTTCCAGTGTCATCTCTGGGAGGACATTCAGCCTGTGGCTTATAAAGTCACTATGAGAATGTCTATAGCTGTTCATTTCAAGAATCTCTCATTTCTAGGCTTTGCACGTACTGAGTCTTTTGAACACTCTTCATCAAGGTGATGCTCATTCATTCATAAGGTCTCAGGTTTTTGTTAGTTAGTTTGTTTGTTTGTTTTTTGAGACAGAGTCTCACTCTGTTGCCTGGGCTAGAGTGAGTGCCGTGGCGTCAGCCTAGCTCACAACAACCTCAAACTCCTGGGCTCAAGCGATCCTTCTGCCTCAGCCTCCTGAGTAGCTGGGACTACAGGCATGCGTCACCATGCCCGGCTAATTTTTCTATATATATATATATTTTTTTTTTTTGGCCATATAATTTCTTTCTATTTTTAGTAGAGACAGGGTCTGGCTCTTGCTCAGGCTGGTCTCGAACTCCTGAGCTCGAACAATCTGCCCGCCTTGGCCTCCCAGAGTGCTAGGATTACAGGCGTGAGCCACCGCACCTGGCCAAGGTCTCAGTTTTGACGATGCTTCCTCCGTGCAAGTCTGGTTTAGATGCTTCTTGTCTGTGTGTTCACAGCAGACCGTGCTTCATTGCTCAAATGTCCCATGAGGTTACTCGCCCATTGCCTACATTATGAGCTTTGTGAAGTTAAGGAAATGATCAGTATCTTTTCCGTGTTGAATCTCCATGTAGGCTTTCCACTAATGCTGTGATTGTTGAATAAATCTGTTTAAGGAGGAACTTACGCTTTCTCATAAGAACAATAAATCCTTTCAGTTTGAGGAAGTTAATAAATATCTAATAAGACTCAAACCAAAACAGAAATCTGTATTTCCATGTAATTACTATGTGTGAATATATGAATGCCTCTTACATCATTTACTAAAAGCCTGACTAATTTCTTTTATTTTTTTGTGGAAATGGGGTCTTGCTATGTTGCCCAAGCTATTCTCAAACTCCTAGCCTCAAGCAATCCTCCTGCCTCGGCCTCCCAAAAGTTTGGGATTACCAAAGTGACTCACAATGCCTAGCCCTATAAATACTATGTATTATTATAATTAATTTTAGTAGTATATTTATAGGCATCTAGTTATGTAAATTTGATGTTCTCTCTCCATTAACCATATCTTCAACAAATGTATTTGAGATTTAAAAATTGCCCAGTGTATGAATTATATAATTTTTTAAAAAGATGATCCACACTTAATTTACCTCTTTCCTAAACATTATAATGTCCCTAAATTAATTTTGATGTTTTTTTTAAAATGCAAGTCACCTTTAATCAAATCTATCTTGTCATAGCAGAGAAACAAATATTCACATGTACACTTAGAACTAAAAGGTACAGATGAAATTTAAACTTTAAAATGAAGGGCCGGGTGCGGTGGTTCACGCCTGTAATCCTAGCACTCTGGGAGGCCGAGGCGGGTGGATCGCTCGAGGTCAGGAGTTCGAGACCAGCCTGAGCAAGAGTGAGACCCCCGTCTCTACTAAAAAAAACAGAAAGAAATTATCTGGCCAACTAAAAATATATATAGAAAAAATTAGCTGGGCATGGTGGCACATGCCTGTAGTCCCAGCTACTCAGGAGGCTGAGGCAGTAGGATCACTTAAGCCCAGGAGTTTGAGGTTGCTGTGAGCTAGGCTGACGCCACAGCACTCACTCTAGCCCGGGCAACAGAGTGAGACTTTGTCTCAAAAAAAATAAATAAATAAAATAAACTTTAAAAATGAATACTAATAACTGATATAATTAACCACATCACATCTAATTTTAAAATATTTCTGGGGTTTTTTTCTCACCAACCTTGTGACCTTGGGTAGACATTTTCAATTAACTTATATATACATAATACATGCCTAGTTATAGTCCTACTCTTCAGTGGTAAAAATTATTCAGTATTCTTGATGAAAAAATGTTATAAGCACTCAAATAATGACTTAGTTCAAAATTAAAGCCTGACTCTTCCATGATAGGCTGTCATGAAATAGGAAAAAATATATATGCATAAATATATACAAGAAAATAAAGAAAAAAAATTGAAGCCTGAAAAGGAGATCAGGCCCTTCAGCTTTCTGAGAATATTTTTGGATGTAAAGTCTCTAACACTTTCCCAAGCAGAAAATCAAATACATTCCTTGCTACAAATAAAGGAGATTTTTCTGCCTTTAGATCATAGGCCTCCCCACTGCACTCTGGGCTCACATTTTCTAAATGAACCCCAGGCTTTCAAGCAGGTGAATTTGCCAAAACTACTTGTTTTTAGGGGAAAAGAGGTATAAGGAAGTGGAAAGGGACTATTAGACTGCCTGCCTGGAAAAAAAATATATGGGAAGGGTTTAACATAAGAATGCTCCGATTTAAAGAAGCAGTGGGGAGTCAGACCTGCAGATGTGGCCTCAAGCTGGATTGATGTGGCA
This sequence comes from Lemur catta, assembly GCF_020740605.2. Taxonomy (NCBI): domain Eukaryota; kingdom Metazoa; phylum Chordata; class Mammalia; order Primates; family Lemuridae; genus Lemur; species Lemur catta. The sequence goes on along the minus strand of NC_059128.1, from coordinate 134,066,749 downwards.
GAACCGCCAGGAATCAGGAGTGGTCGAAAGAATGAATTGCAAAGTGCAAAGAAAACCCACAGAAGAGAAAATATTTGCAGATTGTATATTTCATAAGGAACTTATCCAGAATGTATAAAGAACTCTTGCAATTCAACAAAAAGACAACCCAAAATTTTAAAATGAGAAAAGGACTTTAATAAACATTTCCCCAAAGGGGAACATAGGAGGGGCTAACAAGCCCATGAAAAGATGCTCGACACCGTTCATCTAAAGGGAAATGTCAATGAAAACCACAATTAGATACAACTTCTTACCCGCTGGACTGTCTATAATCAGAAACCTACAAATCTATAGAGACAAAAAGTAGGGTAGTAGCTGGTGCCTAAGGCTTGGGGAGGGAAAAGTAGGGGGAAATAAAAAGTGACTGCAAATGAGTATGGGTTTCTTTTGGGGATGATAAAGATGCTCTAAAATTGGTTATGGTGATGGTTGACAATTGTGAATATACTAGACATTTTAAATGAGGACACTGTATGTGAATTCTGTCTCAAAATTTTAAAAAAGACAATAACACATGCCGACAAACATGTGGAGAAATTCAAACCCTCATACATTATAGGTGAGAATGTAAAGTTTCCACTTTGGAAAACAATTTGGTAGTTCCTCAAAAGGATAAATATAGACTTACCATATGACCCAGGGATTCTACTCCTAGCTATATATGAAAGAGAACTGAAAACATACGTACAGACAGAAACTTTGGCACAAATGTTCATAGCAGCATTATTCATAATATCCAAAACCTGGAAACAACCCAAATATCCATCAAATGATGCATGAATAAATAAAATGTGATATATGGCACAAGGGAATATTAGTCAGCAATAAAACAAAAGTAGCGATACACGTTACAACATGGATGGACCTCAGAAACATTAACCTAAGTGCAAGAAATCAGTCACAAATAACCACGTTTATAGGATCCCATTTATACGAAATAGTTCAGAATTGGCAAATCCACAGAGACAGAAAGTAGATTAGTGGTTGCCTAGGGCTGGAGGGAGAATGAGGAAGTGGGTGCTGCTATTGGGTACAAGGTTTCTTTTTAGAGTGATGAAGTGTGCTAAAATTAGAGAATGGTGATGGTTGCACAATTCTGTAAGACTATAAAAAACATCAAATGTATGCCTAAACCAGTAGACTTCATGGCATTGGAATTGTATCTCAATAAAGCTGTTTTAAAAGAATATATTAGTAAAAATATTATCAACACCCAGTGGAAATAACTCCTAGGTCAAGTCTCTATTCTCCCAGCCTCTACCTCTCTTTGATGCTTTTCCTCCGGATGTCTTTTTTCTCTGTTATTTGTGTCTTCATAACACAAGATTTCCTCTCTCTCGTCTCCAGAACTTTTTCATTCTCTTTCCTCCTTCCTCAAAATGTGTCTCATTCCTTTAACTGGCCTTATTTATTTTCCTTTATTTTCTTTTTTACCTAACATATAATAATCATACATATTCATGGAGTACATAGTGATGTTTTGATACACGTAATGTATGATGATCAGATCAGAGTAATTAACATATCCATCATCTCGAAAATTTATCATTTGTTTGTCTTCAGAATGTTCAATACCCTCCTTCTATTTTTTTTTTTTTTTTTTTGAGACAGAGTCTTGCTCTGTTGCCCGGGCTAGAGTGCTGTGGCATCAGCCTAGCTCACAGCAACCTCAAACTCCTGGGCTCAAGCAATCCTGCCTCAGCCTCCTGGGTAGCTAGGACTATAGGCATGCACCACCATGCCTGGCTAATTTTTTCTATACAGATTTTTAGTTGTCCAGATAATTTCTTTCTATTTTTTAGTAGAGACAGGGTCTCGCTCTTGCTCAGGCTGGTTTCGAACTCCTGACCTCGAGCTATCCTCCTGCCTCAGCCTCCCAGAGTGCTAGGATTACAGGCGTGAGCCACCGCACCCGACCCAGAATGTTCAATATCCTCCTTCTATTGATTTGAAACTATATATTGTTGTTAACTACAGTCATCTCACAGTGCTATAGAACTCGAGAAAGTATCCTCCTATCTAGCTGTAATTTTGTATCCTTTAACAAATCTGTCTCTGTCCCCTCCTTCCCCCATGCTTCCCAGCCTCTAGGTGTTTCTTAAAATGTTCCTTGAACCTGAGTGAATCAAGTTCAGCCTTTCTATTTTTCTCTCGAAAACCAAGTCACTAGCGCTGGCTTTGGCAGCACATATACTAAAACTGGAACGATACAGAGAAGATTAGTATGGCCCCCTGCACAAGGATGACACGCAAATTTGTGAAGCATTCCATATTTTTTTAAACAAACAAACAACAACAACAAAAAAAAGTCACTAAATGCACATTTTGCTGCTTCTTCCTTCTGAATGTCAGAGATTACTGCTCCAAAATTTAGAGCCTAACCGAAGCAATCTCTAGAGAGAGATTGGAGGAATCCTCCAAGTATAGTCAAGTTATTTTTATTATCCTTCCATAAGACATAAGACATCCTACCCTACACTGTACTGAATTGGCTTGTACTGCAAAACTTCTAAGTCTCCCTAGTGTAAGGATTTATCACTCATTAAAATAGCTTCTGGCTAAACATTTTAAAATTGCTAACTCTATCTTTTACAAAAAATCTGAATGTGATCTCTCCTTCCCCTCCCAAGCACTCACGCTCCTCCAGAGCTGAGCTGAGAAAACAAAAGAACTCAAGGAGAGAGAAACAAACCTTCTCCAAATAGTTTGTGGAAAATAGCAACATCTCTTTTTCTGTATGGCTTGTTTTTGATGTACTTTTCCTTTTCCTCTTTTTCTTTTTTCCAGGGAGAGATTGTCTCTATCTCTGGCTCTTCGAGTGAGGTCAGAGACTCAAAAATACCACACCGTGTCATTTACTTGGACGTTTTCTCTGAAGAGGATTAACTTTGGGCAGAGTCTGGGCGGTTACAAATGACTCAAAGATAAAAGATGAGTCAAGAAGCATTGCTAAAACTGTGGTCCCTCCACATAAGCCGCGGGGTATTGGACTTCTTCCTGATTCAGCAACCATAAGTATGCATTGATTAGTTTAATGGATTCTTCTGAGTGTGATCTCAAAGACAGAATATTCTTAGTATTATCAATAAATTCTATCAGTCATTATTTGATACTTGGGAAAAAACGCTAGCCTCAGGAAGCAAAGTTTTAACCACAAGGCAATTTTTTTTTTTTTTTTTTTTTTTTTGAGACAGAGTCTCACTCTGTTGTCCAGGCTAGAGTGCCGTGGTGTCAGCCTAGCTCACAGCAACCTCAAACTCCTGGGCTCAAGGGATCCTCCTGCCTCAGTCTCCCGAGTAGCTGGGACTACAGGCATGCGCCACCATGCCCGGCTAATTTTTTCTATATATTTTTAGTCATCTAGCTAATTTCTTTCTGTTTTTAGTAGAGACGGGGGTCTTGCTCTTGCTCAGGCTGGTCTCGAGCTCCTGACCTCGAGCAATCCTCCTGCCTCGGCCTCCCAGAGTGCTAGGATTACAGGTGTTAGCCACCACGCCTGCCCACAAGGCAATTTTGACATTACTGAAAAACCCTCTAGGGAGAAAGGCACTCTAGTGGCTCTCTGTTTACTCAATAATGAAATAAGATCAAATGATCTTTATTTAAAAACAAACAAACAAAACCATTTTGGAGGGAGCCCTTTTCTCAAGCTACTGCTTGGGAAGTTATCTGATTACCATGATCTAAGGAAACATCATTTTTAACAGAACACTTTTGAATAAAACCACATAATAATGACTAATATTTATTAAGCCCTTAGGTATGTTCCAAGCACTGTTCTAAGAACTTTACACATATTTGCTCAGTTCAACCTTGCAATCGCTTTATCAGGTAGGTACTATTCTTATCACCACTTTGCAGATGAGGAAACTGAGGCATGGAACATACAGTAAGTGGCAGGGCAGGAACTTGAACCTGAGGCAATGCTATTGCAGAAGACATACTCTTTATTGCTGGGCCATTACTGCCCTTTTAAGTCCAAGGTCTTCCCTGGGAAGAAAGTAGATTCCGTTTAGTCTCATAAATAGATTTTTGTGATGAAGGTGAGTCTAATTTGTGTTGATTCTGAAGAACTTTCGGTGCTTTTTCTGAGTGAACTTTCTAAGACCCATCAGAAAACCCTGCACAGCTGACAGGAGAGTGTATTATTCTATAAATGTCATATTTATCTAGTTGAGATAGATCCACCGTTAATTGTTCAGATACCTAAGGGACTGGAGTAATGACATTTGTGAGGAACAGAAGGTGGGCTCCTAATACATGAAGTTCTTAGATAGGATTTTAATTTAAAAAGTAGCTTTAAGTTTATGCTGGTGATAGCTGGGCTTTTACACCCAAGACCATCCTAAGAAAAACGATAAGCACTTTAACATCTGGAGACCTACTTTGACACTTAGAAACAATCACTTCACTTCAGAAGCAACACCACTTAATTCAGATGTGTTTCACAAGTTTAAAATAGTTTATTATGTTTCTTCTCACTTTGTAACTGAAAACTAGGAGTTTTACATGTCTAAGACATTTTAAAAACCACAGGCAATCCGTAACAAAATTGAGAATAGAGGTTGTAACTCACTGAGACATTGGTGTCACAGCCTCTATATTGCTGAATTTGGTGACATGAGCACTTTTTTTCCCCACCAGGAGTCCAGGAAGATAGTAATGGGGATTTAGAGCTGCTTTTAACATTTTAAAAAGATGAATCAAATCATAGTTTCCTAAGGTTGCACCAACTAGTTAAGTACCAATTTCTTTGCTTTTATTGGAATATATCAACAGTGTGGTTGTCACACTGGTAATTCACCATAAGACCCCCAGAAAAGGACGGTTTCATTCATCTTTCACATACGTGTCTGGCACATGGAGTGAAGTAAACAGTTATTTAGTGGGGTGACTACGTGTCAGCAGAAGCTCTCATTGGCTGCCGATGACATCATAGAGAATTCTGGGATTTATTACACAAACCAGATGGTTACCGGGGTGTTATGACATGTTAGAGTTTTAACAACACAAATTTTATCAATCTAACACATAATTATCATCCATAAGTAGAGAATGACTGTTAAATTTTATGTGCAATAATAGCAGTGAATAGGCTAAAATGTCTGTTTATTACTCACACACTTGATTGTTGGTGACTAACATTTTTTTTTTTGCTTATTAGCATCAGAACCATGACACTGATATATGCAGCTTTTAGATTAGACTTTTTTTTTTTTTAAGAGATGGGGTCTCGTTATGTTGCCCAGGCTGGAGTGCAGTGGCTATTCACAGTTGTGATCATAGCTCACTGCAGCCTCGAATCCCTGGGCTTAAGCAGTCCTCCTACCTCAACCTCCTGAGTAGCTGGGACTACAGGCACATGCCACCACACTGTCTTTATATGCTAAACTTTTGATAATTACTTTTATTTGATAAACAGATGGCTTGATTTTGCAAGAGAAAAAAGATATACACAATTGAAACAAATGTCCCAATATAAGCATTTTGGCCAGATGAACTTGTTCAAAGAAGTACAATCCACTGGGAAAGAGAATAAAAGGAATTTCCACCAAGGATGAAAGAGGGGTCTTTGGTAGCGAAAAGTGGTAAAAAGCCTGGGGGTAGGAGAAAAAAAATACGGATGTATAGTATACCACTGCCTTCTACGCAGACCTCTCCCTCCGCCCCCACACATCCTGTCTTTCTAGCCTAACTGCAAACTTAAATCCAGCTTCACCCAGGTTCTCAGCAACTCAGGCGCAAGTAATAAAGAGAAACCTTGTTTCCTGTGGCCATTACTGAAGGCTGAGGGGCCCTTAGAGTCAGAAAAAGGTAATAGGCTATTGGCAAGGCAGGATTCCAGCACTCCTGGGTGCCCTCACCAAATACCTTCACAATTCCTTTCTTAACCACTTAATATACTTTGCATTTTTTCCTTTCAATCTCTAAATACTGAAATAGTGAGCTTTAACTTCCAAACCAGTAGGTAGAATAAACTTGAGTTTGGGGGAAAGGAGTTTGCGTTGAGAATAGGACGTGGGTTTATTTTCTTCTTTCTATTTGTCTATGTTTTTCAACATTTTCAAATACCAAAATATGTAGGTATTGCTTTTGTGATCAGAGAGCACAACAAGAAAACTTATTTTAAAAATAATAGAGACCAGGCACAGTAGAAAAATAATAGAGACCGGGCACAGTAGCTCACGCCTGTAATCCTAGCACTCTGGGAGGCCGAGGCGCGTGGATCGTTTGAGCTCAGGAGTTCAAGACCAGCCTGAGCAAGAGCGAGACTCCCGTCTCTACTAAAAATAGAAAGAAATTAGCTGGACAACTAAAAATATATATGTAAAAAATTAGCCAGGCCTGGTGGTGCATGTCTGTAGTCCCAGCTACTTACTTAGGAGGCTGAGGCAGGAGGATCGCTTGAGCCCAGGAGTTTGAGGTTGCTGTGAGCGAGCCTGACGCCACGGCACTCTAGCCTGGGCAACAGAGTGAGACTCTGTCTCAAAAAAAAAAAAAAAAAGGAAAGAAAGAAAAAAGATAATAGAATATAGGAGGGAGAGATAATCGAACATCTTCACAGCAGGTGGGAACAGTTGAAATCCAAGTGCTGGAGGACACGATTGTCATAACCGCTAAGAGTGATGATACAAGATCCAGTGTGATTTACAAAGTGCTTTTCCGTGTTTTCCAGTGTACACCAATAGTTATGAGAGGCGAGTTCCTGCCCACAGCCTGATAGCAGCCTCTGTAACCTGGCTTCCTGGAAATAGAAGAGATGCGAGGAAATCAGGGAATATGCATCTCCCCCACGTGTTCATTCAGTTATTCAGCAAATATTGAACATCTCTTCTACTCCAGATGAGGACTAGGTACCTTGAATAGAATTGACAATAGGGCAGACCTGGTCTCTGTTCTCTGGAAGCTTAGCTGCTAGTTGAGGCATAGGAGGAAAAGAAACAGATAAAATAATTGAAACATTTAGTACACGCTATGAGGGGATCAATTTCCGCCATCCCAAGACCACCAGGAACACACCTGCAGTTGAGTAAGTTGGTTTATGGCTCACTGCATCGAGAACACACACCATGTGGAATTGTGGGGTCTCAATAAGAGGGTGTTAGAAGACTCTGGATGGAGGAAGCTGGTTGTGTGACTTGGGAAAGGGCCTGAAGCTATTGGGGTTCGCCCTGCATTGAATGCAGCTGGAAAGTGGAGGTAGTTCTGCGACTGGACAAAGCAGCAGCCGTCACTGGGCAAGGGAGGGGAAAAGCATGGTATTTTGTGGGTCATACAGTGGCCTTGTTTTGTCTGTGCTTAAACTAAAACTATGAAGTGGCCTTTCTTTGTCTTATTTTGTCATGACCTTAGAATAACCTTTTCGGAGTTTGCTATTCCGTGAGATTGTTTCTGTCTAAGAGCAGAACAACAGGACCTGGGTGTAAATGCCAGGCCAGCTCCTGAATGCCAGGGGCTCCTCTTCTTTCTTTTCTTTCTCAGGGAAGACAAAAGAGGGACCGTGATGGCAAATGACAATCTGTATTCATAGGGGGTGTTCAGGGATTACTATTACCTTTCCCAGAATTTTATCCTCAGGAATCCATAGAAGGGTCTCTAAAAAGACATACTAGTCAGTGATGCAATTGGGTATCTTGTCATTCCCTGTAGCAAAAGGTGTGTGTGTGTGTGTGTGTGTGTGTATTTGCGTGGAGGGGTATGGATCAGATGATTTGAAAGTCCTTTCCTTGCAGCCAGCCCGTGATATTCCCTTTTGTACCCTGACAACACGTGCAAGTTTAGTGACCGAGCATTTGCCCTGTGTAACTGATCAATAATCAATTTTGAAGATCATCTATTTATAGCTAACAGTGACCCAGGCCTCAGATGCTCCAAATAAACAGAGGCAAATGCCAGTCGTGCGAGTAGAGATGATGACTGCTATGATATTGGCAGCAGCTGAAATAATGGTTTTGAAAACAGTAAAAAAACATAATGAAATATTTTCAGTTTTATTTTTTCAGTCCCCGCACCCTACCTGAATTCACTTCTCCTGGCTTTCTATTTTTATTAGAAACTCTATATTAGGAAGATGTTTGTGCGCTGTGGATGCTGTCTTGAATGCCATGGCAACCACTTGCTCTTAGTCTAGCATCTGATGTCTAGATTATGCATTTAGAAAATTTTAAAACGATACTTGAAAATGATGGGTATATTTCCGTAAAAACGTGAGACATGGAATTCTTGCTCAGAGAGCCACAAAGAGAAGGGCAGGAGATCAGGAACTGATTGTGCTTATGAAGAAAAGCTTAGTTTCCTCCACCAGCAATGGAAGGGTTACGAGCATCCTCCTGTAGGCAGGTACACATCTAATGCCACCACACAGGTATAGAGTCAAATGGAAAAACAACTGGCCTGAGAGTCAGGAAGCCCTGCCCTGGTCTCTTAGCTCTGCTACTAAGCATGAGACCAAGAGCTGGTATGACTGAGTTTCCCTATCTGAACAATCAAGAAGTTGGTCTAGAGATCACTAAGGTCTATGCAGCTTTATGCTTCTGTGATTGGGTGTTTCACTTCTCGAGTCCCTGAGAGCTTTTCCCTTGTTTTTCTTATAGTAAACAGATATAGCAGCGTGGTTAAGAGTTCAAGCTTGGAATTATGAATATAACCAACCTGAGTTCAAACCTGGCCTCTTCCCATTTACTTGCTGTGTGTCCTTGGGAAAGCTCTTTCTTCATGAAATGGTTCTTAGAATAGTAACCACCTCACAGGGTTGCTGGGAGGGTTGACATGGGTTTAATATTAGTATCTACCTCTTACGTTATGTGGATTATATGAGATGATCCACGTAAAACTTGTTTAGTACTGTGCTTGGCCCATCAAAAGCTATTAACAAACATCAACAAATATCAACAATCTTAATGAGTATTTTTCTCTTTTGAGTGCCTTTAATGCAACACACAGCTAGCCAGCCTTATAGAATTCAGAACAAACAAATAAATTCTTTAAAGTCAGGAAATTTTGAGACACAGAGAATTTGCAAAATCGTGGTGCATATGCACATTTCTTGAATAATCTGGACACAATTAAACATCTGTTCTGTGGGGCAACTGGTTCATGCCACTAACCCTCACCACTGGGACTATACAGGCCTGGATCCCAGGTTAAGATTGGTTTCTGCATAACCATCTAAAAAATCACTGTAAGTGACTGTGGCCCAGGTCTAAGCCTTTGGAGTTAATTTGCCTAGGGTCAGTGAAGGTTTACCTGCCTGGATCTCCAGCTTTTCACTGTATAGCTTAATCTTATTTTAATTTCTCTGAAAGTAGTGTTTTCTTAGTATTGCTTTTTGGCCCTAAGTTATTTACACACATAGATGGAGTCATATTTGCATGTTTTGGCCTCAGTTGTATACTGCCTGTTGATAGGTTATAATAGCACTATATATTAAACCCATAGGAACATCATGATTATTTCTGATCCTTCCAAGTTTAGTTTAAGATGACAATTTTAAAATGTATTGTGGTCAGCCATGGCAGGCTCACACCTGTAATCCTGTGACTCGGGAAGTTGAGGTGGGAGGATCACTCGAGGCCAGGAGTTTGAGAGTAACCTGGGCAACATAATGAGACCCCATCTCTAAAAAAATAATAAAAATTAGTTGGGTGTGGTAGTGTGCACCTGTAGTCCTACCTACTTAGGAGGCCGAGGCTGAGGCAGGATAATTCCTTGAGCCCAGAAGTTCGAGGTTGCAGTGAGCTATGATCGCACCACTGCACTCCAGAACGAGACCCCATCTCTAAACATTTTTTTTTAAATGTGCTGTGAACATATTTATCCAGCCACAAAATGACAACCATTAAAAATTCAAACATTATAAGCTAGGTGCAGTCACGAATGCCTGTAGTCCCAGCTACCCAGGAGGCTGAGGCAGGAGGATCACTTGAGCCCTGGAATTTGAGGCTGCAGTGAGCTATGATCGTGCCTGCGAACAGACACTGCACTTTAGCCTGGGCAACGTAGCAAAACATCATCTCTAAAAAAAAAAAAAATAAATTCAAATACAATAGAAATAAGTATCCCAAGTGACAGTCCTTTGTAACCCCATTTAGAGATGACATACCTGTCAATGTAGTATACAGTCCTCTAAATTTGTTTTGTCCATACTAACTTAATTAGGACAAAAAGACTAGGTGGCTTTAAAAACTCAGAGGCTTATTGTTCTCTCATGAAAAATGCTAAGGTGAGAAAAGTTTACATACTGTATGATTCTAACTACCTGACATTCTATACAAGGCAAAAAAAGATCAATGATCGCAGGGGTTTGGGGGGAGGGAGGATCAATAGGTGGAGCACAGAGGATTTTTAAGACAATGAAAATATTCTGTGTGTTCTTTTTTTTTCAATTTTTGTAGAGACAGGGTCATGCTATGTTGCCCAGTCTGGTCTCAAACTCCTGATCTCACGTGATCCTCCCTGCTTGGTCTCCCAAAGTGTTGGGATCACCATCGTGAGCCACCACACTCAGCCAATTCTGTATGATGTTCTAATGATGGATACATGTCATTATACATTTGCCAAAACCCACAGAATGTACAACACAGTGAACCCTAATGTAAACTTCGGGCTTTATTTAATAATAATGTATCAATATTGCCCCATAATTATAACAAATGTGCCACACTAATGGAAGATATTAATGATAAATGAAACTGGGAAGGGAGTTAGGGGTCTATGGGAACTCTCGTCCTTTCTTTCAACATTTCTGTAAACCTAAAGCTACTCAACAAAATAAAGTTTTGTTTTTTTTAAAAAAACAATGCTAAGATGAGAGGTCTAGGCTGTGAGGAAAATTCTGCTCCATACAGTCATTCAAGGACTCAGGTTCCTTCCAAGTCATTGTTCTCCCATCCCTAGGGTGCTGCCATTGTCTGCGTGGTTATAGACGGGTCACCATCAAGGCCAGGTTCCAGCTGGTGGAAGGAGGAAGAGAAAGTGGAGGAGGTATGCCCGCTGTTCGTGGACCTGGAGTAACATACCACTCTAAGCAACATTCTAAGAACTTAGTCTGCCTGTTGATCAGATGAGGTACATAAGAAAAAAACAACAACAACAAAAAAAAAAGAACTTAGTCACTTGACCACACCTAACTGCAAGGAAGGCTGGGAAATGTCTACACAGACACTCAGGCAAAAGGTAAGAATAGATTATGGGGACTAGTCAGCCACACACATACACACACTCTCAATGTTTTCTTATATATAACTGCATTATAATGATTTTCATTTACAAAAATAGGATAATGCCATACCACATAGTTTTGCAACATTTTTTCAAATTTGCAATTTACCTTGGACTTACTTGCATGCCATATGATTACCTAATTCTTTTTTTCCCCATTCTCATTGCTTCTGTTCAATGATTACCTAATTCTTTATGACAACTATATATGATTCTATTTGCAGATTTTCCAGAATGTACTAACCTTTCCCAGATCATGAACTCTGTGTTGTTTCAGACTTTCCTCTATTTCCTATCTCCAGACTGGCCCCGGTCCTTTAATTGCTTGTTCTCAGAGTGGCCTGTGCTTCTTCATTGAAATGAAATAATAAGCTGAATAATTTGTCATTGGTGTCTTTTGTAGTTTTAAATTAAATGTGTAATAAAGTCATAAACTGTGTGATTTGCCATTTGATATCTATGTGTCCTGCTGGCGTATAGACTTTGTAACAGAGCCCTCCAGAGCTGGGACCGCAGCTGTCTTGTTCTCTAATATATTACCCGGAACCCAGCCCTGCACCTACCGCATAGCAGGTATTTAATAAATATCAGTTGAATGTTGAGTATATGAATAAGTAAATATCAAAAAACTATAGACTTCTCAGCGTATTTCCAGGATAACTCTGAAAGCACAGTTACTTGATCAAATTCATGGACATTTTGTATTTTTATAGATATTGCCAAAGAGTTTATACCAGTTTGTACTCCAACTTTCCCAAAAATGTGTGGAAATTCACAACAAAATGCATGTGCCTGAAGAGAAGATTATTTTACTTTTTTTTTTTTTTTGAGACAGAGTCTCGCTCTGTTGCCCTGGCTAGAGTGCCGTGGCGTCAGCCTAGCTCACAGCAACCTCAAACTCCTGGGCTCAAGCGATCTTACTGCCTCAGCCTCCCGAGTAGTTGGGACTACAGTCATGCGCCACCATGCCTGGCTCATTTTTTCTATATATGTTTTTAGTTGTCCAGATAATTTCTTTCTATTTTTTAGTAGAGACAGGGTCTTGCTCTTGCTCAGGCTGGTCTCGAACTCTTGACCTTGAGTGATCCTTCTGCCTCGGCCTCCCAGAGTGGTAGGATTACAGGCGTGAGCCACCACGCCCAGCTGAGAAGATTATTTTAAAGCTCGATTTATTACATCTCTATAATTGTGAGGAGATGAGAACTGTTATTTTTGTTTTTTGGAGAAAAGCTGGAAAAGGTAAAATAGCCCATGGCCCCGTTAAGTGAGAGATTTAGGTCTACTGGACTTGACGTTGTAAAATTTTCAAAAATTACTTGATCTTTTATATAGCTCAAATATGTATTGTCATGTGCATATGGTATACTATTGCAATTGCTCATTTTTTCCCCTAAAATACCCAGATTAAATAGTGTTTAAAACTGTGGACGTTTAATGCAATACAGAAAAGGGGCACATATTGTGAGTCTTGGACCCAGTGACTTTTCAAAAACTGAACATACTTACCTAACCAGCACCTAGATCAAGAAACTGAACATTATCAGCCCCCAAAAGCCCATTGAGTAAGTTTTCATCTATTCAGATATTTGTCTCAATTATGTCAGCAAATTGATCACATGCATAGCAGTAATGATAGCATTCTACACTTTATATGAGTATATTTAAACCACTCTTGTATAGATATTCATTCGGAAGTTTTCCTCTGGAATTCCTGTCGTCATTATACTGTGTGTTTTAAAGACAGGTCAGCGTAGATAAATAGAAGCTCTCTCACATCACACATGGCTAAAATTAAAATCACAGATCACCCTGCACATTCTTAGAGGTTTCCAGGTAGCGCCGAAAGCCAACCCTGCCAGTCATGGACGCAGCTGAGGACTGTGTGTGACAGGCGGTGGTGACCAGGCTGATTCAGGCGCACGGACTATTATTAGAGCAAGCAAGAGCTACTTGCGTAAACAGGCTATTAGATAATCCCCTTGGAAGAGGGAGAAGAAAAGGAAAAGCGGATCTGAGTCGCTGGCACTTGCCCTCTCCAAACTGTACTGGTCACAATCCAAGTGTCGCGTCAGCCCACGGTCATGTACTCACGCCAGGGCCGCTCTGGGTCTTGGACTCCACGTGGCAGCTGCCTGGGCCGTCAAGCTCCGTAGGGCTGTGTGTCTACCAGGGGACTCAATTCACCCCTCTTCATAAAGTGCTCCACCAGGAAGAAAGCCAGTGATGTGGCACTGCCAAGGAAAGTTCCAGAGACTTCAGTGACCACATACACCTCTTTTCCTCAGACCTTTTGTCACATTTTTACTTTGACCTGAAATGTGATTGTTGTCTTATTAGGCTTTTAAAAAATGCCAGAGAGGACACAGTGGTTTCATGATTTTGTTCGGGTGACAATTGCACCTTACATCTGCAGGCCCAAGCCCACCCGAGTTTATGCTAATGAGGTGACTTGGGGTGGGGTCCCTGGACCGCTTCAGTCACTAGAAAGACAGAGCGATTAGAGGATTAGAGGGTCAGAACTTTCAGCCCCACCCACCAACCTTCAGTGGAGACTAAACTGTATAAAAACTCTTGGAGAGGCCGGGCGTGGTGGCTCACGCCTGTAATCCTAGCACTCTGGGAGGCCGAGGCGGGAGGATCGCTTGAGGTCAGGAGTTCGAGACCAGCCTGAGCAAGAGCGAGACCCTGTCTCTACTAAAAATAGAAAGAAATTATCTGGACAACTAAAAATATATATAGAAAAAATTAGCCGGGCATGGTGGTGCATGTCTGTAGTCCCAGCTACTTGGGAGGCTGAGGCAGGAGGATCGCTTGAGCCCAGGAGTTTGAGGTTGCTGTGAGCTAGGCTGACACCACAGCACTCACTCTAGCCCGGGCAACAGAGCGAGACTCTGTCTCAAAAAAAAAAAAAACTCTTGGAGAATGAGCCGTAGAAGCTGTCAGGCTGCTGAACACAGGGAGGTGTCTGGAGGGTGGGCGTCCAGACAGGGCATGGAAGCTCTGCGCTCCCCGACTCCCGAATACCTCCTCTCCCTGCCCTTCTCTTCATCGGGCTATTCAGCTGTATCTTTTGCAGTGTCTGTCATAATAAACTAAAAAACGTAAGTTCGTGTTTCCCTGAGTTCTGTGAGCCATCCTTGCAAATTAATAGAACCTAAGTGGTAGTTGCAGGAACCCCCAGTGTGTAGTCAGAAGCAGTGGTGGCCCAGACTAGAGATTGTCATCTGAAATGTGGAGCAGTCTTGTGGGGCTGAGCCTTCAACCTGCAGGATCTGACACCATCTCCAGGTAGACAGTCTCAGAATTCAATTGAACTACAGGACACCCAGGTTGGTGTTTGCTGGAAAATGGCTTGGTGTACAGGGAAAAAACCACACACACCTGGTCACAGAAGTGCTCTGTGCAAGTGTGCAAATAGAAGGGAAAAAAGTTTGTTTTTCCCTTAATACAAATGAAAAACATTTTTAAAAAGTGATAGTCCTGCACTCACTCTAGCCTGGACAACAAAGCAAGACTCTGGCTCCAAAAAAAAAAAAGTGATAGTCCTATGGGTACCAAATAATTACAAATTTGACTTTCATTTGGCAGACTTCATCAACATCCAAAATCTCAGTAAATTAGAGAAATTGTTTAAGTAGAATGAAGTTCAATAAAGCTTGAAACAGAACACTTAAAGAAGAGAACTTGCTGGGTGACAAACGTTTTTGCACATTTTTCTTATTTTATCCCTAGAATGGTGCAATGATTTAGTTACTGTTATTACTGCCATTTTATATTATAATTAAGGACACTGACTGCCTCTCAGTGACCCACTGGTGCGGGATTGAGGGAGAAATGGTACGTTCTTCAACCTGACTACATATTCTTCCAGCTCAGTTATTCTATGATCTTTGGCCCCAAACATGAATGATAATGTGAAAATACGAAGACAAAAGTTGTAGATTTACAAGCCAGTTTCGTGGAAGTACCTGCTACGTACCGGGCACGGTGCCAAGTGTGCCTCATGCGTGTTCTCATTTAATCCTGTAACAGCCAGTGCCCAGGTGAGGCTTAGAGAGGGTGAGAAGCTTGCCCAAGATCAAGCAGGTGAGAGGTGTGGAGGTGGGGCTTAGACTCACCCGTGCTGCTTGGCAGAAGGGATTTTTTTTTTTTATGCAGATGAAGTACATCAGAAAACTAACTCTCTAGTCTTCATGCCTTTGTTTTAGGTATAATGTTTAGGAATCTTGGAGGCACACGGTTCTCCTCGGTCAAGGGCAGGGCTGCCTCTGTTACTTGTGGGCCCAGGTCATGAGTAGAGGTGGAAGCTCACATACCATATGACTACATGTGTAACCATAAAGCAAGCTAACACATAGATTGTGTTCGATCTTTCTGCCTAAAGGAACATACCTTTGTGATGATCTGGAAGGCTGGGTTTCGATTTCTAATCCTCTGACTCCTTGGCATTACGGGCCAGAGGGCGACCGCACAGGGCCCGCACTTGCCCTGCTCTTCCCGGGCAGCGAAGGGTCTTGTGCTTCCAGTGCATGGGACCTCTGTGCTGTGTGTCACCCGCGGGGGCCCTGGGGGCCTACCTGGGGACACCAGCTGCTCTTGCGAAGAGGGACCTGCAGAAGCAGCTGGAGCAAGCCCTGTAAAGCAACCTGAGGCCCTTTGGGCAGGGAAGTGGGGGTCCTGGTATTTTGGAGTGTGAACTACATGGGGTGCTGGGTAAAGCATGTCCTCTGGGCTCGTCCCCCCACCCAGAGGCAACAGCTGGAGCAGGGCAAGAGCAAGGCCCATCTGGGCAGCGCCTTCAGGCAGGAAGAACTGCTTATGGCCCCACAGCCAGACTCCAAGAAGCATCCTTCAATCAGCCAACATTGCTTTGGAAAATGATTCCAGTCTTTTTACCTTGCCTAGGTTCTAAAACAGTAAAAGTTACACAGCACTTAAATCCCAGCAATAATTCTTCAATCCGCTTTTCTCTTCGCAGTTCTGTACCACCTCGCTGGCTCCAAAGAACCACCAACCGCACACACCCCTAAGAGAGAAAGACAATCTCTCCCGGCCAAACCAGCTCCATTCTTCTGGGATCCCTTCCTCCTTCTTTTTTTTTTTTTTTTCTCACTTCCCTTTTTTTCCTCCCAGCTTTTTATTATGTAAACTCAGTTAACTTTCCTTAAGAAAAATTCTCTCCTCCTCTTCCGCCCAGGTTCCACTCATTCTTAGCTTTTGCATCACAGATGTTTTTAACCAAGAAAGAGAGAAGCAGGTGGGGAGGAGGTATTAAGACGTGAGTGGGCAGAGAAGATTTCCTGGGCTAGGGGTTGGGTGGGGTAGACGGTTGATATGGAAAGAAAAACTAGCTTCCTTGGTGGGAACCTCAAAAGAAATGTGAAAATGAGCGTCAGGTGGCCTGGAAATAAATTGAATACATTTTGTCTTTTGTTTGAGGAATGTGTACACTGAAAAATCTGATTCATAAAGTTAAAATTCAGGGAAATCATTTTAAATATATATATAATGACTTTCAGGAAATGTCTTTTTTTACTGCTCAATTTAATTCCTTGCCCACTGTGTGTTTTTGTATCTTTGTTTTTGTTTTAAAGTAACAACAATAAAAATAGAGAGAGAGAGAGAGAGAGACAGGTTCTTGCTCTGTTGCCTGGGCTGGAGTGCAGTGGTGCAAACATAGCTCACTGCAGCCTCAAGCTCCTGGCTTCAAGCGATCCTCCCTCCTTGCCCTCCCAAAGTACTAGGATTCCAAGTGTGAGCCACCATGCCTGGCCAAGAATCATTTTTAAAAGCCAGATGTACCCCTAACACTTCAGGATGCACAGTTTGAACAACCCAATGTACACCTTACTAGCTATACAACATTGAGGAGAGAGTATTAACAGAAACTTCATCTCATTGAGTTCAAATGAGTTAGCAATGATGGTTTTTCCTTTGAATCTTGAATCTAAATGTAAAAATAACTGCCAGATTGAGTGCACTGGTACTTAGCTTATATGAATGTCAACATTTTTAATAAAAAATTTTGGCCGGGTGCGGTGGCTCACGCCTGTAATCCTAGCACTCTGGGAGGCCGAGGCGGAAGGATCGCTCGAGGTCAGGAGTTCGAGACCAGCCTGAGCAAGATCGAGACCCTGTCTCTACCAAAAAATAGAACAAAATTAACCGGATGACTAAAAATATATAGAAAAATTAGCTGCTCATGTGATGGATGCCTGTCGTCCCAGCTACTTGGGAGGCTGAGGCAGGAGGATCGCTTGAGCCCAGGAGTTTCAGGTTGCTGTGAGCTAGGCTGACGCCACAGCACTCTAGCCCGGGCAACAGAGCAAGACTGTCTCCAAAAAAAATAATAAAATAAAATAAAAAATATCATTTTCTTAAGGAATATGCTTTCAAAGTTTGATGCATTCATATGTGAGCTTACACCCTTAATGAATTATATTTTTCTTTCTAGGAAACAACTCTCAAATTTCATTTTGAATGATATTGAGAAAATAAGAATTGATCAACAGGAGTATGCTTTATAGATAAAATTTTAAGCATGTATGAATTCATAAAATAAGGTATACCTGTCTCTTTTTTTTTAGGCAAGTCAAATTTAGCAGTGGGGCATTGTATACCAACTTTAGTGACACTAATGTTAATAAGTTCTTATAATCTACTACTATTGGACCAGCCTGTCTTTTTTTTAAAGTTTTAACTTTTTTTCTTTTAAAGTTTTTAATCTGTGTTTTGAGGGAAAAAAATGCATGTACCTGTTGCAGGTTTCTCAGGAAGCATTGCTGGAAAGGCGACACCTGGCTTCTCTAAAATGAAGCCAAAGGCAACATTTTTCAACAACTTTAAGTACTTGACTGCAGTACTTGACACGGTTGCTGTTGTGGGTTGCTGTTGTGGGTTGTTTGGTTAATTCTAGAGTAAGCAGTAATGTAGATTTGCATCAGCTATTTTGGGCCTGTAATTTTGCAATAACTAGACTTTCAGATGTAAATGCATGTGGTTCAAATATGAATCATCCTTCCACTTCTTTCTCAAATCTGTTTCTGCAGTTTTGAGTCACTTTTCCACTAAAAGTGGCACTCAGTGGGGAGGTGGGCTTTGAGCCGTTTTGTCCTACTAAAGTGCACCGTGGTCTAACGTGTTTGAAAACATGACCGTATATACTATTCAAGACTCGGACTCATATACTCCTCACGCTCGTCATTGTTTGGAAAATCTGACAATTTTTCAAGGTTATCAACCAAGTGTAGGCCACAGAATGTAAGAACTGTACAATATTGTGCCCTAAATTTGGTACTAATCATACCCTTTCCAATACTATATTTAATTCTGGGCTTTGCATCTAAAAGAAGATGGAAAACTTGGAGAGAGTTTAAGGAGAAGCCATGAAAATGGTTAAAGGTTTGGGAAACCGGATCGATGTGTTTGGCTTAAAGAGGCTTTGCTTATTCTGCAGTGGCCCAGAGCTTGAGCCCAAGCTTAAAGAAAGCTTTCAACTACTGTCTTTCTACCAGGTAGAAACAGTTTAAGTTAAATATTAAATATCCTGACAATGGAATCATTTACCCAAAAGAACACAGAAAAGCCCTGTGCAGAGGACCATTAGAAATAGGGTAGATTTTTGGACAAGTGGCAGTGACAAAAAAAAAAGAAAGAAAGAAAGAAAAAGAAATAGGGTAGACTTTCAATTCGTAGGCAGGAGAGAGCTTTGGCCTGTCTGATGCCAGATAGAATATAGTCAATGTCCTCTTGAAATTTCTTTCAGTCTCATGATCCTAGAATCATTTCTGTTCATATAAGTGAGTGGCTACTGTTATGCTACAAATGCTGAGATCTCAACCTCAAAGTGGTGCTTAAGATCTCATCAAACTCTGATGATATTGATCAGTCATAAACCTTGTGACAATCCAGTTAGCTTGACTGGAGAATGATAACCAGGATATTGATGAACAGTCTAGTTCTACTTCTACTGATGTTTAAGCCAATTCATTAATTACTAGAAAATATCATCTCCCCAATTGCAGCTTGGCTTCATTGATAACTCTATAAAATTTTGGGAAAATCATAGGGACTTATCATATAGGTTTCATTGTTGCTGCAATCTGAATGTTTGTGTTCCCAAGATTTACATGTTGAAATCTTGTCCCCCTGGGTGATGGCACTGGGGAGGTGAGGCCCCTGCAAGGTGACTATGGGATCAGTGCCTGTGGTACATAACATGAAATGTATTTGGCCTTTGTCCCCAGTTTCTGTCCGGGAGCTCCTAAAACCCTAAGAATTTCCTGGATAATCAGAGAACTTATTATTTATAATGAACCCCTTCGACAGCACCTGAGTTTATGCTAATGAGATGACGTGGGGTGGGACCCCTGGATAGCCTCAGGGTGGGCAGCTCTCCAGAAAGACCAAGCGGTTAGAGGATCAGAGGGTGGGAACTTTCAGCCCCACCCCCCAGTCTCCGGAGCAGGCATGAGGGTGGGGCTGCTGGAGATTAAACTGTGCAAAGTCTTGAACAAGGATATGCGTGAACACAGGGAGGGGCTGGGAGGGCGGTGTGCCCAGAGAGGGGTGGCAGCTCTGCACCCTTCCCGCATACCTTGCCCTCTGCATCTCTTCCCCTGGCCATTCATCTATATCTTTGAAACATCCTTTATAATAAGCTGGTAAACATGAACAAAATGTTTTCCTGGGTTCTATGAGCCACTCTGGCAAAGTAACCAAAGCCAAGGAGACAGTCCTGGGAATCTCCAATTTATAGCTTGTCGACTAGAAGTCCCGAAGGCCCCAACTTGTGATCACCATCTGACATGGGGTCAGAGCCCTTAACTTGCAGGATCTGGCTCTATCTCCAGGTAGATAGTGTCACAATGAATTGAATTAGAGGACACCCAGTTGGTGTCCCCTGGAGAATTGTTTGGTGTGTGAGGAAAAACCCCACACCCATCTGGTCACAGAAATTTGTATTGAGCATGAGACCAGAGAGAAAGAGTTTTTTCCTTTACAGTGGCTTATAAAATATTTTGAAAAAGCTCCCTTGTTCCCTTCACCTGTGAGGACACTGGAACCAACAAGTTGCCCCTCACTAGACACTGAATCTGCTGGTGCCTTGATCCTGAACATCTCACCCCTGTGAGAAAGAAATTTCTGTTGTTCATAAGCCACCCAGTTAATGGTATTTTGCTATGGCAGCCCAAATAAACTAAAACAACTATGAAGACTAATAATAACTTGAAAACACCTGTATGGCAATTTAATAACTAAGAAAAATTGCTTGAGATCAGAATGTCATAAACTGTTAATAACATGCTCCTTTA
Source organism: Lemur catta (assembly GCF_020740605.2). Classification (NCBI taxonomy): domain Eukaryota; kingdom Metazoa; phylum Chordata; class Mammalia; order Primates; family Lemuridae; genus Lemur; species Lemur catta. The sequence continues at coordinate 134,046,173 of NC_059128.1, read as the reverse complement.
TCTATAAGAGCACTTTCTTTGATATTTCTTTTGACTGTGTGTGCTCTAAATGACTGTGTAGACTCACCACAGTACAGATGATAAGCTGTGTAAACATGCCCCCAGGTGATCCTGTGTGAGCAAGAGTGAGGAACTATGGGTACTAAACCATTTACTTGATATTGGGAAGGTCTAAAATAAAAGTCTGCAAGACACATCCCCTGTCCTCAAAAACACAAAATATACCAAAAAAAAAAAATGTGGTATTTGCTAGTAGGACCATACCATTTATTATACAGAATAGTTTTTTAAAACCAAACTTTCTATACACTAGAATTTTGGGAAACACCATAATATCAAGCAAAGAAAATTCAAGATTTCATTTTAAATATTGCTTTGACAGTAATATAAATATATTTGCCAAACTTGGTTAACCTAATCCTAATAATGAAGTAGAGAATTCCAGAATGTGGGACTTTGTTCCAAACTCTTGGGGAAAAAGTCATTATTATAGAAATATTCTTTAAGGCAGAAAAATTATTATAAATTAAGAACTTAAGAGAAATAATCACATGTAATGTACAAATCTTGATTGGAACCCAGATTTGGAAAAACAAACTATAGCTATGAGACATTTTTTGGAATAATTGAGGAAATTTAAATATAGATTGTATATTAGGTGATGTACAATTTTCTTAAGTGTAATAATCATATTGAAATTGGTTATATAAAATATATTGGTATTCTTAGGCAATTCTCTCTCCTCCTCTTTCTCTGTGTGTGTGTGTATATGTATCAGTGGCTGTTGAAACTGGGCGTGGTGGTGCACACCTGTAGTCCCAGCTACTTGGGAGGCTGAGGCAGGAGGACTTCTTGAGGCCAGGAGTTTGAGGCTATAGGTTGTACCTGTGGATAACCATTGCATTCTAGCCTGTGCAACATAGCAATACCCCATCTCTTAAAAAAAAATTACTAAAAAAAAAGCTATCTGAATTCTTTCTTTACAGACAATTGAATCAACAAAACAAGAAATATGAATGTGTATATAGACAGATTGATCAATAGATGAAACAAATGTGACAAATTATCAAAAAGCAGTAAATTTAGGTAAAGAATATGTGTTCATTATGATGTTATTTCAACTTTCCTATAGTTTTTAAAATTTTTAAAATAAAAGCTGAGGAATAGAGGATGAAATGGCTTCAAGTCCATGCTAGTAAACAGATTCCAATAAATAATTAGGAATCCAAGTAAAAGGAATAAACAGAAAAACAGAAAAGAAAAGAATCCATAGTATTTAACAAGACAAGTTAATTTTTTATAGTTTTCATATAGCCTCCTTTATTCTCAATGTAATAATTATCATTCTAGAAGTATTCACTTTAAATACAAAAGTTTGTACCTATTAAGTACAAAGAAATAGGTAACATAGAAATTAAAGTGGGCCAGGCGCAGTGGGTCACACCTGTAATCTCAGCACTTTGGGAGTCCGAGGCAGGAGAATCCCTTGAGGCCAGGAGTTCCAGACCAGCCTGAGCAATATACTAAGACCCTGTCTCTACAAAAAATAAAAAAATTAACCAGGTATGGTAGTGTGTGCCTGTAATCCTAGTTACTCAGGAGGCTGAGGCAGGAGGGTCACCTGTGCCCAGGAGTTTGAAGATGCAGTGAGCTATGATCGCACCGCTGCACTCCAGTCTGGGTGACAGAGTGAGACCCTGTCTCAAAAAAAAAAAAAAAAAAAAGTATAATGTATAGCCATTGTGTCATGATTCACAATTCTGTTTAACTCTGAGTTTTCAGAAATCCCATCTGTGTTTGCCTGTATGACCATATCTAATAGTGAAAAGTGAATAAAAGTTAGGCAGATAATATAAAAATGCTTTGGGTTCGTTCCCACTCTTTAAGGTGTCAGACCATAGACCACAGGTTATAATTTTCATAATAACTTTGATAGTGCATAAAGTTTATCTAAGCAGATTGCCCATTGCATTGATCCCATTAATACAAATGGTCACAATTTAAAAATATTTTTAGTGTTCTCATTTTATCAAGTGTAAGTAATTGATGAAACTACAAAGATTCAATTCTAGTTTGCCAGCATTAGACTTTTTATTGGTCAATAACAGCCCTTCCCATGTTCTTTTGTGATTTGCCAGATTGGTTGTAACTTGCATATTTTATATTGAGATTAGAGAATCCTTCTGGAATGCTACAAACTTGTTTTGCTTTGCTGATTAAATTCTTTGTTGCATGTTTTGCAAAAAAAGAATCCAGCTGGATCACAAAGAGCTACACCCAGTGATGTTTCAGAAGCACAAGTTGGACAGAGCGTTTTGTTTCTGCCCAGGAAGGGCCTGAGTCACCAGATGACTTGCTGGGTCTTGAGAGCCTGCTTGAGCAGAACAGGCTTGGGTTGTCAGAGCAACCATTTGTGGCATGTTAATTTCAAATAAAGTTGCATACATATTTTATGGATTTTTTTCCTTGTAATTTTCCTATTACAAGGTTTCTTTCAGAAACATTTATACATTTATTATTGAAACAATATTTAAATTCTTTTGCTTTGTCCTATAGGGATTGAACAATTTGGGAGAGTTGAGACAGTTACAATATCTCAGGGAGCACGCAGTGCAGTCTTGGAGTAAGAGGCAAAGCATCGTACAGTGGCATGGAAGCGTCAAGCTCTGTTTTATGGAGGGCAAGTTTCAAAGTTTCTCTGAATAATCAACAAAAAGATTCCTAATAATTATGATGTGGTTTCTTTGAGGGGTCAAAGCAAGAAGCCTCGTGCCATGGATACATTTGTAGCTAATTATTTGTTACATAATAGGGTATAGATCAGATTGGGGTATACGTTTTGCACAGAAATGTATTCAGAAAGGTTACACTTGTGCGTGTAGTTCTTGTGCTTTGGTGCCCCATATTGTTGAAAAGTTGCAGGGAATAGGCTCATTAACTGAACGTCACTTTTCTCTATGGGTCATTTGACTATAGTAGATTAAGCAAACAACAAACATATTTTCCCAAATGGAAGTTTCACTCCCCTTGTCTCTACTCGTGTGGTTCTTTGCCCTCTGCCATGATGGCACCGTCTGGATTTTATTGGCACCGTCTGGATTTTATTGTAAGTGGTACATGTGTCAGTCTCCCCCTCAGGATCATACATTCATTGAAATCAGAGAAAATGTTTATTCAATAGTGTCTACATTAGAGGCTCTCATAGGCTACCTTGTACAGTCCCTGACTTAATGATGGTTTGACTTAACGATTTTTGAGTTTACAATGGTGCAAAAGTGATAGGTATTCAGTAGAAATAGTGCTTCGATGACCCCTATAACCATTCTGTTTTTCACTTTCTGTACAGTATCCAAGAAATGACATGAGATATTCACACTTTATTATAAGACGGGCTTTGTGTTAGATGATTTTGCCCAACTGTAGGCTAATGTAAGTGTTCTGAGCATGTTTAAGGTAGGCGAGGCCAAACTATGATGTTTGGTAGTTGGGTGTATTAAATATATTTTGACTTACAATCTTTTCAATTTACTTGGTTTTTTTTGTTTTTTGTTTTTTGTTTTTTTGTTTTTTTTTTTTTTTTGAGACAGTCTTGTTCTGTCGCTCAGGCTAGAGTGCTGTGGCATCAGCCTAGCTCACAGCAACCTCAAATTCCTGGGCTCAAGAGATCCTCCTGCCTCAGCCTCCCAGGTAGCTGGGACTACAGGCATGAGCCACTGCACCCGGCCTTTTGATGTACATCTTTCCAGTCTTTTTTCTTTCCTATGCACACATATATTCTTTCCCTTCTTCCAAATCTGGGATTAAATATACATACTGTGTTGTAGCCTCATTTAGTTTAACTATATGGTATAAACTTTTATACATTGTTACAAAATCATTTTACTGCCTGCATATTATGTCATGGCATAGATGTATAATAATTTACTAAAGAAATTCAATTTTGAAAACATTTGGGTTTCCAGTTTTTCAATGTTGTAAACAATGCTGATATCAACATTCAATGTGGTGTGTATTTCTATAAAATATATTTTTCATATATATTTATGTTTCCATGATAATGTTTAATCCTTCTCTTAGGTTATACTTGATAGTTCAAAATTTATCAATTTATACACTTAGGTTATATTATTTTTCTCTAATTGCATTATTTGACATTTGCTCTTAATAAGTGTCACTTTTCTGCCCACAAATATGTCTTTGAAATTTGTTCCCTGTGTTGATTTGTTAATTCTTTACATAGTGAGCTTTCTTATCCACAGACTTCAGAGCTCATGGTATACTTGCTCTTCCAAATCAATAACACCATGAAAGTTTTTTAGCTCAAAAATTGAAACCGTAGATTATTTTCTATGGCCTCCCTGTAAATGCTTTCCAAACCAAACTGTTCTGCGGTGAAATCCTACAACAATAAGGCATTGTTGAGCTGCCTGGATCTTTGTAGATCTTATCAACATCTTCTTACCAGAGGCCCCAGGGATTCAAACGATAGATAAATTATCTCTACTCTTTGTCCACACTTATTTACCAACTCAAAGAACTGTTTGAAATTAGTAAAACCTGATTTCCCCTTTATCTTCCCTTCTAGAAACAAATGTCCCTTGCCCCTTTGAGAAATTGGAGAACTTCATCTCCAGGATGTGACTCTGTGTGTGTGTGGAAGGGGTGTTTGTAGCGGCGGTGGTGTGTGTAGTGTGTGTATGCATGTTCACGTAACAAGTTGGATAAAGCATTGGTATTTCTTAAATAATTGGAAATGCCTATTTTATGTCATGAGCTTGTCATATGAGCTGGCCCCAGACTAAAAGGTCAAGTACATAAGTTCCTCTTCAGTTTTTCTACTTCTGGGAACCCTAGGCCAGTCCTGTCCCTGGAGTCTGAGAGGAGCTGCTAAAACAGACTCCCACAAAGCTGTGAGTGATTCCATATGCTCCCCGGGAGGGGTTTGCATTAAAGAGGATGTCTCAGAAGGCAGGACTTCCTTCATACAAACAATGAATTGTTGATACTGGGAAGTTTGACCACCAGCCAGAATAGGAGATATTTACAAGTTTCCCATCAGTCATTTATTCAACAAGCATGTATTGATTTCCCTGCATCAGCTGGACACTGTAGTAGCTGTTGGCCATACCTAGAAGCCCTTGCTCTCAACAAGCTTGTGATTTAGCAACAGAAAGATAAATAATTATAATACATTATAACAGAATAAGAGCAGGTGTAGAGATATGCTCAAGAGATGTTCGGAGAAGAGGCGTGTGAAAATATAAATTGTGATTGGCCACAATCTTCAACACTGCTTCCTCTTTGTGTAACAGTCATAAGGTAAAAGGGTTGACCCCAGCTCTGGGGGTGGGCCCTGAGGAAGCTAAGTCACTATGGGACCTCTAACCCTGACTCCCTGGACATAGGACATCACCAAGGCCACTGCTTTTGTTTCTGTGATTGACAGGTAAGGAGAGATTTTTGTGAGAACTGGGAAAGATATGTTCGAGATCCTTTTTTTTAAATTGAAATACAATTCACTCACCATAATATTCACCCTTATAAAGTGTACAATTTAGTGGTTTTAGTACAGTTCACAAAGTTGTGTAATTATTACCACTGTCTAATTCTAGAACATTTTTACCACTCCAAAAAGAAACCTCATACATTTTGTTTTTCATTGATCAGTTGAAGGCTATCTGGGTTGTTCTCACCTTTTGGCTATTATGAATAATGATGTCATAAACATTTGTGTACCTTGTGTACAAGTTTCTGTGGGGACATATGTTTTCAATTCTCTTGGATTGACACCTAGAAGTAAAGTTGCTGGGTCCTACAGTAAATCTGTATTTAACTCTTTGAGGAGCTGCCAGACTGGTTCCTAAAGGAACTATACCATTTTACATTCCCACCAGCAATACACAAGGGTTCTAGTTTCTCCACATCTTCACCAATACTTATTATTGCTCGTCTTTTTGAGCATAGCCATTCTAGTATGTGTGAAGCGGTATCTCATTATGGTTTTAATTTGCATTTCTCTAATAACTAATGATGCTGATCATCTCTTTATGTGCTTATTGGCCATTTGTGTATCTTCTTTGGAGAAGTGTCAATTCAAGTCCTGTTTTATTACTTTTAAATTGGGCTATTTGTCTTTTAATTGCTGAGTTCCAAGTGTTCTTTATATATTCTGGATACCAGACTTTGATTGGATATATAGTCCGCAGATGTATTCCCGCATTCTTTGAGTTGTCTGTTGATGCTCTTGTTCGGCATCAGAGCACAGTACCCCAAAGTAGGGTGCTTTGGCATGCTAAGGACTTTGAACTGAAGGAGATCAGGAGACCTTGACTCAGAAGCAAGGTGTCTCTGACCTTCTCCCATCCTCTGTTCTCCACCCCTTTCTCTCCCAAAGTGGGTCATAGAAAGTAGAGTTCCTCTCCCCAGCGTAAGCCATAAAACCTAGGAAGGTCACTCACTGACTTCCTCCCTCCCCACCCCAAGATCCTCATGCAACAGATGTCCTGCCCCAGAGCAGGGGAGGAATGTCTTACACAGACACAGAAAGGAATCTGAACAAAGAGGCCTTGCTGAGTTCCCCATCACTACCAGTTTATTACCATTAGATCATACCCTTTTTGTCCAAACATGTTTCTCCACAACTATCCACTTCTTTCATCAGATGTAGCACAAAAATACACATCCTTCCTGGGTCTTTGGGTCATCATTTCTGAAGGCTCCCATGTCACATAAAACTTCATTAAATGAATTTGTTACGCTTGCTCTCTTTAACCTGTCTTTTGTTATGGGACTGTCAGCCATGACCCCTGTGATGAGTGAGGAAAGGTATGATTTTTCCCTTACACTCTTTTGAGAGAACTTTCGGGTGTGATCCCCTCTCTCTCACTCTCGACATCTATGGGACTGCTCCAGGCTTAAGAATGAGCCAAGAAATTGCAGAAATGTGGAGTTAGAGACACTGGATTGAGCCAATCCTTGGAAGAACTTTTTATCTTATCTCTGGACTCCCAGGTTCATGAGCCAACACATTTATGTATTGTTTAATTGTCATGTTCAGTTACAGGCATGGAATCCAGCCTGAGGAAGAGGAAGTCTCAGTTCTTTCCATCTCCTCAAACCAAACCACAGAGTTCAAGAATTAACCTTCGACAGTAACAACAGCAACATCTTGGACTTTATCCAAGCATTAACATAGTTGAGTAATCTCACCTCAAAGACACAGAAACCAAGAGATGAAGATGACCTCTCAGTAGTGGTTTTATAGAACCTACTGGTGCATTGCTAATTAAATGTTTGTTTAATAAACCTTAATCTCTGCCTCCTTTTTTTCCTGAGATATCATCTATAATTTAATGGTTTTGGGGCAGCTCAACAAGGGAAGGACTGTGTAGAAAATCTACCTCCCCAGGCAGAAAATCATTCTGATCAAATGGGTCCTAGCAAATCTCTACTTCCTCTCCTTTGACACAAAGGAAACATTCAGCTGTTTTGTTTTCAAAAACCTCAAGGTATATCAGTTAACCAGCTGTCCTCAATGTGGCTTTGCTGGTTTGTGGACAGTTACTGAATGAATGAATTATAAAAGGAAAAAAGAAAGAATGAAAGAGAAAGCAAACAAAAAAGGTGAGGCGTGGACAGAAGTGATTATAGTAAAGAGATCCAAAGCATTTGTGGGTGAATTTCATTTTTATTTAGCAACTCTAGTGATAGTAGTGGCCACTCAACACCTACTTGATTTTTTTTTTCTTTAAAGAGAACTCCTTTGCGTTAGGAATCAAAACACCTAATGGTTCTCACCAAAACTTTGTACTGTGGATCTCTCTCTGCCCATTTTCTCACAAAGATTTAGTAACAAGGGTTAGGTGTTATGTTCCCAAGACTCTCTTCTTAGACGACATTGAGCCAGATGGTCTAAGGCTTCTCCCACCACCTGGGCACAGGAAAACCCAAGGGAAATGCACGAATTCTTCAGGCAAAGTGCTGCTCAGTTGGTCTGACCCAGATGCTAAGAACAGCACATTGGCCTTGCAAAGTCGCTGGTAACAAGCACAGGGGCTGATCTGGGGACTGCACAGAAGCTTATATTTGGTTTTGGGGGAGCTTGTTTTGTATTTTCTCTGGTTATGGCCACTATCCACCATTGCACTGAGTAACGCTACATCTTGGAGAGGGCAGGAGCTGGCTCAGGACCACGTAACAGGGCCACCCCAGAAACCCAGCCAAAGGCAGAGCCGGGGACAGACAGGGCAGCAGCATGCGGCAGGACAGCTGCTTCAGGGCCAACTCGCCTCAATGCCCTGATGTTAGAGGAACCATCACCGTGTTGTGTAGAATGACTTCCTGGATACCCGGCTGCCTTCCTCTAGCCCCGGGCTTGCAAAGGGCTTTAGTAAATGCTTGCGATTGCATTTTATCTGCTCATATCCTTTTAATTGAATCATTAAGAAATTAGAAAACAGTTCTCAAGTCATCTGTCCATTCCCTATTGCCTCTCCTGGTTTGCTCTTCCTCATTGCATTTACCACCACCTGACATGTTATACATGTTATATATTCACTTCTTTATCTCATGTGTGGCACATGCATGTGCACACATGCACACACACACACAAATAAATACTGTAAGAGTGAAGGCAATTGTTTTATCTGTATTTTATTCCAAATGCCTAGAAAAGGGCCTTGCAAATAAATAGTAGGTGGACAACAAGGTTTTTATTCAATTACTAACTCAATGGATCTGCATTTCTAATCCCTAATTCATCTATTTAAAAAAGCATGCATACAGATTAAGAGCATGAGTTCTGGGCACAGACTGACTAACTCCCAGTTCTTCCACTTACAGGCTGTGTGACCCTGGGCAATCACAAAACCTCTCTGTGCCTTGGTTTTCTTGTGAGTGTAACAGGAATCATAATGACAGATCACGTAGGTTGTTATGAATATTTAATGTGATGTTATACCTACAGCACTGAGAATAATGTGAACGTACATAGCACATAAGCACAGTGCCTATAAAATCTCATGTGCTCAATAAATGCTAACAGTCATTACCTATCCATTCAACAAATACTTATTGAATGTTTGCTATGAGCCAGGCGCTGTGCTAGATGCTGGGAATACAAGGTGAACAAAACCAAAAGGGGACCTTACCCCTATCAGGTTTATAATACTGTGGGAGAGAAATTTATCAATACAAGTGTTAAGTACTGAATTGTGTCCCCCTAAATTCATTTGTTGAAGTCCCAACCCTCGATGTGGCTGTATTTGGAAATAGGTCCTTTATGGAGGTAATTAAGGTTAAGTAGTGTCATAAGGGTGGGGTCCTAAACTGATAGGGCTGGTGCTCTTATAAGAAGAGGAAGAGACACCAGAGAGTGATCTCTCTCTCTCTCTCTCTCTCTTTCACACCCCCCCCCCAAAGGTCATGTGAGGACACATCAAAAAGGTGTCATCAGCAAGCCAGAAAGAGACTCCTCACCAGATATCAACCCTGTTAGCACCTTGATCTTGAACTTTTAGCTTCCAGAACTGTGAAAAAATAAATTTCTGTTGTTGTTTAAGCCACCCAGCCTGTGGCATTTTTTAATGGCAGCCCAAAGAGACTCATATACACGAATGAATGTAGAATTAAAACTGCCTTAACTGTTAAGAAGAGGAGATTGGACAACAGTGTCTTTGTAGGGGGCATTTGATCCGACCAGAGAAGGGAGCGAAAGATTTCTGGGAGAAGTTAACGAGGCATATGGGGTGGGGAGAAGGCAGGGTGGTGAGCAGTCCCGGACAGGGGCAACAGCTTGTGCAAAGGCCCTGTGGTGAGAGGGAGCACAGCTAATCGGAGAAAGTAGAAGGTGGTTGCAGTGGGGCGCTGAGAGTGAAGGACACGATGATGCAGGTAAGGCTGGGGAAGAAGGGAGGTAGAGGTCTGACTGACATCCCATGGCCAGGTAGACCATGGGAAGGATTTTCACCAGGAACTTGGGAGACTGTGACCACCAGATTAGAGACGGATCAGACTTAGGTTGCTGCTGAAGTGCTTTGGGGCACTTAGGACTCAGGTTAGAAGAGACAGAGAGATGGGGACAGCTTCAGAGCGTACTTAAGAGGCAAAAACGAGAGGACTTAGTAATGGTTTAGAAATGGCAGGCGGTGGAGAGACAGGGTCAGGATGACCTGCAGGTGTCTAAGCGTGTAGCTGGAAGGATACGGAACCATTCGTGCTATGAGAAGCCTGGGAGAGGACCAGATTTCAAAGAGACAATCATGAACTCACACATGCTCAGCCTGTTGTGCTCTTGAGTCATTTCAACAGTTATTTAAACAGAGACGTTGGGGGCGGACCTATCTACAAGTCTAGACTCAGAAAGAGGCCTGAGTCATGTGTCATCACGCTGACAAGGAGGGAGAGGTGATCCCAGGCGGCTCTTCTCACACTTTGAGTTTCAGGATCCTTTTACACTCTTGAAAAACTATTGAGGGCCCCACAGGGCTTCTGTGTATGTGGATTATATCTGTCCATATTTACTGTGTTAGAAATTTACAAGGAAAAAAAATTAAAAATATTTACTAATTTATAGTAAATCCATTACATCTTAACAAAATAGCATATTTTAACGAAAAATAGTTTCCCAAACAAAAAACATTTTGTGAGAAGGATAGCATCGTTTTACATTGTTGCAAATTGATTTTGTATCTGGCTTAATGGAAGCGGGTTGGGCTCCTACATGCACTTCTGCACTCGGTGTGTTGGGATCTGTCGCCCCGGTTGAACTTTATGAAGACGATCTGGCCTCATGCAGATGTGGAGTTAGAAAAGGGAGGAGATTGTGGTCCCCTGGGTGAGGTCTTGAGGACTCCCAGGGTCCTTAGACCGCAATGTGAGAACTGCTAATCTAGAGAGATGTTACAGCGGATGACAAGAAGAGGACATCGGCCAAGCCTTAAGGAGCAGCCACATTTATTGGTCAGGACAAGTCAGAGAAGAGCAGTCGGAGAGCAGGAAGAAACCCAGGCACAGCTGCGACCTGGGCAGGCAGCCAAGGCAGGGCTGGGCTTCCAGAAGAAGAGTGTGGGCAAAAGTGCTTCTAAAAAAACTCAAGATAAGAAATTAAAAAAAAAAAAAAAAAAGCTGTTGGCTCAGTTTTTTTTTTTTTTTTTTTTTTTACATGGGAAATATCTGAGCATGCTTAAAGGGAAGGAGAGAGCTGAGAAGGAGACATTGGGGTACAGATAAAAGTGGGTGTGTCCTTCCATTCATTCTCCCCCTTTTCTATAGTATCAGGACCTTGATTTTTAACTAGGCACCTAGTCAACCAGAATAAACAACTACATTCAGCCCCTTGTAGGCAGGAGTGGCCATAAGACTAAGTTCTGCTAATGAAGTCGAAGTAGGTGCAATTTGTAGCAGCTTCTGAGAGTTCCCTGAAGGACAGCTACTCTGTCTCTTTGCCACTTTTTCATCTCTTTCTCCCTCCTGCTGGCTGTAATGCAGACATGATGGCTGGAGCCAGAGCAACCACTTAAGCAATGAGGTGACCACACAACCCAGGGAAGTGGCAAGAAAAAAGGAACCCAGCTTTTGAGGTCTTGGTGGAGCAGAGCCACCCACCAGCCTCGGATTGACAACTTCTACAGAAAAGAGAAATAAATCTCTATCCTGGTTAGACCAGGATTATTTTGGGTGTCTATTATTCACAGCCACACTGAATTCTAACACCTACAGTGAGCCGGAGGTTTTAGTGGTGGGGAGTTGAAGGGGTTTTTCTCTGATGGCTTCATTTTCTTTGGGAAGTAAGATGTAAGATCGAAGGATGGGAGGGAAAGATGGGGGAAGGAGGTCAGAGGGGTTCGTAGAGAGAAGAGGATTTGAAATAGCTAAAAGAGGATTTGAGAGTGAGTGAGACAGTAAATTGGGGTAGTCTTAAAGGCCTGTGCTGGGCATTCTTTAACCTCCAAAGTCTCCACCCTGGGCTGGCTCCAAGAGTTGATTTTTATGCACTACCTGAACAAGCCTTCCTTCCCCTCTGGCTCTGTTGGGATTTGGGTTTGGTCAACTGGAGGTCCCTGCAGGAGAGTGGGGGTACAGAGCGACAGGTTGTGATAGTTGTTTCGCATTTGTCAGTTGCTACATTTCTCTACTGAAGACCACAGTCCCAGCTACGTCCTGTGACTTCCCCTGGCTGTGCCAAGAAGCCCAGATGTGAACAGAGAATACATGTTAGAGTGCAGCCAACTACATATGCCATGATGAGAGTCACCTGAGCTACCAAATTGGCAGCGAGCATTGAAAGGGTGACCCAGGGGATGGAAGCTGGCCATGGAGGAAGTGAAGAAAGGATGTGGCAGAGGGCCTGGGAGACAGCAGGGCAGTCGCCTTCCTGGAGGCTGTGACAGATCCAAAGGCAGGGGTCACGGGTGGGTAGGAGGAGACTAACTGTAAGCTAGAGGTCAAGAGCGTGTGGTCAGAGGGCTACTTGAATTAGTGACCTTGGAACTGAGCCCATTTAAGGCCTTTTTATGTCCCCAGGGCACTTCCTATGAATAGGGGACTCTGCACAGGGAAATCAAAGAGAAAAATATTGTTCTTCTCTCTGGGAGACTTAAGAGTTGAACTAGGAAGGCAGATAAGAAGTATGCAAACTTAAATAATCATCAAGAGTGCATGTAAAATGCCAGATGAATGGGACAGACTATAAAAAAATGTTTGGAGGTGGACGTGTCACCAAAGTCTGGCACATTCTGGACTTGGTGGATGTCTTGGTCCATTTTCTGTTGCTTATAACAGAGTATCTCAAACTGGGTAATTTATAAAGACAAGGAATTTATTTCTCACAGTTACGGAGGTTGAGAAGTCCAAGGTCGAGGGGCCACATATGGTGATGGTATTCCTGCTGGCGGGGACTCTCTGAAGAGTCCCAAGGGAGTGCAGGGTGTCACATGGCAAAAGGGCTGAATGTGCTAGCTCAGGTCTTCTTCCTCTTCTTCTAAAGACACCAGTTCCACTCCCATGACAACCCATTAATCCACTAATCCGTGAATGAATTAATGCATTCATGAGGGCAGAACCTTCACGACCCAATTACCTCTTAAAGGCCCCACCTCTCAATACAGCCACACTGGGGATTAAGTTGCAACATGAGTTTTGGAGGAAGCAAACATGCAAACCAGGGCAGTGGGGAAGGCAGGACTTGACACAGGCTTTGAAAGAAGGGAGACTTTAAGCACAGGAGCTGGGTGCGTTAGGCCGGAGGTCGCGTGGGGACACAGGGCAAGGCGTGCACAGGGAGTGTATGGAATGAGCAGGTTAATAAGGGGGCAGAGTCCGGAGAGAGGAATACAAGAATTGAAAATGGAGTGGTGTGTCAGGGTCCCCCAGGCCATCCCCAGGACTGATGATTTGCTAAAAGGACTCAAGACTCAGGCAAGAGTCACACTTGCAGCTGTGATTGGTTACAGCAAAGTCATGGGGAACAGTCAGCAAAGGGAAAAGATTCACGAGGTGAAAACTGCAGGAAACGAGGCACAAGCTTCCAAGCGTCCTCTTGGAAGTCTCCAGGATGTGCTTAATTCCCCCAGCAGCAAATTAGGCCAACGCAGGTGGAATGTTGTCTGCCAGTACCAGCGTCTCATTAGCACCTCGGTACCCAAGGCTTCTGTTGTGGGCTTGTCCCATCGGCGCCCTCTTCCCAGCAGCACAGAGATTCCAGAGCCCAGGAGGGAAAGCAGGTGTCGGCATGAGCCACGCTGTTTGCACAGTGTAAGCACATGGAGCAACTCTTATTAGTTAGCCAGTGGCAGGAACCCTCCCCAAATCCACGTTTCCTGAAGCCGGCCAAGGGCCAACCTTGCAAGCAGCCCTTTCTAAGGACGCTAGTCTCGGAGCAGCTGTGTTAAACTCTTTTCTGTACAAGGAGTTAGTAGTGGGCTGTGCTGGGAGGACTTTAGACACCAGCCCAAGGGGACTGGGCTTCACCCTGTGTATGGGATGAAAGACTATGCATAGCAAGAGTCACAAAGGAGGGCAGGTCAGTCTGGAAGTGACGTGTAGGATGCAGACATAAGAATTACTGGAAGGAAGAAGAGTCCAGAGAGAAGAGTAGATGGCTGAGCCTGAAGGGTGGTGGGGACAGTTATTCGTGCTTAGCGGGTCCCTGGTACTGGGGGGCTCACAGAAGTGCCCTGCCCTACAGGAGAGGTAGGGCAGAGAGAGAAGCTTAGACTGAACTCGAATTTTCCCAGGGGCTCCAAGTACAAGATCCACCACAGAAGCCTGTCTCCTCTCACCCCCGCTGAGCACAGGTGGACAGCCCGGGGACCCCAGGCCAGCGCGTTTGCACTGATGATGACCGCAATTCAGACTTGCATAATAGCACTGTGGAGTTTACGTAGCGTCGATTGCATGTACTGCGTTCTAAGTGCGGTTAGGCGACTTGTCCAGCTCACAAAGCTTAGAAGTGACAGGGCCAGAAGCTCTGGGTTGTGGCGGGAATGAAAGGGGCTTTCAAAGGGACTTGTTTCCAAAGAAGGTTCTTACTTGGTAGCAGCGATTCTGGCATTTTCGTGCAAGGCTCTCCCTTGTTGGCGGGTGCCGAGGGCCCACCCCTCACACCAGCTAAGCCTCTGCCCTGCTTTGGGGCATTTCATCTGCTCTCCCTTGCAGCTCTCTCACTTCAGCTGCCTCGAGGTCTCCTCTGACATCCAGTCCCCGGATCTGCACAGTATGGTGGTCACAGCTGAGTCACAGGGACACTCCTGATGGGCACAACCCTGGCAGAAGGAGCTGGGACATAACCCTTTATGCCTCTCTCCTGTGCTGTCACCGTCAGCCACCCCAACTTCTTTTCCCACTAGCCTGGTGCTTCCCAAACTGAGTTCCAAGCATGTCAATCGTCTTCCTGTGGGGGGAAAGAGTTCTATGCTTTGAAACAGGAAGCACTGGGGATTATATATACTTAAAATTTTTCAAAAACTGAAACATGTTTTGCAACATGATATGAATCTTTAAGAGGGAGACCAGAGCCCGTGGCGTTCCTATGCAGAATGCTGTGCGCTGTGGGAAGACAGAGAGTGATTGTTAACCTAGACGATGAGCTTCCTGCCTGCCTTGTCACTACAGGGTCCCTTGTGTGCAGCATGGGGACAGGCCTGAAGTAGCTCTTGATAAATACTGGTTAGATCAGTGAATGTAATGATCTCTCCCTATACCCTGTGCCACTTCTGGGTTGGTGGGACTAAGGCCATCGGGGCTAAATATTAACTCCAGTTCCCAAAGCACAGGCCAATGATGTGTCTTCTCTTAGTGCTCTGAGAGTATTAATGATGATTAATGATGGATTTGCTCAAGTTTTCATTGTATACATAGGCCCTGTTTCTTCCAAGGTTTTTTCCCCCTTTTTCCCCTTTATTCTGGATTGTTTCTCTTTCTTTTATGTCTTAGGCTTTCCTCAAATACTTGATGGTTCTTGGCAGTCTGTTTATATTTAAGAATCAGAAACTGATTCTGATTCTTAAATATAAGAATTTATATTTAAGAATATAAATATATTGTGTGCTCTGCTCTGTGCTGGAGGCGGGAGAGTCCCCTGGGATCCTTGCTGTGTGGTGGCCTGGAGGGGCCATTTCATTGGAAAACCTCTAGGGTCGGTGTCTTTGGGTCTTTTCTCTGGGTTGTTTCAACCTTCCCCAAGAGGAGACCTGCTCTCCTGCCTGCGCGTGGCAGGACCCTGGCTGGCGGCGTCCTCAGAGCCCAGCTGGTGGCTGGACTGGAGGTCCCAACATTCAGGGTGGAGACGTTCACTCCATCGCCCTGTCTCCAATACAGGCGCCACCCACAGGCACCTGGGGTCCCCTGGTCCAGACACGGTCTGGTATCTTTTACCCTCAGTAAGAATCAATCTGACAAAGTACAGAGGTGCCAACTTCCCATCTGTGTGGACCCAGGGAGAGGGTTTGTGGTCTAACTGCTTCTGAAAATAGCTTTCGATAGTGTCCTATTGTCCAACCCTCCTCACTCCCACCCCCAGAGGTCCCTTGTTTTGCCAGTCCCTGGGCTTTGTGAGGCTCTGCGGTGCACACGTGTCACTTCTGGGGTTTTTGCCACGACTGCTGTGGGATTGAGCTTTCTCGTGCCTACTAAGGCAGTTACTTCTCATCCTTCTGCTTCCCGGTTTCCAATATTTGATCGATGCAGAGTCTTTCTCATTTTCTCAGTCCTCGCGTGCTTGCATCTTTTTCAAATAAGTCCTCCCCTGTGCTTCAGTGGCGACGCACGATGGAGCAGGTGTAACTGCATGTGTTTGCACGGCTGCCTTTAACTAGAGTCCTTGTCCTCTCGTGGCCATCCCTGCTGCCTCTAACCTAGACCCAGACGGTTGTCACAGCATTCCCAGCCACCCTGTCTCCGAGCTTGCACGCTCAGCTGCATTCTCTAAACTGCAGTTAGATCACCCTAAAATCGACATGATCCCAGGAAAACTCAGGCCCTTTCTCCTCGCCTTCTCTCCACTGCTCTCGACACCCGCTGGCCACAGAGAACTCGTGATTCCCAGACCATACAATGCTGTTCCTTTCTGCAGGGACTCGCTTGTCCTCCTCCCTCTGCCTTGGGGGGTTTTTCTATGATTTTCCACCTGGCTAACTCTTACTGAACTTTGAAACTTAGCTCCAGCGCCATGTCCTCTAGGAGAAGCAAGTCCGAAGGCCCAGACTAGGCAAAGGCTTGGGTGGGGGCAGCCCTGGAGGGTGGGAAGAAACCGACAAGGTAGAATCAAAACAGGAAAAAGAGAAAAACATTCTGCAAGAAGAGAGAAAAGGACTTCTGGGGAATAAACCACCCACGAGAAATTCCCTGGAGTAGCCATGACCGTGAGCTAAAAGAACAAAGATGTCCAAGTCAATTTCAAGTTCTTTTGCTTTATAGGCTGTTTGTTTTTCCTTGAAGAGTCAGAGAGGTAAGAGTGAGCTAGTGGCCTTGAGTTCATGGTGATTCTGCCTTGAAGGAGAAGAGGCTGGTTTGTGATTAGGGACAAGGTGTGCTGAGACAGGACCCCAGAGAAGTGGGCAAATGGACAAGGGACAGGAGAAAGAAGTGTCCTCTCCCTGCATCCATGCTGAGAAGTTTTATGAAAATATTGGGGTAGGTAATTAAGCCATTGCATTTGGAGATAAAGGGAGAGGCGGAACCAGAAGTCTAGAGGATTTTTGAACGTCTATTGATAACAACATTAAGGGAAAATTTAGAGGAAAGAATAAGTTCATTCATAATTCCAGCTCCCTAAAATCATTTTTTGTTTGTTTGTTTTTATGTTCTGTTTTCTCTTTCATTCTTCGGCTATTATAAATAACTGCAGGCATTTTTATTAATACATGGTTTGACTCACAGGGCGCGAGTCATTTTGTGTCTTGCTTTTTATGAGGTGGTACAGAGTCTTTGTAATTATTCATACTAATCATCATCTTTTTATAAAGGGGAGAGATTTAGCCTCAGAACCTTGCTAATTGTGCTTATAACAAAGGCTAATGGCTCTTTGTCAGAAAGGCAAGTCCTTGAGTATAGTATTTAGTAGCTGCTCTCGATCCCCCCAAATAACCCAGCATTTCAGCTGCACGATTACATAATTGCATTTTATTAACAGAGATGGGAGTTGAGGGGTGAGAGGAGCATTCTGTGGCCAAGGAAAAGAGAAGGCATCACTGGCCAAGCCCATGACCTTGGACACATTCCTCTCATTAGTTTATTTAATTATTTGTTTATTTATTTTCTTAGAGACAGGGTCTCACTCTGTCACCCAGGCTGGAGTGCAGTGACACGACCATAGCTCACTGCAGCCTCGAACTCCTGGGCTCAGGTGATCACCCTGCCTCAGTCTCCTGAGTAGCTGGGGCTATAGGAGTGCACCACCGTGCCCAGCTAATTTTTAAAAATTTTTTAGAGATGGGGTCTTGCTGTGTTGCCCAGGCTGGTCTCTAACTCCTAGGCTTAAGTGATTCTCCCACCTCAGCCTCCCAAAGTGCTGGGATTATAGGCGTGAGCCACCACACCCGGCTCAGTAGCTTATTAACTGAGCTAAGCAAGCAGTCTGAGAAAATAATGAAAACAAAACCAAAGAAACAAAACTACAAACCATCAGACTTTGGAGACTGAAGAATCATTAAAAGAGATCAGAATATAGTAGTAAATGAGACAGTTGCGTCAAGATAGGGAGGGGTACAATTAAGATTCATTAAGACACAAGAAACTCTAGTCTAGGCTTGGTGCAGGCGAAAGGGACTTTGCCAATGAATTATTCAAGGAGAAATGAGCTGAATGAGGGAAGCCTCTCTTTGCTTGGCAATAGTTCAGACTTAGTTCAAACTTTCTCCTCAGGTAACAGTATAATACAAAGTAACAAAGAAGCATGTTCGATTGTTACCCAAGTATTTTGCATGTGGTACAAAACTGCTTGACCTGAGTCCTCTTACTATAGTCTGAATCTTTAACAGTAACTTAGGAAAAAGAATATTAGGAATGTAATCTTCCATCTAAAAATTAATTAATAAACAAGTTCAAGAAAAGTTGTGGAATCCATGTAAATTCCTCTTTCTGCTTACTATTGTAAGCACAATTTTAAAACCAGATTAATTAAACAAACAGTTTGAGTACCTTGTATGGGCCACATGCAATGCCTGTTCCACTCATACAATGATAACTAAGGCCCTTTCCTCAAAATAATCATAATCTAATGGTTTAATTATCCACACTAGTATTTCCCTGCGATTACAGGGGGAGGAGACTTTATCCTCCTGTCCCTTGTCCATTTGCCCACTTTTTTTTTGAGACAGATTCTTGCTCTGTTGCCCTGGGTAGTGTGCAGTGGTGTCATCATAGCTCACAGCAACCTCAAACTCCTTAGCTCAAGTGATCCTCCTGCCTTAGCCTCCTGAGTAGCTGGGACTACAGGTGTGCACCACCATTCCTGGCTAATTTTTTTATTTTCAGCAGAAATGGGGTCTCACTCTTGTTCAGGCTGGTCTCGAACTCCTGAGCTCAAGCGATCCTCCTGCCTTGGCCTCCCAGAGTGCTAGGATTGCAGGCTGAGCCACCGCACCCAGCCCATTTGCCCGCTTGCTTGCGAGTCAAGTCCATTCTCAGTACTGCTTAAATCAACATGTGTACACAATTTAGGGGAATGCAGCCTGGCACGCTGCAACAGGGGTGGAGAAATTTCCTAAACACACAACACACTGCTAGCCTTTGTTCATGTGCTGTGGCCCCTTTCCCCCCCCATGTATCCATAAAATATTCATTGAAATATTCCTCCTTTAGGGGTCTCCTCTTTTCTTACTTGGAATTTAATTTCTCCACATTCCCTACATCATTTGGAATTTTCATGACACAAATCAGCACTTTAGTATAGATTGTTTTATATGAGCCTGTGTCATTTTATTTGCATTTGTTTTGTCTTCTCAAGCAATTTGTCAGAAAGCAAAACCTTACCCCTGTATTCTATCCTGTGCCATATATTTATATACAGTTTTGTTCTTTTCAGATGAGGTCTCACTCTGTCACCTAGGCTAGAGTGCAGTGGAGTCATCATAGCTCATAGCAACCTCAAACTCCTGGGCTCAAATAATCCTCCTGCCTCAGTCTCCTGAGGAATAGTCCTCCACGGAATTTAATGCTAAATTCTTACCATGTGATTGGGTCTGCCATTCTGATTTGGCTACCTTTGTTTCTAAAATTCTAATTGGTAAGTTATCCCATAGATGTCTGATGGTCAATTTATTTCATAATTTTTAATTATTTTGTCATATTTAGATCCATGATTTCTTAATTAAATTTAAATGAGCCTTGCATTTCTAGCCCAGATGTAATACTTCAAATCTAATAGTGTTATTATATAATAATTAATACATTCTATTAGGAACATATGGTTTTTGTATAATTTTTGCATTAACATAAGAAATATTTAAGTGTCTATACTATGTTTCCAGGCATATTTGGTTGTGAAATAAAAGGATGCATTTGTTTATAAGGAAGGAAGTCACAATTATTAATAGAAACTAGTTCTGCTATTTTCTTTCCTTTCATTAATGCTTGTGTTTTAAAAGCACTTGCTGATAAATTCTTATCATCTACCTTATTTCACTGATTCTGAGATTCACAATTTTTCACATTTATAACATCTTTGAAATTGTGGTATATCATACAACCACAGATGTGACAAGGTGTAATTGTAGTTGGCAGTATATTTTTCCTTTCTTAGTAGCGCATAAAATAAAGACACATCTTACAAAGGATAAAATCTTAGATGGCACGAAATATAGTAATTGCCTGTGTGTTACTCTTCATTCAGACTTTGGCTTGCCCTGAACCACCTCACTTTATATTCCAATATGTGGGTTACAGTTTTCCCAGGTTACAGTCTGGGCACTTGAACGAACCTTGACATTGCCTAAATTCCCCTCTGTGGAAAGTTTACAAATTCTCTTTCAGGTGGGCTCACTTCTGCACATAGCTAAGCCCTACCATTTTCTTCATACGTTTACAACTCTCTCTTTTAAACAGTGATGATCTAAACTTAGCTCCAAACAGAGGAAAGCTTGTACTCCACTGCTCAAGGACATTTGGCAGGAAGGATCCAAATTCTACAGTCACGTTGCACCGACCCAAAGTCCCCATCGTGCTTGTCACCTTGGTTTTCAGCTCTAGCTAGGGATCACACTTACGGACGCAGTTTCACAGAGAGGGTATGTTGCCTCACTGCAATAAAATTTAAGACATGAAAATGATCTAGTCTCAGGAGTTTTTCCATAAAGGGTTTAGTAGCATAATATTGTCCTGGCTGCTTCCCTTCCCAACCCTTTATTTAAGAACTTTGGTTATGGATGAGGCATGACATAAAACAAGTTTACATAACAGAGCCCTGTACCACATAATCACACATTACAGCTGGTGATAAAAGAAAAATAAGCACTTCACGTATGATGACTCTCTAGAAAGAATTTAAATTATAAACCTAAACCGAAACCTCTTGGTTCTTATTAAACTACAGAACTGATCATATCCAACTGGAATATATAAATTACTATGTTTAGAGGGAGCATTTGACTCCTAATCAAATCCTCATGCTACTTAATCTGAGATGTTATCATTTTTAATAATTGGTAGGTGATATTTCTATGTAAATATACTTTATATGTATATATAAATAGTATACATGTGTGTTTCAGAGAAATATTTTAAATTATAAAATTGTGCCCTAAGTCCTAGTGACTGAACAAGTAAAAATCATTTTAGCTTATGAAATGTTCAACTTTTAAAAAATTGAAAACTTTAAGCAATGTTTTCCTGGGTAGTGGTTTAGAAAGAAAGAACACACTTCTTGGAAGCCTGGTTTGTGTTTGTCTTGCAGTGCGCTCCCTGTGCTATGTGTTTTTTTCTGCTTAATAGATAACTCCTAGCTGCTCTTTGAGAAAAGTTCATTATCCAGTTTTTATTTGTGAGAAAGCAGAGGCTCAGAAATGCTAAGTAACTTGCTGAATATCCTAAATTGAATAAGTTTCAGAGTCTATGTATATATACACATATGATATATATTTAATGCTTACTGCAGAGCTCATGAGCTTTCCATTAAAAACCATCAATGAATTCAACATGTGATAAAAGAGGCCTGGATTTAATATGACAAATGCTGTGACACAGCCAACTCCAGTTTTATAGGTGAGAGTATGATTTGAAATGGACAATCTCATAAGCAAGGACACCTGAGAGATAAACTATAGGTAACTGACAAGAAGTGTTATGTAGTTAATAGTTTCACAAACAATCGTCATCATAGCTTGGTCTCTTAGCCACTGAAATCTGAAACTCCTTGATATGCTATAGCAAGGTTTCAAACAAAGATGTTTTGTTCAGTGCATGTTTTTGTGGGATGGTGTAACTATGCAGACTGTATCAGTCAACAAACACTGTTTTGAGCTGACCAGTGACTCATGAAATCTACTGTGAGATCTCTCTCCTTAGTTTCAAAATATTCATTTATGATTGCACTATCAAAATAGCCAATGGCTTGTCACGTTCTTTTCACTGTCTTGGCCCAGCTCTAAGTGGATCAGGTTTTTTATTTTAATCTTTATCTTAAAACATGTATATGCATTGTGGTAAAATATCATTTAAGAAAAAGACAACTTATTGTAGATATAGAAATTTCCTTCTTTTAAAACAGCAGTCCCTAACCTTTTTGGCACCAAGGGACCATTTTCATGGAAGACAATTTTTCCATGGACTGGGGAGAGAGGGATGGTTTGGGGATGATTCAAGTGTATCACATTTATTGTGCACTTTATTTCTGTTATTATTACATTGTAATATATAATGAAATAGTTATACAACTCAGCATAGGTTGGGGACCCCTATTTTGATTAAACACATTTTGATGACATAATAGAAGTTTCCTAAATAAAGTTTTAAGTTAGATTTCAAAAATAAAAACCTCCATAGAGTAAAAGTAATCCTTTTTCTCCTCTCTTCACCTGCCGCCCAAAAAACAAACCTTCACAGAAGATTATTTTGGCATTGGTCATGGTTTTTTATTGACATTTGAGGCTTTTCATCTTTGTCTTTAAAAATAACCATGATAAAGCTGCAGTGATTTTCTATTTTGAGCTTCTAATATCAAACTAACCTTGTTTTCATGTATTATTATAATGCAGAGAAGAAAAAATTTATTTTTCTGTAGACAGTATATTGAAATGGAGATGTAGTGTAGTTAGTTCTAAAACCAGGCAATGCATTTACATTAAAATAGGTGTCTTTGGCCGGGTGTGGTGGCTCATACCTGTAATCCTAGCACTCTGGGAGGTCCAGGCAGGAGGATCTCTGGAGATCAGGAGTTCGAGACCAGCCTCAGCAAGAGCGAGACCCCGTTCTACTAAAAAAAAAGAAAGAAATTAGCTGGACAACTAAAAATAGAAAAAATTAGCCAGGCATGGTGGCGCATGCCTGTAGTCCCAGCTATTCAGGAGGCTGAGGCAGGAGGATTGCTTGAGCCCAGGAGCTTGAGGTTGCTGTGAGCTAGGCTGATGCCACAGCACTCTAGCCCGGGCCACAGAGCAAGACTCTGTCTCAAAAATAAATAAATAAAAATAGGTGTCTCATATCAGTTACCAACGAATGATACATAATTTTTTTTAAAAAAGATGAGTAATATTTCACTATTCAGAAGAAATTTCTTATTATTGTAGAAACTTGGTAAAATTGAATTCTACACTCTATGGTATAGTTTAAAGCTTGACGCCCTGCAGTCTGATCTTCTTATTAAATGGGTATGCAGGCCTACTTAATCTCCGCAAAGAAATGTTTTGTCCAGGAACGCCTACGGTTGTGGTCAAGTGACAGGTGTAGGCAATTTATCAGGCTGCCTGCTGTCCTCTCATTATGGCATTGCTCGGGCAGCTCGGGGTTCACTATGTCACCAGCATCGTTATTAGACGTGCTCACGGTGACCTCTGGCACAAGGTGGGCCGCCAAGAAAACGAGGGTCGCCGAGCTGCCTGCGGGTCCAGCACGTGTGGGAAGAGAGAAGCAGGGGGATCTGAGCCCCCCAAGTGCACGGGCCCACGAGGTGGGCTGAACTCAGGGCCTGGGGACACGAGGAAGCCGGGAGGGCCCGGGGACGTGGCCCCGGAACCCGCCGCACCGTCCCCCTGCCAGCCCGCCCCGCCCCCACCCTGCCCCGGATTCCCGCGCTTGGCGGTTCCCCCGGAGTCGCCATGGCAACGGACGCCGGGCTCCGGACTCGGTCTCCGCAGCCGGCAGCGCCGCGGGAGCGCGCGTCCAGGGCTCGGATGGCTAGCTGGGACGACGCACCCGAGACCGAGGAGTGCCGGAAGATCCTCGCGAGCCTCGAGGCCTCTATTGAGCAGTTCCAGGTCAACCGCAGGTGACCCGCGGGGCCCTAGCGCCCCGGCCCGCGCTCCACGCCTTCCCGCGCCCCCCCCGGCTCCGGCCGCAGGTCTGCAGCTGTGGCTGCTTTAATGTGTTGCTGCTGGACACTAAGAGCAGGGACTCTTCTGGAGCCACACCGCCCGGGTTCCAGAGTCCCGGCGACCCTCTTAAAGAGTTAGGCGAGCTATTTAACTTCTCTGGGCCTCGGTGACCTCAGAGGGAAACAACCACGACGGTGCAGCGTGGTGCAGATCACAGTGAATGTTGAATGAGTTCATCTCGGTGACGTTTAGAAGGGTGGCACGCACGCAGGGTACACGGGACCTGCGTTAGTCCCTTCTGGCTGCTGTAACAAAATGCCACAGACGGGGTGGCTTATCAACAAGCGGATAGAAAGTTCTTTCTCACCGTTCTGGAGGCTGGGAAATCCAAGATCAAGGCACTGACAATGTGGGCGTCTGGTGAGGGCCCCAGGAGACAGTGCCCCCTGGCTGTGCCCCCCACATGGTGCAAGGGAGCTTCCCCCAACTTCCCCAATTTCTGCATCCCAGACCCCCTATCCTGCTAGTGTAAGGGCACAGTCCCATTCCTGAGGGCTCCACCCTCCTGACCTAATCACCTCTAAAGGCCCCACTTGCTAATATACCATCACATTGGGGATTAGGGTTTCAATGTGAATTTTCCAGGGACACAAGTGCTCAGACCATAACAGTAGCATGTAAGTGTTTGCCAATATAATTATTTGTTATTCCCCGATCCTTGTTTATAGTTCCTCCCCTTCATAATCCTTCTTTGCCCCCTGTGCTCTAGTTTTGTTGTTTGTTTGGATAATGTAGAGCTGATGTTTCTGGGAAAATGTATTTGTCTTTCTATAAACTATTTCAAATCAGTAAGTGGCCAGCACTAGCTTAGCTGCTATGGGAGCACTCACACTTCCATAAAGCAGCCCTCATGCGGCCAGGTGGGCTGGCTTAGGGGCAAGTCACCTCCAGGGTGAGAAGAAAGGACCACAGCTGTGCTAGCCCAGCGGTGGGACAGTGTTGCCATGCTTGGCTTCCCCAGCTTAAGTGCATTCAATGGGTACATTTGTTAAAATGGGTCAAGTGGCCAGGCATGGTGGCTCACGCCTGTAATCCCAGCACTTTGGGAAGCTGAGGTGGGAGGATTGCTTGAGCCCAGGAATTCGAGATCAGCCTGAGCAACATGGCGAGACCCTATCTCTACAAAAATATAAAATAAAATGGGTCAGTGTACACACAGGATCTGAAAAGCACATGTCAGAGGCAGTGCATGGCAGACGCCAGAGGTGCACTGTGTCGATGCTGTTCCAGGGTTTACAGACAGGAATGGCTTCCTGCCCTGGATTCTTTGGCATGCCAGCGGGGGGGTAGCTCCCAATGAAACAAACCATCCAGCCTCATAGGGCAGACTGATGGTACCAGGTGCTCAGTTAATGCACGTTGCCTGAACAAAGGACCACTGATACCCATGTTAATTCCTCTTCATCCAAAGCATTAGGGGGGCTGGGCTGGTGGTGTGTGAATGGGAGAGGCTCAAGTACTAACCAAAATCCTGGGATTAAGGCCTGAGCACGGCAGAGTGAGGCACTGGGGAGGCAGCAGTCTACAGACTAAAGCCCAGCCTTTGTGAAGTTTACATTCTAATCAGGAATCGATGATCAACTGGCTAAATAGACTATATAATAAGTCAGATAGTGGTTAAGTGCTAAGGAAGAAATCTAAAGGAGGGAGGGGGCAGAGGGGAGTGTGTGTTGGATGGGGGAAGTGAGGAGAGTGGTTGTGATTTCAGATATGGTGACCCGGGAAGGCTTTGCTGAGAAAATGACACTGGGGTGAAGACCTGCAGGCTTGGGGGGGAGCCACATGGTCATATCAAGGGACCGATGTTCCAGGCAGAGAGAACAGGAAGTGGAAAGGAGGGAGCCTGGATGTGCCAGGAGCGTCAAGGTGCCTAGTGTGGCTGGAGCAGAGAGAGTAGAGGGGAGCAGACGTGGGGACAGAGGGAAGGGGATTGGCACCCGATGGCTTGGGACCTTAGGTCTTTGACTTTGAGATGGGAAGCCGTGAGGGGATTGGGAAAGACCAGTGACAGGATCTGATCAACAGGATTACTCTAACAGCTGTTTTGATCATAGACTATTATGAGGACAAGGGCAGAAACAAGGAAACCAGATAGGAGACTAGTACAATATTCCTCGTGAAAGATGATCCTGGGGGTAGCTTTGGTCAGGGATGCTGAGAGATGTCACATTCTACATGTGCCAGAGACAGGGCTGATTGGATTTACTGCAGACCTGGCATGAAGTAGGAAAGATACCAAGGTTTTTTTGACCTGATTAACTGGTAGAATGGAGTTGCCATTAACTGGGATGGGGAAGTTAACAAGACGAGCTCACTGTCGGACACAATACGTCAGCAGTGACTATTAGACATCCATTTAGGCTGGTAAGTAGGTAGTTGGTTATATGAGTCTGAAGTTCACAAGAGAGGTCCAGTTTGGCTATATCCGTCTGGGAGGAACTGGCACAAAGATGGTGTCTTAAGGTGTGAGACTTGGTGAGACCTTCCAGAAGTGAGTGTACGTACAGGAGAGCTCTGTGAGCCATGAGGCACGTCCAAGTTGGGTGTTCTTTGAAGAGGAAAAATATGAAACAACATTTTTCCTATTTAACACTGAGCAATACCTCACAGTGAAAGTTTAGCATGCCTAATGCCATCTTCACTGACAAATTTATTAATGAGCATTTGTTAGGATGGACTATTCTAGGACCCAGTGAGAAATGTCATTCCATTCCATTCATAAATATTTATGGGTTTGTTTCCTATAATAAATGAACGTGTTAATTTTGTATCTAATTTATTAAAAAACATAATTGCTATCTTCCCAAGACTGTTTTATGCATCACAACCGACCTATTATTCAGAGAGAGAATTGCTGAGATTATAAATAAGGACTGTGTAGGAACCACTTAGCTAATTTGTTGGGATGTGGGTTTCCATTCTAGGCAGCTGGGTGGTTATCTAAAATTAGAGACATTTGGAATTCAAAGGGAAGCTCAAGAATGAATCTTCACATTTCACTTAGGTTCTGAATGAGCCAGATCTTTCTGAATCAGTCACACAAAAAGTTAAGACTAGAAGGACCTCAGGGCCTTGGGCTGTCCTCGCTAGGGATCCAGAGGAGGAACCTGCCACTTTAGGCTTACGATTTTAGATGAATTATTTACTCTCTTTGAACCTCAGTTTCTACATCTTCAAAACGAAAAAGTATCTCTCTTATAAGATTGATGGAAGGATTACTGGAGGGGAGAATGTATGTGTTAATGTACATATCTTAAAGCATGAGGGACAAATTAAACACTCACTAAATAGGCACTAATATTATTTTTAGACATCCTGGAGGAGGTTTCTATAAAATTATTGGACCTGATTTTAAAATCTCATATTGTATTATTATCACATTATGGCACCAGGAGGAATAACTGGAAACATGATTTCAAGTTTCTAAATCATATCCGGAAAATATATATGGTGATAATAAAAACTATCCACACTCCATAAACCTACCACCCACAATAGGTCTTTTGCTTAAAATGAGAAGGAATGAAAGAACATACAGGCCGGGCGCGGTGGCTCACGCCTGTAATCCTAGCTCTGGGAGGCCGAGGCGGGTGGATCGCTCGAGGTCAGGAGTTCGAGACCAGCCTGAGCAAGAATGAGACCCCGTCTCTACTAAAAATAGAAAGAAATTATCTGGCCAACTAAAAATATATATACAAAAAAATTAGCCGGGCATGGTGGCTCATGCCTGTAGTCCCAGCTACTCGGGAGGCTGAGGCAGTAGGATCGCTTAAGCCCAGGAGTCTGAGGTTGCTGTGAGCTAGGCTGATGCCACGGCACTCACTCTAGCCCGGGCAACAAAGTGAGACTCTGTCTCAAAAAAAAAAAAAAAAAAAGAAAGAACATACATGTTTGAGCTTCATGAAAAATGTGGTTGAATAGTAAAAAGGCTGGTCTCTGCATGGCTCCAAGCCTTCCTCATCACCCCACCTCATTGACCACCATGTCAATGCCTCCAATCTGAGAAGGGAAGGAAAAGGAAGACAGAAGAGAAAGTGATTCCATATGACTTTGATAGGTAGAATTATGGGGAGACTTAATCCTAGGCTGAGAGTACAGTTGAGGTGCAGGTGTATTTTGGGAATGTTTAACTGGCAGACACATGCCAGATGAACATGGTACTTGCGGTACATGTAATGAGAGATAAAGCTTACCACTGCCTCAGAATATATAACATGTTTTTGTTTACTTGTTACTGTGATGAGTGTGTGGAAGGTTAGTTGCAAATTCAGTGGTATTAATTGAAAATCATTATTTTGAATATTAATGTTTTTAAATTAAACTTAGCCTTTCTTAGTTGCCATTGCTATGCTTTAGTCATTTTCTCCAAACATGAAAAAATTTATGATATTTCAAAACATAGTAGTGATAGCAGTAAGAACCACTGCCACAGCACCAATAACGGATAACATTGCTTGAGGGCCTACTGTGTATTGAGTACCATTCAAAGTACATCTAAGTCTTAACACACTTAATCCTTATAATAACCCTATGAAGTAGGCACTATTACTTTCCATAAGAGGAAACTAAGGCACAGAAAGGTTAATTTGTCTAATGTCACATAGTAGAGTGTCAGTTAGCATGCTTTCAGCTATAGTAGACAGAAACTGCCAACACTGGGTGCATTTATTATCCAACATCCCAGGAAGACCCAAGGAATGACAGGTTTCAGAGCTAATTAAGTCAACAGCGGAACAAAGTCATCCGTCAAATTTATTTCCATCTTTTCTGAAAGTTCATCATCTATGTACTGGCTTTGCCCTCTGGCTGGCCCTCCTGTGGTCCCTGATGACTAGCACAGTTCTTGGCATTACATGCATACCTGGCAATGTCCAGGGTCATAGAAGAGACCTCTCCTCTGGTGCCCCCCATGTAGGAGTGTGAACAACTTTCCCACAACCCCACGCCGGGCCTTTCCTAATGTCTCCATCACCAGAACCATGTTCTACGCCCACCCCTGGACAGCTACTGCCAAAAGAATGAGATCACTGTGATGGGCTAACCCAGATAGGTGTTGCCCTTGGCAGTGGGTATAAGGTCAACCTCCCCTGAGTTCTGCAGGGAGCAAATCTGAGGCTCTGCTACCAAGCAAGAAGGCGGAGAGTTGTCCACATCAGGGTCTTCTCCAGCTGGTCAGCAGAGGGGGCAGGATGGAAGCTCCAACACTCTGCCTTTATAGTCTGTGCTGGGAAGTCTGACAATTCTACTTGGGCTTTCCTGGCTCTCTGTTTTTAGCTGACATTTTAGAAACAGGCAGTTGCAGTAGGTTTGCTCAAAGTGGCAGAGAGAGTGCATCCAGAAATTAGCCTTCTTATTATTGTTTGGGATGCCAGTCCTTAGAGGTCTGTAGAAGGAATTTGCAAATACTGCCCTATTCAGATTTTTCAGAAATAGAGTTTGAAAATCAAATACAGGAGGGTGGTGTGATTATCTTAAAGAAGCAGTTCTCAAACTTTTTGGTTTCAAGACTTCTGTATGTTCTTAAAAATTACTGGGGCCTTCAAAGAGCTTGAGTTTATGTTGATCATATCTATTGATAGTTGCCATATTAGAAAGTTAAAAGGAGAAATTAAAAATATATTTATATTAATCCATTTGAAATTATGATAAATCAATTGTGTGTTAGTACAAATAGCATATTTTAAAGAAAAACTAATGGTAATTTTCAAAACAAAGACTTTAATGAGAAGGGTGTCATTGTGTTACATTTTTGCAAATCTTTAATGCCTGGCTTAACGGAAGACAGCTGAGTTCTCACAGCTGCTTCTGCATTTAATCTGTCAGGCAGTCATGTAAGCTATAGCCTCTGGAAAATACCACTGAACATTCAGGAGAGAAGGATAGTGGAAAAGACAAATAGAATCTTAATATTAATGTAAAATAATTTTGATCTCATGGATTCCCTCAAAGAGTGTCCCGGAACCCCAGGGGTCCCAAGACCATACTTTGAGAACCACTGTCTTAAAGAATTTCTGCTAACTGGGCCCATGCATAATTTATAATTGTTTCCAGCAATAGCACAGGTGATAAAATATTAAAAGGAAGCACTTGGCCAGGCGCAGTGGCTCACACCCGTAATCCCAGCACTCTGGGAGATTGAGGCGGGAGGATGGCTTGAGGTCAGCAGTTCAAGACCAGCCTGAGCAAGAGTGAGACCCTGTCTCTACCAAAAACTGAAAAAATTAGCCTGGTATGGTGGCATGCACCTGTAGTCCCAGCTACTCAGGAGGCTGGGACGGGAGGATCACTTGAGCCCAGGAGTTTGAGGCTGCTGTGAGCTATGATGATGCCACTGCACTCTAGCTGGAGCAACAGAAAGCGACTCTGTCTCCAAAAAAAAAAAAAAAAAAATTAAATAAAAATTTAAAACATTAAAAAAAAAAAAGAAGGCACTTACACTGATCATATCTCAGAAAAGTGGAAATAAGATGAGGATCAATACAGCAACATCCCCCCGTCCTGCTGAAAACTCCAAATCGGGAAAGTTAATGCAGAGGTTTCCTCATCTCACCAATCCCTTAGAAATATTGAAAATGTAATATGAGTTACACAAAAAATATACACACTAACATGTATTTCTAAGGAAATATTTATCACATAAAACGTAGTTAATCTCCTTTTTTTCCAGACTTAACATTTCAGATGAGTTAAAGGTTGGCTTTTTCAACACAGACCACGCGACTCAAACAGATTCCAGTGAAATTTTGGCAGTAAAAGAGTTGAGTTCAACGACACAAAATTTAGTGCAGGTAAATCTGGATTTATCCTGAAACTTCTTGAGATAATATTAAGGCGTTATTTGCCTTCATATCATTTTCAATGGCAGAATTGAAATGATTAAAGTTTTAAAAATATTAGCACCTTTGACAAACTGAGCTAAAAGACAGTTGTGTTTTTAAAAAATTATTAACATAAGCTGCTACTTGTATTTATGTCTTATTTATGTCATGCTTACATATGCTAACTTGTTTAGTGATGTGTTTTGTTACTCTCTTTGGACTTATTTTGACATCTGTGAACATTTTCTATTTGTGATACTTTAAAAAAATTATCTGATATTGTTACGTATAGATAAATGTAGATAATAATATTAATATAATGAATAACTGTGTTACTCAGCATACGGCTGTGTCAAATTTTGACATTCTGTCATATTTCCTCTGGATCTTTTTGCTTGTAAAGGAATAGGGCATTTCCTATACATCAGATATCAAGAGTTACCATTAAAAACCCTAATCCATAAAACTGTCACCTGAGATAGCATATACAAATACTTTTGTGTATCTTGTTTTTGTTTTTTCACTTAATATAACTTAGAAATCATTCTGTATTGGTACATGAAGAGTTTCCCCATTTATTTCACAAGTATATTGTGTCACAAAAGATATGTTATATATTTAGCTGTCTCCCTATTGATGGACATTTTTGTTGTTTCTAATCTTTTACTGTGATGAATAATCCTGCACCTACTTGTGTGACAGTAATTCTGTGGTGTAAATTTTTAAAAGTGGGATTTCTGAGTCAGAGGATGTATGCGTTAGTCATTTGGAACGATATTGCCAAATTGCTCTCCATAGAAATGGGACCAATTTATACTCCCACTAGAAACTTTTGAAGATGTCTCTTTCCTACATATTTGCCAATTTGTTGTCTTCTTTTATGCTCTCAGAGACATCTTAGAATAATTTTATTCCCTTGTAACTAGATGTGTCCAAATGACTACGTTCTGGTCAGTAAGATTTAGATGGAAATGGTATGTGGTAGCTTTTGGGAACCTTCTTTGAGACACAATTTATAAGCATTCTCTGTTACTCCCTTCCTTCCTTCCTTATTTCCTTCCTTCCTTCTTTCTGTTCTTCCCTCCTTCCCACCTTCCCTCCTCCTTTCCTTTGGCTAGAACATGAATACCCCATTTGGACCAAGACAGGATACAGCAGACTAATAAGACAGAAAAATCTTAGATTATTTTCCTGACTGATTGCCCAAGTAGATTTCCAGTGAAAAGAGAACAAACTTATTTCTCATTTACGCTTCTGTTCTTTGGATTTTTTGATATAGTTGAATCAAAATCTGAGACAATATGCTTAAATCAGATTAAGAATGTTTTCTTCTGTTTCTAATTAACTTGAAATTAATTAGGTAGATTTCTAGAATGCATTTTCAAAAAACATCATGAATGTCTAGATTTGAATGCTTTTTATGGATCCATTGAGATGATCATGTGGTCATATAGCTTTTCTCCTTTATCTGATCATGTGGTGAAATTTGGTTTTTGAATAGAAACCATCCTTGATTTCTATTCTGAATAAACTCAACTGGATCATAATATTTCTTTTTGTATTTCTGCATTATTTGCTATTATATTTTATTGAGGATTGTTTTACATCTGTTTGTAAGATTACCATATAATTTTCTTTTCTTATACTATTATTGTTCAATCTTGATACCAAGGTCACAGTATCTTCATAAAATGAGTTGAGAAGTGTTTCCTAATCTATTCTCTGGAATAGTTGGCATGAGATTGGGATTGTCTATTTCTTCAATATTTGTTAGAACTTGGGCATAAAACTATGCTTATTTTTATTGCTGTCATTATTTTGCTATGGTTATATTCTAGTTTTCTTAAATCTTCTTGGGTCAGTTTTGATGTTATGTTTTTCTACAAAAATATTTACTTTTACTCTTCATTCAAATTATTGGTATAATGTTAATTAGTATCTTATTACTTTAAAATCTTTATTGTGTCTGTAGTTACATTTCTTTTTTATTTTTAATATTGTTTACATATCTCCTTTTTTTCTTGGATGACTCTTAGTAGAGTTACCTATTTCATTAGGATTGTCAAAGACCCAACTTTTGGATTTATTAATCCTGTCTATCATATCTTTAGTTTCTAGTTCCTAAATTTCTTTTTCTTTCCTTTTTTTTTTTAAGAGACAGGGTCTTGCTCTGTCACCCAGGCTGGTGTACAATGACATCATTATAGCTCAGTGCAGCCTCAAACTCCTGGGCTCAAGTGATCCTCCTGCCTCAGCCTCCCAAGCAGCTGGAACTACAGGCGTGCACCACCACGCCCAGCTAATTTTTCTATTTTTAGTAGAGATGAGGTCATGCTGTTGCTCAGGCTGGTCTTGAACTCTTACCTCAAGTGATCCTCCTCCCTCAGCCACCCAGAGTGCTAGGATTACAGGTGTGAGCCACCACACCCAGCCTATCTCATTTTTTTCTATACTTCATTTCTTCACTCTTCCTACTTTCCATTGAATTGATAAATTTTCTCTAGTTTCTATTCTCTCCTCTGCTAGTAATTAATCATTTTATCTTTTCTTTTCTCCTTTTTTTTCTTTTGTTCAAGCAACAACCCATTCCAAATGAAAATCTTTATTCTTTTAATGGTTATCCTCAAATTTGGACATTCATACCTGGTTCACAGTATCAACCATTTACTAGAATTTCTAATTTCTGTCAAACAATACAAGAAACGTAGAACTCTCATCTCTAATCATCCCCTTCTGTATTACATATTATTATTATAAAGTATTTCAGTTGTTTTTCCCTAACACTTTTGCAGCTAACCATTCATATTACTATTTTATGCATCTAATGTTTGTTTGGATTTGCTCACACTCATCAATTTCTTTGCCCACCATTCCTTCCTGTATCTTAGCACCTCTTTCTGAGTTTAATTTTCATTCTTCCTCAAGATCCTTTGATCCTTCTTTCTGCAAGGATCATACTGCACTTAGCATTAACATTATACAACTTCAGTCAAAATGTAATAACCTTGTAGCTACAGAGGTCCATTTGCCACCTGTGCCCTGTCCTGTATGCTATGGTTATATGTGTTACATCCACATACTTTATATATAAACTCAAATTATAATGTTTGCTGAAACAGTCCTCTATATTTTAAGCTAATAAGAGAAAAAACTGGTCTTTGATGTTTACCTGGATATTTTCTATACCCAGTGTTCTTCATTCTTTCCCGAAGATCTAAGTTTCCAACCTGTATAATTTCTCTTTAGCCTGAAGAACTTTGTTTAGCAATTCTTGTGCTGTAGGTATTTTGGCAATAAATTCTGTTTTCTTTAAGATGTTTTTACATTGAATATAGAATTCTGGGTTGACAAGTTTTTTGTTTTGTTTTGTTTCTCGCTTCAAAATTGCACTGCTGGCTTTCATAGTTTCTGATGAGAAAACAGCTATCATTAGTCATTCTAAATGTTATTCCCCTGTATGTAGTTGTTTCTCTTCTGTCTGCTTTCAATATTTTTTTAATCTTTGCTTTTCAACGGTTTGATTATTATGTACCTAGGTGTGGTTTCTGTGCCTTTATCGTGCTTGGATTTGCACAGCGTCTAGAATCTGCATGTCTCTTGCCTAATTTGGGAGATTTGGGGCCATTATACCTTCAGATACTTTTTCTACCTCACTCTTTCTATCCTCTCCTTCTGCAACTCCAATTACTTATATGTTAGAACTCTAATTATGGACTCACAGGTCCCTGAGGTTTGTTCATTTTGTAAAATTTTAAAACTATTTTTTCTCTCTACTCTTTCATTGATCCATCTTCAAATTCACCTTTTTTTTCCTCTGTCATCTTTATTCTTCTATTAAATACTTCCAGTGAAGTTTTAATTTCAGATATTATATATATATATATTTTTGTTTGTTTGTTTGTTTTGAGACAGAGTCTTGCTCTGTTGCCCAGGCTAGAGTGCTGTGGTGTCAGCCTAGCTCACAGCAACCTCAAACTCCTGGGCTCAAGAAATCCTCCTGCCTCAGCCTCCTGAATAGCTGGGACTATAGGCACCTGCCACCAAGCCCTACTAATTTTTTTCTATTTTTAGTAGAGACAGGGTCTCTCTCTTTCTCAGGCTTGTCTGGAACTCCTGACCTCAAGCAATCCTCCCACCTCGGCCTCCCAGAGTGCTAGGATTACAGGTGTGAGCCACTGCACCTGGCCTCAGAGATTATATTTTTAAACTCTAGAATTTGTTTGTTTTCTTTATCATAGTTTCTATTTCTCTGTTGATGTTTCCCATTTTTCTCATTTATTAGAAGCATGTTTTTCTTTGCTTCATCATGCATAGTTATAATAATTGTTTTAAAATCTTTACCTGGGAATTCTAACATTTTGGTAACATTGGGGTTGTTTTCAGTCATCATTTTTCTTGAAAATTAATCACATTTTCTTTGTGTGTATGTGTATCAATTAATTTGGATTATATTGTAGACATTATGAATGTTATATTCTGGATTCTGATATATTCTCCTGAAGACTCTTGATGTTTTTGTTTTGGCACACAGTTAACTTGTTTGCATTCAAACCATAAGCTAGGTCTCTTGGTTGGCAGCCCAAATCTTGGCTTAGTTCTTTTCTCTCTAGCTGGGCTATTTGCAGTCTGTCCTATGTCTGTGTGTTTCAGGGATGAGCCTGAAATTTGTTCAGAGTTTTCAATTAGCAATAATCGCACCTTGGATAAGCCTCATTGGCTATGATACTGCCACTGCGCAAAGCTAGTTTGTTCAGAGTTTTTACATCAATTTTAGAGTCCTCCATATTTTATTCTTTTCATTCTGGGACCCCCACACGAGCACTGTCACTTAACCTCTCTAAGTCTTGATATCCTCACCTGCAAAATAAAACCTTCCATATAGTATACAAACCCCGAAATGCAATTCTTCCCAGGATGCCGGTACCCCAGGTATCAAATTCCTAAATTGACCGTGAGTTAGATTCCATTTGCAGATTTTGCAATGGGAATGTTACACATTAGATGAATGCCTCTCAGTTTTTAATCAGATCAAGGATAATAAAAAAAGGAGGTCAAGGGGTGAAGAGGAAAAATTGCTGAAGCAATTTCTTTAGAAAGAATGATCGCCACAGTCCTTATGGGGGCAGGGTCAGCAGAAGCACTCTCCTTCAACTCAGAGCTAGCAAGGAGGGCTTCTGTGGCGCTTGGGTATGTTTGCTGCTATTGGAAGACACAAAGGACTGTTGCTGGATTCATGCTTAAGGAACCTAAAATGGGCTCTCAAGAAGACAAGAAGATAGAATGGATAGGTTGAGATCAGTCTGCACTTCCAGAATTGTTGGGGTAAGGGATGTGTGATTGTCTTTCATAAACCACATGTCACCTGAGTGAGAGAGAGAGAAGGAGAGAGAGAACCAATGTGGGGTCATTCTGGGTTCTGTTCAGTAGAGTGATCTGGGGTGACAGAGGACCACTACAGCAGGGAGAGAAAGGAGGTGAACTCCAGATTCTCAGGGGCTGAGAAAGGAGTAGCAAGCAACCACCCAGAGTAGAGAAGCATTTTCTTGGATCAAGATGTATGCACAGGAGAGAGGGTCCCAGAAATCAGAATCTCTAGAAAAGCAACTTCAGTGCCCAAGGGAAGAAGAGTTGGTTCTTCTGCTTGGGCTTCACCTGGGCAGAAGGCCAAGGTGAAGCCACCCCGCCAGGTAAGAGCAGGCATGCCCCTTTCTCCTTTTGCCTCGTCTCTGATGGAGATACAGCCGCTCGGGTGTTGGTCAGGAGGTGAGAGAGAAAAAAGAGCTTGAGGGTGAATCCTGTTCTTTAAACACAGGCAGCTGCCAACTGCTGCCCTCATCTTGGAGCACAGGGAGAAATCTTACCTTTGAATGAAGCTGGAAGCATTTTAACTCATAGTAGTCACATTCTAAATGCTACTTTGAGGCTGTGTTTGGAGCGATGGTAGGACTCTCTGTTCCTGGGAATGAACAGAAAAGTCATGAGATTTTCTAAAGATTCCATTTTGAGCAGGAGAAGATTAGCTAGTGAATATATTTTAAATCCATGGTAAAATACGTTATGTTTTGATTATTACAAATGGTTCTTAGTCAACACCTGGTTATATATTTAAATGTTTGGGCTAGTAGAGTCTAAACAAATGCTGTTTCTTGCTTATCTTTTCTGATCTGAAATCCACTTCTTGAAAACTATACATGTTGGGCTATGACAAAATATCTGTTAGCACAGATATTAATATTTTATTCCGTATGGGAAGAAACTACTAGGAACGTCCTCTCCCTTAATCCATTACCTTAGTTTGGAAAATGAACGGTCATTTTGAAAGCCTGGCCAACTAGGATGCAGCTGCTGGAATTTCCCAGTGTGTACAATGTCTGAGAGGTCATCTTAAAGGACGGGACAGTCTCCTGGCCAGGACTCACGTTACATGCCCATCTCCAGAAAAGGTGCTGAAATCTTTACACAGAAGGCCTTTACTCTATACAGTAATGTATGTTTTTCAATTTTTAGATTGTTAAATCCCTCCAGGTGGAGTTTGGGTTCCTCAAACAATTGCTTCAGTTGAAGTTTGAGGACAGGCTTAAAGAGGAGTCTTTCAAGCTCTGCAATGTTCTACATGACAGGATCGTAGAGCTCGAAAAATGCCGTCAACAGGTAGATGTTCTCTCATTTTCTTTGTTTTATGTGTGGATTGATCTTTTGCTTTGATGTGTATGTACTGCAGTTTTGAATTTAGAACTTATGAGGGCCATTTAGTTTACATAGGTTATGTCTCATGTAGTAGTTAATAAATACATCGAGTTTTACTATGTGTCAAAAACTTTTATAAGTACTTGGCTTATGAACTCATATAATTCTTATACTGACCTTATGAAGTAGGTAAAATTCTTTCCCCTCCTTTTACAGATGAGAAAACTGGGGCACAGAAAGGTTCATGAACTTGCTCAAGGTCAGCAGTTAAAAAACAGCAGAGCTTAGGTTCCAGGCCAGACAGCTTGATGCTTGTGTTCCTGCTCTTAACCGCAGTTTCATATGATCTATTTGTTCTTTAACGGCTCTGTGGGAGCCAGAGACGTGAAAACTGCTGCTTTAAGGAATTTCCTAAAATCTTTGGTCAGGGTAGCATACTTATCTGTTATTAGCAAGCATCACTATTATTTCTGTGCTATAAAACAAACAAACAAGAAAACCTCCAGTTTTAAGGTTTTTTTTTTTTTTTAAGTTTTGGAGAAGTGCCATTTTATTGAAAATATCTGCTGCTCACATTTCATATCATCTGAATTGAGAAAAACATTTATAGCCAAGAAAGGAGGAGAGGAAGAGTGGGAGTTAGAGCATTAGTGGTGAAAATGCCATCTTTTGCTAACCACACCATACGAAGTCCTGTGCTAAGCCTTTTAAATATATTTACTCTGTAAGTCCCTTAGAATCCTAAAATGGAAATTCTGTTATCCCTGATCTACAGATAAACTGAGCTTGTCCAGGTTAAGTAACTTGCTGAAGGTCAGACAGTAAGGGGCACAATGATATTTCAATTCAACCCTATCTGACTCTAAAGCCTGTTTGTTGTTCACACTCCATGCTGGAATCAGAATTGATATCAGAATCAAAGACATTTTTTCAACGTGTACTATTTTTCATTATTATCCTAAACAGATATAATCAAATTATTTGATTAGTCAGAAAATAATTCTAGTATATAAATAAGCCACTCTAGACTTCTTTTCGTGGACATATCCCCATTCAAAAAAGCACAAGGATCAGAAGAAGATATGAACCCCAAATGGATTTTGCTACTCTTAAAAGCAGTTCTAAGAAGGCACTAAAAGACTTTACTTGCTATGTAAGATGAAATGAAGTGTTCAAATTGTATGTATTTTATCTATATGATGTCCCTACTGCTTTCGGTTAAGTATAAGTAAAAATTGAATGTGTTGTAATAGCTGTAGTGAGGAAGAAATTATTATAAATTGAAGTTTTCAACAGATTGTGATGATTTGGATGATTTTTTTTTTTAGCATGAGTCCCTCCCTAGTAGGTATGAGTCATATTTGGAAATACATTGTGGTGCTTATTGTATTTATTTTTGGTTTGCAGAATGAGGATAAAATAAGAAAGTGCTTCTATCAGCAGTTAGCTGACGCCATAGCTGTTGTCAAAGGAATGTACAAGGTGGGTTTTTGGTGGCGTCGTGGGCGAGGCTGGCTTCCGTTCCTGTGGGTGCATGCAGTGGCGCTCACTTTGGGTTCCCAGTCTATCTTTTTAGCTTTGAAGGTCTGTTTCCTCAATTTTCAGGTCATCTCAGAGGGATCAGGCCTAAGACTATTCATGCTCACGTTAAATTTACCAAAATAGTACCTTTATGAAGGTACTATTCTATTCTGGTATCCACGCACCTGGGCCGTCATCCGAAGTTTGCAGTTGGGTGGAAGAAAGTCAGATAATCCTAAGGAAGAGTTCATGGGGTCTGTGGTTAATCCCAGGGAGCAGCCCCTGACCCCCGATGGAGGAACTTTCTAATGATGGGGACACTTCTATCGGCCAGACGTGGGGCTTCACTCCTCTTCACAATGGGAAAATTCGTATTTTCAATTAATTTTTTTTTAGACTTAGGAAGGACCTTGTGCTGCTTTTAGTATTTATAACTATGATCTTGCCTTTTATTTCAATATACTTCCATAAGGAAATATTTTATACTTACAACGAATTGCACACTGACTGCATATGTCCTTCCATTAGCACTTAACACATTTGTGGTTAATAATGTAATTGCTTAAATGTCCCTGTTCCGTGCCGGGCTGTACACCTTGTGAGGGAAGGGATGTCGTCTGCCTTCCTGCTGTGGCACTGCCCCTTTGCACCGTGCCTGGTGCATAATTAATAACCAGCTATGAATCACTAAATGCATGAACGGTTACCTATACCTGTGGCAGACAGCGGTGCTGCTTGCTCAACTGTCATTCTCCCCACTCCTTTTTCTTACTGATGAGGCTTTTCCTACTACAGAAGCCAAAATGCTAGATTCTTCCTCTCCCAGGTTCCTTCTCAGCGATGACACAGGCATGGGCAAAGTCAGGTCCCTGATCAATGGACCTGAGGGTGAGCTGGCTGTGACGTTTACAGGGAAGGTTACTCTTTCTAATTAAAAGGGACTCATGGGTGGAAACATCTTTCTTTTTCTTTGCTTGACATTGTTACATCTCCTTCTGAGTCTTGGAATCAGTGTAGCTCACTGGAACCAAGGACTGAGATGCTCTGGATGTGCTGAGATGGCAAAGTGGAAAGATATAGACCAGGAGGATCCCTGGTGACATCATGAGCAATGAAAGTAACCCTGGACTCGCCCTACCTCTTGCCCATTTATTCATGAGATAACAACCCCTCAGTGTTCAAGCCACTGTCAGTTGGCTGTTAGTTACTCGCAGGTAAAAACATCCCAGGGTGGATTGCTCTATCAGCAGTCCTTGTGCCAAATCGTGCTTCCAAAGTTGGCCTTGACACCATCTCCCACCCACCTGCTCTTCTGCAACATTGCCTTGCTTCTCTCTGGTCAGAGGTGGAGTCTAATTCCCCTCCCTTGACTCAAGGCTGGCCTTAGTGACTTGCTCATAAGCACAGAATGCGGAGGAAGGGAAGCCGCACAACTTCCAAGTCTGGGTCAAAAGAAACCTTGAAGCTTCATCCTCACACTCTCGGAATGTTTGCTCTTTGGAGCCAATTCCAGGAGAGGGGGTGGGAGTGGGTACAGGGTTCCAGGTGGTTACTTCTAGTTCATTCTTACACTGGAAGGCTGGCCCTCTGGTGTCCCAGCTTTAATGGGTGGTCTCCCAGTATGTAGAATCTCCGCTCTGAGGGGGACCTAGGCATGGTCTCTTCTTCCCTCTGCCCTGTACAGAGTTGCAAGCCACAGCTCAATTTACCTGGCTTAGCAATGCCCTGAAAAGGAGGCCAGCTCAGTGCTGTGCATACTTCCCTGGGCTTCTGCATTTGCTTAATCTTGGTCTAAGTATTCCTGACTTTCTTATCAGCTCATAGATGCATTTAGTCTGTCTTATCCAGAATTCTTTTTGTTTACGGTGGGAGAGTAAGTCAGAATTCTCTGATTTTTAAAAAACTTACTTTTCTTTTTTTTTTCTTGAGATGGAGTCTCACTCTGTTGCCCACTCCATTGCCCGGGCTAGAGTGCCGTGGCGTCAGCCTAGCTCACAGCAACCTCAAACTCCTGGGCTCAAGCGATCCTACTGCCTCAGTCTCCTGAGTAGCTGGGACTACAGGCATGCGCCACCATGCCCTGCTAATTTTTTCTATATATATTTTTAGCTGTCCATATAATTTCTTTCTATTTTTAGTAGAGACGGGGTCTTGCTCTTGCTCAGGCTGGTCTCGAACTCCTGACCTCTAGCGATCCTCCCACCTCGGCCTCCCAGAGTGCTAGGAATACAGGCGTGAGCCACCACGCCCAGCCTAAAAAACATACTTTTATAGTCCTTTGTGTCTTCAGCAGTTTCTGGGACACTAATGTATTTCTAATGTGTATCAAATATGCAAAAAATATGGCTGAATAATGAATATCACTCTTTGTATATACTTTTTATACTTCTAGGGGCAGAGAAAGTCATGAAAGGATTAAATTCTTCATATTTATCAGTTTTTCATAAACATGTGCTGGCTAGATCCGCTTAACCAACGGTGTGTTCATTGTGGTTAGTTGCCTTATCTAAGGAAAAAATTGTTTATATTAAATTAAATTAAAGTCATTATATGAATCTTTCCTTTGGCTTGTTGGCATCGCTTTGACCCATGACCTCAGACAGGCTTTTTAATCCTGGCCACCCAGTTTGTCAAGGCTTAGTCATAAGAAAGGACAGAAGAGACTTGAAGATACAACCGGAGTCCTGTATGTACTATTGGTAGGGAGGACAACGTAAATGACTCTTTGCTGCCCTCTGGAGACCAGTTAAGGACACAAGTACCTGCACATTTTTTTTTTTTCAGCTAGGGAGCAAGTTTCTAAATCTATTTAATTCTTGCTTCTAATCAAGAGAATACAGCAAAGGTGGAGGGCTCTATGTAATTTATGTTCCATAAGAGTGTAGCAGCTTTCTTGCTAGAGTCTCTCTCTCTCCTCTGTTGGCTTGGAGGAAGCAAGAGGCCATGTTGGAAGACTCCAGGTGGCAAAGAGCGGGGGGGGCAGCCTCTGGCTCAGCAAGAAACTGGAGCCCTGAGTGCTGTAGTTGCAAGAAAGTGAACTCTTGCAACAGCCTGAGTGAGCTCGGAAGCAGATCCTTTCCCAACTGAGCCTCAGATGAGACCACAGCCCTGAACAACACCTTAATTACAGCCTTGTGGGACCCTGAGTAGAAGACCCACCTAAGCTGCACATGAATTCCTGACCCACAGAAACTGTAAGATAATAAACGTGTGTGTTTTAAGCCACTGCCTGTGTGGTAGAACTGCTACTCAGCAATAAATAACAAATTCGCCCTGCATATTCAGTGAGCCATGAAATCCTGCCTGTTTTTACCTCCTAAATCCATCTCTCGTTTTCTTGCCTCTGAACTAGTTCAGGCCGCCAGCATCGCTTGCCTGGCTCATGGCTGTTGCCTTCTCATCCCTTCTGGACTTTATTAAGACCATCGTCTGCCCAGCTACCTGAGCTGTCTTTTGAAACACAAGTCCTATCACATCCTGCCCGTTTATATCCTTTAGTGTTTCCTTCATACCTGTAGGATAAAGTTCAAGCCCCTTAAGAAGGTACAGAAGGCCCTTACACTTTTATCTCTTTCCATTTCTTGGCTAAAAATTTTACTGTCAAGCACACTAAGTAGTCACCTGCCTCCCTCTGCACACCTTAAGTTATTAGTTGCCTCCCTGGAATTTTCACATGATTTTCCTCCTTGCTCTTCCTCTCTGAATGATAGTCATGCTGAACGGTATCACATTTATTCATTATGTGTTGATCTTTCCCCTAGACTGTCCCTGTGGGGCAGGGACTGAGTCTTATTCCTCTCTGCACTCTTCTCCTAGCAGAGAGCCTGGCACATAGAAGAACTCGACTGTTGATTCATTTATCCATCATCTGATTTTGTAGCAGAGACACAAGCAGTCCTTGCACTCGTGTTGTTCATAATCTGATGGTCAAGACAGATAAGAAACTCACAATTACAGTTCACATCAGAGGATTGCACTTGAGGGATACCTAACTCTTCCTGACAGTTTGGCAGAATAGTTAAGGAAGACTCTTGAGAGAAGGTGATTCCCGTGCTGAGCCTTGGAGGATGATTAATGTTTGGGGAAGAAAGCAGGAAGACAGAGAGAGTGGCCTATTTGATAGCAAGGAGGCATTAAGATGCATGGCACAGTCAGAGAACTGACAATGGTTTGATACAGCTGGAAGACAAAAGATCTGCAGAAAGTGGCGAGAGGTGAAACAGGAAACTTAAGCTAAGGCATTTTTATATTTTATCTCAAAGACATCAAAGAATCGTTATAGAATTCTAAGCAGTTTTAAAATTTTTTTGGAGAGATGGGGTCTCACTGATGATGCCCAGGCTGGTCTTGAACTCCTGAACTCAAGTGATCCTCCCGCCTCAGCCTCCCAAAGTGCTGGGATTACAGGCGTGAGCCACCATGCCTGGCCCCAAGCAGTTTTAATGACATGCTTAGATTTGCAACTTTGAAAGATAGAAATTATTGGGGCATTTATGAGACTCAATAAATAATACCCTGCTTCACCACAAAAGTTCTAGACAGGTTGAAAATGAAGTTGAGAAGATGTAAGATGGAGGTCACGTGTTTGCTTGATAAAGGAGGTGCTGGAGAAGGTGGCAGGTACCTGACGTTAAACACCAGAACTGGGCAGCGGTGAGCACAGGCCGTCTCCTCCTGCCAGGGCAGAGCGTGTGCTCCTGCAGCACTTGCCCCAGAGGAAAAGGGGGACAGGAAGGGCTTGGCCAATATATGACCAAAGGTCTTCTTTCAAGGTGAATAATTCCAAGGTGAATAATTGCATGGAGAGAAGGCAAGAATGTTACATTAAAGGATGTCACTCACATGGAAGGAAGCAATACTCAATGGATTTTCATCTTCTCTTAACACAGTGAACTAAACCATTTAGCCTGTGATTAACCAGGGGTGTGTCTGTGCCCTGGTGCAGAGGAGATCGTCCATCTGTCAGGAAAGCCCTGCTACCACCTTCGTGATGCAGCCCCCAAGACCAACCACTGATTGTCCGGGGGTCCTGAGTCCAGTGGTGCCCCAGAAGACTCTGCTTTGGGTTAGAAGGGTGCATTATTTTATTTACATTTAGCTCCAAGGCCACTGTGATAGTTAATTTTCAGGGTCAACTTGACTGGATTAATGGATACCCAGATAGTTAGTAAAGCATCACAATTGAGCCTTGAACAACATGGGTTGAACTGTGTGGGTCCACTTATATGTGGATTTTCTTCTGCCTCTGCCACTCCTGAGACTGCAAGACCAACCCCTCCTCTTCCTCCTCCTCCTCCTCCTCCTCCTCAGCCTGCTCAACATGAAGATGACAACAGTAAAGACCTTTGTGATGATCCACTTCCACTTAATGAATAGTTAATATATTTCCCTTTCTTATGATTTTCTCAACAACATTTTCTTCTCTGGCTTACTTTATTGTAAGAATACAGTATATAATACATGGAATGTACAAAATATGAGTTAATTGACTCTTTATGTTATCAGTAAGGCTTCTGGCCAACAGTAGGCTATTAGTAGTTAGGTTTTGGGGGAGGCAAGAGTTATATGTGGATTTTTGACTGTGCAGGGCTTTGGCACCCCTAACCCCCACCCAAGGGTCAACTGTATCTCTGGGTATGTCTGTGAGAGTGTTTCTGGAAGAGATTGACATTATAATCAGGGGACTGAGTAAGAAAGTTCCACCCTCACCCAGTGAAGGCAGACACTGTGCAATCAGCTGAGGGTTTGGATAGAACAAAACAGCAAAAGAAAAGCAAATTTGCTGTCTCTCTCTGTCTACTGGGGCTGGTACATCCATCTTCTCCTACGCCTGGACGTTAGGACTCCAGGTTCTGCAGCCTTTGGACTCTGAGACTTGCATCAATGGCTCTCCTGGTTCTCAGGCCTTCAGACTTGGACCAAGCCATGCCACTGGCTCTTCTGGGT
Organism: Lemur catta; assembly: GCF_020740605.2. NCBI lineage: Eukaryota > Metazoa > Chordata > Mammalia > Primates > Lemuridae > Lemur > Lemur catta. The sequence continues at coordinate 134,001,178 of NC_059128.1, read as the reverse complement.
CTCTGCCTTGCAGATGGCACCTCATGGGACTTCTCAGCCTCCATGATCATGTGAGCCAATTCCCCTAATAAGCCACCTCATATCTCTCTATCTACATCTATATTTATATCTATATCCTACCGGTTCTGTTTCTCTGGAGAACCCTGATAACAGCCACTTTGTACCCAAAGCTGAGACTTGATTTTGTAGTCTATTCTCACCCAGGTCATGTCCAGTGGTGCCGTCCAATATCTTCTATCAAGAGGTTTTGCACATGAGGTCAAATGACATTATAAAATTACTCTAATAATAAAAAGCTAATGGCACAGTTATGCTCCCTTTTCTACTTTCAAATGCCAAAAAGGAAATGAAGGTGCAGATATTAATTTTTCTTGCAAGACCAAAGGAAAGTCCCAAATAACATTCTCTTGTCTTTGTGAATTAAGAGATCAAAGACATGTTCCTACCTCCTTTCCCTTCCCATTCCCCTGCGTCGCAGCCAAGTGCTGGGTGGTGCAGTGTGGTTGGGAGGGCGGCTGCAGAGAGGCGGGATGAGCACATGTGCAGTGCGCTGAGCATGATGGGAGCGTTTTCTTACTGCCACGACAAGGCTTATATCATGGAAAGGAGACAGGCCACGATAAGCACTGGTGTTAGGTTGGAGTTGGAGGTACTGATATGGCCTTATCATCTTTAGATACAGATATTGTATTAATCAGTGTTCTCCAGAGAAACAGAGCCAATAGGGAGAGAGAGAGATAGAACAGGGGAGGGGAGGGGAGAAATTTTAAGGAATTGGCTCACACAATTGTAGGTGACGGCAAGTCCAAAATTTGCAATGCAGGCCAGCAGCTGGGACCCAGGAAAGAGTTAATCTTATAGCCCGAGTGTGAAGGCCGTCTGCTGGCAGAATTTCTTCTTCTCTGGGGGTTCTCAGTCTTTTTCTCTGAAGGCCTTCAACTGATGGGGTGAGACCCATCCACGCAGTGGAGGTACGAAGGGTGATCTGCTTTACTCAAAGTCTACAATTTAAATGTTAATCTCATCTGAAAAATACCAGCAGCATCTAGACTGATATTCAACCAAATATCTGGGCGCCATGCCTAGCTAAGCTGACATAGAAAATTAATCATCACGGATATAGATAGAGATATGTGAATATATAGGTGTATGTATATGTGTGTGTCTGTATGTGTCTACATACATGTGTATATTTTCTAATTCTGTCTATGGAGAGGGCACAGAGGCAATGACCCCCTATGGCGATGAGCACACCTAGCATTCAGCTCTTAGTTTTTATTATTTTTTTTTTTTTTATTTTTTTTGAAACAGAGTCTCGCTTTGTCGCTTGGGCTAGAGTGAGTGCTGTGGCATCAGCCTAGCTCACAGCAACCTCAAACTCCTGGGCTTAAGCGATCCTACTGCCTCAGCCTCCCGAGTAGCTGGGACTACAGGCATGCGCCACCATGCCCGGCTAATTTTTTCTATATAGATTTTTAGCTGTCCAAATCATTTCTTTCTATTTTTAGTAGAGACAGGGTCTCACTCTTGCTCAGGCTGGTCTCGAACTCCTGACCTAGAGCAATCCACCCGCCTCGGCCTCCCAGAGTGCTAGGATTACAGGCATGAGCCACCGTGCCCGGCCTAGCTCTTAGTTTTTAAATGCCAACTACACTCAGAGAAACCAGGGCTCTTTTGGAGAAAGGGATGACAGCTCCAGGGCTGTGGCAGGGACAATGGAAGAAGAACCTGTAACATTCTGTTGTAACAGAAGCAAGGAAATGCTCAGAAAATGATGAGGACGTGTCAGAAGGACACACGAGTAAGCTTATAGGGGAGTCCTTCCCTGGGCAATTTGGAAAAATTCATGCATCAAAATAAATAACGATAATTATGAGTTGTAATGATTTTAGTAAAATAGGAATCCCTGAGGTCGATGGGCCTGCCTCTGAGGGCATGGACTGGCATACCTTTGGGCAGGCCCCTGAGTGGGCAGAACTGCACTCAGACCACGGTTGAGAGGGCCTGCGGCCAAGTGACACAGCCATTGCAAGATCTGCTGTGGAACTCAGGTCACCAAGCCTTTCTCCAAGGGCATGGATGGGCATGACTCCCGGTGGATCCCTGAGCAGGCAGGACTCTCTCAAACTGCAGCTGAGTGGGCCCCAGCTGAGTTATGGGGCCAATTCAGGGTCCACAGCTGTCACCAGAGACACAGGTGAATGTGACTCCTCCTGGGTTTCTTGGTGGATTGTTCTGGTGATAGGATCAAGGCCAGACAGGGTTGTAGCCAAGTTCACAGAAGAATGAGGCCATTTCTGGGTCTGTAAGTGGGACCACAGTCAGTGAGCCTGCCCTTCCAAACTGTCTTGGGCTCCACCAAGCTTTTGCAATGTACTGCCTGGGTCCCAAAGCTCCCACAGAGGCACTTTTGTTCGTAGATAGCTGCGAAATTCTTGTTGCTGTGGAGAAATATACATGGGGGGCCCTCTTCCGCCATCTTGCTCTCTACTATTATTATTTGGGTGCCTGATACAATTAGAGTAATCTAATATGCTATGTGTTTTATAGCATGATATTGTGCTAGTTCACATGATACTTTAGCATATATTTCAGTATAAAGCTGTTTGCTAAAGTTGTGTTCAAGCTACAAAAATAACCCACTTCATAAAGCAATAGCTTAAAGAAAACACAAAATGGTTTGTGGTGGTGCTAGCTTAGTGTCTAATTTTTAACGCTGCTTCCCCTCCCCACCCTCAGCAATTCTTTGAGGTAGAAGAAGAGGTGGTTGCTTTGCAAGATGCAAATACTGTCAAAATGAATATTTTGTCAAGAAAACTGAGAGAAAAAGAAGACATTATTAAGGAGTTAGAAGAAGAACTAGACCAATATGAAGAATATGGATTTCTAAGACGTGTGAGTTTTTTATTATTTCAGAATATTACGGGGGTACAAACGTTTTGGTTACATGAATTACTTTTGAACAGTTTGAGTCAAAGTTGTGTGTCCATCACCCAGATAGTGTGCATTGTACCCGTTAGGTGTGAACTTACCCATCCTTTCCTCCCTCATCCAAAATTTGTAAGGCTTAAGGCAAAGAATAATTAATTTTAATATGTGTAAATAGAGTCATAAATTGCTCAAAGCTTGGATTAAGAATAAATGAAACCCAAATGATTTATCCTGGGTATCTCTCTGTAATATAAGCCAGTCCAACACTTTTCTGCTCAGTGGCCTTTTCTAGAAAACCTATAATAATAGAATAGGAGTGATGTGACTGTTCTCAACTTTTATTTATAATGGAAATAAAATAACCAGCCTCCCACTGCAAAAAATTTCCTACTCTAGAAGAGTTCGTAAGTGGGTTTTTGTGATTCTGAAAACTCCCACGCTCATGTTTCTAAGTCGTAGCTTTCAGGAAGCCAACTTGGAACAGAATGACCTTCGAATAGAAATCTCAAGAAGGCAAATATCACGGGTTTTTACTCCTTAGTTCTCCCAGTTGCAATGGGAGCCGGGAGCTGCTCTACTGCTCTACTGAGAAAAAGCACCGACAGGAGCAAGAAAGCAGAGAGGAGAGCCCAAGCTCCTGCCAAGGAGGAGAATGTTAAGGGCTCTGGAAAGTGTGGATCCCGAGAGTGAATTTATTTCCATCTCATGGCAGCTCTGAGCCACCAGCTGTCTCAGGGCCAATCGCAGTCCAGAGCTAGAGAGGGTTTCATTATTAGGTTCTAAGAACAAGATGCTGATCATTTGATTAGGAAAGGCCAACAGAGATGCCAGAACCCAGAAGGAATGCAAATCTATTGAATACCAACTAACAGCTACCAGGTGCTTCATCAGTGGTATCTCTTCTCATTCTCACAGCTCGGTTTACAGGTGAGGAAACAGAAACAGGGTGGTTAAGTAACTTCCCCACAGACACACAGCTAGTAAATGGGAAAGAAGGCATGTGACCCGAGGTCCACCTGAATCCAAAGCCCACATATGGAATGGGGCTTTTTGCTCTATAATGAGAATTAAAGATTGTAATGAATCTATATATATGAATATATAAAATGTATAGATTATATTATAGTGTACAGATTATGTTATTATATTTTGTTATAATGTATTGATATTTAAAAACATATGAATATACACACATAGAAATACTGACATATGCAGACATAGGCACAGGAGAATCTGGGAATTTATACGTGAAAATGTCAACACTCGGAAGAAACACTTGTGGGTTGCTGGTCCCTTTAAGTACAATCTATGGTTTGTCTAAGTCCCACACTAGTATTCTTATTTAAAACTTCAGGGTTATGAGAGATAACGAATTCAACACAAACCATTCTAAAGCACCTTGTTTACTAACTACTGAAGGAGGGTTTACTTTGTTAATCTATTAGAATTCTTTATGTTCTAGAAAAAAACTGAGCACCTTCTAAGCAATATGGTGTAGTGTCTTTAGCATAGATCTAATAAATTTTTTGCATTTACTCTTTTAAAACTTTCTACACTTAACTTTCATTTTTTGGAGAAAATAATTTAATAGAAAAGATTAAAAACTATAATAGTTGGCCTTTAATCCTGCCTTGGGCAAAAGATATCCAGTGTAGATGTAGCAAGACATTTTTGATTGTTTCCCATTTGTGAATTGCAGAGTGATTACATGCCTAGCTAAGGTAGAGTTATGGTAAGGATACTTGCTGTATGGAATGTGAATTGCTCTGAGTTCTTAGCAGAAAGATTAGTGTATATATTCTAGTTATTATGAAGCAATGCACAAGTCCTTATAACCGTCTGGTTTATGTTCCATGAAATCTACCATACAGACATCTGGACTGTTGAGAATACCCCAATTTGGTAAGAGAACTCCTTTCCACTCTGAAATGTTTACACCTCTAAGTGTTTTTCTCAACTGGTAACTGGTCTGTCTGGATGTTCTGGGCAAGGAATGAGGAGGGGCAGTGTCTTTGGGAGGAGGCCAGCAAGGGGAGCCTGTTCTCTGGCTCGCGATGGCATCCATGATACCCTAGTTATTCCACTATAATTTACCCCCAAGGAGACCACATTAGGATTTCTGTAAGCACACCATGATTTGAGGAAGGAGAGGTCATTCTGATAAACAGGGGTTAAGGTTCCTCCCAGGGACCCCAACAAAACATGTGGCTCTGCCCTTCACCCCCCCCACCCCCCGTTGAAGGTGACAAAAAGCACACTAGGGTATATTTCAAGAACACAGACATGCATGCCACAGAGCAGATCATGTGTTCTATCAAATAAACTTATAGAAAATACTTTTTTGGTCTTTTTTATTGCTTTTCATTATTATGGGTATGTAAGAGTTATATATCTTTACTCCTTGCCGCTTAAATTCTAGATGCTCTTTTTAATTTGAAATTTCATCTTATACAACTGCCCCCTCTAGTGGTATAAAACCCCCCTTGAGATGCCAAGTATTGGGAATGAGTTTTGAAAGAATTTGGAGAAACAATTAAAAATGTCAAAGTAGCAATGGAAATAACTTGAAGACACCTGAAATAGACAAGCTTTATTTAGTTTATCTGAAGTTATCTAGTTCATTCTCACTGGTAATCGAATTACATAAATAGCTTTATAGTTAATAAACAGTCATAGTATCTCTCCTGCTCTGTTTCTGAGAGAAACATGCTAAGAATGTAATAGCAAAAGAAAAGTTTGAGAAACAGTTTAAATTATATTTATGACAAAATGGAAGCCAGAAAAGGAGGCTCTTTGATCTACAGAAGCATCATGCAAAGGCCAGAAGATGCTCCATGTTGACTTTTCCCAAGAGCAACTAACTTCACTCCAGGGATAAGATTTTCAGGTTTTATTCTGTGGGAAACCACTGTGACTCAGCTGCATACCATTGTAGTTACAGCTCTCCCGGCTGTCCGTTGACTAATCCCCTTGAGAATTTATAAATGAGGTTAGCCCGTCAGAGTGTGCGTTTGTGTGTGTGTGTGTGTGCGTGTGCGCATGTGTTTTAATTTCAATTGCAATTGGCATTTTTGAATAGACTTTTCATTTTTCTTTCTTACCCCAACACGAATGCACCACGCAGCCATCACCCATCCACCCTCCTCCACTGGTGCATGAATCTGCTTGTTGCCGGCAGCTCTGAAACAGAGCTGTCATTCAAGAGTGGCAGCTCTGCAGGGCTGCGCTGCCCCGGTGTGCCACTTTCCTGGTTGTCACTCATTGGGAAAGCACCTGCTCTTCTCTGCGGCTGTCGCGAGTCGTGGGCATGCGTCAGAACCCCACCCCTCCCCCAGCACCACATTGAGATGTCCAAGTGCCGTGCATGCAGCCTGCGGAATGAAACACCAGTATTGCAGAAGTGAAATGGCTGAGAAAGCACATAAACTGCTCTGAACCAGGACCTCTCAGACTTTACCGCTTGTACGAATCACCTGCAGATCTTGTTAGATGCAGATTCTGACATAGTAAGTCTGGGCTGGGGCCTGAGAAGTCTACGTTTCCAATGAGTTCCCAGGTGCTACCGAGACTCCTGGTCCACAGACCACACTATGGGTCTTGGTAACACCTGTTTTCAGACCTGATTCTTTCAAGATTCAATTTGGGATTCTGAAACCTGGGAACAGTAATTTTTGCATGTCTTATGAGTATGCACAAGAGAAATAGCACCTAGGCCACCACTTGAAGTCCTAGTTTTCCTAATATGATAGGAAAACTTGAGATTGGCAAGTTCCTTTATAAATTTAAAGTTCCGCAATGATCATGGATCACACACGATCTCTCCTAGAGCATAATGTGGCTTTAAATAGCTACACCCAGTTAACCACCTTTCAATGATCTCCATCCTTCTTAACCTCATTTTATTAATGCAGTTTATTTTAGGGAAGTCTTGCGGTTTAAGCAAGCCAAAACTAGCAGTGTGGGCAGATGGCAGAAGGAACACCACCACAAAACCTGCCACTCAGAGTGTAACAGAGGACCATAGCAGCCCAGAACTACCCCTTTGTTCATTTTGCTAATGAGTGTCCTCGTTGCTGTGGCGTCTGAATAGTTAATTACTTGCAGTTCCCACAGCTGACAGATGGTGGGGACAGAGCTAAAGGTTAACCTCACGAGAACAGGGGCCGAGGATTGCTACTTGTAGCAAAAACCTCAAATTCAATGTGTTTTCGTTGCGTTCTGCTTTCATACAAAGAGATTCTTGGAAAACGTATTTAGGTATTAGCTGCTACCACTTGTAAATTTTACACTTCATCTGATTAATTCCAATAGTTCTTCTTTAGTTTACGATAATAGGGGCTTATGTAATCCTCTGTGGATGTTCATATTCTGCCACTGTTAAGAGAAACGTGTGCTTAAGCCTATTAAGGCCAGTATTGTTTGCTTGTTCGTTTGTTTTTAAAAAATCCTTTTAGTCTATTAATGCATTCTGTGATCGCCTCAAATTGAACAATGTGGGACAAGAAATTAATGACTGGGATTCTTCCTTTATTAAGGAAACTGTTGTTTATTAACTACTTACTAGACTTGTTAGTTCTCATTAGTGAAGAATGAATTGGGCTCAAATGATTTAAATGAAATGCTGAATCAAAATCATGATTTGTAATTGAGCTTAGTGCAAAGTTTAACAACGTATTTTAAATACTATTAACTCTGATATATATAAATATCCCATATATAATTTTATTCACTTATTTCTTAAGTTTATTAACATACTACAAAACATTCTGACCACTTATTTTTCTTTCAAAACATTACGATCATGGGGAAAACATTTTAATAATCTACTTGCACATCTCCCTAAAGTTAAATAAAAGTATGGTTCCAAAAGGAAAACACTATACTGAGAGAAATGATTTTGGTTTTGAGGGTAGATTTTATTCTTATTTACTTGCAATCATGGAATTACTGCAAAAAGAATAAGTTATAGTTCACCTGAAGGTTACTTTAAAGTTCAAAAGCATTTTTAGTGTCTATAGTAATTTTGAAGCAAGGCATATAGAATCTTCTATGTTTGGCATAATAATATAATGACTCTTTAATGTGTTAAGACTGAATAATCAGCTTAATATTTTACCACAATGATGTCTAAACTTCTGCACCAGCTTCCTCAACTTATTACATCTTAATTTTTTTACAAAAAAAAAAATCCGTGCCAGTAAAATCTAGACAACCATAAGGGAGTATATTCAGATGTTTTCAATAGCTTTGAAACAGACAAGAAGAAGAAGAAAAAAAGAGTAGCTGTCCCAATAAGCTTCTATTGCGTAAGAAAAAGCCTCTCCCATAATGGACATGGCAAGATTTAAACAAAAGACGCACATAATAAAAATGTAAATGAGTTTGCTTTCCTAAAACTATAACTTTAAAGTCTTTTGTTGTAAGTTATCCTGAAACCTTCTTACAAGGTAATCACTGTTTGCATAGAGATTTAAACCGAGGTCTTCAATAGCATTAAACGCCTGCACAGTCCCCGGGTGACAGGCATGCAAAGCCATGTTAATGTTCAGAATATGAATTGCCTCTGGGTGGCTCCTCCGCCAAGCAGAAAACCAACTGTGGGGATATCCGTGTGCCTGATGGGCTCCATGCGGCTCCCAGCCTGAAAACGTCACCACTTTGACATGTGATGTGCTCCTCCTGACACTGGCAGAGCTGACACTGGGAAATGCCACAAAGGCAACAAGGCCCCCTCCTTAGCCATGCACTTCGCCACCCCCTGGCGCTGCCCATCCTGAGCTCCCCAGCCTGCCTAGTTACAGGCGGACGGCACTTCAGACACACACAGAGGGACGTGTGGGTGGAGGGGCCCCAGCTGCCTCCCCAGACACAGCCTCCATAATGAATTGACCTGAATGATGAGGGCACACAAACAATATGATATGCATTATTCCTGTCAATAAAGTGTCCCCATGTGTTGGGGTCTTTGTGCAGAATGTACTGTAGCCTTTCTTCCAGTAAGCTCTATGTCGTCTCCTTCCTTTTTCCTATTCATATTATAAGTGTGTAATAGAATTCAGAAAATTATATGATAGCTCTTCTGTATCCGCATTGTCCTGGCGTTGCATATTTAAATGCCTGGCTCCCTGCTTAGGAATATGCAATTCCCCATCTTTCAGGGCTCTTTGGCCAGAGATACCAGCTCCACAAAGTCAACCCTTGAAAAGGAAAATTTGGAGTGCAGAGCGGAAAATGAGAGACTGCTTCAAATCATTTCAGAGCTTGAGGAGGAAGTCCGACTCAACATAAAAGAAAATTCAGAATTAGGTAACATTTTGGAATCTCTTGGGAGAAAAATATATACATTGGGCACTTCGTAAAATTCATAACTATGTTTGGCTTTGCCAAGCGTACATTTGTTTGGTTGTCTACATTTAAAAATATCAATTTGGTAGCCATTTTTGCTTTTCATTGAACATAGCATTCCTTGCTTAGGACAGAGGATTTAGTTATATACAGTTGTACTCCTAAGCCAGGTCATGCTAACTCAGGGTGTTTTTTTCAAGCCACACATTGCCCTTTGCAAAAATGTGCTAATCGGTGCTCAACTTCACTTAGAAATATAAACAGATACAAACTTTTACTGATTTGTTTTATATGCTTAACTGATCATCTGAACTTTGGTAACATTTAATTACTTAAGAATATATATTGGAATATGCTTTGTGGGGAACCAACCAGAGTTAGCCCTGCAGAAAAATATGCTACCACGTACTAATTATCTTCAATTTTTGATATGAAATTTAAATACAAAATTCCATTTGTATACTTTATACCTCTCTTCTTTCATGCCATAAACATTGGTGAAAATTGCATTTACGTCACTCAAGTTAGAGTCCTTTAAAGTATTATTTCACTTAACTGTTATCTTTGTATTTATGTTAATTATGTAATGTTGTCCTTAATCTACAGTATAAAAAGCCATGAGCAGGCAATAAAAAATGTATAGTAAAACATCCCTAAAGTGAGATATATTATAGTATCCCTTGAATATAAAATTATACCATGCCAGTATGGTTCCATTCTCCTTTGATGTGGTCTGGGAAGGCTTTTTCAGGTTTTGGTTGTTCTTATTGAGTCATAAAATGCCACCTGCTAAAGCACTTTGTATTGGCTGTGACTAACAGCAAAATGTCCCTTGCTAGTATTGATGAAAAGCTTTTAGCCCTCAGCCACACTTGGATCTTGAACTTACTTCTTAATCCCTATCTGACCAGCCGTCTGAACAGCAGGAAGAAGGCTGTGAATGTCAAGGGCAGTTGTGAAGGTCACAGTCCTGCTAGGACTTGCGTCCACCATGCCTGCCAGTGGCTCGAGGTCTGCCCTGAAGCAGGCCGTCTGAATACAGGGGCCATAAGCTTGTAATTTCATGGTTGGCCTCTCTTTCCTTTTGTTTACAGAAGATGAAGTTATAACTCTGAAAGAGAAGGCAGATACGGATCATAGAACTATTCAAAAGGTACTGTAACATTTTTACATTGATAAATGACTCTTTTCAATTGAACTATCAGCATAATTGGCCAAATAACACTGTGTCCAGAATGCCTTATGACGCAGAGGAAAGTTGATTTATATATTTAATCTCTGTCCACTATTTGGGTAGAGTGACTACTAATGAACAGGGAATTGGTCTTGAAAACTCATTGATGTATAGATACTTATTTTATTCAGGACAACAGAGCATCTACTTGTTGACTGTACGGAACCAAAAAAGTTACACGATGACACTGGGAAGTCCAAAGATGTGCTTGCTATTGTAGAAAAAAATTATATGATGAAGAATGAGCAGTCTCATGTTCAGATCAGATGTTGGTTGATGTTCATTTTTCTATGCATGAATGAGCTGGGTTTGTGTTATCTGGTCAATCTTAATTTAGAGTAGGGAATTCTTTTGGTATCATGAAAGTCAAGATTTCCTAATGCACCTAAGGCAGCAGGATCATAGCAGTTCTTGCCTCCCGTGCAGGGGCGGCACCTCTGTTTCATTCTTGCTGAGCTCTGTGCTTCCCTGCTGTAGCCGCCAAATGCCTTGCTGCTGTGGTCGGTCTTCCCTGCCCTACGGTAAGCTCCACGAGGGCAGAGCCTGCACAATCTCGGTTCCTGGTGTATTCCTGGGCCTGAGCACCGTGCTGGACACACTGAAATAGGCTCTTTGCATGATGAATAGAATGAGAATGTATTTAGAGCTCATAAAATTGACAGATGAAAAAGCAGATTCACATTCCCCAAAGTATTCCTAATAAACCTAAATGTTTCCCAGCAACTGAACTGAGTATGCATTTTTAAGTCAAAATTGATTAAAATGAGACAAAATGAAAAATTCTGTTCCTCAGCCCCGCTGGGCACATTTCAAGAGTTCAGTCGCCACACGTGTCCAAGTTCAGTTTTAAGATTTCAGCCAGGTCCGATTTTGCAGTTCAGGATATTCTTAGGTTTCAGATAAAATTACTTCCAAGAAGTATTTTTTGAAAGAAATGGTTACCCTGATGGGTCAGAGTTGGGAGATACTTTCTTTGGTAACTGAATCCCTCAAAGGTTTTCACAAGGAGGTTTCATTTTCTCAATGCTGCACGTTATTTGCAATGTGACAATGTCAATCCCATTTAATCTTCTTGGCATCAACTTCTAAGGTTAAGAAGGAAATCTCAGCTTTCTAGTTTCACGTAATAACCATTACCAGTTCATTTACTTGCAGTGTTTCTCAAGCTCTTCACTCTCTACTACTCTTGGTAGAAATGAATTGCATAAGCTTTCTACTCTCTAGGAAGAGCACAATAAGGAATTAATGCAAAAGAAAAAAAAATCTCACTGCTAAACCCCCAGTTGGAAAGAAACATGCCCCCTGAGTGGCTGGTTATGCCCTGTGTGAGTTTAAATATGTCAATGAAGTGCTGCCTGAACTTTCTAGATCTGCACTGACCGGAGGTAGCCACTGGCCACATGTGGCTATTAGACACTTGAAATTTGGCCACTGCAACCGAGGAGCTGCATTTTTAACTGCTTAATTTTTAATTATTTTACATCTAAATTTAAAAGCTGATGCTTGTTTCAGCTATTGGAAAAACATTATGTATATCTTCAATAACTTAAATCTACTCTTTCCTCTGTACATTTTATGAAATCTAAATATAGATAAGGTATTTCCAGCCAGGCATGGTGGCATGTGCCTGTAATGCCAGCTACTCAGGCTGAGGTTGGAGGATTGCTTGAGCCCAGGGATTCAAATCTAGCCTGGGCAGCAGCATAGAGTACCTAGTCTCTAAAAATATATATATATTTTTTGTTTTGTTTTTTTTGATGAAGGGTCTTGCTCTGTCCACTCGGGCTAGAGTGCAGTGGTGTCATCATAGCTCACAGCAACCTCAAACTCCGGGGCTCAAGCGATCCTGCTGTCTCAACCTCCCGAGTTGCTGGGACTGCAGGCACACACCACCATACCTGGCTAACTTTTGCTATCTTTTATAGAGACGGGAGTCTCGCTCTTGCTCAGGCTGGTCTCGAACTCCTGGCCTCAGCCTCCCAGAGTGCTAGGATTACAGGTGTGAGCCACCACAACCAGCCTTAAAAAAATTTTTTTTAAAAAGTATCTCCAATGAAACCTTAGCTCCCAAACTGAGATGTGCTGTAAGTGAAAAATACACCCTGGATGTTGAAGACTTACTTGGCATAAAAAATGTGAACTGTCTCACTATTAATTTTTCATATGGATTACCCATTGAAATGATAATATTTTGGATATATATTGGGATAAGTAAAATATATTATTAAAATTACTTTCACTTGTTGCTTTTACTTTTTTAACAAGGCTGCTATAAATTCAAAATTACATATATATGGCTCACATTATATTTCTGTTGGACAGCTCTGTTGCAGACAAATATAACAGACCCCTAATTTGCTTGATCATTTTTTTAAAATCCTGTCTCTTGTCTTTTCTTTTCTCTCTATATGCACTGGAGCTCCAGCTCCACACAGACATTGAATATACAGGCACGTGTTGTATTGGGCAGAAAGAATCTAGAACCCTGGGCTCCTGTTCCATTGCTGCCATTAGGTCCCTGGGAGCCAGTCCCTATCTTCCTCCCTCCCATTTCTCCCAAGCCTACTGGGAGATAGAGTGACATGATGTGTGTCAAAGTGCTTTGTCAATTGGGAAGAAGTTCACATGTCATTGAACAAAATCAGAGCTGATATTTGCCAGTTTCTTTCATAGCTTTCACTAAATCAATGAGTTCATTGATGTTTATTAGGTGCCTTTCAGTGGCAGGCCCTGCACTACTGCTGTAAGAATAAAATGTGTACACACACACACACACACACACACACACACACACACACACAGCCCCTGCTGTCTAGAGGGGTAGAAAAAACCACAGGGCAGTGTGATTGGGACTATAATAGGAGCGTGTACACAGACAGGAGATACCTGGCTTTACCTGGAAGATTCTAGAAAGGCTTCACAAACAGCTCTGAAACCTCATTCTCTCCTCTTGGGGAGGTGGGCAGGAGGGCGGAAGAGCTGGGTACGGTGTGGGAATGCATGAGGTGTGAGACGGGTTTGTGGAACCACATGTGACTCAGTGTGGCTCAAGAATGAGAGTGGGAGTCTGATAAGCCTAGGCGGTGGGAGTTTGGAGAGAGTCTGCAGGGGGCCGGAAGCAGGGCGGGGGACTGGCTGTGAGGAGAGGAGTGAGCAGGAAACGGAAGAAGGGGATGAGGCAACTTGGAAGCCTTCAGGGAGGCCACGTGTCCTTTTTTTTTTAGCTTTGAGTGCAAGTCAAAATAAGTTGGAAACGAGCCTGAATCCGGGCAGGCTGACGTCCTGCCATGTGTCTGGGCTAAGCACTCTCAGTCAAGGAATTCAGTGGCGCTTGGGTTTTAATTCCAGTCATGGAATAACAGCTGTATCAGTGCCCATCTTCCAGCGGCTGCCACGATGCAATCCATTCACGTGACTTTCATTCTGGTGGGGACACAGGTCGGGACTCAGAGATGGCAGTCGCAGAGGTGACAGGAGCAGGACGCAGGGAAGCAGTTTGCTACGGGGGCACACAGAGGTTGCCCGGCCTGGATTGTTCGGGATCAGGGAAGGCTGGAGGAAGGACACTGTGCTGACACCCAGAGGAGGGCTTAGAGTTGGCCAGGAAAGGGTATCCCAAGAACCATTTGAAAGGGGTGGCGAGGAGCAGGGCACAGTGGCAGAGAATAATTATTCATGCAAAAAGCTTTGAATTATCTTCTGAGTGCATTGAGGAGCCTTGAACATTGTGGTAGGATCAGATCTGTGTTTCAAAAAGAAAATGAATGAGAGGGAGGAAAATCCGAAGCAAGAGAGGCCAGTGGAGAGATTACTTAGATCAACCAGGGAAACTATAAAGTCCTGAGACAAGGACGGTGACACTGGGGGTGTTTATTGAATGAATAAACACATGAGTTAATTGAATCACATGGATGTCCAAACCAAGGGTTGAATTTTACCAGCCTATATAACACTTGCAAATAGCAAACAATCATTTAAAATACTGAGGCCAGTTGCATGGGTACGACGGCCCTGCAGTGTACGCTTTTAATGGCTGTTTTCAATTGGTATGAATATGGTTCGATATGCACATAAATATGGCACAAAACCCCTAAAATATGATAAATAGGTCATATAAAGAGTAAAACAAAAATTGTTCTTTTTGATAGATGAGGATTTGTTCTATTGTGTATTAATGTCACATTTTGGGGGGTTGGGGTGAGGAAAGTTGTAAGTAAATTGGCATTTTTTGTGTATATTTTGTTTCCTTATATAATAATTCTACAGTAATATAATAGTCCACTGAAATTTTATTTGTCCTTTGATCATATTGAGATCCATTTTCGCATATCAAAATGTTTCACTAAATGCTATTGAGAAGGGATTTCAGGTGTTCTCATCTTTAAGCACATTGTAATTTCTTCTCTATTTCAGTTACTGGATGGTAGAGAGAGATTAAGAAATGAGCTTGAACATGAACAATTACTCGTCCAAGATATGGTAAGATCATTTCCATTATTTCCTAATGAATTTGAATTTAGGAATTTAATTTAATCATGAAAGTTTTACAGACTTTATTTGTAACTTGTTCCTGTGAACTATTCCTTTCACCGTTATCAAAAAATCCAAGTGCATGTATAATTATAAACATTTTTAAGTGATCATTTTAAAGAAAGCAGTTTAAGTAGTTCCGTGATAAATATACGTACTATGTAGCAGAGTCTTACATAAGAAATAGTATTACCATTTAAAACAGTGTTTAAAATTTTTGCATTTTATTATAGAGATTAAAAAAAAACAAATACAGGAGCCCAATATTTTGAAGGATTTGCTATTTTTAGTTACAAATTGCCATAAGTGACAACAAAAAAAGAGCCCAGCTAGATATTTTGGCATTCTGTGTTAGTCTCATAAGAAAACACTGCCTTTTTATGTTCTTTTAAGAGAACTTTCCAGACGGCTGGTCTTTTATCAGTTGACTACCCACCCCCAGGCTCTCCCCCCACCCCCTGCCCAGCTTATGGGGGTGTATGTTGGCTTTCAACTGATCACCACTAGTATGTCTTTGTTACAGTAAACTGACTGTGTTTATTATAATAAAAAATAAAACACAGCTTGACTTGCGTTCTAAATGTGCTTGAAAAGAATATGATACTGTTTAGAAGAGAAAAGGTTGTTCATAGGAAATCAACACCACTCCAGATATTGAAACCTTCGCTTTTCTACAGCTTGTCACATTTTGTGCCAAGTCATGACTGTTTCCCTAACTCTGTTTTGTTACTCTCAGCACCCTGTGTTTTGGGTTCCTTGTCATAGAAATTAATGCAAAACAATGCTCTGAGATTACAATAAAGCCTTCTATGAAACCAACTGGGGAATGCAGGCAACGAAAAAAAAATTAGGGTCGGTTATTCACAAAAACCATGTGTTAGCAAATACGTTGCTTTGAACTCTCTACTTTTAAATACCTGGTGTATGAAAATAGTTTCCATTTTTAGATTTGAGTCTACTTGGTGGATTTCCTCTACCCCCACCCCCCATCCTCTTCTGTCATTCCTCCAAAGTCTGGGCTTTGCTTCTGAAAACAAACAACTAAATGTGCATATTGTCATTAAAATCGAAAGTGTTTTTAGAGAGTGGGAAGCCGATGTTATATTGTTAGTTTTTTAGCAGCAATAGAAAAGAAATTAAAACTACTCAATCAGTGAATTTGTGCTCATACTTGGAGCAGATTCCTCACTCTTTCAATTACTTTGCCTATTTATTTTAACTGTAAGCCTTGAACGGGTGCTATTGTATTCCCCACGGGGGAACCAATCACGTTTTATTTTGTGGTTTAGAGGTTTGTTGAGCCACAAACCTGTTGCCAAGCAGCAAGAGTCTGCACCACAAACCTCATGACAGCGCAAGAGCCTTCAGGACGCTCAGAACTAGTTTGGGGGTTCTTGTTTTCAGGAGAGGGAGTGGAGTTGAGGTTCTTGTGACCGAAGTTTCCATCACATACCTGCTTGGGGCCCAACAGAGGTCACTATTTTGAACCTGCCCTCTCCTCTCACTCCCCACAAGCCATTCTGTTATTCCCTGGGAGGGAGGCTGGCTTGTTGCTATTTGGGCTTCCTTTATTTCTTGCTAGACTGCTTTTTTTCCAGGACTTGTGATTGCCCAGACAAGGGAGAGGGGGAGAAAGTGGAGTTGACCCCAGTCATTGTGTAAAAATGAAATTATATGGACAGCTAAAAATATATATAGAAAAAATTAGCTGGGCATGGTGGCACATGCCTATAGTCCCAGCTCCTCGGGAGGCTGAGGCAGGATGATTGCTTGAGCCCAGGAGTTTGAGGTTGCTGTGAGCTAGGCTGATGCCACGGCACTCACTCTAGCCCGGGCAACAGAGTGAGACTCTGTCTCAAAAAAAAAAAAGCTTTCCCACTGAAAGGTTTTGGTTTTATGATAATCTATTACTGTTTCTTAATACAATTTGTTTTCTGGCTTATTAAGAGCATAACGTAAAAAGTCAAGGAGCTGGTAGTAAAGATGCATGATCAGTATAGACAGATAAGCAATGAAACATGGAGTGATTGAACCCTGAGATGGGCTTTTGGGGAAGCATATGAAATAATTTCCTATCTTTCTGTAGTTCCTGGACTGAGTGGCTTTCATTTATCTTGAAGCTAACAAAAGAAAGAGAGAGA
The DNA here is from genome assembly GCF_020740605.2 of Lemur catta. Lineage (NCBI taxonomy): Eukaryota > Metazoa > Chordata > Mammalia > Primates > Lemuridae > Lemur > Lemur catta. The sequence continues at coordinate 133,983,997 of NC_059128.1, read as the reverse complement.
GAGTGTGTGTCCTCATCAGAAAAGTACTATGATTGAACTCTTTCTCTTACCTATTAAATAATTTCCATCTGCTTCCTCCCAGTGCACCTGGTTTCTCAGAACGATCCAGACTTGAGGCAGGAAGGAGGTATATAGGTTGCTCTAGCACCATTATGGGGACACAGCCCTAAGTCACCACTGCAGCCTGCCTTGCTGCCGTAACCGGGTTCCCCATGCCTGAGTTCCCCCTGAGATAGGCTTCAAGTGTGCCCAGCCCTGTGGCATGTAACGTGGCCGTGTGTGGCCACCCAGCTAGGGAACTGATGCTTTTGGTGTATTTATAGAGAAGCTCTGGGAATAGGGGCTCTTCCTCAAGACAAAGTGACACAAGTATGGCCCGGTGTGGCTGCACCCCTGCATGCCGTGGCATGCAGGGGAGCAGGTGCTGCTGCCCACGTGGTGCCCGTTTGGCCATCAGTGAGGTCCTGCCCACTGCTCAGTAAAACGTGCTCCACAAAGGACATCTAGCAGTCCTGCTCAGCCCCCACCATCTCCTCATGGAGTCAGAGAGGCGGAGAGAAAACCTTGTGAAAGAAGACGTCCCTTGAGGGTGTTGTTCAAAATTCCTCAGGATGAAGCCCCCAAACCCTGGCCACGATTCACCCCACCTGAAATCAGCAGACAGATTTATCCTCCTAGAATCAGGACGTTTGTCCCAAGATCCCTGAGAGTACTATCTCTTCTTTGCTGTCCCCTCTTCCTGAAGTGCCCTCTCTCGGTCAGCCCCTGGTCCGCTCCTATGCATCCTTCGGCTCAGAGGTCAGACACTACCTACCTCCTCTGGGAAACCTCCTCCCACCCCCACCCCAACATCCTGGCCTGGAGGGGGAGCCCCCCGCTCCCTTCCACACGGCGCCCAGTTCTCCTCTCAGAGCTCTCATCACGTTCTATGGAGATGGTGCTAACTTTGCTGCTGCTTCCATTCTGTGAGCTGCTTGAAAGCAGGAACAGTGTCTCGTTCACGGGGTACCCCCCCAAACCTAACGTGGTGGCCACCATGGAGTAGATGCACAGTAAATATTTGTTACAAGTAAATGAAGGAATGAATAACAAAAATCATTGGTTGAAAGTGGCTTAACCCACACTCTGGCATGAACGACATACAGTTTAATAAGCTCATAATACTGTTAATATGCACATGTGACACAGCTACACAATATACAGAATAACTAGAATGTGGTTTCCAGGATCAATTTCTATGTCCCACTCTGGTGGTTCTCAAACTTTCTGATCTCAGGATCCCTTTACATTCTTAAGAATTATTGAAGGTGGCTCATGCCGGTAATCCTAACACTCTGGGAGGTGGAGGCGGGAGGATCGCTTGAGGTCAGGAGTTCGAGACCAGCCTGACCAAGAGCGAGACCCCCGTCTCTACTAAGAATAGAAAGAAATGATCTGGACAGCTAAAAATATACAGAAAAAATTAGCTGGGCATGGTGGCACATGCCTGTAGTCCCAGCTACTCGGGAGGCTGAGACAGGAGGATCACTTGACCCAGGAGTTTGAGGTTGCTGTGAGCTACGCTGACGCCATGGCACTCACTCTAGCCCGGGAAACAGAGCGAGACTCTGTCTCAAAAAATAAATGAATAAATAAATAAAACATGCATTGAAACTTCCTCTTAACCCTTGAGTTGTTTGGAGGTGTGTTGTTGAATTTCCAAGTGTTTGGAGATTTCCCACTTGTCTTTCAGTTATGGATTTTATTTGATTCCATTATGATTAGAAAACATTATGTAAAATATTAATTTTTAATATACTCAGGTTTAATGTATGATTCAGGATGTGGTTTATAGTTGTGAATGTTGAAAAAAATGTATTCTGCTACTGTCATATGGAGTGTCCCCTATATGTCCATTAAATTCTATTGATTGATTGATCACAGTCTACTGGTATCCAGTGAAGTGTAGAAATACTACATCCAGTTAGGGCCCTTTACTCTCCCATTTTTTAAATATAATTATCTTAAGCATTTCCTCTACATACATTGAAGTCCACATTAGATGGTGTTAAAATTTTTGCATTAACCATGAAATTCAATTCAAGAAACTCATAAGAAGTTAGTATATTATACTAATATTTACCCTGATTTTCATTCGTTTATTTGCTCTTTCCTTTCTAAAGTTCCAAGCCTTCTAATATCATTTCCTTTTTGTGCAAAGACTGCCTTTAGCATTCTATGAGGGCAGCTTTACTGGCAACAAATTCTCTTAGTTTTACTCCAGCAGAGAATATCTTTATTTTGCTTTCATTCTTGAAGAATAGTTATGCCTGATGTAAAATTCACAGTAGAAAGTTCTTCTCATTGTATTTATATTGAAAGTGCTTCTCTTATAGACAGTAAATAGTTGGATCTTGGATTTTTTTTCCCCCATAGATCCTGGCCATTTCTGCATTTTAACTAGATTGTTTAGTCCACCAACATTCAATGTTATTATTGATAGGACTGAATTTAAGACTACCATTTCATTATTTGTTTTCTGTATGTTTTCTCTGGGTTTTTTTTTTTGTCATTGTTCCTCTGTTTCTTCTTTTTTGCCTACCTTATAATATTTTAGAATTCCATTTTAATATCTATTATCATTTGGCTACACATGTTAGTGGTTGCTGTAGTGATTATAATTTACAATCTTAACTTATGACCATCCACTTAGAGTTAGTGTTGGGCAATTTCATGTAAAATATAGAACCTTTGCAAATATATGTTTATTTATATTGGTTAATTTTCTCTCCATTCTTCACGTTAGAGTTGTCATGTATTTTATGTTTATACCAGTGTTATAATTCTTGCTTCAAACAGTCTTATGTGTTTGAAAGAAAGTAAGACAAAACAGTCATATATTTACTGAGATATTTACCATTTCTGAGCTTCCTTTAGCTTTTCTTATAGGCAAAGTAGTATGGAGAAAATTATTTTTAAACCATTATAATGGAACTTAACTATAATACAGTCATGTGCTGCATAATGACGTTTTGGTCAACAATGAACTGCATATACAATGTTGGTCCAATGAGATTATAATACCATATTTTTACTGTACGTTTTCTACGTTTAGATATGTTTAAAGACACAAATACTTCCCATTGTGTTACAGTTCTTCTGCAGTATTCATTACAGTAACATGTGGTACAGGTTTGTAGCCTGGGAGCAAGAGGCTATACCATATAGCCTAGGTATGTAGTAGACTACACCATCTAGGTTTGCATAACTGCACTCTATGCTGTTCACACAACGATGAAATCACCCAATGTGCACACCTCAGAACACATCCCCGTCGTTAAACCATGCGTGACAATATGAGGCTGAGTTTAAATACACCGAGACCATCTAAATAGTCTTTCATGGGCATCAGTAACTAACTGTCCTCCCCGACTTCAAGGTATCCCAAGACAGATCTGCTCTCTGTTGAGTTCTGCTCCATTAGTAGGTGGGAGAGAGTTTTGAAAATCCATTGTAGTTGTTGTTCAGATGCCAATGAGATTAATGGTTAGATATATTTTTCATCATTGCTTAATTTCAAATAAGATTAGTCATAATTAGAATCACTGGCATTTGCTCATAAATTTATTTTATGAAAAAAATCTTAATATTATGGAAGCATGCATTAATAATACATCTTCTGATATCATGACTTTTATGCCTAGAAATTAAAATCGATTTTTAAAGCAAAATTTCATTTGTGTTGTTGAAGTTCGACTAATAAATTATCTTAAATTTCTCAAAAAAATCTTGTAACACCTAGAATTTATAGCTATAATAATGTATCAAACAAATTATCAACTCATAAGCAAACAATGCATGTTTTTCCATAATCTCTGATACTTAAAGCAATAAATAAATGCTAATTACTGTAAATATTTGCAATTTTATATCTTTCTGTTCACTTTTCTTTAATGTTCTTTTTCAGGATACAAGCTTGTTTTCTCTTAATTCCCCTTCAATATTATAACTTATATTCCTGTAATAGTTTTGGAAGTCAAATGGTTTTAAATGCTACTTTTTCATTTTTTATAGAAGTTTTATAGAAAATTCTCTTCTTTAATCTTTGCAAACAATAACCCAGTGATGTGAACCTTCCCTTTTAGATTAATAGACAGAAAGAGGACATGGAATCAAGAAGGTTTGGCAGCCTGAGCATCAGGGTTGGTATTTAAATTGTCTCTCTTTTTTTTTTTAATTCTGTATTTCTCTTATTTTGACCTCTGGATTGAAGAATCTCTAGGTACCATACTGAGGCTTTTCACTTTCCAACTTCTGAGTTTGAAAGAGAAAATTCTTGAAAGTGAGTGTGAGCAGGAAGTGTGAATGGGAGATCAGGCAATGATTGTTGAGAGCAAGGTGCAGGCCATTAGGGGCTTCAAAGTGCGGAAGTGTGTCCCTGTGTACCCATCCTGGGGCCCCAGGCCCTGCCTTCAGATTCCTGCACTTCCCTTCCTACCTTCTGCTTCCCTACCTTCTTCCTGCCTTAATACGGAACTCAGGCTACCACCTGACCCCCTCCACAAAGACCCTCCCTTTCCCAGTGCTTCCCCAAAACGTCGATCTGTTGTTCTGTTTCTCTTAGGCTGCTAGGATGAGTGCGGGGAGTGGAGAAATGAGCCTCACCTGCAAATCAAGTCCAGCTAGGGAGGACCGGGGGTCCCAGAGCAAGAACAGATCCATGCCCTCTGGGACTGGAAGTGTCAACTCTGCCATTCCAGCTCTGAGGAGGGGAAGGGAGGAAAAGAAAGGGACACAAATCTGAGAAACAAAATGAGAATAACAAAATTGGTTCTTTTTGGTGTGCCAGCACTTGCGATCAGCCAGGTGGAAAGAGACCTCCTCGTCCCCGTGTCCCCCACAGTCCAAGCCCCAGTCCAAGCCCGAAGCAGCTTCAAGGCCACATTCTGCGTCTACCAGTGCATCGTCTGCTGGGTCCAAAAAATCTAAGACTTCAAAGAAGAAAGCTTTAAAGCAAAAGCGGCCTGGGGTAAGAACTGCTCCCACCACAACACACACTAGGGCACTCTCATCTGCAGAGGGACTCCTGTACCTTTAGCACTCTCAGGAAGGCTGACGGCCTGAGCACATCTGAACAGGGCCCTGGTGGCTCCTCTTTAAGCCAACTCCTCCTTGTTAGGCCCCTTAACTTTCCCAAGATGAAGCCAACATTATCCCCAAGCTTGATGGTTTATTTAGCTTCATTACTAAGCCTTGGTGAATCTCTACTTAATTAGCAAAATAGAGAAGCCACTTCTTAGGCACTTTCTAAGGTGTATAATGTCTAACTCATTCCTGCCCAACATCTATCAGAAGCTTCCTGAAGATTCCCTGAAAGACACATAGGTATCTAGTCCATTCGCTCATGTAGGATTGCACAATCGACAACTGGATTAAATCCCACTATCAGAGACACGAAGGCATGAATTAAATGCTCTTGGTTCTCCTTTACCCATCTGCCCCCGCAAAGAGTCAGAACTGTTCTTACTGGACCTACGGTGGTACCACCAGCCGACATAAAAAGATGTGTTAAGAAGTAGCTCTGGGATGCTCAGGCCACCGTTGGCTGGTCGTGTGGGGGTTGCTGAGGCACTGCTCGCTACATTACACAATTCCTCCCTTCATGATGATATGTTGGAGAATATTCTTCAGCCCTTAGCTCTGGGAATAATTATATTCCCAGAGCAGTTGATCTGTGGCACTGCAGATTGGGTAACTAGCCAAGGCTCCCTTTCAGCACTATGAGCAAGTAAGTGTTGACTTGTAGAAAGCTCAGAACCCAATCGGTGACACATATGGCCAATGTCTAGTGCTTCACACAAACTCTCGTGTCCTGTTTCTGCGTGTTCCCATGGTCTTCCTTCTTCCCCTACAGGGGCAGAATCTGCCTCTCTCCCAGCACATGGAGGCGGAGAGCAGAATCGTGCACCCTGTGTGCATCCTTGCTCCAAAAAGGGGGAAGGAGAGGAGCAGGCTTCTCATGCCACCCTGTAGGCGAATCCCTCCCCATTCCAGCAGAGCAGTTTGGGAGCAGGTAGGAGGAGGCTTTGTACTAGCGGAAGTCACTCCGCTCAGAAGGAGACTTCAGAAGATGAGAGAAAGCTTTCTCTTCTAAGAGCACTTTCACTTTGCAGAAAGTTAGGAAATATGGACAACTGGAAATCAGTGTCATTTCCCAAGGAAGGGAATAACACTGGGGGAGGGGAATTTTGCACAGGACTGACCAGTGAGTGACTGGGTCCTAGAAGTAGGATGGTTTTATAATCCATGTTTGGGGAGGTTTTTTTTGGACCACAAAAAGTAAAATGTAAACAAAAACCAAAAAACCTGGCCTGAGTGTGCAACGCCACCTGCTGACCTGGTCAGGAAGACCAGCCGTGCTGGGTGAGGGCGCCATGCCACGCCTTGAACTTAGTGAGCCTGCTCCGGAAGGCTGAGTCAGCTGCCATGAAACTGGTCATGTGTCAGGGGTCTGGGATCGGAGGCTCTGAGATGATGGCTGGGAGGACTGCAGAGCAGGGTCAGGGATGGGACAGGGCAGCTGAGCGTCCAGTCCTGAGGTCACAGCAGCAGGGGGCGGCTGCAGCAGAAGGTGCCGCAGTCCCCTTAGCAACCCATGGCTGGAACTAAATCCTAGAATTCCAGCTCAGAAACTCCAGTGTCCTCAATTTACAGACAGAAGCTTCCAAAGTCACGGCCACGAGGGGCAATGACATCTTCTGTTCTCTCCCACTGACAATGCACAAGAAAGGAAAGACAAAGGCCGGCTTGGGATCTCTGGGAAGGTGTCACTTCAGTAGGCTTTTCTCTTAGTAGTGTCACCGTCTTTCCATCTGACTGTAATAATTGTGGCCTGGATGCTTCCAAACCTTAACATTTTGTCATGTGGGGGAGAGTCTGAAGTTAATGTGTAACAGTAAGTAAAAATTGGAGCAGAGGAAGGGAGAGATGATGGATGTATGCTAGATCATTGTTTTTTATTAATATTCAAGAATCATTAGGTAAAACATCTTTGCAATAGTTTTGCAATTATGGCCATAGTCACCCCTGCAAGCTTGCTGATGTTCACATCTTTATAGTAATTGACTCAATTGTAAAGTGAAATATATTTTTCTAGATCACCATTATTAGCATCATGTGCACTTTTGTTGTTAATAATAATCCGGTTATTATAAACACTCCTTTCTCTCACTTTCCCATGTGCTTTATTCTTCACTGTATATTAATTCACACACACACTAGTTATAATTTTTCCTGCTTCTCTCTTTTAAGTATTTAAGTCTATTGTGGTAGCTGGATCTCTTAAAATTATCTTTAAAAGGTGACCACGTGTCCATGACCAAATGGAGAGCTTGCTACAGGAATTTTTTACATCAGTCATTTCACTTATCCAATTAATCATACTTATTTTTTGAAATCTGTGTCAGGCGGTGGGAACAGAACACATGCTCCCCACGGCGGAGCACACAGTGATAAACAGAGTGTTTAGCCAGTCTGAAAAATACGATACGAACACTGCCGTCTGATTACTATTTATGAAAGATTTCACAACATCAAATTTGTATTTGTGTAATCCTTTCAGGTAAAGTTTATTTTTTGATAGCTGTAAAACATATCAAATACTAAGGCTTCACATATCAAGGTTAAATTGGATTCCCAGATTTTCCAAGCCCTGACTCCACAGTAATTAGTTCATTAAGGCTGCACCCAGTAAATCCTTCCCTGGAAGCCTTGTGAGCTTCCATGGGGTCCCCTGGTCTGTGCCGACGGAACATATGGCGTGTGCTTGGATCTGGAGAAAGCATCAGGGCCCTTCTGCGTGGGAAACGGGACATGGGACAAAGTCGTTTCTGTTCCCATTCTTAGAGTTCTCCCAATACGGAGCAATTCGTGCAGATAAAAAGACTTTAATGAAAACTCTACAGCGCTGGGTTTTTTTAAACATTCAAGAATTGTTAGGTAAGACAGTTTCACAATAGTTTTGTAATTATGACCATCGTCACCCTGCAAGCTTGTACATTTTTAAAAATTATTATTGTAGGATATAGGATTATTATTATAGGCATATAGGATTATAGGCTAGATAGATGAAAAAGAGGTCTTTCCTTCTGAAATTTACTATTTCTCTTACATGACCCTTTTGTTTGATTAAATTGCATATGAAGTTTGAAATAAACTCTATTAGAGAAAAAATAATATAATCTGTTGTTTCAGTATTCCATTCGTTTTTCCCTTGGCTTGGCTTGATAGAGCAGGCAGTTAGTTAATAGCTGTGCAGAGCAATGTGGAGAAGCCAGCGCTTCTCTCATTGCGTAGCTGGTAGCACTGGGCAATGGAGTAATACAGCGACAAGGCAATTGTGGGCACGTGCGTGATCTTTGCAGGTTGTCAAAGGATATTTACCATATTTTGATAGATTATGCATGCCAACACAAAAGAATTTTCCTTATCCTACTGGATCTTTGTTTCATATTTTGAATACCTTTAAAAATGTAGAGATAACTGAAATTAGACACTACAATTATTCACTTTATTTTTTAAATCAAATGTTTTCCTTTATTGCTAAAACGAATTCATCTTGGGATTCTGCTCTAACAGACCAAATTTGAAAATCTGAGTAACATCGTGTTTAAAATTCAACTGAAAAGGTAGCTTTTATCTTATAGGCTATTTTATTCCGGGTAGTTTGATGACAAATAAATGCTTTTAGTACATTTAGAAGTGAAAATATGCTAGGGAAAATAATATTCCATATTTGTTGCACACATGAAAAATGTTATTTGTTCAAAACCTCTTGAGGGATTTTATATTTTCTCTTCTTGTTTATATTGTTGGGAAACGGTTATAACATTTTATTTGTGGAGTTTGCCATACTTTGGTGTGATTTAAATTAAGAGTGGAAGATTTTGCTGTGGAAATCGGGAATAGATAAATTGAAGGTTTGTATTATGCCCTGTTCTTCCCCAGGCACTCTCAGCCATGGGGACAGATGTTAGGTCCTGACCACATGTGATATTGACTTGGTGGTCAGGGAAGTGTCATCTGGACATTCAGGGATCCACAGAGCAGCCTTCTTACTCTTCACTGCATGGTGTTGCTTAATTCTGTTTGCCTGGGTTCAGCTATGGGCTTCTCCACAGTTCCCACTGGGAGCTGAGGCCAGTCCTGAACACCAGGTCATTTGTCCAGAGTCCTGACACTGTCCAGATGTGGGTCTTTCCCCCAGAAGCCTGAACATCTAACATGCTGCCACTCATCCTGTCACCATTGTGTCTGCCAATGCTGCTGTCTGCAGCTATGTGTTCTCATGGAACTGCTTCAGTATCAATGCACAAAGGTGGTTACACCCCTCTGGACACTGGCAGTGGACTGTTGGCCACCCTCTTTGGATCCAACTTTGCCAACTTGTCAGTTTCTCCAAACCCGTTCTCTCTAGCCCTAATCTCTCCGAGTCCCAGCTTTCTCTTCAAACTCTGGGAATAAGTTTATATGAGTTATAACTCATTAATTTTGTTTGCTTTAGGAATTTGTTTTCAGGGAGGTGGTTCTTAAACTTTGGTTCATTTAATATCCCCTTTGTTTTCTTTTTCTCCATGTAATATCTGCTTGTTCATCAAGAAAATGAAAGTTACTAAAGAAGAGGTATGTGTTTATTTATTCATCTCTTACATATTTCTTCCAATTTGCATATCTGGACAAGTTTAGATAACCAGTAATACTTCCATGAATTGATTTAATGCTAGCTAAATTTAAAGAGTTCTTAAGTTTTGTTAGCCTATGCCCCTTAATTAGTGAATAAGGGTACTCTTTTACTTTAGGCTTTTAAATATAGCTTGAGGGTCTCCTTCACCAGTCTCAGTGTGGGAATCACTTCTCTGTTCAATATATAATTCAGCTCTTGAAATATACATGTTTCAGCTCTCGTGTTAACTGAACTCCATAACTTTTCATGGTATTGGTAGATAATTCCTTTTTCTATTCCAGGTCTGTAACACCTTTTCCTTTTTGTTTTTGTTCTTGTTGTTTTGAGATCTTGTCTCATTATATTGCCCAGTCTGGTCTCAAACTCCTGGGCTCAAGCAGTTCTCTCTCATCTCAGCCTCTCAAGTAGCTAGGATTACAGGCGTGTAGCACTGTGTGTGGCTGTGATAACTCCTTTTTCTATTTCAGATGTAGAATATAAAAACGAGTTCTCTACAACCAGTGCTATGAAGTGTTAGGGAGTCCAGTTAATCCAATGGCTGAAAGCACACAGTGAACATTTATTTGGATTGGGGCTACCAGAATTGATGGACAGGTCCCAGCTCTGTCTTCAAACTCTGGGAATAAGTCTATATGAGTTATAACATGTCAATTTTGTTTGCTTTAGGAATTTAATTTCATGGAGGTGGTTCTTAAATTTTTCTTCATTTAATATCCCCTTCATTTTCTTTTTCTCAATGTAACATCTGCTTGTTCATCAAGAAACCAGAACCCGTTAAAGAAAAGGTATGTAACAACCTAGAGTGGGATTCTGATGGTCTGTCTCCCTTGTTGAGAATCTGCAAGTGGGTTCCAATGAAAATATATATAACAATTTCTATCTGGTTTACATTAAATGAAGCATTAGCATGTTTTAAAGGTAATTTTTGTATTGAAATTAGTAAGATTATAATATGAAGTTAGGTTTTTTCTTCTTTTGTTTTTTATTTTAATAGATTTAGGGGGTATAAGTTGAATTCCATTACATGTATATACTACATAGTGGTGGGATTCTTATACAACCACTGGAAAAGCTAAGAGAGCAAAAAATTAAGAAAGCAACAACAACCATAAAAGATTTCAGATTTCAGCCTGAAGCATCCAAGCAGCTGATTGAAAAGAAGTCAATGAGAAGCCACTGCAATTTGCGGGAACCTCTAGGAATCTCCCACGAAATAGCTTAGTCTTCAGCAGTAAAAGAGTGTTATGAGTTCTCCAGAAAGCCACTATAAAACTCATAGCTGTCCATGCATCCTGCTCCAAATGCCTTTGAGATAATCTTTTCCAATGTTTCCATCAAAGGTACAGTTCTTTGGAGTTCCTAACATGTTATATCCTTCAAAAAATTAAAGTTTAACATAGATATTTTCATGGAACAAAAATTGATATAATGTGTCACAGCAAGATTTGCATTTGACACCTTCATTGATACCATTTCTGGAGCTTTCATTTCTTTGTGTACATCAAGTTTCTGTCTGTTATCATATTGCCTCTTCCTTTTGGTTTGCTGGCAATGGATCCTCTTAGTTTTTGTGTGTGCCTGAAAAAAAATCTCTATATCTCTATTTTGCTTTCATTTTTGATAGATATTTTTCTGAGTCTGGGTTGATAGTTTTATTTTCTTTAAACGCCTTGAAGGTGTGACTCCACTGTCTTTTGGATTACATAGTTTCTGACAAAACATCTGCTGTAATTTTTAATGCTGATTCTCTGTAACGTGTCTTTTATTTTGGAATGACTTCAAGAGTTTCTCTTCATCTTTATTTTTCAACAGTTAGATTATAGCATGTCTTTGGCTGTTTGCTGTCTTCTCCTCCTTCATCTCTTTATTTCTATTTATCCTGATTTAGCTTCATGAATTAGTAGTTTGATATTTTTCTTTAACTTCTGACCATGTTCTTCAATTATGTCTTTGCCTTTGAATATATGTGTTAGACTGTTTGATATTGTCCTACAACTCTTCTATGCCCTGCTATTAATTTTGAATGACTTTTTTTCTCTTTGTTTCAGTTTGGGGAATTTCTTTTGACCCATCTTGAAATTCACTAATTGTTTTCCTCAGCTGTATTGAGTCTGCTGATGAGACCATCAAAGAAATTCTTCATCTCTATGGCTGTCTTGTTTGTTTCCAGTATTTTCACTTGACTCTTTTTCACATTTTACACCTCTCTGCTGAAATTCCCTATCTATTGTTGATCATGAATGTTGTTCACCTCTTTCTCCTAGGTTCTTTAACATTTTGATTATAGTTATTGCAAAGCCCCCATCTGATGGTTTCAACATCTGGGTCATGGGTCATCTCTGAGTCTGGTTCTGTTGATCATTTTGTCTCCTAATAATAGGTTCTTTTTTTTTTTCCCTTGCCTCTTTGTCTGAGGTCCAAGACAATTCCTCTTCCCCTCCCCCTGGGAGGAGCATGTTTCTTTAATTTTTCCCATTGACATAATAAATCTCCATCTATTAATACATCCTGTGAGCAGAGGCTTTGATGCCCTCCCCAGCAGTTGAAAGCTTCCCCTTCCTAGGAAGGAATGGCCTGGGAGAAACAGGTGGGGTTTGGTACTAACACTTCTTCACAACATCAACCACTGACCACCTTTGTTGAGACTGGTCGGCCAGAGAGTTTTGTTCCTCTCTCCCAGGAGGTTAACACTTTTGCTTCCTAAGATAGAAGGACCCATAAAAGGTGCTCTTCCCTTAGTAGCAGCTGATTCTGACCTCAAGTCTGCACCCCCAAAAATGATTTTCTTCAAAATTGCTCTGCCCTGAATTTATCTGATCAGCACCTGCTAGAGGAAAAAAGGGGGAAAACCTTGTGAGTGAATGTGAACTGTGAACTCCCCTTTTAACTTGTGCCCCCAGCTACTTCAGACTGCTCTGCTAACCCACACTTGACCTTCAGAAGTCTTTACACTTCAGCTTATTCTTCTAACCTGCTTGTGTTGAAAGTGCTGTGTGATTGCATGCAGCCTCGTATCCTATTCTCAATGTTCCTAATTCTCAGTCTCTTCTCTCCAAATTGTAAGTGCACAAGGTTGGTTCTCCCTTTTTCATGTGCTTCTATCACCCCCTCCTTTTCCTGACCAACCACCGCCCATTGGCACACTACTAAAACACTAATATAAAGTCAAATGATTGAGGTTTTGGGGGAAAAGTCATCTTTCCTCATGATGAGCTAGAAAGACTGCTTTGTTGGTACTATATTCAACATTGAAATGGAGAAGAGGAAAGGAGGAAAGACACCTTTCATCACTCCCAGAGAGAATGGGCAAAATTTCATAAGAGGGATGTTTGCAGAAATTAGGAAAAATAGAAGAACATAATAACTCTTGACAAGAAAAAAGAGAACAGGGGTGTGAGGATATGATAAAAGGTATAGCTAATCTTACGGCAGTTGATAAACATTTTTGTGTTTCTGTTTGTAAAACCAGAGTTTTTACAAAGCTCAGTTGTTGATTCCTAATATAGAAGATTATATTGATGGCATTTTAGAAGATATGTCTTAAGTGCTTAAAAAATAAGAAACACATTTAAGAATCATAACTTCTGTTATAAATGAGCCTTATGTCTTAACCTTATGAAATTTTAGTTATAAATATATGTACAAATTCAAAAGAAAATGAGAAATATTTATAATAAATTATTAATGGTAATTATCTTTACAATTATTTGATTTCCGTTTTCCTACTTAGGAAGTTAATTACTTTTATATTCGTGTTACCATTCATTTTCACCTCTATGTATTGTTCAGCAGCCCAGTGTTTGCACCTGTCAACAAAATGACCACATAAAGACCAGCATGTGTATTCCAGAGAAAGTGGAATGTCAGCAGCTGGCAAAACAAAATGACAGTTTAATGTGGACAGAGCCTGAACGCAATATAGCATGCTGTCGCAGAGTTGAAAGTTCAATTCCAGCTGGAGAGCAAACACTCTAGTCTACATGTGCTCTTTCTTTTTTTAATGAAAAGAGACGCTATCTTTATCATTGTAATAGTATTGTCTTTTGGAGAGGTTGAATAATTATTTGCTTTATAGAAGATATGCTTTAGCACAGACTTATCTCTAGTTATTACATACTTGATCATTATATGAGAATCAGGAAAAGGGAGCCTTAAAAATTGAAACTGATTTTTACTGTCTGTGAATTTAAACACAGAATTTCCTTTATAAACTTTCAGTCACTCACATGACTTTGGGTATAGTGAAATATTAATGTCTTTCTACATGGAAACTTATTTTGTTCTACTGATTGGTTTTTTCTTTAATTTTCTGTGCATTAATTTTTTTAATTCATGTTAATTTTTTCCCTTTAGTATACTGGCAAATGCCCAAGGCCTGGGACTCATACCCTGGTGACTTCCTTGGCCTACTATTACCAAAGGGCAATGAATTCTGAACCCCTTGCATCCTGGGCAGAGAGGCAATTCAAGTGGATTGTGCTCCTTGAGAACAAACAGGTGGAAGGATTCCCAAAAGTGCCTGCCTCATGTCACTTTGGTGATCCCCACTTTTTTTTTTAATTATAGAGGTGGGGTCTCGCTCTTGCTCAGGCTGGTCTCAGGCTGGTCTTGAACTCCTGACCCTCAAGTGATCCTCCCACCTTGGCCTCCCAGAGTGCTAGGATTACATACAGGCGTGAGCCACTGCACCCAGCCGACATCCACTTTTTTGAGGCCAAGGAAGGCTAACAATAACAAAGACTTTTTGTTGCTTTTGTTAAATTGGTGGTGTTGTGCCTTGGCCTTTCTTTTTTGGCTACTTTCCTGTCACATGGGCCTTGAGAAGAGTGAGTCACTGTGCTTGTGGAGATAGTTTCTCCTAAGAAGTTCGAGGTACTGTGTAGACAACTAAGGGAACAGTTATTTGGGTAGTTCTAAGACCACCAAAAGGCTTTCCAGGATTGTGGGCCCTGATGGAGGAGGAGTTAGGGTTTGGAGACCTCAGGTAAAAGCAGTGGGTTAGGGTGCAGGTTCGGGATTAAGTCAATCCTGAGGATTCTCCCAGCCAGGGACAAGCGACAACTGCGAGTCAGCCATGCCTGCACCATGGGCGTCCATCCTGACCTTCTGTCTTCTCAGTCTAGGGATGTCATGAACAGCCTTATCCAAGTCTTTAGCTTCACCTGATATACTGATGACTCTCAAATTATACCTGTAGGATTGACCCTTCTTCCAAATTCCAGGCCTTGTCCCAGTTGCCCACTGTATGTCTTCATTTGAACAACCCGTAGGTACCTCAAACTCCAAGTGTGTGAATCTGAATTTGCCAAATTCTTTCTCATTAAAGAAAAAGCTAGTGTTAAAAAAAAAAAAAAACATTTTTATTCCTATTGTTTTTTCTTGTCTTAGTGAATGGTTTTATTCTCCGATTAGTTGCCCAAATGAGAAATTCCAGGCAGCTCTGTTCTCACTCAAAAAGCCCCCTAAATTTGACCTTTTTCATAATTTCTCTCAAATCTGTCTTCTCTACTTCAGCCCTGTTCTCTTTTCTGTTGTGTTTCCAGGACTTAGAACAATTCCTGGCACACAGTAGGCGTTCGATAAATAGTGAATGAAAGGAGAAACCAAGAGAACAAAGAAAGCACTTGGTCCTGCAGGAAAAAGTTAATTCAGGGAACAGACAAGAGCTTGAAAGACTTTTTTTCAATAAAAATATTTTGGGAGACATTGAAGAGAAACCTGTTTTCTATTAAGCAAGGACAGGCAGCTATGAAAAAGGAACAGTCCGAGTAAAAGAACAATTTCATGGAAATAATAAATAAAATTGCCCCCAAAAAAGGCACTAGGCAGGCTGAATGATAAAAGTGACACAGCTTAAGACCTAATGAATAATCTGGAAGATAACTGAAGGAAATCTCCTAGAACATAATGTGAAATGGCAGGGAAAAATTATGAAAAAAATTAAAATGTGGAGGCTAGATCCAAGAGGTCTAATGTCTTTCAGTAGGATTTTTAAAAGCAAAATAGATATAATGGAAGTCAGACCATAATAAAGAAATAAAAGAAAATTTCCATAAATGAAGGAGGAAAACTCCAAATATTCAGATTGAAAAGGCCCACCAAGTGCTAAGCAGGATTTAAAAAGGAAAAGCAGAATATCTCCCATGTTTTATCAAATCTCAGATGCCACTCATTATAAGATGCACCATTATTTTAGCACTAGCAGGGAAAAACTACTGTCAATTAAATTGTGATATCCACACCAATTGTAAGAACATCTCAGCTTCAAAGATGTTAAAATGCTGACTGGGACAGGGAATGTGTGTCTTAGAACTCATGAAACCGTAGGTACATGCTGGTCAAATTTTAGATCTCCAGAAACTAAAAAGAGGGGGAAAAAAACAGTTTAACTACAATGGAACCAAAAAAAAAAAAAAAAGGAGATTTACTTTAATTTTCTCATTAGCAACTGGTTGCTGCAAGAAAATAAAACAAAGTTTTCAAAAGGGAAAAAAATAGTTTGGTCCCTAAGTCTTATACCTGATTGAGTATATAAGCAAAATTAAGATATTTTTGAATATGTAAAAACTCAAAAAGTTTACCATTCATGAAAAATCGAGAAATACTCTAAGCAAACATGACAGGAACTAAACGTGTAGGATGATACGGACACAAGAAAGAGGAAGCTAAGAATGGCTCAGAAGGGAAGGAAACTAGAAAAAGTTAAAAATTGACATTTTTTAAATTTTTTTTGCTGGTTTTAGCAGCTAAGTTTCAGTAACAGGCTTACATTTCTTTCCCTGTGGATCCAGTGATGCTACTTAGTTGTATGGTAATGTGAACATATTGTAAATGCTAATTTTCAGATTTTATATTTTATAATCAGTGTGGAGATTGATTAATAAATAAAGCATGGAGGACTTAATTATAATTAGAGAACAATGCTATATACATTGACAATGTAAATGAATCACAGTCTTTCTAACAATTGAGCAGTCGAAGGAGTGAAGAATGTTGGAAAAAAAGTAAATAAATTTCCCAGCATGAGTTAATATATCAGAATATAGAAGTTTGCATATATTAGAGTCATAATAAAGGCAACCACGATAAGAGCTAAACATGCAAATAAAAAATTAGGATATGCAGGAGAGAGGCACTAAAAGGTAAATATGAATGCTCTAAATTCCTAATCTTTATTGTGAGGGAGCCCCAGTGGATAAAGGCTATTGTTTATTTATAGTAATAACCACAAGAAAAACTAGGGGAGAAAAAAGAACAAAACTTTGAGCTTCTGGGAAGTGAGAGTCTTAAGTTCATGTATACTTGTATATATTTGAAGTTTAGGCCAGGCGCGGTGGCTCACGCCTGTAATCCTAGCACTCTGGAAGGCCGAAGCGGGTGGATCGCTCGAGGTCAGGAGTTCGAGACCAGCCTGAGCAAGAGCGAGACCCCCGTCTCTACTAAAAACAGAAAGAAATTATCTGGCCAACTGAAAATATATAGAAAAAATTAGCCAGGCACGGTGGCACATGCCTGTAGTCCCAGCTACTCGGGAGGCTGAGGCAGGAGGATTGCTTGAGCCCAGGAGTTTGAGGTTGCTGTGAGCTAGGCTGACGCCACTGCACTCTAGTCTGGGCAACAGAGTGAGACTCTGTCTCAAAAACAAAACAAAACAAAACAAAAACTGAAGTTTAATTTTTACATATGTGCGTGCATTTTCAATCATTAAAAGTCATATGAATGAAGAAGTGAATAGGTAGATATATAGAGACAAATGATAATATATGTGACGTGCCTGGCTTGTAATAAGTTGTCATAAATTTTAGCTATTATGACTGTTATTACACATTTTGTTATTTTCGTGTGTGGCAGCTGGTGGCAGCTGCATTCTCCCTGCCCCTTCAGATACAAGGAAAGTTGGCTTAGGACCACATTCTTGCTCTGTGGTGGCCCAAAGCACACCCCGTGTTCGCACGCGTGCCCACTGGCGGTCACCCTGCTGGCGATTGTTGCTGGATCCGGGCTCCTTCATGCACTGAATTAAGTCAGTTTCCGAGTCTCCTTGGACCCCACGTGCCACACCAGTTCACATTTGGTTTAATCAGACACTGAATTCAATGTGATTCTGCAATTTCTATTCAAACCTCCCACCCAGATTTTGCATGTGTAAGTTGGAGGAGGCTGAAGAAGGTAAGTGATGGGGAGAATTCACATCACCAAGATGCCATTTCAAATCGACTATGGGACATCACTCCTGGGTGTGGGGCTCCTGCAGCCTCACCACACACTAGTACCTCCAGCCTTGTGGTTTTTTCCCCCTGGAGATTCTCTGTTGTCACCCCAGCCCTCACGTCTGCTTGCCTGGGGGAGTCCTAGGTTCCTTTTACTTTATTCCATAGACTTACTCGGCTGTCTCAAACCCTGGCTTCAGACCCTCCTGGGTGAAGCCAACTCCACCAATATGGCAACAGATCAAAGGTCCTTTAGGGTCCTTTGACCCACTCAGAAAACATAGTGCTGTAATAACTAGCAACTTCTTCTGTCTGTTGTACAGAAATGTAGGGATTGCTAACCAGGGAGATTGTTATATCCAATATATTTTCTCACTGCTAAATAATCTGCTCTCCCCTGCATCAGAGAGGTATGGTAGTGAAAATTCATCACAATTATCATTTACAATAAAGTTTTTTAAAGCTTGTGGCTACATTGGATGATAACTGTCCGCTTCATTTAGAAAAATGTAATGGTAAAATTTGACCAATAACTACAGGGTCATGCATTTTTGGAAACAGTTGTAGGAAAATTATTTTTAATGAGCTATCATTGTCCGATTGCAAATGCTATGTATAAGCACTGAGTTTTCTAAATTATATAAGGCTGTGAAGAACTTCCAGGACCTATAGCTGGCATATTGTAAGTCTCAGTTGCCTTTTTTCTAAGCTGCAGAAAAGCTAAATCTTTATGCATTAATTTGAAATGTTATATTTAAAATATCTGGCATATTTTCTTGTCAGGTAAGACGTTTAACAACTGTTTCGCCACATGAAGGAAGGAAGGTGAAACTCTTAGTGAATGAGGTATAATAATGACTAATATGACCATTATTATTAACCTAGTTATTGTTTATATTGATGCTGGCTATTCTTAGAAAGTAGCAATGACTTTGGACCTACACTTAAAATCAGTCTTGTGAAGAGACAGAGGACCTGATGGCCTCTTTAATATGATTCTGTGGCACATCGCTGCCACACCCAAAGAAATCTCTCTCATTCATGACATGTCTACAAATCCACTATTAGAGGTTCATTCCTTTTGCTGAAACTTTGTCCTCGCAAAATATAAACAATCCTGAAAAATGACATAAAGCTCTGCTGGGTTTGAGTTGGTCAGGTCCTTGCCTGAGAACTGTTTAGACAGAAAGAAGAACTAGAGTAACTGGGGGCAGCTGCTGCCTATGATGACAAGATGGAGAAGCCACAGGAAGGGAGGGAAAATAAGAGTTAGAAAAAGGGATAGCTGGTGGGGGGAGGGGTGATGAGGATAAATTGCAGTTGCTTCCCAATATGGCCTAGAGCTGGCTGCCCCCAAATTAATCATTTATAGGAAATGGAGGCAGAGGATCTTAAACTCTTCCTATTTATGGAAATTCACAAGTACATGTACCTCATCGTTCTCTCAAATTATTTTTGGTAGTAGTTAGAGTGTGCATACTACTTAATCGAAATAGCCTTTTCAGATTTATGGAGAAACAGGGTATTTGTTCATGTAATTAACTTTGTCATATATTTTCTGTTGAAAGCTTGAAGAAAAAAGTTCTTCGACAGTGCAAATAGAAGCACTACGGGCCACTATTGAGATTGAGAGGAGGAAGCTAGAAAGGTAGAGTTAACACGGAGTCCCAGCTGTTCATCTGTGGCTAACACAGTGTTTAACCATCTGTAAATTTCTTACAGGTTTAGGAAGGAAGCAGAACGGATCAACAGAAACTGGGAGAAAAGATTCCTTATTCTCAGGAACAGGTATAGTATGGTGATGTATACAAATTCTATTTATAAAAATGTGAGTAATCATCCTTTAAGGAAGTGAGGAGCCTTGGATTTTTACATATTAATGTTAAATGCCCTCATATACTCTTAAAAAGAAAAGTAAAATAATTGGCCTCAAATAGAAGAATCATCAAAGTCTCTGAAAAGAAAAATCATTTAAGACTGTTTCATTCCCTGTCTGTGTTTTGGCTTCAAAAGAGCAACAGGACAGACTCTCATTTATTTATTTATTTATTTAGAGACAGAGTCTCGCTCTGTTGCCCAGGCTAGAGTGCCGTGGCATCAGCCTAGCTCACAGCAACCTCAAACTCCTGGGCTCAAGCGATCCTCCTGCCTCAGCCTCCCGAGTAGCTGGGACTACAGGCATGTGCCACCGTGCCCGGCTAATTTTTTCTATATATATTTTTAGCTGTCCATATAATTTCTTTCTATTTTTACTAGAGATGGGGTCTCGCTCTTGCTCAGGCTGGTCTCGAACTCCTGAGCTCAAACGATCCTCCCGCCTCGGCCTCCCAGAGTGCTAGGATTACAGGCATGAGCCATCACGCCCGGCCAGGACAGACTCTCTTGATACCTGGTTTAATTAGACCTAACTAGTCATCTTCCTCCATTGGGCTGTTGAAATCTTTTCTCGTTCATTTGAGCATGATGATACGTAACTGGTTTGTACTGACTTCTTAAAATTGCTGTAGATACTAGAGCCCCTACCCTACCGTTTTCTTTTCCAGACAAAACAGCACCCACCAGCTCTGTGATCACTTAGATCTATTTTTCACTCCCATAATTATTTAGTTTCCCTTTCCTGTGTCATCTTTGCCTTTGTTTTAAAATGGAGAAAGTGAAACTGTATGATTCTGAAAAGGCTAAAAGCAATGTCAAGTAGAGAAAATGCCTATTTTTTTCCCTTGCCCTATCCTCTTCTTTTCTGGGATTCTAATTATATGTACACTTTTCTGTCTAACTATGGCCACATGTCTCTTATGTTGTTGTCTGGTTTTTTCCCTTCCTTTATTCCCTCTGTGCTTAACAATGTATATTTTTTATTGAGATTAATAATCCTGTGTTCTGCTGTATCTATTCTGCTATATAGACTATCCCTATTGAGTTCTTATACCGTATATGGTGTTTTTAGGTCTAAAGTTATATTTTTCTATGAAATTGGTCAACTCATGTAATTTTTCAAAATTCTTGTCATAAATTTGCTCTTAAATCTGTGTACTAGTTTCCTATTACTACTGTAACAAATTACCACAAATTTAGAGGTTTAAAACAGCACAAATTTATTATCATGCACTCTTACAGGGTTAAATTCAAGGTGTTGGTAGGGCTGGTTTCTTCTGGAGGTTCCAGGGGAAAATGTTTTTTGCCCCTTGAAATTTCTAGAGGCTGCTGGTATCACTCCAACCTCTGCTTCTCTCATCACACTGCTTTCTCCTTTATCTACTCTGATCCTCCCACTTCCTCTTCAGAAGGACCCTTGTGATTACATTGGGCCCACTAGATAATCCAGAATAATTACTCCATCTCAAGATCCTTAAACTTAACACATCTTCAAAGTTTCTTTTACTCTAATATGTTAGGTAGCATATTCCCAAGTTCCAGGGACTGGGAAGTGGATTTCTTGGTGGGAGGCAATATTTAATCTACCAGAGTCTACCCTCTGACCTGAAAAGATTAATGTCTATACCACAAGCAAAATGCATTCATCACCTATCAACATTCCTCAAAGTCTCAACCAATTACAGCATCAAATTCAAAATCTTATGTAAGTATCGTCAGCTCAAAAGTCCTAGTTCTCATCATCTAAATTAGGCATGGGTGAGGCTTTGGTTATAATTCATCCTGGGGCAAAATTTCTCTCCATATTTGGACTTGTGAAACTATAAAACAGATTATTTGCTCCCAAATACAATGGTGGGACAGGCATTGCATTGACGTAAATGTTGATGACAGTTATAGACATTCTTGTTCAAAAGGAGAGAAAATGAGAAGGAAAAATTAAGTCACTAATCCAAACAGTTTTGAAATTCAGCATAACCCCATTAGATTTCAAGACATGGAGATAATTCTCTGTGACTCCAGGCTCCATCCTCTGGGCCCAAAACACTGCTACTGAATTATACTCCCTTTTTCAGGAAAGTTAGCACATGTTTGCAACTAAGTAGTTTTAGCAGCTTATTTATTGCCTGTAGAATTTTAGTAGTCCAATAGCCTTCTTTTGTCTTTTTCAGTTCAAACTGGCAGTGTTGCTGCTGATATGACATTCTTAAAAACCTTGTGGGTCTCCCGTGTTTGTCATGGAAAGGTACTGCATTAGACAGGAGGCTCCTTCCCAGGTCTTTCCTAGGTAATTCCATCTCTACTGTGGACTCCTACTGAGATGCCTGAGAGTATCCCTGAGCCACACATCTAATCTCTTCAAAGACCCTTTTGTATGACTGAATGCTGTGATTTTTTTGTTGTTGTTGTTGTTCCTTCCTAGGCAGTAGCAAAAGGTCATCCAGCCATATTCTTGGCTTTCTCTCCAGAATATGCTTTCCTGACAGCAAATCTCCTAATTTTAGCATCATTTGCAATCTGGATAGGCTGAGAATTGCCCAAGTAGTTAATATATGTGTGATGCTTCAATACATTGTATTTTTATTATTTTTGAGGCTTAATTTCTCCAATCTTAAGTCAATAGGAGCCCTTACAAGTTGCCTACTATGTTCTTTTGTCATAATCTTTGATGACTTCCTTGATTTCTAGTAGAATAAAATGTCCCAGGCTCATCTTGTATATTTATTGTCAAGAAACGGCCATTTCTGAAAGATGCCCTGGCTTATTTTAGTAAGAAATGCTTTTTAAGACCACAGTGTGGGCACGAGGTGGGATCATTGCTATTATTTCTGTGCCTTTTCAGAGCTGGAAAATACGCAGTTTTTTAGATGAAAGAATAAGTTCATAGTAGTACTTTAAATTTTTTACTTGGTAATATTTTAAAATTTAATGTGGTTTCTAACCACATTAATGTAATACTTACTGCTTTATCCTGTGATTTATATACATTTAAATTTTCCCATTTCTTTGTTTTCAGCTTTCATGCCCTCAAGGATGAGATGTTTACTAGGCACACACTGTATCGTCAGTTTGCAATGCTTGCTAATACATCCTTCAATTATGTTGTAAGTGTTTATAATGTTTGGATGTTATTTGTCTCTTAGAATCTATCTTTTGTCTTTCTGTTCTCATTTAACATTTATTGAGCTTGTGTCAATACAGGCTCTGAAGATAGTACATGACAGTCACTCTGCTAAATGCTAAAGTTATAAGACAAGGTTCCTGAACCCAAAGCGCTCAGTCCGGTGTGAGATATATACATGTAAACAAATTATTACAATCCCATATGGCTGAGTTATGGTAGAGGCAAGGACAAATTTCAGAGGCAGGGTGACCCATTCTGGCTAGAGAATATCTGTCAGTCTGCCCATTTGTGGTCATGGATGGAATGCTGGGAAATATCAAAGTTCAAAGTCTAAGTATCCAGTCACTGCCAAAGGAAAAAAGGAGATAAGAGAATCTACTCATAGTACTAAGCCATTCATTTTCATGTTAAAGGTCACCAATAGATAAGACTCAATTGTATAGTAGCCTATTATTTATTTGACTTATTGTTTTCCTTTGGGATTTCTAACCATTAAGCTAAATGATGCCCATCGTAGAAATATATCCAGCAAATTTCAACTCAGTCTTAGAGCTGAGTGTTCTTGCTTTGTTTCATCAGCTTGTGGCTACCTTGAAGAAGATAAGAAATGGAAATCTTACTTGGATTTAAATCCTACTCCTGCATTTTATTCACTATATTCATTCCATGCAACCTCCATAATTCCCTTGCATTTCATCTCAGCCTATTCATCTCCAGAATCTTCTGCCTACCTTTCCGAGAGGCCGTATATTCTTGTACTCTACTGTCCTGGCCAAAAAGCTTAATGAGGTTTCCATCCAGATCTCATAACATATCATTTTTAGAAGTATGTGCTTCCTCTGATTTCAAGATACTGTTATCTTTAAACGCATTCTGTAGTTTTTTCCCAACCCCTGTTTTACTTTACCCTTTTCTCATCCTTGACAGGGTGAGATATATTGAAATCCAGTGCTATCAGCTGTGTTCTCTCGTGTGTTGCTCAAATCTCCCTTTCACATTTACAACTGGGAGACAGGTTGACGTGCACAGCACCAATTCCTGACCCCAGTTTTAGCAGCATTTTACTTTTTTCAGTGCTGTCATAAGAGGTTGCATCTTCTTTTACACCTACTGCTCGAAGGTATGGAGCAATGGAATACATTAGAACTTAAATTCCCAACAATCATACATTGAACACTGCTTTCTTTCACCACTGTCATAAAATGCATGCGGGGTAGTGAGGGAAGGAGCCATGTGGATATCTAGGAGAAGAATTCTAGGCAGAGAAAAGACCACTGGAAGCCTGTGAGGTGGAGGTGCACCCAGCATGTTTGAGAAACGAGACGTTCAGTGTGGCTGGAGCACTGTAAGGAGAGAAAATAGTAGTAAATGTGGTCAGAAAGATTATAGGACTTGGATTTTTTTTCTCTGAGTCAAATTGGGAGCCTTTCAGAGTTTGTGAGCAGAGGAGGAACACAATCTCACTTAACATTTTAAAGGAACAACATTGGCATCTATGGTGGGGGTGAAGAAACAGGTTAGGAAGCTATTGAAGTGATGCAGGTGAGAGACGATGGTGGTTTGGACCACCCTGGGAGAATAGGTGGGCAAAATGGGGCAGACACCTGTCAGGCTGCTATGCAGTACTCAGCTGCAGTGGCTTTTAGGTACATAGCAAGATGAATGAATCTGAAAAACTTAGCACTTAGTGAAAGACATAGGGGACACACAAGATACTTTGCTTTTTACTTTGAATCTAAGATGTGCTCAACACTGGCTCAAGATTTCATAAGTCACTAAAAGAGAAAAAGTGCTGCCAATTATATTGGACACAACATCTGTTGTATGATGTGTCCCAATTTTAGACACATTAGAGTATCAGAAGGCTGGGTCTTAGAATCAACTGGGCAGGACATTACATACTACCATTAGCATACATTAAAATACATGCACAAAATTTCACATTTTTGCAAGACCATATTCAAACAAAAGTTACATACAAAATATTTAAATAGTTTCTTTGGGGAGGAACAAAAAGGAAGTGGAGCAGGTGGAGGTCAAAAAGTACATGCAAACACACGTATGTGCATGCATGCATATACAGTATACATACAGACAGACCAACAAGAGAGAAGCCCCCTGAATTGGGAAAAATTCACATAAATCCCAAAGTATAACCATAGCCCTCAGACCTCTTTTTGACGAGCATGCTTAGTGGACTTTTGTTCCCTTTCACCTGCATAGTATTTTTTTTTTTTTTTTTTGAGACAGTGTCTGGCTCTGTTGCCTGGGCTAGAGTGGGTGCCGTGGCATCAGCCTAGCTCACAGTAACCTCAAACTCCTGGGCTTAAGCAATCCTTCTACTTCAGCCTCCTGAGTAGCTGGGACTACAGGCATGCGCCACCAAGCCCGGCTAATTTTTCTATATATATTTTTAGTTGGCCAGCTAATTTCTTTCTATTTTTAGTAGAGACGGGGTCTAACTCTTGCTCAGGCTGGTCTCGAACTCCTGACCTCGAGCGATCCTCCCGCCTCGGCCTCCCAGAGTGCTAGGATTACAGGCGTGAGCCACTGCGCCCGGCCACCTGCATAGTTTTAATGTCACAATTTACTTTGCAATATATGATGTTGGTGACAATTCTGTCTGCATGCTGCTGCTTCTAAACTCCTAGAAGAGATGCTTTTGTTTTTTCACCATTCTTGGGGATCAGGACACCACTGCTGTAGCTTCTGGTAGCTGGGAGGTGCTGACAAGGACCTTGTGGTTCCTGGCCAGTTACGAGTATTAAATCTCAAATTATCAGGACGATCAAAAGGAAGTACAGTCAGAGCAGACACTAAGGAAAACATTTTTCTTGAATTTTCTCTTAAAGTGGCCTGAATGAGGAAGGGACCCTATCCCATTGCCGCAAAGGGAAGGGTTTCCCCAGCCACATGTGAGTAAGTACGTTCTGAGCCCAGTTTTCATATCTTGGTTAACTGAGGGTGGAAGAACATTTACATCCATTTGATGTGACAGTTATTTCCCGTTGATAACGCAGTACCTACCTTTTGTGTCTTTCAGAAAATAAAACCCTTAATCGTGCAGTCTAAAGTGAACTTGACCGGTACTACATCTTCAAGTGATTACCATGTATCTTTGGTAGGCAGCTGATTTTTTTCTCTATTAAACATTTTGTCAGTTGATATTATTCAGCGTCAGTAATGAAACTTTTTGGTTCACCTACAGATAGACCCCAGGTACCTAGACGTGGGCAGTGACCAGGTATCCTTTCAAATTGCAGCAAGAGGTAAGAGTCTTCATTGTTGGAAAAGAGGTTCACACACAGACTGGGTACTGAAGTCTAGATTAACTCTGCTTTTCTCTTTTACCTTGAGGTGATTCGGTATTCTGGCTGAATGTTTGACTTTTTTTCAGCCAATTTATAAAACTAATGCACAGATAAGCTGAAGAAAAAGAATTCTAAGGTGTGTTTCTGAATACCAGTGCTACTAATTGAAAATCAATTTAGTCATATTAATACTTCAAAACCAGAAACTATCTCAGTTGGAATCCCATTTGTTTTTTATTAAACTAGCAACAAACCCGAAGCTCCTGTTAAATTTCTTTCCCCTCCCAATTTAATAATTAAAAGTACAACTATTTCTAACAAACTTTATCTCCCATAGTCCTTAAAGGGCTTCAGATTTGTCTCTTTTGAAACTGGAAGTGCCCTTTGTTCATAAGTTTTCTTAAGTCTTTAGAGAACAACCATTCTTCCTTTTCTCTAAACTTGGAGGCCAAAATAGGAAACCTACTTATTGCTTCTTTCCTTATTTGTCTATATTGCCAGCAGTCCAGCTGAAGGTCTTCAGGGGCAGGGGGATTAGGTGAAATTAAAGAAATTCATCATCTAAAGCTTATTAGTAGGCAGTAATAAATAAGTTAGAGTAACAAAATTTGACATTATTAGTTTGAATTATAATTGTTGATAACCAAAGGTATCAGTAATTTCTGTTTTTGTTTTTTTTTTCATGTCTGGGAATGTTGAAAAGAAGACTTTTATAATGAATCTTTATGCAAGGGAAAAGGGTGTGATATGAGTTTAAATCCTGGGCTCCTAATTGTAAAATCCTCTACTTTCTAAAAACTTCAACAAGGAGGAATCTCTCTTCTCCTGGGCCTCTATGCAATGGAAAAGCTTTTTCCATAGTGCTTATATGTATGGGTAGTATCTGTTTGACAGGTGCCTGCCCTGGGTACAGAGGATTCTTTCAGCAATCACAGTGCTTGGCTGCCTCCCCAGGCTGGACTCTGTAGCCGGCATCTGTTAGCTTAGGAAGCAGCAACCTTTAAAGGTATTTTATATAATTAATTAGATCTGTTGAGTCGTTGGAAGTTCAAACTCATACAGTAAGTTATTTCTAAAATGTCTTAATGTACTCATGATTTATGGTAAATATGTAGATTGATGAATTTGGAATTTGTGGTTGGCCTGAAATTTTAATTAGGAAGTTGAATTAACCATAGAATTCCATTCCCCAGAAATTTCAGTTGAGGATTTTGCATTGAAAATTGACTTTCCCTGGCCAAGCAAACTGCTTTTCAAAGGATCATTTGAAGGAACACAAGTTAACTTTGATGGCCATTTGGCAGACCCTGCTGAAACAAACACTGTCACTCCCTTTCCTCAGCCCTGAAAATGCAAAATGTAGAGTTATTTCCACCCTTTCTACTGAAAATCCCCCTAGAATTCATTAGCTCACTTTTTTGTCATACTAATACAATTGAATATAAATGCTTTTTTATGTACCATAATTTTGCATTGTGCCCTAAAGCTCATCATTCTGAATATTAATCTGCCCTTGAGAGGTCGCCTAGGTGAAAATGTTCACACCAAATGCCTCCGGGCATAACCCTGGAGTTTCTTCCTATTAAATCTCTGATACAACTTTGACATATCCCGGTCTTCTCTCCAAGTGTTGGGAAATAATCCAGTTAACAAAATGTTCTGGTTAAATGGTTCCAGTGAATCCAAAATTTACTAGAAGTAAATTTTTATTGAATAAAAATGAGTAAATGAATGTCAGGAGGAAAGTGGAATTACTTCTTTACTAATTTGGGAAGTCAATAAATCTTCTCGTTAGAAAGCACAGTCTTTAGTGGAAATGCCTCGTGAATGGCATTCACACTAGATGTTCAAAGGACCAAATTGTCTTCACCAAACAAGTCACTCCAAGCTCCCTGCTTCAGGACCCTAGACAATAGTTTAATACAGTATTAGTGCTTTCAAGCACTAAGTCACAAATACCTATTACAGAGGTGTTAGCTACATATAAAATGGGGAGGGTTACTGTTACCTATCTGGTGACAGACCCTAAGCTGAACTCTTTTAAAGTCACTATTGTATGCATTCCATTTTAAAATATGTAAATAGAATATTAATATTTTAATATCCTATTGAATATTAATATTATCCTTGTTACAGCATCCTCAGTGTTGCATCAAAGATCAAATTTCTTAGGTTGTACTTTGACACCACAGAATACTTTATAAAATTATGTATAGCTAACATTTAGTGGATATAGGCAATATTCTAAATGCCTTCTAGTTTTAACTTGAATCCTCACTAAAATCCTAGGAGGTGGGCACTCTTGCTTTCCCCCATGTTATAGCTGGGGACAATTGAGAGAGAGTTTTAGGAAACTGCCAGGTTTGCACTGCAGATAAGTGGAAGAGCTGGATTGAAACCCAGACGGTATGGCCTGAGGACCAGTGCCGGTCCCCATTCGCTTGTATCAAATCAGCTCGCCCCAAGACTCATGCATGGCAGCATGGGAAATGTCCCATTTTCAACCACATGCAATGGGAAAATCCATGGTGTAACAGAGAGAGCAAGGACTATGGAGGCTGATGGACTGGTTCCGGTCTCAGTTCTCTACTCACTCACTGGGTGACTTCATCCCAGCTCCCCCTGCTGTGTAAAGTGGAGATGGAAACCTCACCTGGTAGGTTTGTTATGGAGATTAAATGAGATAATATATGTGATGTGCCTAGCTAATACCTCTCTCTACTTGTCCTCCTGAGCTGTTCATAATAAAATCCCAAACTAAAGTCTAGCAAAACTACATTTTAAGCCACCACAAAAAGGCAATGATGCCCTAAGCAGTAGGCTAGTGAATTAAAAGAGCTCACCTCTCCTTTGCTTCTTGAATAACTAATTTTCTACCAGCCATAAATAAAAATAAAATCCAGCATTAGTATCAAAACATATAGTACCTATTTTGAAAAGAGTGAAATAAAATATAAAATAGAATTTATCGAAGAATGTTATATCAGGTGATATGCCCTTCCTAAGCAGGTCAGAAATGATTTTTTTTCAATGTTGCAAGTTCTAAAAATTCTAAACAGAACAACAGAGAGTCATTCATGCAATAGAGGAAGTTTAAGAGATGAATAAATCTTTGTTAATTTAAGGGACTAAAAAATGAGGTACAACACTATCTACAAAATTTCAAAGTAGTTTTTTACGCAGTAGTAATTATCCCAAGAGAGTACAGGTAACATTATTAATTTGTTTGCTATTTACCTCTGATAAAATTTAGGATCTGAGCCCCCCATTGTGTGCTGTGCACGGCCACAGATTTTATGTACTCAAGGGGACCTTTCTCACAGTCCAGTAATTAGGTGCTATTGACATTGTAATCTTTGGAAATGTTCTTAATGAGCCCAAAAGACACGAATTTCATAGATAAAACCTCAAAGTAACAGTGACTCTTTAAGTAGCTTGTCAGGAAGAGAAAGCTCAAACATCAGTATCTGAAACACAAGAGAAACCCAAATTTAAACCTAGATTACATTGTGTTGTTAATTCTCTGAGACATCTAGGGAAGAAACCTCCAAGAGGTGGTTTGAAAGGCTTTCAAAAAATAGTAGAACAATTGCAATATATTTGATATGATTTAAGAACCTTTCTTTTCACCCTTTGAAACTTTGGACCTGAAAAGTATTTTTTTAAGAAGAATATTTTCCACCAATTTATAAAAATAAATATTAATTGAAAGTGGAGTTCAGTTACCTCTGCTGTTTTAAATACAAAAATAATTTTTGAAAGCACACAAGGAATTGTAACTTGGATAGGAGATAAAAAGAAATTTTAGGCATAAGTGTTAGTCTAGAAATAATATATAAAACAATGCTATCAACTGTAATTAATATAATTTGGTAAAGTTTTCAAATTCATATTCAGATGCATATTTTATAATATTACTACATGTAAAAACAGTATGTAACATCATTTAGCATGTAATCGATGTCTATAAAATGTTAAAAGGAATTATCAATGAATTACAAGTACCAGGACTAATCTGATTTACTAAATATAATGTATTAAGGGGTCTGTAAATCTTAATGATGTCACTACCTTTTTAATGTTTTCTACTACTTCCCTTATTGTCACAAATTACCTGTTATTCAAATGTTACATTTCTAGGTTATGTATGTCATCCTTGTCCTTGAGATTTGAGCTGATTTTCAACTACCTTTCCTTAGGAATTTTCTTTGCTTTTTATGCATTTATTCTAGAGATACTTTCTACTTGAGGCATAGAATTTAGGATACTAGATGATGAATTAAAGCCTGAAAGATCAGCAGCCTGTCTCTTAATTTATCCTTCCAAATACAGTGAATTCTCAACAGCCTAGAAAAGGATCAGGATGACCAACCGTATTAGTGAAGTAATGACAAAAATAAGAGGTTCTCTATCTAACTGAAGTGATGCCCACAGGTCAGATAGGGGAGTGAAAAATGTGAAAAATGAAAAGGAAAGGTAATTCAATTCATGGTTTGAAAATACAGTGTTAATCTTTGAAACAGATAGGCAGGTAATTACTTTGAATTTGCAAGCTCATAAAAATTTAGTAGAAAAAGGTCAGGATTAATACATCTTAAAAAGTGCTTTATTAATTTGATGGACTATGTTCTATTATTAATTCAGTCTAGTGATGTTTTAAATATATACAGTGTTTTATTTAATAAATAAGCACATTCCTTGTCACGTCCATACTCGGTGCTCAGAGCTCTCCAAAGCATGAGGTACGGGACAAGAATGCTTTCTGGCATGCGCTGTTAGTTCAGCTCTTGGGCCATGAGTTGAATTCCAGAAATTTGATCCCAAACCTCAGCTGCCTGGTTGCAGACTGCTACTGTGGTTACTTAAGAGGCATTATATAATAATAAGTCTTTATGGTAGTAATCAATATTGAGAAAGGGTTTCATTAGTGCAGAGACAAGTGGGTATTAATTTTTTAACTTAAGAATGGTTCTGTTATAGAGATGGCAGAATGTTACAGGGTATTGTATATGGATTCATCCACATCTGTGGACTTATCAAGTATACCCTTAACTGGATTATACATTGATTTAGAACTTCTTGTACATTTTTACATAATGTTTTATAATATCTTCATAAAGGTTTTGCACATCTTTTAGTAGATTTATTCCTAAATAACTTGTATAAATATAAGTAACATATTTTTGGTTGCTATTAAGAAAGGAATCTTTTTTTCTGTGACAGTCTACATGTCTATTACTGTTGACTGTTTTTGTGCTTTGATCTTGTGTCCAAACTTGTTGAACTCTATTCGTTCAATAGCTTTGTTCAAAAAGTCTCAATTTTATTTAGACAATCACATCATCTGTAAAAAGACTTGTCTCTTCTATATACTTGTTTTTTCCTTCTTTATTGCATTGGCTAGGATTTCCAGCACTGTAATAAAGTAGTCAATGGCACCCTTGTCTTGTTTCTCTAACAGGATAGATTCTAATGTGTCACCGTCAAGTATGATGGTGATTGGAGGTTTGTCATAGCTACTGTTTCTCAAGTCAATAAAGTTATCTTCTGTGTGCAGTGCTAAGCGTTCTTATAACAAATTGAGGGCTAATTTTTATCTGTTTTTTTCCCCTTTTACCTATTGAGCTGAAAATTGTCATTTTTCTCCTTTAATTCATTAATTTTGAAATATATTAGTACATTTTCTCATGTTGAATTATACTTATATGTCCTAATTTTTTGCGTACATGGATAATTTTAATTTTCCAGTCAATTTAGGATTTTTCTTCTGAGTTTGGTCTCTAATTTTTTCCCCTAAACTACCTTAACTATACCCTAAAGGTATAACCTTTATACCTGAACTAGATTAGCTTAGAAAGAATTTGATTCTTCTACCTCTTCTTTTAGACTGTTAAAGTTGGTATAAAATAGGTATTATCTGTTCTCTGATGGTGTGAAAAATTTGTCTGTCAAACTGGGCCTAGTGTCCTTTGTGAAGATGGGAGAGATTTTTGAATACCAGTTTAATTTCCTTAATAGCTGTTAGTTTTCTATTTTTTATTGAGTCAATTGCAATATTTTTTCCGTATAATTAATCCATTTTATCTAGGTTTTCAAATACATTGAAATAAACGTTCTTTGTTTTTTTCTATGAATCTTACCATCTCTGTAAGTAATTATGTCCCTTTTTCTGTCCCTAATGTTTTTTTGTTTTGCTTTGCTTTTCTGGTGTTTCGTTTTGTTTGAGACAGTGTCTCTCCCTCTGTCAGCTGGGCTAGAGAACAGTGGCTGTCATCATAGTTTACTGCAGCCTCAAACTCCTGGGCTAAAGTGATCCTCCCACCTCAGCCTCCCTATTAGCTGGGACTACAAGTGTGCGCCACCACACCAGGATAATTTTTTCTATTTTTTGTAGAGACGGGGTTGGTGGGGGCATCTCACTTTTGATCAGGCTGGTCTTGAACTCCTGGCCTCAGGCAATCCTTGGGCCACAGCCTCCCAAAGTGCTGGGATTACAGGCGTGGCGTGGGCCAATGCACCTGGCCAACTTGTTTTCTATATTGACCATGTGTTACTTTGTTCTTAATCCTGCTAAAGTGTTGTATTAATTTTAGTCTTTTCTGGTTTATTTATTCTGGTTCATTTTTAATTTATTCACTCTAATATTTGGTTATCTTATTTATGTGTTTTCTCTTATTTTTCTTTTTTTTCTCTAGCTTACTCATTTCTTTTCAGTTTTACTGCATTTTTAATAACTGCATTTATGACTGAAGAATGTTTTAGTTGTGTCTCATAAGATTTTTAGACATGCTTTGTTGAGATTGCTTTACCTTTAATTAATGACTTTGAATTTCATTATATTTAAGTCAGAAATGTGGTCTGTAACACACTGATCCTTGGAAATTTGTACAGACTTCATGTGTGAAGTGTTTTTTAAGTATCTACATGAACTTGAAAATAATTTACATTTTCTATTTTTCAAATGCAGAATTCCACACCTTTCTATTAGGTCATCTTGTTAATTTGGTAGTTCAAACATTCTCTATTCTTCTAATTTATTTTATGCTGAATCTCTTATTTTTCTGAAAGAGAAATATAAATATCTCACTATGACTGAAGATTTATTAGTAATTTTGTCAATTTTTGTATTATCTACTTTAAGTTTATATTAAATGCATCCTAATTTATTATATTTTTCTTGGATTGTTGCATGCAGTAATTAACCCTAGTAATTCTTTGATGTCTTCAATTTTTGTGTCTGATGTAAATAACATGTAGCTTTCTATATTAGTGTTTGCATTGTATTTCTTTTTCCATCCTTTTTTTCAATATTTTTATGATTCTTTACATTAGATTTTCCTCTTTTAAGCAACTTAAAATTGGATCTTTTTCTTTCTCATTCCTTTTGATAATCTGCTTTTAAACAGATGAATTTATTCCGCTTATAAGAATGGTGATTAATAATACATTGGGGACTTATTTCTATTATCTTTCCTTTGGATTTTCTGATATTTTGCTTCACTGCCTATTCTTTGGACTGATAACATTTCCTGTATTCCTTCGTTTCCCCCTCTGCTGGTTTGAAAGCTACAAGCTGCATTTCTTTTCTTTTAGTGTACATGTTTATATATGTGTATGTTTTAGTATATGTGTATGTTAAAAAGTATCATGTTCTACCAATAAGAATCAAATGTGGTAAGGCTTGTGTATACCTGTGCCTGCCACTCTCCTGGCAGTTAGTAAGTGATCAATAAACACTTGCTAAACCTGAATCTGAAGTTCACTCCATTCGGATGCATGACTTTGTGAACTCAGGTTACTATCTCACAATACCCCTGCCTGTCCCCGTGTCCCCGTGCTCGCTCCCTATAAACATGCTCATGTTTATAACATGTCCTTGTCTCACTCTCTCCTTCCCTTCCCCTTTGAGAAATCTGACCCTGCTTTCTCCCCTTCTCTACCTCCCCTTTCCTTCACTTCTCGCTAGCACTGCTACCCCATGGGGCCTCCAGAATCCATCAATTTCTAGTCCTCATCTCACTTGACCTCACCCCAGGATTCTGTTACTATTGAGCACCCCTTAATTCTTCTAAGACAGCTTTATTGAGGTATAATTGGCAAATAAAAATTGAATATATTTAAGTGAAATGATCACTACCATCAAGCTAATTGATATATCCATCACCTCACCGTCCTCCTCCTCCTCCTCCTCCTCCCCCCCCCCCCCGCCCCTTTTATGGTGAGAACACTGAAGAGCTACCTACCCTCTTAGCAAATTTCAGGTATACAATACGGTATTGTTGACTATAGTTACTCTGCTGTGCCCTAGATCTCCAGAACTTACTCATCTCCAATAACTGCCGGTGCCAACCTATGTGCCCTGTAACTTTGTCTGCTTTGCCTCAATTCTCGAAATCCTCTCCTCTTGCCTCCCAAGACACCCACCTGTCCTGCTTCTCCTCCCACGTCTCAGAGCGTCCTTGTCACAGTCTCTCCTGGTTGCTCAGTTCTGCCCTGCTCTGAGCCTTAGATGTTGGGGTCACTAAGGATTTCATTCTTTGGTCCCCTTTTTCATACTTTTTTGTTTTCCTCTGTTGAATCCTTCAGTAGATCTCTAAGGCTTTCAGGATAAAATCGGGTTCTTCAGTTTAGCATAGAAGACCAATCAGAAGCCCTGCCACCTGTCCCCTCCAAGAGCTCTCTAACCCACTCACGTCAAATGGCTGGTGGTTCCCTGTGGTTCCCTGCTTCTGTGCCTTTATACATGCCTTCTCCTGGGGATGGGTCTTCTGCCTGGTCTTGCTGGGCTTATTCATATTTTGTGGTCAGCTGACCATTGATGGCCTTATGCTGGATGCCTGCGGGGGTGACAGGAGTAACCAGATGTCATGTCCCTCATAGTCAAGTAGGCCAACCCAGGCTTGCTTTCATGGTGGTCTCAGGGTTCTCAAGAGCAGCAAGAGAGCGAGCTCCAACGCACAAGGTTCAAGTCGCTTCTGGTGTCACGTTTGTTCTTGTGCCATTAGCCAAAGCAAGTCACAGTGTCCAAGACCAGAGTCAATGTGGGAGGGTACTGCAAAGGCTGTGGATACTAAGGGGGCCACACTACTTAACCTTCTAGATTTCACCGTCTCCTTGTTCATTCATTCATTTCACGGAGTTTATGAATAACTACTATAAGCAAAGCCATAGGCCAGGCACTAAGGACACAGAGATTTTTCTCAGTGCTTGGAATTTGTCTTCTAAGACAGTCAGTCAAAGACTAGCACATGCAATAAAAGTCAGACCAGGATTGCAGAGGTCCCATGGTGTAGAGTGGGCCTCAGAAGGATTCTCTGCAATCTTCACTGTTGCTGCAGAAATTGCTACCTAGTTAGTCAGGATTATCTATCTATTGATAGCCTCTTCCCCCATAAGAATAATCAAAAACCAACATATAGAAACAAAATTTTAAATATTTTCAGTGTGTATATTTTAAAAATTATAACTGAAATATCACTATGTTTCCTTGGTATCCTATAAATTTAAGCATGAAATTGCATGATAACTGTATTTGCAACTAAATACCTAAACGTCGAAGGTGAGTTACAGGAGCAGTTAACATTCTAATTCTCAGGCCCCAAATTGTTCACTTGTTCATAGGAGTACATAACTGCTTGTACCTTCAAATTCATTCCTGCAAAAATTGCACAGACCAAAAGTTCAAATGAAAATCCCTTTAGAAATAACTATCTAAAGCTTCCATATTAAGAGTATTTATTTTTCTCTAGGATCAGAACAGATTGCATTGGGAGTCCAGTCTTTCATAAAGAGAGGGGGTGGGGAATTGAGTTGGGCCTTCATTTTCTCACAAAAGGCACAATGTGAAGCGCATCTGTGAACATTGCATAATTTGTTATGTTCTACAAAGAGGTGGGTTTTTGTTGTACACATACCAAAGCTGTTTGGTACTGTTTCACCAATGATCTCTATTCAGGTCCAGAAAAGAAATTGGCCTCAGAGGAGTGAAAAGAGAGTAAATTTTTCTTTAAAAATTAGATACAGATTATCGCTTCAAAATGCAGGAGGGAATTTTACAAGTGATGGTGTACTGATTAGCTTTCCAATGGACATCCAGTCCTTTATAATACACATGCTAGCTGTGGTCAACTGTGACCAATGTGGTTTATTACTCTCCAGAACAGTTGAACTGAGATTACCCATCTAATTTAATTGAGAAATGTTGGGTGAACTTGAACTGTTTCATGGACATGAATGACCAGAGAATTTATTTGATGAGACATTAAAGGCTGAATATGGTAACTATCTCTTTGATGGTTTGGTACAGTCAATTCTTTAGTTCATTAGCATGTCTTTTCGTATTTTTTTGTTATTACTGTTTTTTCCTGGCGATTATACCAGCCACCTAAATGAAAAAGGCAAAGAGTTTGTGCAGCATCATTACAAAAGTTAGCAACCTTACCTTTATTGGTAAACATTTGTGAGAGTTTTCATGCAGTTAACTCTTTAAAAAGTGACATCAGCTTTCACGTAAAGGAAGTTAACAGTAATCAAATTGTGAACAAAATTTAATAGATCCACTATGTTTTCATATGATAGTTCCCAAATTATCTTTAAAATGTTGTCTTCTGATTTCATTAAAGAAGAAAAAAAAAGGCCTCAGGAAGTTGACATGTTATATACGAATCTCCTTTGCATCTCCTTATAAACTGAGCTGTGTGAGCTACCACTGGTGGCATCTCTACGAAACATTTACAGTAACTTTATCAATTGTAAGGCACACAAGATGGCATCAGATGACAGTGCTGTCTCTTCATATGTGTCTGCTAACATTTAAGATAAATTCTGCTTTATTCCAAACTACTATTATTAAGGCATAATTTAGATATAAACATCTTTTTTTACTGTATTTAAATATTGTATCTTTTAAAGTACTCATAGAAACTGACTTTCTAGAGGCAGAAACTCTTAAGAATAAATTATAAAATCACACTTCATGTTCCTACTGATTCTTTAAATGGAATTTTTCATTGCAACTTTGTCATTAAACTAGAAAGGCCTTTTCGTTGTGCCCATACAAGCATAATAAATTGTGTATGTTTGTGATACTGAATGACTCTTACCCATATGCTGCACGGCAAAGCTACATGAATGAGGCATTTACCAAATCAGGCCCACCACATTAAACAGAAAAACAATCTTTATTCATGGTAACTTATCAGTTTCAATTAATCAACCTTAACAATGGAAATTCTGATGTGTTCAAGCAACTTGAAAGCAATAGGTCATCTCCAGGGCAGCCATGTTGTGTCTTTGTGCCTAAGGTTTCAAACAAAGGCACATCTCCAATAAATATACATACACATACATACATACATGTGCATATATATACATACAAATGGACAACTACAGCTTGGTCAGGTGGTGCCAACAAAAATGCATGTTTCTTGTTTATGATTTTTATCAGAGCAGATGCAATTGTTTTCCTTCGAGTATTACTTTTTGAGCTCTGCAAGTTTAAACAAAAGGAAAGAAATTTCCATTGGGATGACCATCCTTTCAGATTCTGTGCTGCTATGTGAATAGCATTGTGCAAACCATTCCATTGGTTTTGAAAAGGGGTAACCATTGGTTTGATTTGGTTACACGGTTTAGCAAAGAGCTCCCTCCCACTGCCTTAGGGTCTGTGAAAGGTCTGTGACCTGTTTAGAACTGCCAAGTGAAATGTCATGTCGCCCCTCCCAAATGGGAGTATCTGCATTCATTTGATCAGTATAAAAAATGATTGGGGATGGCGAGATCAGTGCTTTTGAATTGCAATTTATAGCAGTTTACAAAAATGCACATTGTTGGAAAAGAAAACATGGAAGTGTTTCTTTCTAAATTGCATTACCTGTGAAATGTCATTAGTCTTTTAAGGATATTTACATCCTTTTTTATTATTTAGGAGACTTATTTCAGCTAAAGAAAATCAGAATTTTATTACATTATGATTTTTTTAACTTCTATTTTGGTTGTAGAATTTTAGAAAAACAATGTATCCGAGTTCTTAGAATAAACATAATTTATCATGCCCATTTATTCATTTTCTAAGATAAATCTTTGTTAATGAGTTGCAATAATAAGATTCCCAATTATCTTTCTTAGATTATAGGAGAGATTCATCATCTGCCTGCCTCGTCTACTGATTTCTATTAATAATAGTGAGGCTGGAATCTCAAACATACTTAATTCTACCAGGTTTTTACTATTCCTTCAACATCTTACTACCGAAACGTCTTTGTATGACGTGGACTTTCTAAACTATGGCACCCATAGATCCATCTATATATATGCATGGTTTCATAAAAGGAAATATCATTTCTTTTTATTGATGTGCAAAAGAATACATGAACTTTATCTGAAAAGTTTAGGTAGGTTGTTCAAGTTCACAAATGCTGAACGCAGCCACCTGGAGTCTTTATACTTCATACTTTATACTATTTCCAGGAGCCTGGAAAGCTCTATCTCCTCACCTTAGGCAGGAGGTAGATTGGACATTACTTTGAAGAAATTCTTGAGTGAGAAAAGTTACCTTGGGAAAAGGCCCTTGGGGCGTCCCTGGGTGATACTTGACTAGAAAGAGAAAGGCCCTTCTGCAGAAAAGACTTGACCCAGATAGACTCCAGGCACTCCACTTTGAACCTCCCAACCATTGAAAGCTGAAGTTGTCACGTTTTTATCTTTGTTCATGTTAAGCCTTGGAATGACAGCCTGGCTCTGTGTTCCCCTCTTCCACTGCCCCGGCTGTAAGTGTCCACATTGACACCTACCGGTGACCGCAGGCTGCAATTCTTTGTCGCCTTCTCCACGCTCCTGTCTTTCACTGAGATTAGCTCAGGGCCTTTGTTCGCCTTCAAAGCTGGAACATCACGTCTCATGTTGTGGCTTTCCTGTCTCAGACCCCCAACGCTCTCCTCACAATTTACACACCAGGTAAATGTCCCTCCCTACAGGGCACAGAGCCCAGCCTGGGGGAGGAGGGGGGACAATAGTTCCCCAATATCAGACCGCAGTGCCAATTTTTCTTTCCTTCCCATTCATAATTTTCTATTTCATAGGGACAGAATACTGAAATGCAGATGGAAATTTAAATCTTAGGAAATTTTCGGTTAAATCCCTGGACTCAAACATACGACAACTCTCCCCACTTTTTTATCCTCTTAACATTGGCTCTCAGAGTGTCACTGACTGGCCTTGGTCACGAGCACCACAGACCATTTCCAGGCTGGGGCTGCTAGAGAACTGTCTCAGAGGGAACTTGGCTGCCACACGCTGTCTTGAAGGCCAAGGAGGATCTGGCCGCCTGAGAGACCTCCCCACCACCTCTCTTCCCGGTCACCGAAGAGGCCCCCAGCCGGGGCCAGGCCTGGGAGGACCCACGAAGAAATGGTGCAAAGCGCTAAGAGGGAAGAGCGGGTGGTGTTTTACGCGTGGTCAGTAAAAACAAAGTTCACGTCTGTTTATCTTTCCTCGTGTTTAGGGAAGTTTTCGGAAACCCTGGAAGACCCTTACGAGAAGCCATCGATGCCCCAGAACAGCCCCGCGGACACTCCTGACTAGCCCGGCAGAAAGCTGGGCCGCGCGGAGCGGGGGCACGGAGAGAGGGCCCTCACCCTCCCGGCGCAAGGCCTGCCTCCCTGGCAAGGGGTGCCATCTCCAAGGGGTTTCTAAACTAACTGTTCAGTCCCTCCGGATTGTGTACATTAACGCGAGCACCGAGTTTGAACGGAGCTCTGCGTGCACCTCCTGTGCGCACCTTCCTGGGCCTTTAAGGAAAGCGCTGGCTGGCGCGGGGCGCACAGACCCCGGGGCGGCCACAGCCATTGGGGCGCCCAGGCGCCTTAGGATGGGAAGGGCTGGGTATCAATTAAAAAGTTTAAGGCACTCAACTTTCTCCTTCAACCAGTCTGTCTATAACAAAGTCAAACCGATTTGCTGCCTCCTCGCCCAATCACTTGATCCCTGTTAAGGTGAACCCTGAAGACTCGAGGGATTTTACATTTCCTCTAGGGAGGTCCACTCGCCTTAGCGCGGCGCAGGGCGCCCAGCCGTAACTTAAAGGCTGTAAACAGTTCGTTAGTAAGTGGGGACACTTTGGTGATTTGCTTCCAGGTAAGTATGAAGAGCAAGATTCAGGTGTAAGTGTTTTGCGGGAATGAATACCAGGTGCCATTCACGGAAAGGCAGGTGTGCGTTTCTCCCGTGCGTAATGTTCACTTAGTCATTTCTGTTCCCCTAGCTACACGTTAGGCCCTGTCATAATCTGTATCTGAACCGTAGGCGCTGGATTGCAAATTTCTAAAGCTATTTACTAAGTTTTAAGGAAGACATTGGTGGTAGCTGTCACATAAAGCTGATATACTCTAGTCCAAAAGAAAGCTAAAGAGGCGATTTGTGCGTAAAAGGAACAAGATTTAATTGGAAAGAGACGTGTTATTTTCAACGCAAGTACATGGGGTGGCATAGCGCCGTGGAGCATTATTCGAGCTTCATCTACTATGCACTATATGCCACCGTCTCCAAAGGAGTGTTGCCCTAGAAACTTGTTTTAAATCTGCTGCTATATATCAACACCTTGTTTTAGCAGTCCTTGGCTGAATTACAGTTACACAGTTTGGCGCTTCTTTCAAATTTCCTGCCATCACTTTGGCTAAAGAAAGGAATTTTTCTCCTTTAGAAATGAATTGGCTTAATTAGTAAGTAGATTAATGGCAATTGCTGGTGAGTTGGTTTCCAGCAGAGTTTCACCAGAGAGGGTTAATCGGAGTCAGGTCTGGAATCTTTCCCAGAACTGGCTGCCAGCCATTTCCACCAACCAATCAACCCTACAAGAACCGGAGGAAATGAAATAAAATTTATATGCTCTGTGCCATTATCCTGGATGGAAATTCCCTGGAAGCAGCCTCCTGCTTCAGTGCAGTACATACTGTTTCATTTTAGAACTGTAAACAGAAATTTTAACCTTCCACATTTATCTGGGTACCAAACCAGAAGTTCAAATGGCACAATAAGGTGTCTCCACAGAACCCTGGATGCATTGGAAATTTCTGAGGTTTTCAGTCAATTTCAGGTTTAGAGAAGTTGCAAAGCACCCCTCAAGTCCCGCCCTAAATTTGTTATCCACCAGAAGTCCTTCAGAAGTTTTGCTGTACGTTTTGTAGTCTTTTCACTGATTTTTTTCTTCCATAGTGATAAAAATGCATTCATAGTTTAACTTGCAGCTGCATTAGTCTTGCAAAAAAAAAAAAAAAAATCCCTGCTGAGAAATGCATATAATAGGAAAAACAGATCGGCTGGACAGCAGTGTAATTAATGCCAGAAAGGGCTGAGGCCGGTTTCATAGTTTGTCTTTTGAGGATATCAAGACGAGACCTGGTGAAAAATGACGCATGCTTTAGCATTTCAGAAAGCTGGCAACTGGCAGCGCTTTTCCTTTTTTCTTTGACTTTCTGCCGCGGAACAAAGAGGTCGGCAGAACTAGCTAGGTTGTAATGAGTTCTATGTCCCTAGCACATTAAGTGCATCATGGAAACATATTGTATCGAAATAGTTTGGAGGAGAATACCAGGGATGAAAGAGAATGGGTGCTTTGATCAGCTCCCTGGGGTCCTGAGCGCGCACAGACTGACTTGCAAGGAGTTATTCAGCTCCAGCTAGACACACTTACAACACCATTCAAAGAAATTTGCATATCTGTAATTTATCACATTGGTCCAGAACATTATTGCAAGGTAAATAAAAGTTAGTTGAATTAAAAAAAATCAATCATCGCAGATATAGAGGAAACTGTGAAGTCAGTCTTTCCTTTAAAAACAGAAATAAATATGTCCATAAAACAAGACAACGTAGAAGCTAACTTTAAAGTGTCCTTAGGGTAGCAACAGGTTATGCATTGGCAAAAACAAGAGCGGCCACAATTTCTTTGCCCCTGCTTTAGGGGAGTGTATTGGCGGCTTCCCACTGGAATAAAGTCAGAAAGCTGAATGAGATGCATGTGGCTATAACCAGCCTGCGACATGCAGAGAAGAATTAGTACAGACTTTGAGGAGATAGAAAGATGGCTTAATCTCCCTGGCATTTTCAAATGCTAAGCTTAAATCTCATTTCTTCTCCTGTTCATTTCATTGCCAAGCCCTGTTTTTGCTGAATTTAGCTCAAGAGGATGAAATGTCCGGAGACCCGGTCAATAGGAAAACTTGCTTTCGAATGCCCCATGAGAACAAGTGAAAATTTAACAGGCAGGCATTGTTCTGAGTTTTTAAACAACCCAGTTAAACAGCAAACAAGAATCTTCAACTTGACCTTGGAAAAGGCTGTGTGCCTGCGGATAATCTATCAAACAACTCTGGATGACAATGACATATTTCAAAGTATTGTCAGATGAAAAGATTGATAAATTTGCTGCTGCAAAGAGAGAACTTTGGAAACCGGCAAC
This sequence comes from Lemur catta, assembly GCF_020740605.2. NCBI lineage: Eukaryota > Metazoa > Chordata > Mammalia > Primates > Lemuridae > Lemur > Lemur catta. Next base: position 133,941,300 of record NC_059128.1, on the reverse strand, counting down.
AGGCAATTTAGCTCACGGACTCCGCCGCCTCCTTCTCTGTCCTCACAGCCCCTTCCCCACCCCGCCACCCCCGCCGGCCTTGGGGCCAGCTCAGTAGAAGAGGGCCAGTAAATCAGCACTGTAATATTTCTTAAGGGGCACGGAAAAGCTGTGAACAGTACTTCTCATATTAAACGCAATATTTCTTTGCTTTCGTGGGGAACAAAAGTCATAGCAAGACGTCTTTATGGCTAATTCAGTCAAAGGCACATCTCTGGTTCCCCCCGAAGAAAGGTCAGTGTCGTTGTGTTTGGTCCACCGAGGGGGTGTTTTCACACTGAAAACTGAGCCAGCTGTCCCTGTCATACCCTCGCCATTGGAGAGCGCGCACTAGCCATGGTTATTAGGCACATTCTACACCTGCAAAATATACCGATTTCCAAGACTTTTCAAGACACCCTCCCGTTCTCATGCCCCCCTCCTCTTTCGTCTACTAAACTTTGACAACACAATTCAAGTCCTGGATGAAAGCGCTGCACGCAAGAGGAACTGTGGGGAGGGGGTGGCTCGGCAACCAGAGTGGTGTCTATTGAGTAGCAAAGAAATGAGGCGTCAAGGATGTTTTCAAAAGTCTGGAAAAACTTCCCAATAATTGCTTTGAGGTGTCACACGTTTGCTATTGCCACAGATGGTAATTGTTGAACCTTAACATCTAATTATATGCATCGGTGTTAGGTGCAGGGTTGCAGCCAGGCGTCTTTCACGTAGTGGCTCGTTTTTTAAAATTTTATTTGTTATTTAACATATCACTGACCAACGCCAAGAGATGAATTGCTTCTGAGTCGCCCCGATGCGAGTCTAGGTCTATTTTTTAAAAATCCAAATGCCAGCGCATGCCCAATTTGATATCATAATAAAACTTTCTAGAAACATCCCCTAGCTAGACTACTCACCCCTAAACCCCATTCCAAAGGCTTGCACTTGAGAGACAGGCGACTAGCTGTTTAGGAGAGACCCAGAGACCCAAACAAGAAAGGAGCTAAAGAGAATCCTGTGCAATCGCTGAAGAGAAATTGTAAAACTAGAAATAATTCAGAAAGAAAATCGCTTTGAGAGTGAGACTTCCCCAAGTGCCAATCCCTCTAAGACCCGAGCGCGAATGTAACTAGCTTTCTCCATCAGCACTTATATAGGGCCCAGGGGTGGGGGTGGGCGACCCAAGATTCCTTTCTGGCTTTTGGATGGGGGAGGGGAACACAGAGGAGAGAAGAGACGATTTAATTACCCGGGGGTGGGTCTCTAATCCTCACCTTTGTCTAATCTTTCCACCCAAATTGCAAAGCGCTGCATGAAAAGTCCCTAGAGCGGGCGAGGTTAAGGGGTACCCAGGACGCCTTGGGTTCCTGGGACACAGGCAGGGGTGAAACACTCCGCGTGCCACGGGGGGCGGGGAGGGGGTGCCTCTCACTCACTGGGAACCCAAAACGCTTTCCTGAGGCTGGGGATCTCCACACAGCCCGCCTCCACCGAGCCTAGCGCCAGCGCGTCTCCAAAGCGATGTCGGCGCAACAGGTTGTTTGGAACAGGTGCCAGCCAGCCAGGGAAGGGGGTGGCATTAAGCTGCGGGGATCACCCAAGAGCCCAGACTTCCCGAGAAGCAAGAGTAGATCCACAGGGGCTCGAAAGTGGGACCGGCTAGAAACCTGCGCCCCCGCCACTGCTAGCGCCGGCGCCTCAGCCCAGAGGCAAACCCAGCTCGCCACAGCCTGCGCCCCGGGCCACAGGGTCCTCTGCAGGCGGCCGCCCGAGGGCCTCCCGCCCAACAGTGGGGCGTAGTTGCCCCGGGCCTCCTCTTAGAAGGCCGAGGGCCCCACCCCCTGGCCTCCTGCGGGCCCTTCGCCCTCCTCCCTGCTCGCTGTATCCCGGAGCCCCTCTTGGAGACTTCCATGCGCAAAGACAGCAGGACTGCGGAGAGCCCGGAGCCCCGCAGCCCCTTCCAGCCTCCAGGGAAGACAACCAGCCCCCGAACCC